>NC_042622.1:250461290-251086290 GCF_901001135.1 Rhinatrema bivittatum | reverse complement strand
GGTGCTCATTCCCAAGTTTCTCATTTTATCCATAAGATCCTATGTGGAACGTATCAAAAGCTTTGCTGAAATCCAAGTAGATCACATCGAGCACTCTTCCTCAATCCAATTCTTTAGTCACCCAATCAAAAAAATCAATCAGATTTGTCTGACAGGACCTGTCCCTGATGAATCCATGCTGCCTCAGGTCCAGCAATCCTCCTTTCCTTCAGCAGAGTCTCCATTAATTTTCCCACCACTGAGGTGAGGCTAACCGGCCTGTAGTTTCCAGCCTTCTCTCTGCTCCCACTCTTGTGAAGCGGGACCACAACCGCACTTCTCCAATACCTCGGCATCACTTCCATTTCCAGGGATCTATTGAACAGGTCATGCAGTGGACCTGCCAGCACATCTCTGAGCTCCCTCAGTATCCTGGGATGAACGTCATCTGGCCCTATGACCTTGTCCACTTTTCCTAGCTCTTCCCATACATTCTCTTCTGTAAATGGAGTTTCATCTCCATCTATGATCTTGTCAACCAGCAACTAGTCCTTCTCCAGGGTCTTCTTTAGTGAACACTGAACTGAAGTATTTGTTTAATATTTCCGCCATTTCTTCATCTCTCTCCATACAAATTGTTCCTTGTCACCTTTCAATTTTACTATACCACTTCGGACCTCCCTTCTTTCTCTGATATATCTGAAAAATGTTTTGTCTCCTCTCTTTACCTCTTTGGCAATTCTTTCTTCTGCTTGACTTTTAGCTTTCCTGATTTCTTTCTTCATCTCCCTCATTTCTTACAGATATTCTTCCCATGTTCCATTTTTTGGGAACCTTTATACTTCTCGAATGCTGTTCTTTTTGCCTTAATTTTTTCAGCCAGATCCTTAGACAACCAAATTGGTTTCCTTTTCCTCTTACTATTTTTTACTTTCCTAATATATAGATTTGTTGCCTTTGTAATAGCTCCTTTTAATTTGGCCCACAGTTGTCCCACCTTACCCATTTTCTCCCAGTCTTCCAGTTCTTCCTCCAGGTAATCCTCATTTTGACAAAATCCATATTTGAGATATTGAACCATACCATCTGATCATTACTGCTCAGGTGAATCCCTATCCGAACATCAGAGACATTATCCCTATTAGTAAGCACTAGATCGATGATCACATCTTCCCTCATGGGTTCCATTACCATTTGTTTGAGCAGAGCACCTTGAAGGGCATCCACTATCTCTCTACATTTTGTAGATTCCACAGAAGGGATGCTCCAATCCACATCCGGAAGATTAAAATCTCCAACAAGCAACACTTCTCCCTTCTTTCCCAAATTTTGGATGTCCTTGATCAGGTCTCTGTCCTTGATCAGGTCTCTGTCCAAGCTAATTCTGGTATGGACGGCAGACTGGAGAGTGGTGTGAAGTTAGCCATCTTAGAGAAGCGATTTACCACAACTCATATCATGGTATGGCCATTAAAGAGGGGAAGATCCGTGATGAAGTCAGTGGACAGGTAGGTCCAGGGTTCCTCGGGAGCCGGTAATGGCTG
This sequence comes from Rhinatrema bivittatum, assembly GCF_901001135.1. NCBI lineage: Eukaryota > Metazoa > Chordata > Amphibia > Gymnophiona > Rhinatrematidae > Rhinatrema > Rhinatrema bivittatum. Next base: position 251,084,767 of record NC_042622.1, on the reverse strand, counting down.
TAACAGCCCCTAGGAGTGAGCATGAGAACTGTTAAGTTTGGCACAAGTGGGTGTTGTAAATCTGCTGCTTGGAGTTAGCAATCTGTTATCGAGCTCCTCCTGTAGAGGGAGGAGTTGGCAATCTGATATGGATCTCCTCCTGAAGAGGGAGGAGTTAGCAATCTGTTGTCAATTCCTGCTTCTAGGAGTAGCAATCTATAGGAACTGCTCCCCAGGGGTGGAGTTAGAATCTGTAATACCTTATCCCGCCACAGGGAGGCGTTAGCAATCTGTTATAAGTCCGCCAGGGAGTTAGCAATTGGTTATGGATCACCCTGCCCAGGGGAAGAGCTAACAATTGTAATACTCTGTAGGCGGAGTTAGTGTTCTGTAGTGGGTTGGCTTCCCACAGACTAGGCTGGAGTATGGAGACAAACACAGATGGTTCTTTATTAGACTGGAAGTAGAGCCACCAGAGGTGGCAGTAGTGAGCTGATGTGCCTGGCAGGGCTGAAGTCCCTCTGATACTGGAATTGCGGTCTCTGGGTTGCTGAGCTGTAGAGAGAGACTATAGATAGTGAGTAGCCAGGGTATGCTGGATACATAACCAGTAGTAGATAATACACTCACAAAAGGCAATAGCAAAAGCCAGAAGAATGCTGGGCTGCATAGAGAGAGGAATATCGAGTAAGAAAAGGGAAGTGATTATCCCCTTGTACAGGTCTTTGGTGAGACCTCACCTGGAGTACTGTGTTCAGTTCTGGAGACCGTATCTACAAAGAGACAAGAACAAGATGGAAGCGGTACAGAGAAGGGCGACCAGGAAGGTGGAGGGTCTTCATTGGATGACATACGAGGAGAGATCGAACAATCTAAATATGTACTCCCTGGAGGAAAGGAGGAGCAGGGGTGATATGATTCAGACTTTCAGATACTTGAAAAACTTTAACGATCCAAAGACAACGACAAACCTTTTCCGTCAGAAAAAAATCAGCAGAAACAGAGGTCATGAGCTGAGGCTCCAGGGAGGAAGACTAAGAACCAATGTCAGGAAGTATTTCTTCACAGAAAGGGTGGTGGATGCCTGGAATGCCCTTCCGGAGGAAGTGGTGAAGTCTAAAACTGTGAACGACTTCAAAAGGGCGTGGGATAAACACTGTGGATCCATCAAGTCTAGAGGGCGTGAATAAAGAGGAGGCAGCAAAACACTGCACGGAGCGGCAGTAGCCACAGAGGCATTCAAACACGGCACGGAGCGGCAGTAGCCACAGAGGCATTCACGGAGCGGGATGCCAGTGGCCAGTAGGTGGTGTTCCACCTTCACGGAGCGGAAGGATGGAGGGCTGCTATCTCCAAAAAACAAAAAAACAAACAAAAAATAAAAACAGGGGTGGGTAAGAGTATGGGGTAAGGGTGTGGCCTGCTTGTTACAGCAGTTGCTACCCCTAATTGAGCTGGACGTTCACTTGGATGCAGATACGGCGCTGCTCTCTAAATTGGTGGTGGGGTGGAGGGGAATTAGGGCTGGAGGGTACTGGAAGCCAATAGTAACAGGTGGGAGAGAAAAAAAGGGGAAAAAATGGATAAAGTGCATAGCTTGCTGGGCAGACTGGATGGGCCATTTGGTCTTCTTCTGCCGTCATTTCTATGTTTCTATGTTTCTATGTAATTGTAGATATCTGTAATGGCCTCTATGCAACAGAGAGTCTTCAGTATTCAGGAACAGAAGCCGTAGGTGAGTGCTGGTTCCTATATGCAGTCTGGAATGAGAACTCACAATATCTGTGTATGAGATGGCTTATGGAATAGAAGAGAGTCTTTGGAGGGTTTTAGGAAAATAGGCCCTCGTGGAGCGAGTACCGGTTCCTATCTGCAATCTATAATAGTAATGCACAGATATAGATATATAATTGCTTCTGATATAGAAGAGAGTTGAGAAGGGATTTAGGAACATGGGCCCTCGTGGAGCGAGTACAGGTTCCTATCTGCAATTTATAATAATGAATCACGATCTCCGTAACTGCGATAACGTCTTAGACTGAAGAGAGTCTTCGGAGATTAGGAACATAGGCCCTCATGGAGCGAGTACCGGTTCCTATCTGTAATAGAACTCACTGTGTTCACATCTGCGATCACTTCCAGGTAGTAAGGAGTCTTCTGAGCATTCAAGGATGTAGGTCCTCGAGGAGCGAGTACCGGATCCCGTCTTAGCAATCTGAAATCAAGAAGAGAGAGAGCGGGGCCCCCGAGGAGCGGGTACCCCTAGGTAAGGTGGTAGAGGCAGAGCAGCGGAGGATGAAGCGGGTCAGAATGATCTCTGCAATCAAACCCCTTGCTAACTCAATTCATAGCTGCAAGTAAAGACCTTTTAAATTGGAAGTGGATGATGTCACTACGGGGGGACGCCCTCGAGGGTTCGCGCCCTTACGTCATCAGGAACATGGCGGATCCACAGCGTCAGGCCAGCCCGGGGATTCCAGGAAGTACGGTGAGGAGAAGCCGCAGCAGCATCTGTCCATCAGACCCAAAGGGAGTCGCCTCTAGGGTAGAGAGGGTGGAGCGAGGGCAAGAACAGGCACGAACGCAACAGTAGGATAGGATTCCACATAATGTTTCATGCCTTGCTTCATCTGGGGCTACCAATAATAGCAAAAGATTAATTTCAGGGTTCTAGCAACACCGGGGTTTCCTGCCAAATAGGAGTCATGGGACAATTTGAGTACTTTCTTTTGGAGACGTTTTGGAACTATGGTCTTCCCAGGTGGTATGAAGACCAGTAGCCAAAAATGTGGCTACTATTTTTGCTGGGTTTATATTGTGGTTTGCTGGGTTATATTGTGGTGAGAAGGCTCCTTAATGTTACGGAACATTGATCCTTGGGCCATGGGGAAGTTGGTACCACCTGTGGGGAGGAGCCCCACAGGTTTCCACTGTTGGCAGGTGAGGCTATTGGGAAGCCTGAGACCCCATTGATGATCTAGGTGTCATAGTGGATAACACATTGAAATCGTCGGTTCAGTGTGCTGCGGCAGTCAAAAAAGCAAACAGAATGTTGGGAATTATTAGAAAAGGAATGATGAATAAAACGGAAAATGTCATAATGCCTCTGTATCGCTCCATGGTGAGACCGCACCTTGAATACTGTGTACAATTCTGGTCGCCGCATCTCAAAAAAGATATAATTGCGATGGAGAAGGTACAGAGAAGGGCTACCAAAATGATAAGGGGAATGGAACAACTCCCCTATGAGGAAAGACTAAAGAGGTTAGGACTTTTCAGCTTGGAGAAGAGACGACTGAGGGGGGATATGATAGAGGTGTTTAAAAACATGAGAGGTCTAGAACGGGTAGATGTGAATCGGTTATTTACTCTTTCGGATAGTAGAAAGACTAGGGAACACTCCATGAAGTTAGCATGGGGCACATTTAAAACTAATCGGAGAAAGTTCTTTTTTACTCAACACACAATTAAACTCTGGAATTTGTTGCCAGAGAATGTGGTTCGTGCAGTTAGTATAGCTGTGTTTAAAAAAGGATTGGATAAGTTCTTGGAGGAGAAGTCCATTACCTGCTATTAAGTTCACTTAGAGAATAGCCACTGCCATTAGCAATGGTTACATGGAATAGACTTAGTTTTTGGGTACTTGCCAGGTTCTTATGGCCTGGATTGGCCACTGTTGGAAACAGGATGCTGGGCTTGATGGACCCTTGGTCTGACCCAGTATGGCATTTTCTTATGTTCTTATGTTCTTATGTTCACCACTACCAGCCCATGTTCCCCTCAGGTTGAGCCCTTGGTACCAGGGCCAGCTGGACTTACGTGGGGCCTCAGGAGACAGAGTCCAAGCACAGAGATAGCTCTAGCAGGCAGGAAGGTGTAGAAGTCAAGAGCTGGCAAGACAAAGCAGATGACGTGGTACAGGTTGAGGTCTGGAAGGCAGCGAATCTCGATAGTGAGGAACAAGGCGAGGTCTGGAAGGCAGCGAATCTCGATAGTGAGGAACAAGGCGAGGTCTTGTCAGGCAACAAATCTCGGTAGTCAGGCAGGCAGCGAATCTCGGTAGTCAGGAGCAAGCAGAGGTCAAGCCAGTGAGAAGCAGGAATACAGGAACAGGATATCAGGAACCCAGGCAGGAGCCGAGCTATAGCCAAAGCGAGGGCTTGCAAGAAGGCCTCGGTTTAAATATCCCCAGGTAAGAGAGAGGGGCCTTAGCACCTCCCATAGGGAATCCCTTAAATGACGTCAGAGGACGCACGCACCCCCGTGGGACTGGACAGGGCTCCAGCGCGTCTAGGCCGAGAGGGAGCAGTAGCATCGTAGGCCTGGCGAAGGCCCTGTGCGGGAGGAGCACATGGCCAGGAAGGAGCAACAGCATGGGGGGCCTGGTTTGGGGTGAGCATAGCGACCACGGCACCCTGCAGCCGCGAGACTTTCAGAGCTAGCAAGCGGGGGGCAGCCACAGTGGTAGGTGGAGGGAGCAGGCTGCGGCCTACAGCAACCTGCTCCCATAACAGTACCCCCTCCTCAAGGCCTCCTCCCAGGGGGTCTGGGTTTCTTGGGGTGCTCCTTATGGAATTGTCGAATCAGGTTTTTATCCAAGATAAAGGCAATTAGTTCCTTAGTAGTTTCTCTTATTCCTTAACTTCTTACTACTTTTATTTGGTTAATTTTTAAGAATGTTAGATTTCCTTGTTTTAGATGGGGACTTTTATAGTTTATATGGGAAACGTTTTTCTTGTTCTTGTTTGCCTATTTATACGGATTGTATCTTTTCCTCCTTTGGTTTTTAAATGTTTTAATGTGAACTGTAAAGATGGACTTTGTCTAGTTAACGGTATATAAAACTGTTTTAAATAAATAAATATGAGTGGTAGGTTCCCAGGGGTTTTCCTCCGGTCCGAAATCCTCCTACGAAATCAAATCCTCCCACTTACAGGGTCTTCTTCTAACATCAAGGATTTCTTGGACTTGGTAAATGTTCTCATTCTCTGTAGAAAGTTAAGAGGGTTCAGGAATCCTCCTGGACGGCCATGATAGCATCAGCGGCTTTAAAAATGAAGCATGGAAAACATTATGGATTTTTAGTGATTGAGGCAAGCGAAGGCGGTAGGTCACAGGTCCCAACTGCTGAAGCACCGGGAAGGGGCCAATATAGTGGGGTGCCAACCGCATGGACGGAACTCTCAGACGAATAAAGCAGATACTAAGCCAAACTCTTTCTCCTGGGCGATATTGCGGCACTGGTCTCTGGTGAAGGTCAGTAAATCTCTTAGCTGAACGACCTACTTCCTGGATCATGTGCTGCACATGAGACCAGAGTCGCTTTAATTTCTCAGCTGTCAACTGGGCTGCAGTTGAGGGGACCGATAATTGGAGAGGCAAAGGAGTAAGTGGCTTTTTCTCATAAACAATTTGGAATGGTGAGGCTTCCGTCGCAGTACAAGGGTGAGAATTGTGCGAGAACTTTGCCCAAGGAAGGAGCTCATCCCAATTGTCTTGGCGGGCATTGATGTATGTTCTCAAGAATTGTTTCAGGGTGCGGTTGGTCCGCTCCACTTGGCCGTTAGCTTGCGGGTGGTAAACTGTGGTGAAATCTAGGGTAACATGGAATTTCTTGTAAAGACTCTGCCAATATTTGGCCGTAAATTGAGGACCTCGGTCTGAAGAAATATAAAGAGGGAGGCCTTGAAGTCGAAAGATGTATTGCACAAACAGATGTGCTAGCTGGGGAGCAGACGGAAGACTAGGTAGTGCCGTGAAGTGGGCCATTTTGGAAAAACGATCCACCACTACCCAGATAACAGTGTTACCTCTGGAGGTGGGGAAATACACTAGGAAGTCTGTAGCAAGATGTGCCAGGGTTCGCTGGGGGCTAGAAGTGGCTGAAGCAGGCCCCAAGGTTGCCCGTCAGAGTCTTCTGCTGGGCACAGGTTGGACAGGATGCCACAAAGGCACGGGCATTCTGTCGCATATTGGGCCACCTATAGTATTGGTGGAGGAGAGCCAGGGTTCTTAGCAAGCCGGGATGTCCAGAAATATGAGAGTCATGAGCCCATTTGAGGACTCGGTCACGAATTCTACGGGGTACTACGGTCATACCTGGTGGAACCACCTGTGTAGCAGAAAGGATAATCCGAGCTGGATCTATAATATGCTGAACAGATTCATCATGGTCCTCTGCTGAGAAGGAGCAAGAAAGGGCGTCAGCGCACTGGTTCTTGGATGCCAGACAACAGAGTAGATCAAAGTTGAACCATGTAAAGAATAAGGCCCAGCGGGCCTGGCGAGGATTAAGGCACTGGGCTTGCTGAAGGTGTTCTAGATTCTTATGGTTTGTGAAGACCATTAATTTGTTCTGGGCCCCCTCCAGCCATTGGCGCCACTCTTCCAAAGCCAATTTAATGGCCAATAATTCTTGGTCACCGATGGCATAGTTTCGCTGAGCAGAGTTAAATTTCCGGGAAAAGAAGGCACATGGGTGCAGAGTTCCAGCTGAATCATTCTGGCTGAGAATTGCTCCTACTCTGTTCGAGGAAGCATCCACCTCTACGAAAAATGGAAGCCTGGAGTCAGGGTGTCGCAAGCAGGGCTTTCGCAGGAAGGCCTCTTTAAGACCTTGAAAGGACTCCAATGCTTCAGCTGGCCAATCCTTTATGGGGGCTCCCTTACGTGTGAGGGCTGTGAGGGGAGCATCCAATCTGGAGTAGTTCTTGATAAAACTACAATAGTAGTTAGCAAACCCCAGGAAATGCTGAAGGGCACGCAGTCCGGAAGGTCATGGCCAATCTTGAATGCATTTTAACTTGGCTGGATCCATGCGAAACCCGCGACTGGATACTATGTATCCCAGGAATGGAAGAGACTCTCTTTCAAAAAGACATTTTTCAGGCTTAGTATACAGGTGGTTCTCCCGTAGATGTTGCAAAACTCGGCAGATATCCTGGCGATGATGCTGTAGAGTCTTGGAATAGACCAGGATGTCATCCAGGTATACGATGAAGCAGTCGTATAACAGGTCACGGAAGACTTCATTCATTAAATTCTGAAAGACGGCGGGTGCGTTACAAAGGCCAAAAGGCATGACCAAATATTCGTAATGGCCTCGCATGTGTTAAAGGCCGTCTTCCATTCATCGCTGTCTTTAATCCGAACAAGGTTATAAGCTCCTCTGAGGTCCAATTTTGAAAAGATACGGGCCCCTTGTAGACGATCAAATAGTTCTGATATAAGAGGAAGCGGGTACCAGGCCTTCACAGTCATGGCGTTGAGACCTCTATAATCGATACACGGGTGAAGGGATACATCTTTTTTGCCTACAAAGAAAAATCTGGCCCCAGCCGGGGAGTTAGAGTGGCAAATGAATCCCTTCTGAAGGTTCTCCTTGACATATTCAGACATGGCTAGTGTCTCAGGCTGGGACAAGGGATAAACCTGGCCCTGGGGTGGTATGGAATCAGGAATCAAGTTAATTGCACAATCAAACTGCCGATACGGAAAAGACATCTGCGTAATGACCATATTGCAGAAGAACTCCTTGGGGTAGTGTAGCATCTTTGCTGGTGGCAGGAGCAGAGGTTTCAACTATGCATGTCCATTGACAGGTGGGACCCCAACTGAGCAACCATAGATTGGGCCAATCAAATTGAGGATTATGCTACTGGAGCCATGGAATCCCCAATACAATGGGGTGAATGGCCTTCTGGATAACATAGAAAGAGATTGTCTCCTGGTGACTGGGCTCAATACGGCACTCTAAAGGAACAGTTGTGTGAGTAATCTTGCCCAGAAGAGGGACCCTGTGGATAGAGGACAAAGTGAGCGGAACTGGGCATAAACATGTGGGAATCATGAACTGGTCCACGATCTCCTGCTTAAGAAAATTCCCACCAGCCCCAGAGTCCACCAAAGCGAGGGTAGCAAAATCGCCGCCCCTTAGGGCAAGAGTCACTGGCAAGGTTAATGGGGGAATCAGAGTAGTCAGGCCTGGGGTCACTCCCCGGTGAACACTAGGCCCTAGAGTTTGACGGTTGCACCAGACATTGGACCAAGAGATGGCCAGGCGCCCCACAGTACAAGCAAAGGCCCACCCTACGACGTCGTAGGTGTTCTTCTGGAGACAAAGGTCCCCAAACCATCTGCATGGGTTCCTCCATAGTTCCCACAGTAGAAGGCAAAGGACGTTGTGGGGCGTCACCTGTTAGTGCTTAACTCCAAGGACTTTTCTCAGAGATGGCGGTCAATCCGGCCTGCCAGGTCAATTAAATCGTCCAGAGACACAGGAAGATCACGGGCTGCCAGTTCATCTTTAATCTTGGATGACAAACCCTCCAAGAAGATGGCCCTGAGACAGGACTTCTCCCAGTGGAATTCAGTGGATAACATCTGACGCAGATGCAAGAGTTTGGAGTTGACCTGGGCTGAACGACCTGGATTTTCAAAAACAGTTCAGAAGCGGGCCAAGAACCCTGAGAGGTTCAACAGGAGGGAGTCAGAATGCTCCCATAGAGGTGAAGCCCAAGCTAAGTCTTTACCTTCCAGCAAGGCCAGAATATAAGTGATTTTAGTGAGGTCATCTGGGAAGAGCGCCGACTGCAGACAAAAGCGCATATTGTACAAATTGAGGAAACCGCAGCATTGCATGGGATCTCCCACATAGCGAGGCGTGATGCCAAAGCGGGTGCCGGAGAACCTGACAAGGGTGGAGCGGCAGTAGTGGCAGAAACCACCAAATCCAAGTGGGCGTTAAGCTGTTCCATTGAAGTTGCCAGAGACTCCAGGACCTTCTGTTGCTCTAGGATCTTTTGAGCAAGACCTGGAATAGCTTGGAGTGTGGACGCCTCCGCCGGATCCATGGCCTTGGCTACCTGTTAAGGAACGTTGATCCTTGGGCCAAGGGCAAGTTGGTACCACCTGTGGGGAGGAGCCCCACTGGTCTCCACCGATGGCAGGCAAGGCTATTGGGAAGCCTGAGACCCCGTTGACGCTTCATCACTACAAGCCCACATTCCCCTCAGGTTGAGCCTTTGGGTACTGGGGCTGGCTGGCCTTACGTGGGGCCTCAGGAGACAGAGTCCAAGCACAGAGGTAGCTCTAGTAGGCAGGAAGGCGTAGAAGTCAAGTGCTGGCAAGACAAAGCAGATGACGTGGCTGGATGTCGGGTACAGGCTGAGGTCTGGCAGGCAGTGAATCTCTATAGTCAGGAACAAGCAGAGGTCTTGGCAGGCAGCGAATCTCGGTAGTCAGGAACAAGCAGAGTTCAAGCCGGTCAGAAGCAGGAATACAGGAACAGAATATCAGGAATGCAGGCAGGAGCTGAGCTATAGCCAAGGCGAGGGCTTGCAGGAAGGCCTCGGGTTAAATAGTCCTGGGTCAAGAGAGAGGGGCCTTAGCACCTCCCATAGGGAATCCCTTAAATGATGTCAGAGGCCGTGCGCGCGCTTGTTGGGTTTGAGGCATAGTGTGGACTCTTAGTCGCAGTGGTGATGACTCCTCCCATGGGGAGGGGCCCCGTGAGGAACCACAGCGATAGGCTAGACTCAGAGAGCAGACACTGGAGATGGAAAGCTTTATTGTACTGCTGTAAATAGATGGTAATGGTGCAGGAAGATATGGCACTGAAGTCCAGCAAGGTGCCAATACATTCAGACAGCCTCAGTGAGTCTCACCCAGATGTATAAGGTTGGTAGTGTTCCGCAGAGCGGGATAAGTCGAACCTGGTGGGTGGAAATGGAGAGCTGGATCATAGAGGTACTCACTGAAGAGTAGTGCAGGAATTCTCCTGGTAGATGGTGAAGGTGGGACCCGAGGTCTGTGGTGCAAGATACTCTGAGCTGGATAGACCCTCGAGGAACGAGTGGGGTCTATCCACTCATTCCTCGCAGATGATCCTGAAAAGAGATGAAAGACCCCTGAGGAGCGGTTGTCTAATTAGTGGTAGAAACCCTGAAGGGTAGTTGGAAGCGAGAGGCCCCCGAGGAGTGGGTGCCCAGAGCTTCTTCAGGAGCGAGATTCCCTGGAGGGTAGCGAGGAGTCTAAGCGTGCAGCTTAGAAGCGGTCAGAGTAGCTAAACCAAAGTCCTTGCTAACTCATTCGTTAGGAGCAGAGCAGAGGCTTAAATACCCTGAGGTATTGACATCATGCGGTGGGGATGCCCCCGAGGTTCCCGCCATGATGTGTAGATAAGCGTAGGCAGAGTGCACGTGCGTGCGTGCCCTAGGAGGCCACGGGAAGGAGCATAGCGGACAGGGACACCCATGCTGAGTTGGAGACGCAGAGGATTTCGGCACCAGAGGCAGCCATCTTACCCATGGAGATGGAGAAAGGCAAAAAAGAGGTGAGGCAGAGCAGTCGCAGCCGTCTGCGACCGACGGACGCAACAGCACTTAGGAACGCGGGGAACCCCTGTAGGACTGGATGGGGCACCAGCACGTCTAGACTGAAAGGGAGCGGCAGTGTCGGATGCCTGGCGAAGGCCCTGCGCGGGAGGAGCACAAGGCGTGGGGGGCCTGGTAGGAGCCCGGAGTGGGGAAAGCATAGCGACCACGGTGCCCCGCGGCCGCAAGACTACCAGAGTTAGCAAGCAGCGGGCATCCGTGGCGGTAGGTGGAGGGAGCAGGCTGCGGCCTACAGCAGCCTGTTCCCATAACACTGAAGATCTTAAGTTTCAAAGGAACATGATAGATCATCGGCTAGTTGGTTCTTTTCAGCAGGTTGATAACATAGCTCGAAGTCAAAGCGGTTGGAGAACAGCAATCACCTGGCCTGTTGAGAATTGAACAAAATATACCAAAACATATCAAAATAAAAAATTTAAAAGTGATCATGTCATTACTGGATAGTAATGCTTAAATTGTTTGAAACCTTCCACTCCACCCGTATATAATTTTTTCTACAGTTGTGATTTAATTAATACAGCAAAGTCTATGTTTTTTTTTAAAACTTTTTTTGAATTTGTCCACAGAGAACATTTTTTTGAGGTGTTACATATTGAGTTGATTACTGTTGATGCATTGATCTTATGGCAAAACTTCCAGGTTCTTGTGTTTGGTATAAATGTTGATCAGGTATCTAGCTCCTTCTAGTGTTTGGGATGTGGACCCTTGAGCCAAGATGAGGTTGGTGCTACCACCAGGAGGAGACCCCTGTTGGTCCTCATTGTCGGGAAGAGGTGCAGGCGGAGAAGACCCAACTGGAGCTTTACCTATACCAGCCCTCGGTCCCCGCAGGTTGAGCCTTGGGTGCCGGGACCAGCAGGACTTAGGCGGGGGTCTCTCAAGGTGTGGAACCAGAGGAGGAGGCTAAAGAGACATCAGACATGTAGAAGCCGAGGCAGGTGGCAAACAGAAGGATCCAGAAACAGGCTGGAGGTCAGGACGGGCAGCGAACAGGCGAAGACGGAGAAACAGGCTGGAGGTCAGGGAAGGCAGAGGTCAAGCAGAGTCAGATTACCAGGCAGAGATTAGGCAGGCAGAGATCAGGCAGCGTCGGGTTACCAGGCGGGTTCAAAACCAGGAGGTCAGTCCGGAGGAGCAGGAGGGCATGGAACAGGAGGCAAGGAGCAAGGCTGGAATGCAGGATCAGGAATCAAAGGCTGGAACACAGGATCAGGAGACAACGCAGAACTCGCACTCTGAAGCAGAGTAGGACCCTTTGCTGAGGTGAAGTGCAGGAGTCAGGGCTGGGTATATATACCCACCCTGCATGACATCATCTTCACGGGTCGTGGGGAACTTTCCCGCCGCGGGCCCTTTAAATTGTGAGTGATGGCAGGCACACACACCTAGGAAGGTGAGCACAGAGGCCGGGACAGCAGCGTGTCGAGTCACAAGGGTAGGCCGTGAGAGCAGGCCGCAACAGTGTTGGCCCCGGTGAGCAGCACTGGGGAAGAGCTGGGTCTGGAAGCCTCCTGGCGGAGGTAAGGGGACCCGGCCGCGAGTGGCCATGGCCAGGGATCCTAACATCTAGAAGCTGACGTCACTCTTCTAATGCCAGTTTCACTGCCAGGAGTTCCCGGTCCCCGATCGTATAATTCTTTTTGGCAGATGTGAATTTTCTGGAGAAGTATGAGCACGGTCATTGTGTTGAACATGGACTGCCCCTATCCCAAGGGCAGAGGCATCTATCTCCAATATGAAGGGTTTAGACAGGGTTCTCAAGGCATAGGCAGGGCTCTTTCAAGAGCTCTTATTTAAGACGCTGAAAGGCCTGGATTGCCTCCTCCAGCCAGTGCTTAGTGTCCTTGCCCTTCTTGGTAAGGGTGGTAAGTGGGACTGCCAGTAAAGAATACCTGGGTATTAATTGCCTGTAGTATTTTGAAAAGCCCAAGAAGCATTGCAATGCCTTGAGTCCAATGGGTTGGGGCCAGTCTAGGATGGCTTTACCTTTAGAGGGTCCACCCAAAACCTATACTGTGACATTATGTACTCCAGAAATGGTAGCTCTTCCTGCTCAAATGTGCATTTTTCTAGCTTTGTGTGCAGGTGGTGTTCTCGCAGCCTCTGGAACACTTGCTTTATGTGCTCTTGACGTTGAGCCAAGCATCGTGAGAAGATGAGAATATCACCACTACATGGGAATACAGAAGGTCTGAAATATCTTGTTGACCATGTGTTGGAAGATGGCAGGGGCATTACATATTCCAAACAACTTAACAAGCTATTCATAATGACCATCCCTTGTATTAAAGGACATCTTCCACTCATCACCTTCTCGTATGCATATGAGATTATAGGCCATCCCAGAGCTCAAGCTTAGTAAAAATATGTGCTCCTTGAAGACAGTCAAATAGCTCTGTGATAAGGGACAAGGGATAGCTGTTTTTCTTGGTGATGTAATCTATACAGGGCCTAAGGGGTCTGTCCTTTTTCCCAACGAAGAAGAAGACTGCTCCAGCAGTTGATGAGGAAGGCTGGATGAATCTCCTTTTCAAGTTGTCCTGAATATACTGCAACATAGCAGCAGTCTCAAGTGCTGATAAGGGGTAGGCCCACCCTCAAGGTGGCATATTCCTGGAGATCACATAATGCAGTGAAGGGTGAGGACGCTTGTTCCCCTTCTCCGTTCCTCACCTCCAATCCGAGCCCATCCATTGCTGGCTAAGGGATCTAATTGCCAGATTTCACTATTTCTGCGATTCCCCATTGTCCAGCAGCTACAGACAGCCTGCGATACCAGGATGGCTGTGCGACTGACAAAGAGAGAGAAAGGAAAAGACAAGGCAAGGCCTCCGGAGCCACAGGTGGAAGACGACCCGGGCCCCTCTGACTCACCGCAAGCTGCGGCCATCGCAGACATTAAAGCAGTGGTACAGGAAGCTCTCAGACCGGATTTGCAAATTATCTCGACCAAACTCACTGACCTTTCAGCCTCCATTGCGGGGTTTGAAACCCGCATTGCAGAAGTTGAGCAGCATGTGTCGGAAATACAAGATGGCCACCGCGATCATGAGTCTGAGCTCACGGCTCTTAAAGTAACCCTGGCTAAACATGCAGAACGCATAGATGACCTGGAAAATAGGTCACGCTGCTCCAATCTCCGTTTTGTTGGCCTACCGGAGACACTGGCAGAGAGGGATTTGGCGGCGTTTTTGGAGATCTGGCTTACACGTGAGCTGGAGATTCCTGCAGCACATGGCCTGTTGAAAATTGAGCATATGCACTGCCTCGGGCCTAAAAGAGATGACACAGCCTGGCCCAGAGTTGTGATTGTCAAAATCCCTAACTTTGTGCATAAAAGTGATATACTTCGGGCGATGCGGGCGGGTAAGTCTCTCACCTATGACAACCAAAGAATCCTAATTTTTCAGGACTTCTCAGCCTCTCTCAGTGCTCAGCGCAGAAGCATGGCTCCCTTCTGTGCCAAGCTTCATGCCCTTGGTTTGAAAGCCACATTACTCTATCCAGCCCGTTTGCGTGTGTCCACGGTGCAAGGCATTTGCTGGTTTTCTGCGCTGGATGAAGCCTAAAAATATTTGTGCTCGGAGGAAGTACATTACACAGAGCAAAACAGAATTAATATTCTTTAAAAATCTGAGAGCGGACTGAAGCGCTGCAGCATTTGCCATGGAGGCCTGGGGCTGATATATCCTAATCCTGAGGCCGACCTGTTTGGCATTTTCAATGGATGAGTTGCCGAATACTAATCCCTGCGACTGGAGGTTCCTATCAGATGAGGCATATTGGAGGAGCTACTCTATGATTCGTTTGCGTCACCAGTTTACTTTTCTGTTTCTCCCAAGAAGACATTAATGCATACTAGTTTCATACCTGGTGCTATCTTCTTTGTTCTGTCATTTCTCCTGTTTGCATTTTTCTCTCAGGGGATCAAGTGGGATCCCTCATTGTGTGGTACATTGTGGGTTCGGATGGAGGGGGGAGGGCGGACGAGTGGGGAGGGGAACGGAATGCACACTTGTGATCTCCAATATCTGAGGGTTTGTATACGTTGCTGGGGATTGGGATTGTTGGGAAGGGGGGTGAGGAGGGGAGGAAGGAAAGGGGGTTGGGGGTCGGGGGGAGACTGGGAAGCTCAAAGGGGGAACCACCTGGTACATTTTTCATATTATGTTACTTGTTTGAAGTGGCACTCAACTAAGCAATCATTGTGGTTGTGGGGCGATCATGTGTAAATGGGGGCCTTAGCTAGGAGGGTCCCCATTGTGCAAAACATTTTACATTTTTTCATAGAATATGCTACTGCAACCTGGCACTAGGATTTTCTCAAGGAATGTATGTGGTGTTAACTCTCCTATTAAACACTCTAAAATTTTAACGACCCTGCGGAGAAAATCGGCAGACAGTCTTTTTAGAAGAAACACATTTAAGTGACTTGGAACATAAAAAATTGTGCAGAGGCTGGGTGGGTGCTGTCCACTTCATTTCTGCCACGATCAGGTCGGCAGGGGTAAGAACATAAGAACATAAGAAAATGCCAATCCTGGGTCAGACCAAGGGTCCATCAAGCCCAGCATCCTGTATCCAACAGTGGCCAATCCAGGCCATAAGAACCTGGCAAGTACCCAAAAACTAAGTCTATTCCATGTTACCATTGCTAATGGCAGTGGCTATTCTCTAAGTGAACTTAATAGCAGGTAATGGACTTCTCCTCCAAGAACTTATCCAATCCTTTTTTAAACATAGCTATACTAACTGCACTAACCACATCCTCTGGCAACAAATTCCAGAGTTTAATTGTGCGTTGAGTAAAAAAGAACTTTCTCCGATTAGTTTTAAATGTGCCACATGCTATCTTCATGGAGTGCCCCCTAGTCTTTCTACTATCCGAAAGAGTAAATAACCGATTCACATCTACCCGTTCTAGAACTCTCATGATTTTAAACATCTCTATCATATCCCCCCTCAGCCGTCTCTTCTCCAAGCTGAAAAGTCCTAACCTCTTTAGTCTTTCCTCATAGGGGAGCTGTTCCATTCCCCTTATCATTTTGGTAGCCCTTCTCTGTACCTTCTCCATCGCAATTTTATCTTTTTTGAGATGCGGCGACCAGAATTGTACACAGTATTAAAGGTGCGGTCTCACCATGGAACGATACAGAGGCATTATGACATTTTCCGTTTTATTCACCATTCCCTTTCTAATAATTCCCAACATTCTGTTTGCTTTTTTGACTGCCGCAGCACACTGAACCGACGATTTCAATGTGTTATCCACTATGACGCCTAGATCTCTTTCTTGGGTAGTAGCACCTAATATGGAACCTAACATTGTATAACTATAGCATGGGTTATTTTTCCCTATATGCATCACCTTGCACTTGTCCACATTACATTTCATCTGCCATTTAGATGCCCAATTTTCCAGCCTCACAAGGTCTTCCTGCAATTTATCACAATCTGCTTGTGATTTAACTACTCTGAACAATTTTGTATCATCTGCAAATTTGATTACCTCACTCGTCGTATTTCTTTCCAGATCATTTATAAATATATTGAAAAGTAAGGGTTCCAGAACAGATCCCTGAGGCACACCACTGCCCACTCCCTTCCACTGAGAAAATTGTCCATTTAATCCTACTCTCTGTTTCCTGTCTTTTAGCCAGCTTGCAATCCACGAAAGGACATCGCCACCTATCCTATGACTTTTTACTTTTCCTAGAAGCCTCGCATGAGGAACTTTGTCAAATGCCTTCTGAAAATCCAAGTACACTACATCTACTGGTTCACCTTTATACACATGTTTATTAACTCCTTCAAAAAAGTGAAGCAGATTTGTGAGGCAAGACTTGCCTTGGGTAAAGCCATGCTGACTTTCTTCTATTAAATCATGTCTTTCTATATGTTCTTTGATTTTGATGTTGAGAACACTTTCCACTATTTTTCCTGGCACTGAATTCAGGCTAACCGGTCTGTAATTTCCCGGATCTCCCCTGGAGCCCTTTTTAAATATGGGGGTTACATTAACTATCCTCCAGTCTTCAGGTACAATGGATGATTTTAATGACAGGTTACAAATTTTTTACTAATAGGTCTGAAATTTCATTTTTTAGTTCCTTCAGAACTCTGGGGTGTATACCATCCAGTCCAGGTGATTTACTACTCTTCAGTTTATCAATCAGGTCTACCACATCTTCTAGGTTCACCGTGATTTGGTTCAGTCCATCTGAATCATTACCCATGAAAACCTTCTTCAGTACGGGTACCTCCCCAACATCCTCTTCATTAAACACCGAAGCAAAGAAATCATTTAATCTTTCCGCGATGGCCTTATCTTCTCTAAGTGCCCCTTTAACCCCTCAATCATCTAACAGTTCAACTGACTCCCTCACAGGCTTTCTGCTTCGGATATATTTTAAAAAGTTTTTACTGTGAGTTTTTGCCTCTACAGCCAATTTCTTTTCAAATTCTCTCTTAGCCTGTCTTATCAATGTCTTACATTTAACTTGCCAATGTTTATGCTTTATCCTATTTTCTTCTGTTGGATCCTTCTTCCAATTTCTGAATGAAGATCTTTTGGCTAAAATAACTTCTTTCACCTCCCCTTTTAACCATGCCGGTAATTGTTTTGCCTTCTTTCCACCTTTATTAATGTGTGGAATACATCTAGACTGTGCTTCTAGAATGGTATTTTTTAACAATGACCACGCCTCTTGGACATTTTTTACTTTTGTAGCTTCTCCTTTCAGTTTTTTTCTAACAATTTTTCTCGTTTTATCAAAGTTTCCCTTTTGAAAGTTTAGCACGAGAGCCTTGGATTTGCACACTGTTCCTCTTCCAGTCAGTAAATCAAATTTGATCATATTATGATCACTATTGCCAAGCGGCCCCACCACCATTACCTCTCTCACCAAGTCCTATGCTCCACTGAGAATTAGATCTAAAATTGCTCCCTCTCTCGTCGGTTCCTGAACCAATTGCTCCATAAAGCTATCATTTATTCCATCCAGGAACGTTATCTCTCTAGCGTGTCCCGATGATATATTTACCCAGTCAATATTGGGGTAATTGAAGTCTCCCATTATTACTGCACTACCAATTTGGTTAGCTTCCTTAATTTTTCTTAGCATTTCACTGTCCGTCTCACCATCTTGACCAGGTGGACGGTAGTATACCCCTATCACTATAGTCTTCCCCGACACACAAGGGATTTCTACCCATAAAGATTCAATTTTGTATTTAGTCTCATGCAGGATGTTATCCTGTTGGACTCTGTGCCAACCCGGAAATAAAGCGCCACACCTCCTCCAAGACCAAAGATTTTTGGCTACGATTTTGGCGGACAGATTGGCATCCCTACTTCCTTCCTTCCTTCCTTAATAGATCCCTGTCAGATGGGTTTTGTGCGGAAAAGATACGTATTCACTAACATTAGGAAAATATTGACGGCTATGGCTCTTTGTGCTTAGGTGAGGGAGTTATATTTAGCAGTGAGTTTCAATGCTGAAAAAGCATTCAATAGAGTTGAGTGGGACTATCTATTTCATATTCTCCAATATATGGGGTTTGAGGATTTTTTTACGACTGCCATTCATTTATTATATCAATCTCTATTTGCAGCGATTATCGCCAGTGGATCAATGTCAGAAAAATTTCCAATTGGTAGAGGTACTAGGTAGGGCTGCCCACTCTCTCCCCTACTATTTCTCCTTCAACTTGAACCTCTTTTACTCACGATCCAGCGGACTCGGGAGGTGCGGGGAGTTTATTTCTTTACAGAAACATTCAAGTATGCTGCGTTCGCAGATGATATTTTAGTGTTTCTAACCAATCCTCAGGCCTCCCTCCCATCTCTCCTGCAGGTATTTAAAGAGTTTGGATCATTTTCTGGCCTCAAACTTAATACAGATAAGTCAGAAGCCTTAGCATTCCCCCCAACGGTGCAGGAGACCTGGGAGGGTCCATTTCCTCTAATGTGGGCACAGGGGAAGCTAAAATATCTGGGAGTATGGCTTTCTACCCAATTGTCTAAACTTTACTCCTTAAACATAACCCGTTTGCTAGCTGACTCCCAAAAATGACTAAAGACCTGGGAGTCCCTCCCCTTGTCTTTGGGAGGCCGAATCAACTTGTTCAAAATGGTTCTTCTCCCTCGGTGGCTTTACCTATTTCAGAACTTACCTTTGATGCTAAAACGTAGGGATCTGTTATGCCTGGAAAAAGAAGTACTGGCCTATATTTGGCATGGTAAAAAGGCTTGGATCCCTCTAAGTCACTTGAAGGCACAATGGGGGAGGGGTGGCCTGGGGATCCCAGATCTGGGGCTCTATAATTTAGCCAGTAATTTAAGATTGGCGCGCAACTGGTTGCTAGGCGACGCTGCGTATGTGAACCTTCTGGAGAGCGAACCCTTGTTGCCTCTCTAGATTTGAGATATGTGATTCAGGCTGCAAAAATGGAATTGCCTTTCTCGGCCCCATTAACCGTTTTAATAGCACCCAGTCCGACATGCATGGCTGACTCTTACCAAATTGTTAGCATTGCCTTCGCTGTGTGCCTATTTGCTACCTGTTGGGAGTAATGCAGAGTTCTTGCTGGGGTTACAATCGGCAGAATTTCAACGCTGGAGTAGTCAGGGTATTGTGCAATTGGGCCATGTATTAGATAGAGATGGTAACTTGCTACCTCTGCATGAAGTACAGGCCCTGTATGGTCTGAGAGGCCTGCAGGCTTTTCCCTATTTACAGATTCATCATTATGTGAATTCCTTACCCCAACCTTCTCTGCAACCCACAGTTTTTCAGGGTCTGCCAGGAAGGCATCAATGACTTGCAGAGAATCTCTGAGACAGATATGCTGGCAACAAAAGGAGAGAGGCCTATTTTAATGGCCACATTTACTTCACAATGCAGGGATACTCGTTCTGCAGGAAAACAGGATGCAAGCCTTTATCTTGCAGATATTGGTTTCAATGACCTGAAACCAATTTGAATGAATCCTGGTGCCAAGCTCTATTCAAGACCCAGACTGGGAGGTGTTTACAATAAACAAAGAAGAACAACAGAAGACAAGAAGAGAATACTTGCATCAAAGCCAGTATGATACAGGAACTTGTTTACATTGGGAGGAGGAACAGGGTTAGAAGAATTCTTAGTTGAGGGAGGTCCTCACAAGCATTTCCTATACAGGATAGAATGTCATGACAAACAGTATCATGTGTTTGTGGGCGGTTACACTTTTCTGGAAGCTTCGAGAATGTTGGATTTTAATTATATAAGTCAGAGCAGGGCAGAAATTCATGGAGATGCTACTTATTACAGATAGAGGGCAGATTGCATCTCACAAGAACACTTGTCTTTGCATGTCTTTTGAAAAAAGCCAAAATAAACTAAATTTTAAAACCTCTTGCTGAATTGCAGTGTTCTTGTGCCCTAAGCTATGAGTCCCAAAATTAGACACTTTCCTGTTGCTAGATAAAAAACAAACGCCCTCGCTCTCATGTTATTACAAGCAGCTGCGAACTCAGAGAAGAGTTGACCCAAGCCAGATGTTAGCCGAACGATGGAATGCTGATGGAGTATTTACTGTCTCAGATACCATGACCCGTTCCAATTTTCACTCAATATCCACAGTGTCACCCAACATGTTCTTTCGTGAAATGCAATATAAGTTCTTATTGAGAGCGTTCATTTCCACCATACTTGCCTTTCACTCTCATTTGGTTCCTCGTCAGTATGTGGGAAGTGTAGGCGGGTGGAAGATTCGCTCTCTCATCTGTTTAGGGAATGCAGTCATATTAAATGGTTTTGGCATAAGATTGTACAATATTTGATGGCACTTTTAGATATTACCATGACACCCACACCTCAGTTGTTGCTGTTTGACTGTATTCCGCACTCACTAATCTGAGGCGAGGGTTTGCGCATCTTTGTTAAAAAGGCGTGTTATGTAGGGAAGAAACTCATATTACTACACTGGAAGGATCTGGTTTCGCCCTCCTTCTGGGCATGGCGCAATCATCTTCATCGGATGATACAGATGGATTGTATGACTTCGAAAGCATCCCCTGTTCTACGATGGAAGTTCTTGCAGATCTGGGACATATATATTCAATCTTTACCACATAGATCCAGGAGTTTGATTCTGAGTACCCCCCAGTGCTACTCTATCATTTAAGGTGGTTCTTCCTTCTCTGTCTCCTAATGGGAGCGAGAGGGGGATAAATCGAAGGGGGATGGTCTGAGGGAGGTAAATGGATTGGTTCTGATGTTACCTTTGTATGTTCTGATTATGCTAATCTGTGTGGATGCATAAGGATTCCTGCATCCATTACAGCAGTTGTAAGTATTTTATGTGCAAAACAATAAAAGTGGTTAATAAAAAAAAAAAAAAAAAAAAGGTGGCATATTCCCTGGCAGGAGATCTATGGGGCAATCATATGATCTGTGCAGAGGTAAGGCCTCTGCCTATTGCTTGTTGAAGACGTCAGTATCTGCGGCAGGCCTAGTAAGGTCATAGGTAGCACGACTGGAGATAAAGAAGTCTCTGCACACGTAGAGAACCAGCCAGCAAGCTGTAGCACACCTCTGTGGAGGGTCGGTGTTGCTGAAGCCAAAGTGGTTCCAAGATAATGGGATTGACTGCTTTGGGGAGCACATAGAAGGTGAGGGTTTCTATATGGAGAAGACCAATCTGCAGGATACTCAGTGAGCTGACCCAGGAGAGGTTCACCGTAAACTGAAGAGATGGCAATAGCGTTCTCCAGGTTGTTTGTGGGCAGGCCATGCTGTTAGACCAATAACTCCTCAATAAAGTTATCATCAGCCCCAGAATCCAAGAAAGGCTCGGTGTGGATCTGAGAGTCCCTTGTGGCAAGGCAGACAGGCACCAGCATCTGTGGAGAGAGAGATAGCTGACCTAATGTTGCCTCTCCAACTAATCTTAGGTGCAGGAGTTTCCCAACTTCTTGGGACAGTGACTGGCAAAAGCCCATGGCCAATACAATAAAGATAAAGCCCGAGTTGTCTATGTCTATGTGTTTCCTCTTTGGAGAGTCTCAAGCAACCCAATTGCATGGGATCCTCTGCAGGGGCCGTCAGCTCCAGATTAGGTGAGGGTACCAAGGGGCGTTGGAACTGGAAAGCCAAGAAGATGGGCCTCTCGGAGAACTTGCACTCCTGAGACTGCTCTTAAAACATCAGGTCCACCTGAATGGCCAGGGCAATCAGACCATCTAAAGTGGGAGGGATATCACAGCCGGCCAGCTTGTCCTTAATCTGACCAGACAATCCCTGCCAGAAAATGGCTGTCTGGCTATCTTCTCCCCATTGAGCTCTGAAGCCAGGGTACGTAAGTGTATCACGTATTCTCCAACCATGCGTGCACCCTGGTGGATTCATAGCAGCTCTGCAGCTGTGGCCAAGGCACAGCCAAGCTCATCAAAAACTAATTAAAACCTTTGAAGGAAGTAATCCAGATTCTGCAGGATCGGGTCCTCACATTCTTATAATGAGGAAGCCCAGGCAAGAGCAGTGCCTCCCATCTAGAAAAGCATATAAGTCACCTTGGCATGGTCAGAAGGGAACAAAGCTGACTGGAAGTCAAAGTGCATTCTGCACTGGTTTATAAGACCCCTGCATTTTTTAGGATCCCCAAATTACCGGGGACGTGGTGGCAAGTGCGGCATGGGCCCTGGAAGACGGGCCAGCTCGGGTGGAGGTAGGACTGCAGGGACAGGGGCTGGTACTGGAAATTGAACCTGAAAATTACTAATTGTTTTTATTATTTAATTGCTATGATGTATTAGTTTATGATTGTTTATTATTCTAATTGATGTAAATATTAATTTTTACACTTATTTGTACTTTATTTGGTTGTAAACTGGTATGATTGATACACAGAATATCGGTCTATAAAGCAACACAAATAAATAAATAAATCCATATTACTGCCAACCCTTCACGCAACCCAGTCACTTGATCCAAGATCCCTTGCTGCTGTTGGATTTGCTGGGCCTATCTTGGAATAGCCCGAAGAGCGGACGAATCTGACAAGTGCATGGCCTCAGCAAACGTGACTGGAGAGTGGACCCTTGAGCTGTTGCATGATTGGTGCAGCCTAGTAGACAAACCCAATAGCTGGCGAATGCACCCTGTCCCGGGACAGAACTGGAGCTTCACCTGTACCAGCCCTGTTCCCCACAGGATGAGCCCTTGGGTTCCAGGGGCTGGCAGGTTTTAGGCAATAATTTTACAGGGCAAACAGAAATCAGAGTTGCTTACCTGTAACAGGTGTTCTCCTAGGACAGCAGGATGATAGTCCTCATACATGGGTGACATCATCAGATGGAGCCCAGCAAGGAAAACTTATGTCAAAGTTTCTAGAAACTTTGGCACACTGAGCATGCCCAGCATGCTATTATCCACACGTCCACGCAGGGTCCCTCTCCAGTCTCGTAACATAGAGTTATGAAAAAAATAAAATAACAAACACAGTAGAAACCCAACTCCATGGGGTGGTGGGCAGGTTTCTGAGGATTAACATCCAGCTGTCCTAGAAGAACACCTGTTACAAGTAAGCATCTCTGCTTTCTCCTAGGACAAGCAGGATGGTAGTCCTCAACATGGGTGAATTCCTAGCTACAGGCTGTTCCCGAACAACAAGAAAGACCAATCCACACCCAACTAGGTGCCAACGGGCACAACAATACTGGTGCTTTTGGTACAGAGGGAGACAGCCTGAGCTGAACAATGGGCCATAGGTAGGAAGAGTTGTTTTATTTATTTTTATTTAACAAATTTTCTATACCATCGTTCAGACGTGCCATCACAACGGTTTACATATTTAAAAGAATAAAATACATAGTTACCAACTAAAAGTCAAGTTAATATTACAGTTAGACTAAGAGGCACAATTTTTGGCATAAAATTGTTAAATAAAATATCACATAAAAGAATTAATATCAGGAACTGAGGTAAAAACATGCAAGTCAGGTAAAATAAAAGAATAAGTGTAAAAACTAGCAGCAGAAGAAAAGGGATAAGTATTTCGCCAGGCCGGTCTCAATCGCCTCCCTTATAAGCCATGCTAAATAGCCATGCTTTCAATTTTCTATTAAAAACCCTTAAAATCGGATTACAATCTTATATCAGAGGGTAACTCATTCCATAATTTCGGGCCCGCTAGTGAAATGGCTCTCTCTCTAACTTGACTTAACCTGGCAGAGTGTACAGACGGGACCATCATGTTGCAACCGTCCCTTCCCAATGGCTTCACTCCACTTATCTTTCTTTCATTGCACCTCCTCTTGCTGTTGCTGGACGCCTGGCTGCCGCGGCGTCTGCCTCCCGTCCTCTCCGGCGTCCCTGGACCGGCTTGGGTGCTGCCTCCCGTCATGCTCCGCCTGTACCTTAGGGCGCGCACGCTGCGCAGCCCTCACTCTTATTTCCTACTTGGCGTGAACCTCAGGGGCGTCCCCCTGTGATGACGTCACGCTGCCCGGATATTTAATGCCTACTTTGTTTGCTAGCCTTTGAGTTAACAAGGGGATTCCTTACGGATGGGATTTGCTCTCCATACCCAGCTACTCTGCCTCCAATCTAGCATTGGACTCTTAACGCTAACGGGGTACCCGCTCCTCGGGGACCTCACTTGCTTTTCAGGTCGCTATCAGGAAACCGGTACTCGCTCCTCGAGGGCCCATGTTCCCTGATTCGCTGCCTGCTCCTACCTTCTCTTCTGCCTGGAAGGATTCGCTATCTTCAACCAGGGCCGGCGGAAGCACTAGGCGAACTAGGCGATTGCCTAGGGCGCTGAGCATTAGGGGGCGCCGAGCCGCTGATGGCCAATGGCCGCCGGTGGACGTCATCCCAATAGCGGCTGAGCGGTGAACTACTGCTATGCTGTGTGCCGGATACACACAGCAAGAAGATCGGCGGGGCCGTGGTGGAGCTCAAGTCACCACGGCCGGAAGAAAACAATCGCGTCTAAACATGCTGGTGCTCCAGCTCCTTCCTGCCCGTGCGGCCCCGGAAGAAAAATGTTGCCGGAGCCGCGCGGGCAGGAAGGAGGAGAAGCTCCTGCATTGGCTGGTGCTCCAGCTCCTTCCTGCCCGCGCGGCCCCGGAAGAAAAATGTTGCCGGAGCCGCGCGGGCAGGAAGGAGGAGGAGCATCAGCCGCGTACAGAAGAGGAGCAGCGCGGCTCGAGAAGTCCGGGGCCGCTGCAGAGCCCATCCTGCAGCGGCCCGTGAAGAGGAGGCCCAGAGGTGAGAGAGAGACTGACGGTTTGTACAGTGTGTATGTGTGCGTGTATGAGATGAGTTGAGAGACTGTGTGTGGGAGTGAGGACCTGAATGTTTGCAGAGACAGCATGTGAGAGCCTCTGTGTGTGTGTGAGAGAGACAGCATGTGACAGTGAGAGCCTGTGCTTGAGCAAGACAGCATGTGGGAGTGAGAGAGAGCCTGTGTGCGAGAGTCAGACAGCATGTGCCAGTGAGAGACTGTGTGTATGAATGATTGTATGAGAGACAGCATGTGCCAGTGAGAGCCTGTGTGTATGAATGATTGTATGAGAGGGAGCATGTGCCAGTGAGAGCCTGTGTGTATGAATGATTGTATGAGAGAGAGCATGTGCCAGTGAGAGCCTGTGTGTATGAATGATTGTATGAGAGGGAGCATGTGCCAGTGAGAGACTGTGTGTATGAATGATTGTATGAGAGAGAGCATGTGACAATGAGAGCCTGTGCTTGAGCAAGACAGCATGTGGGAGTGAGAGTTAGACAGCATGTGCAAGAGAGAGACTGTGTATACATGATTGTATGAGAGAGAGAGCATGTGAGAGTGAGTGCCTGTGTATGTGTGTGTGTGAGAGAGAAAGCATGTGAGAATGAGAACCTGACTGTGTGTTTGAGGGAAGAAGACAGATGGAGAGAAAAGAAATATGTTATAAAAGGAATTGGCAAAAAAATAAGAAAGGGAAGGTGGAAAAAAAAAAAGCCTGTGACCAACTGATTAGAAAACTAAGATCAGACAGCAAATGTAAAAAAAAATAAATTATTTTTTACTGATTGGAACATGTAATCTTTGGGAATGTGCAAGAGTAGCACTTTCTCTATGCGGATCTCACAATGTACGAGATCAGCATAGAGGAACTAGAAGCCCATGAGGCCTGCACAGAGGAGGCAGCAGAATGGGCTTCAGTGCCAATAGTAGCAATCAGCACCTCCGCAATAGCCATACAGCAACAGTGACAGTGGCAGTAGAGGAATGAGAGAGGCTCTGAGGTTGCTGGCAAAAGAAAGAGAGGGGGGTCTCTGCCTTTAGTGTGTGCATGTGTATGAATGGGAGTTTGCCTGGCGGTGTATGTGTGTGAATGCATGGGTGCCTGCCTGAGGGTGTGTCTGTGTATGAGAATGAATGGGTGTCTTCCTGGGGTTTGTATGTGTGAGAATAGATGCCTGCCTGTTTGTGCTGTATGTGTGTGTGTGTGTGTGTGTGTGTGTATGAGAATAAATTGGTGCCGGTCTGGGTGTGAGAATGAATGTGTGCATGCCTGGGGGATGGGGAGGGAGTGGTGTGAAAATGAATGGGAGCCCGCCTGGGGGTCAGTGTGAGAATGACTGGGAGCTTGCCTGTGTGTGTGTGTGTTTGTGTGAGAACGATTGGAAGCTTGCCTGGGAGTGTGTGTTTGTGTGTATGTGAGGGAGCCAGTGAGAGCATGAGTGTGTATGAGAAAATCCAGGGGAGTAAGAGTTTGGGGGGGGGGGGTGTGGAGGGGGAGAGAGTGCCTTAGAACCTGAGTGTGTCAGTGTCTGTGAGAGCGAGAGGTTATGGTTGGGTATAAGAGCATGAATGTGTATGTATGTGACAGTGTATGTGTGAGAGAGAATGGACATGTGAGTATGTGTGAGAGAGAGAGGATAACCTCAATCAAGAGCTCCCATGTATGGACAGCAGGGGCTTTTTAAAATCCTTATTAGTTTTAATTATTGTGTGTTATTTGATATATGTGCTGTTTTGAAATATTTTATTGGTTTTAGGAAATTGTAAAAAATGTATATGATTTTATTAGTATGGTTTTACTATTATAACTGATGCTTTATGTTTCTTGATTTTATTTGTTTTATGAAGAATGGTGGTTCTGTTTTTCCATTGTTAATACACAGAGTCTGGCTTCTTGGGGTTTCCATTTCAGTTTTTTCAAATTTGTGCTCCTTTATTTTGTATTCTGTATTTGGTGAAGGTCTGTCTCTGCTCTGTGTGTGTGACCATGATGAGAGATTCTGCTATCATATAGTGTCTGTATAGAGATCTATAGCAATCGGGTTTGTTTTGTTTCCTCAGTAGGTGGAGTATTGGTATTCTAGGACCCAGTGTAATATTTACCCTTGCTTATTCACAGGTAGGGTTATTGTTGTTTGAGTCCTTGGTGTTATTACTGTTATGTTATGATGGGATTGCAGTATAGATTTTGAGTGTCTTTTTTGCAGGGTTTTGTGTTAGTTCACAATGTGCCTGGCAGTGGAAGGTGTTTGTGCTGCTGTTACTGTGAAGTGACACTAGAATTTGAAAATATCTTTCAGTATGATGAGCTGTAAGGGAAACATCCAAGCTCCATTGTTTGGGGGAATTTCAGTGGATGCTCAGCGTTAGAGAACTGGAGGTGCAGGATTTATATTGACATTCTGTCCCTTCCTATATATTCCAGACTTCACTCTCATAGCCATATAGAATTAGTTGACTGAGACTATCAACATAATTATATAGTGTGAAACTGTCCAGCTTTTTAAAATAACGCAGAGGACCCTTTGGACTTTTTTATTAACACTTTTTTTTAATAACCAATTTTAAAGCAGGATCCATGCTATAGAGGTGAGTGAGATGAAGAAATGTCATTTTGGCGCCCCCCCCCCCCCCCCAATTCTTCTGTCTGGAGACGCCACTGATTTTCTGTGACCTTAAGCATTAGTACAAGAAGGATTAAGGGGGGATGCTGGAGAGGCACACAAATGCATTGGCATTGGTGCGAGTCATATGGGGCCGCAAGTGGTGGCAAAGAGGAGTGGAGTTTGGCAGGCCGCAAGCAGTGCCCAACCTGCTTGCGACCCAGTAAACCCCAGTCAGCGGGCGTGATCGAGAATGAGGTAAGGGTCGGGGCCGAGACCGGGGGGGGGGGCGCAAGGGAGAAGGCTCGCCTAGGGCGCCAGATCCCCTTGCACTGGCCCTGTCTTCAACACCAGTGAGTACTACCATCTTCACCTCAGAGCTGTTCCCTGGAACCAGGTACTCGCTCCTCAAGGGCCTGCCTCTGTTCCAGCTCTTGTGTCATCTCCTACGTGGAACCGCTGTGTGAGTACATCACCTTCAAGCCTCTCAGCTCTCAGGGATCAGGTACTCGCTTCTTGAGGGCCTGCTCTCCCTATCCTGGGGTTCTCCATACTGGGCTTTTTGCATATTTCACTGCACTCATTATTCTCAGTTCTTTCCATTACAGCACTGCTACCGGAGGAGTCACTGTTCCAGCGCCTGAGGGATACTAGCCCCGCCGGGCTACTTCAACTACTCACCACTGCCACTTCTGGTGGCTTCACCACATTGTTTAATAAAAGATCAATCTCTGTGTTTGTGTGTCCTCAGCTGAGCCTGACCTGTGGCCCCTCACGGGACCTCCCCCCCCATGGGAGTGGTTAGCTGCCACAGTGTCCAAGGGTCCACCCAAACTTCACTAATTATAACACATCAAGAGGCCTTTATTAACATAAGAACATGCCATACTGGGTCAGACCAAGGGTCCATCAAGCCCAGCATCCTGTTTCCAACAGTGGCCAATCCAGGCCATAAGAACCTGGCAAGTACCCAAAAACTAAGTCTATTCCATGTAACCATTGCTAATGGCAGTGGCTATTCTCTAAGTGAACTTAATAGCAGGTAATGGACTTCTCCTCCAAGAACTTATCCAATCCTTTTTTAAACACAGCTATACTAACTGCACTAACCACATCCTCTGGCAACAAATTCCAGAGTTTAATTGTGCGTTGAGTAAAAAAGAACTTTCTCCGATTAGTTTTAAATGTGCCACATGCTAACTTCATGGAGTGCCCCCTAGTCTTTCTACTATGCGAAAGAGTAAATAACCGATTCACATCTACCCGTTCTAGACCTCTCATGATTTTAAACATCTCTATCATACCGTATCCCCCCCTCAGTCGTCTCTTCTCCAAGCTGAAAAGTCCTAAACTCTTTAGTCTTTCCTCATAGGGGAGTTGTTCCATTCCACTTATCATTTTGGTAGCCCTTCTCTGTACCTTCTCCATCGCAATTATATCTTTTTTGAGATGCGGCGACCAGAATTGTACACAATATTCAAGGTGCGGTTTCACCATGGAGCGATACAGAGGCATTATGACATTTTCCGTTTTATTCACCATTCCCTTTCTAATAATTCCCAACATTCTGTTTGCTTTTTTGACTGCCGCAGCACACTGTACCGACGATTTCAATGTGTTATCCACTATGACACCTAGATCTCTTTCTTGGGTTGTAGCACCTAATATGGAACCCAACATTGTGTAATTATAGCATGGGTTATTTTTCCCTATATGCATCACCTTGCACTTATCCACATTAAATTTCATCTGCCATTTGGATGCCCAATTTTCCAGTCTCACAAGGTCTTCCTGCAATTTATCACAATCTGCTTGTGATTTAACTACTCTGAATAATTTTGTGTCATCTGCAAATTTGATTATCTCACTCGTCGTATTTCTTTCCAGATCATTTATAAATATATTGAAAAGTAAGGGTCCCAATACAGATCCCTGAGGCACTCCACTGTCCACTCCCTTCCACTGAGAAAATTGCCCATTTAATCCTACTCTCTGTTTCCTGTCTTTTAGCCAGTTTGCAATCCACGAAAGGACATCGCCACCTATCCCATGACTTTTTACTTTTCCTAGAAGCCTCTCATGAGGAACGTTGTCAAACGCCTTCTGAAAATCCAAGTATACTATATCTACTGGTTCACCTTTATCCACATGTTTATTAACTCCTTCAAAAAAGTGAAGCAGATTTGTGAGGCAAGACTTGCCCTGGGTAAAGCCATGCTGACTTTGTTCCATTAAACCATGTCTTTCTATATGTTCTGTGATTTTGATGTTTAGAACACTTTCCACTATTTTTCCTGGCACTGAAGTCAGGCTAACCGGTCTGTAGTTTCCTGGATCGCCACTGGAGCCCTTTTTAAATATTGGGGTTACATTTCCTATCCTCCAGTCTTCAGGTACAATGGATGATTTTAATGATAAGTTACAAATTTTTACTAATAGGTCTGAAATTTCATTTTTTAGTTCCTTCAGAACTCTGGGGTGTATACCATCTGGTCCAGGTGATTTACTACTCTTCAGTTTGTCAATCAGGCCTACCACATCTTCTAGGTTCACCGTGATTTCATTCAGTTCATCTGAATCATTACCCATGAAAACCTTCTCCATTACGGGTACCTCCCCAACATCCTCTTCAGTAAACACCGAAGCAAAGAAATCATTTAATCTTTCCGCGATGGCCTTATCTTCTCTAAGTGCCCCTTTAACCCCTCGATCATCTAACGGTCCAACTGACTCCCTCACAGGCTTTCTGCTTTGGATATATTTAAAAAAGTTTTTACTGTGAGTTTTTGCCTCTACAGCCAACTTCTTTTCAAATTCTCTCTTAGCCTGTCTTATCAATGTCTTACATTTAACCTGCCAATGTTTATGCTTTATCCTATTTTCTTCTGTTGGATCCTTCTTCCCATTTTTGAATGAAGATCTTTTGGATAAAACAGCTTCTTTCACCTCCCCTTTTAACCATGCCGGTAATTGTTTTGCCTTCTTTCCACCTTTCTTAATGTGTGGAATACATCTGGACTGTGCTTCTAGAATGGTATTTTTTAACAATGACCACGCCTCTTGAACATTTTTTACTTTTGTAGCTGCTCCTTTCAGTTTTTTTCTAACAATTTTTCTCATTTTATCAAAGTTTCCCTTTTGAAAGTTTAGCACGAGAGCCTTGGATTTGCACACTGTTCCTTTTCCAGTCATTAAATCAAATTTGATCATATTATGATCACTATTGCCAAGCGACCCCACCACCGTTACCTCTCTCACCAAGTCCTGTGCTCCACTGAGAATTAGATCTAAGGTTTCTCTGTGGGACATGTGGGGCAGTGGTTCTCAACCGGTGTGTCGCGACACACCAGTATGTCGCCAAGAACACGCAGGTGTGTTGCGACATTTCCAGGTCACCCGCTGACCCAGTTACTTCCCCTACCCAAGCGAAATAGGTCCTCCGCCCGGGCTTAATGCTGACAGCCCAGGCGGAACGTGGCAGAACAGCTAGAGTCAGCGGCACCGGCATGCTCTCTTCTTCCAATCTACCCCTGCGGCCCGGAAGAGGAAGTGGTGAGCAGAGGGTGCGTGCGCGGGAACTAGAGACCATGCTAGTGCAGGCAGCATCGGCCCGAAGAAAAGGAGAGGCGCAGCCTGAAAAATGAGCAGCGCAGGTTGAAGTAAGATGAGGAACAACATCAACCCTCGCGGCCGATGGGACTCCTTTCTCCACGAGGGCTGAAAATGAAGGAGGTTGCTGCTGCTGCTGCCGGTAGTTCGGGGGCGGGGGGGGGGGGGAGTGAGTGAACGAGCAAGCATGTGTGTTTGACATCCCGTATGTGTGTGTGAGATAGCAAGCATGTATGTGAATGATTGAGAGCCTGTATATGTGAAAGAGAGTATGTGTGTGATTGACATCCTGTGTGTGAGAGATAGCATGAATGTAAGTTTACCATTGGGAACCTGTAGATGTAAGTTTGTGACTGAAAACCTGTTTGTGTGAAAAAGTATATGTGTGTGATTGAGATCCTTTGTGTGTGAGTGAGATCATGTGTATGTATGATTAAGAGCCTGTGTGTATAAGTAAGAGAGAGAGAATTTATGTCTGTGTGTGATTGAGAGCTGGTTTAGGTGAGAGAGCATGTGAGTATGTGATTGAGAGCCTGTGTGTAAATGAGAGAAAGAGAGAGAGCATGTGTGTCTGTGTCTGATTTAGAGCTGATTTAGGTGAGGGAGCATGTGAGTATGTGATTGAGAGCATGTGTAAATGAGAGAAAGAGAGAGAGAGAGAGCATGTTTGTAAGCATGTGAATGATAGTCTGTGTGTGAGAGAAAAAGGCATGTATGTGTGTGATTGAAAGCCTGTGAAAATCGTGAAAAGATAGACAGCATGTGTGTAGATGTGTAATTAAGAGCCTATATAAGTGAGAGAGAAAAAACATGTGGCATAATAAAACACTGAAGTTAAAGCATATAATAAAATGAATGACATATAAATAAATAAAAGAAATAAAAGGTAGCTCATCAGGATGGTTAAGAACAAAATGCATACTCATTATGTGCTGCTCATTTCTAACATTGCTGATTTGTAATTTCATGCTCTGCAAAGGCACATTTAAATAACCAGGTCTTCAGTTCGGATTTAAATTGCTTTTTATCTGTAGCCAGCCTCAATGACGTGGGTAGAGAATTCCAAATTTTTGTTCCTGCGATGGATATAACACTCTCCCTTACGTGGCATAATCTGGCTGACCTAATGGTGGGAATTGAGAGGAGGCCTTTGTCAGCTGATCGCAAGTCTCTCTGTGGTACGTGAAGACGTATCGATGTGTTCAACCACTCAGTATGTTCGCCATAAATAACATTATGAATTATACAAGCCACTTTGTATTGAATACGATATTGAATCGGAAGCCAGTGCAATCTGATCAATGTTGGTGTAATATGGTCACATTTTCTTTGACCCGTCAAAATCCGTGCTGCAGCGTTCTGCAATACCTGTAAAGGGCGAATACTAGACAGCG
Source organism: Rhinatrema bivittatum (assembly GCF_901001135.1). Taxonomy (NCBI): domain Eukaryota; kingdom Metazoa; phylum Chordata; class Amphibia; order Gymnophiona; family Rhinatrematidae; genus Rhinatrema; species Rhinatrema bivittatum. Next base: position 251,052,514 of record NC_042622.1, on the reverse strand, counting down.
GCAAGCCAAGAAGCAAAGAATTACAGTAATCTAAATTTGCAAAAATAAAGGACTGTAAAACAGATCTAAAATCGGTAAATTCTAAAAAAGGTTTTAACCTGCTTAAAGTCAGCAATTTATAATAACCATCTTTCAACTTTGTGGAAATATGTTTTTTAAAAGAAAACTCAGTATCGATAATAACGCCTAAATTACGAGTATTAAAACAAGGATTTATCTTTACGTTGTCGGAAAGTGACAGAGTCGGAATACTGCTAAGGTGACATTTGCGCTCAAGAAATAAAATTTCTGTTTTATTCGGCATCAACATCAGTCTAACAACTGCTTACCACCCTCAAGCCAACAGATAAGCTGAGCGAATGACTCGCTCTTTAAGGGCCTTCTTGTGCGCTTATATTAATAGACCCAGCCTGTATCTGGCTACCTGCTACTCACCTAGTCCCTACTGGAAAGACTGTCATGCACTGATGACTCCGGGAAAGAATCCTCTGGTGGGCACATGATTCTAAGTTTGCTGATCACCCACGGTGAACACGAACCATGGTGCTGCCCCAGCGGTTCTTCTGGTGACCCACTATGGTTTCTGACGCTAAAGCATACGTCGAATCCTGTAACATTTGTGCTCAACAAATGTTCAACCACTTCCAGCTCCAGAGGAACCATGGACCTACCTGACTATGGATTTCATTGTGGACTTGCCTCCCTCTAAGGGCCATACTGTTATATGGGTAACCATACACCGATTTTCAAAAATGGCCCATTTTGTCTCTCTTCCGGGCCTACCATCTGCTCCTGAATTGACACGCCTATTCTTCCATCATATCTTCAGATTGCATGGCTTACCCAAGGATATTGTCTCTGATAGAGGTCCACAATTCATTGCTAGATATTGGCGTGCTCTTTGCCGAAAATTCGGCATCAACATCAGTCTACCAACTGCTTACCACCCTCAAGCCAACAGATAAGCTGAGCGAATGACTCGCTCTTTAAGGGCCTTCTTGTGCACTTATATTAATGACCGCCAAGACAATTGGTCTGAACTTCTCCCCTTTTCTCACAACTCCCACATTGCCATAGCTACAGGCTCTTCACCGTTTTCCATCGTCTATGGAAAGCAACTATGACCACCACTGCCCATATCATTGTCTGTACCGTCCCCTACGGCACAGGCTATTGCGGATGCCCTCAAGGCTTTGTGGGATCAGACGAATCTGCGCTTATGTCAAGCCGCTTCCCGGGCCAAGAGAACTGCTGACAGTTACCGACACTTGGTCCCTGAAGTCCTTCCTGGCCAGAAAGTCTGGTTGAGCACTCGGTATATCTGACTTAAAATCCCTTCTCATAGATTCGCTCCAAGATACATCGGACCCTTTACGGTCCAGTTGGACCGTAAAGGGTCCGATGTTGGAACGTAAAGGGTTCTCTAGTTGGAACAGTTACCTACCAGCTTTGGCTGCCTAGTATGCTGATGATACATAACACATTTCACGTGTCACTGTTAAAACCAGTGGCCTTGTCCTGGCCTTCCTGAAAGGCTCCCGAACCACCTCCATTGGTGGCTGAAACTGATATGAACTACAAAGTTCAAGAGGTCCTCGACATCCGCCGTAGGGGCTGCCGGTGGGAATACCTTCTTTCTTGGGAGGGTTATGGACCCGAAGAAAATTCACAGGAACCAGTGCAAAACATCCTGGACAAAACCCTCCTCCTAAACTTTCATCGTGTCCATCCGGGCAAACCCTGACATCCAAGGGGGGGGGGGGGGGGGCAAAAAGCGGGGGTACTGTTATGCGTACCATCCGCGGCAGACCCGCAGTACGTCCCCTTCTCCTTTCTAAAGTGAATCCAGCTCCTGGTTCCTCCTCGCTGGTGGTAGTGGGCCATCAGCTCCATCCTCAGGCCTCCCTCGGTGCCTCCGGCCCTGCTTCAGCCCCCGGTGTTCCCGGTCCAGCCACCATGCCCATTGCTACTTGTCAGGCCTCTCCGCATGGCCCGCAGAGAGATGCTGCTACTCGGTGCCGTGCCCCTCCATAGGCGTGTGCGCGTGCATCACTGATGTTTAAGTAGGGACCACGGCAGGAAACTAGCCGTGGCCCTGGATGATGACGTCAACAGAGCTATAGTATTTAAGCGCAGGCTCCGCTCCCTAGCATTGCCTTTGCAACAGGTCTCCTCGCTGATCGAGTACTTTTTGCCTCCTAGAGATTCGTCTCATTCCCTCGTTCCTGTTCCTCATTTGTTCCTGGTTCCTGTCTCCTTGTTCCTGTCCATCTTCTACATGGACTTTGACTTTGCTTCGCCTGACCATGCCTTTGACTCTCTCCAAGCCCAGACCTTTGCTTCGCCTGACCACGCCATTGATTCTCTCCAAGCCTGGACTTCCGCTTCACTTGACTATGCTATTGCCTATCTCCAGACCCAGACCTCCGCTTCGCCTGACTACCCTATTGCCTATCTCCAGACCCAGACCTTTCCTTCGCCTGACTACGCATTGCCTGTCTCCAGACCCAGACCCTTGCTTCACTTGACTGCGTTTGACTGTCTCCATGATCAGACATCAGCCTTGCTTGCTACTGCCTCTGGATTGCCGCCAGCCCTGATTCAAGCCTGTATCTCGACTCCTCTTCAGGTTACTTCCTGGAATGGATCTATTCAGGCTTCGGCCTGCTCTTGCTTGGGCGCCCCCTGTCTGCCTTTGTTCCTTTGGCACCCGATTCTCTGGGACACTACCTTGTCCAGTGTAAGACTGTACCATCTCCTATCTGCTGTCTCTGAGCTGAACCTGACTTCTCCATCGACTACCTACAGAGGCCTACCTAAGTCCAACCAGCCCCAGCACCCAAAGGCTCAACCTGCAGGGAACAAGATGGAGAAGGTACAGAGAAGGGCAACCAAAATGATAAAGGGGATGGAACAGCTCCCCTATGAGGAAAGGCTGAAGAGGTTAGGGCTGTTCAGCTTGGAGAAGAGACGGCTGAGGGGGGATATGATAGAGGTCTTTAAGATCATGAGAGGTCTTGAACGAGTAGAGGTGACTCAGTTATTTAACCTTTCAAATAATAGAAGGACTAGGGGGCATTCCATGAAGTTAGCAAGTAACACATTTAAGACTAATCGGAGAAAATTCTTTTTCACTCAACGCACAATAAAGCTCTGGAATTTGTTGCCAGAGAAGGTAGTTAGTGCAGTTAGTGTAGCTGGGTTCAAAAAAGGTTTGGATAAGTTCTTGGAGGAGAAGTCCATTAATGGCTATTAATCAATTATACTTAGGGAATAGCCACTGCTATTAATTGCATCAGTAGCATGGGTTCTTCTTAGTGTTTGGGTAATTGCCAGGTTCTTGTGGCCTGGTTTTTGGCCTCTGTTGGAAACAAGATGCTGGGCTTGATGGACCCTTGGTCTGTCCCAGCATGGCAATTTCTTATGTTCTTAAGGGCTGGTATTGGTGAAGCTCCAGTTGTCCTCTGTCCATCAGCCCACTCCGCCTTCCGACGGTGGGGACCCGTAGGTCTCCTACCTACGGGTTGCGTCCACCCCACCTCGGCCCAAGGGTCCACCTCCGACGCAACAATCTGCACTTTATAGGAATGGTCATTCAAATAAGATTCGAACCATTGCAAAGTGATTTTTTCCAGACCTATTTCAGATAATCTGTCAAGTAATAAGGTGTGATTTACCATATCAAATGCGGCCGAAAGATCTAGTAATATTAACAAGTATCTTTGGCCACTGTCAAATCCTTTTAAAACCGTGTCAGTCAAAGCAATCAATAGTGCTTCAGTGTTAACATTTTTTCTAAAACCAAATTGGGATGGGAAAAGGATATTTTTATTCTCTAGATGCTCTGTTAGCTGTTTCTGGACCACTTTTTCAGTTAATTTAGCGAGGAAGGAAAGATTCGATATAGGCCTATAATTCCTAAGTATAGCTGGGTCAAGTTTGTTTTGCTTTATCACGGGTCTGAATATTGCTCCCTTTAGTATTTCTGGTAGATGTCCTTCCTTCAGAGAATTATTTATAATTGATGCAATACACGGAGCTAAATTATGTGCTAAGGGTTTTAATGCATTATTGGAATGGAGTCAAGTGGATGATTTGCTGGATTTACTGCATAATGAGATTTTCAATCTCTATTGTTGAGATTTCATCAAAATTTGACATTTCGTTACCTCCTTTGGATGCATTTCTTGTATTGGTGTGGAGTCTATACTGGATAATAAAGTTATTATTTTATCCTCAAAGAAATGTACAATATCATTACACCTATTTTCGGGCAGTTATTTTATTGTGAGATACAGTGCTTGTCAATTTTTTTACAATGTCAAATAGTGTTTTTGGATTGTGCGAGAATTTTTCAATTTTTTTACTAAAGTAGTCCTTCTTTACACTATTTATCAGTTTTTTTTTATAATGGGCAGGAAATGAGCGATAGTTGGTCAGTGTATAATCCGATTTATTCTTTCTCCAAGCCTTCTCCTTCTTTCTGAGAAGTTTCTTTGTTTCTTCAATTTTGTTTTTTGGTTTTTTTTATTTTTTTTACCTTTTTAGGATTTATATTGTCTGCCTTAGAGGATGTAATTTGAAACCAAGAGGCAATCACATTCATAGTATTGGATAAATCAATATCTCTAATTTTTTTTTTATCAAACTCTTATTGTAAATCTTCAACTTTAAATGGCAGTCGGTAGGTGAACGTTATTGGTTGTATCGATTCGAGAGAAGAATCAGATCTAAAGGTCAAATTTGTGTGAATTAAGAAATGGTCCAACCATGGGACCAGGGTATACTTAATTGATGATGCAATAACTTTGCTAAATTCGTAAAGATTAGGTCTAAGGAGTGTCCTCCTTTGTGCTTTGGGTCCATAATCATTAATTCATAACCAAGTGCTGTAAGCGCATCTATCAGAGTGTGGCAGGTTAATGAAAGTGGTTTGACATCCATACGTAGGTTAAAATCACCTAGAATTATTGAGGGTTTGTTTGGGTTCAGAGAAGAGACAAAGAATTCAATAATAGGTGAAAGATTATGCTCTAACAGATCTGGAAGGCAATATACTAAACAAACTTGTAATTTCTTTGAATCAAACAGTGCAATCTCATATTGTTGTGCTATACATGAGGGGTTAGATTTTATAAAAGTACGCCCGCGCGTACTTTTGTTCGCACACCAGGCGCAAACAAAAGTACGCCGGATTTTAATAGATACGCCTATTCAACATAGGCTCGGCGCACGCAGGAGGAACTTGGGGCAGGTTTTCGGGGGCTACGCGCGTATCCCTTTGAAAATCTGTCCCGAGGGGAGTAATTTGAAAGCAAAATCTTTCTTTGCAATGAATATAAGTCCACCATCTCTACGCTGAGGTCTGGGAATTCTACAACTGAAAGAGATTCCAGACTGGCTGAAGCTGCTGTCATGTTGGCCATCCCTCTCCAAACAGTAGTGGGCAGCAAAAGTGTGGAGAGAATTCCATGTCGCAGTCTTGCAGATCTCAGCTACAGGGACTGCTCACAAGTGGGCCATCGAAACCACCATGGTTCTGACAGTGAGCCTTGACATGGCCCCCAAGTTGCAGACCCGCTTGCGTATGGCAGAAGGAAATGCAATCCACCAGCCAATTAGATAGGGTCTGCTTGGCGACCACAACTCCTAATCTATTCTTGGCAAAAGAGATGAAGAGTTGCATAGACTGCCTGTGGCCTGCTGTTCACTCCAGGTAGAAGGCCAAGGCTCTCATCTGCAATCCAAGCTGTGCAGTGCCCATTCTCCCTGGTGCGAATGAGGCTTGGGAAAAAAGGTAGATAGGACAATGGACTGGTAAAGATATAAACCCGTCACCACCTTAGGCAGGAATATAGGGTGCGGGCACAGAACCACCCTATCATGAAGGAACTTTGTGTATGGTGGGTACATCACCAATGCCTGAAGCTCACTGACCCTGCGCACTGAAGTGACCACGACCAAAAACATGACCCAGGTCAGGTCCTTCAGGTTACAGGAAGGCATTGGCTCAAAAGGATCCATCATGAGCTGAGCCATCACAGTGATTCCTGATCGCTCAAAGTGCGAAATGGATCGCTCGAAACTCCAAGAAGTTGATCTGGCACTGAGCTTCCTGAGCAGACTACTGACCCTGCATGCAGAGCCCCTCCACATGGGTGCCCACAACCCAGGGTGGAGACATCCTTGGTAAGTACAACTTGGTTAGGGGAAGCCGGAAACGGAACCCCCTGTTCCAAATTGGGCAGGCTTTCCTACCAAGACAAAGAGGTGCGGAGAGCCAGAGTAACACGGATGTGTACATGGAGTTTCTGGGTGGCTTGTTGCCATTGGGACCGCAACGTCCTTTGTGCTCTGCACATATATAAGCAAGCCAGGGGAGTAACATGGACGGATGCAGCAATGTGACCCAGGAATCATAGCAGGTGGCGGGCCGAGACCCCCCGACTCCGGTGAACCACTCCTGCAAGGGAAGCCAATGTGAGCACCCGATCGTGAGGAAGATAGGCTCTGGCCTGAGCCGTGTCCAGTCGGGAGTCGATAAAGTCCAATTGAGGCGACGGCGTAAGATGGGACTTTGGGTAGTTGATGACAAACCTCAGGGACTCCAACAACCTAATGGTCAAGTGCAGGGACCGAATCACTCCCTCCTGGGCGGCACTCTTGACCAGCCAATCATCCAGATAGGGGGGATACCTGCACCCCCAAATGGTGGAGGTATGCATCCACTACTGTCAGACACTTGGTGAAGCCACGTGGAGCTGAGGCAAGGCCAAACGGCAAGACCCTGTACTGGAAATGCCTTTCGCCCACGATGAACCAGAGATACGTCCTGTGACCAGGGAAGATCTCAATGTGGGCATAATCATCTTTCAGATCGCGGGAGCAAAGCCAGTCTCCTCTTTGCAGGAGCTCCTCTTGGGGTCTGTCCTCGATCAGGAAATACTGTTGTCGGAGCTCTCTGCCCTAGTAATGGCCAGAGCAGTCAAACTCATTCTGCTGCAGTAGCAAGGGCGGGAGTTCTACTCTCGCTGTTTCCTGATTCCTATTTTGAACCTGAGAGCCTTGAACAAGTTTCTATGAAAAGAAAAGTTCAAAATGTCCTGACCTCATCTTGCCCTCGGAATCTGTCTTTCTCCTGAGACAGCAGGATGTTAGTCCTCACACATTGGTGACATCATCAGATGGAGCTTGGCATTATCCACGCATCCACACGGGATCCTTCTCCAGTCTTTTCCACGGGGCTATCATCTCGTGGTTGTGGAGCTTGTGCTCTTTTTTGGTATTGGAAAGCTATGGACCCCCAGGCCTCAGCCGGCAACCCAGTCAAGCCCCGCTACGGGGTTTTGACTGGAGGCGGGGTAGCACAAGCCAATCGACTGCACCCTTGACGGCAGGCCCTCCGGTGGGCACTCTGATTACCCACCTGCAAAGAGGAGACTGGCTTTGCGAGGGAGAGTCTGAGGGGGCACCCAGAAAGTTCAACCGATACCCTCGACGAATGATGGAGAGGACCCACCGGTCCAAGATGACATTGGCCAGCAGTCCATCCAAGACTGAAATTGGCCAGCAGTCCATCCAAGACTGAAATTGTACATTTATCATCTATTTCAGACACTTCCATAGGTCCACCTTCACATTGGTCTATAAACGGATCATCAATTCCCATTACACAATACGCCACAAATCTGGGTGTTATCATAAACTCAGATTTATCATTGAAACAACACATTTCCTCTATAACAAAAAAATCCTTTTACAAGCTACAGCTCCTTAAACGTCTTCGCCCCCTCCTTTTTCACCAAGATTTTCGAACTATTCTCCAATCTCTAATTTTTTCTGGCTTAGACTACTGTAATGCTCTCTACTTAGGACTTCCTGACTCTATAATTCATCCCTTACAAATTGTTCAAAACAGTGCAGCTCGTATTTTATCAGGTACTCCTATTCGAAATCATATCACACCTATCCTCCAATCTCTTCATTGGTTACCCGTAAAATACAGAATAAAATATAAAATTCTTACTATCATTCACGGTCTAATAAATAACCCATCCTCCACATGGCTCTGTTCATTACTCCGTATCTATAAATCAACAAGACATCTAAGATCACTAACCCAAAACTTACTTGACACTCCCTCCCCACGACAGGCTAGATTAGACATCACCAGAAAAAGGGCCTTCTCAGTAGCAGGCCCTTCCCTCTGGAATTCATTACCCAACTCACTTCGTTTACTACCTAATCTTCAACAATTCAAAAAATCATTAAAAACATATTTTTTCCAAATAGCATTCAATTCTCCTTCACAATCAATTCAACATTATTCCACAACTCAGTATCTTTCCCAACCTCCATAACTTTATTTCATTTTCTCCTTTATTTCAAACCCCTCCCCTCCCTCCCCATCCCCTTGTTACCCTTCCTAACTACAGTATGAACTATGGCCCAGCTCCATTATTCAGTTATTTCTTTTATTAATATTTTATTTTTACCTTTAAGGTAAACCTTTAAGGTAAACCCCTCCTCACCAGCCTAAACCTCGTACTTAACGCTTCAAAAACGGAATTTCTGCTCATATCACCGGAAAACAATAACACACTTCCAAAACCAACCGCACTCCTTCAATCTACCCATGTAAGAGATCTAGGAGCTATCTTAGACAATCGTCTCAACCTTAAAACATTCATTAACCAAACCACCAAAGATTGCTTCTACAAATTACACATTCTGAAAAGAATCAAACCACTTTTCCACACTATGGACTTTAGAACAATCTTGCAAGCAATAATTTTTTCAAAACTAGATTATTGCAACTCTTTACTATTAGGCCTCCCAGCTTCTTACATCAAACCCCTACAAATGGTTCAGAACTCTGCAGCCAGAGTCCTTTCAAATTCCAGGAAAATGGACCACATCTCCCCTATCCTCCAAAAACTTCATTGGCTACCAATCCACTATAGAATCATGTATAAATCCATCAACATCATATACAAGACCATCAACCAACTCACGCAACTAGATCTTCAAATACCATTTAAAAAATACACTTCTGCCAGACCTATTAGGGAATACTACAAAGAGTCACTCCAAATTCCAAATGCCAAAACCTATCAATATAAATCTTTGAGTCTCAGAGCCTTCTCTACAGCAGGTCCAGTTCTGTGGAACTCTATACCACCTGATCTAAGACAAGAGCCATGCGCTCTAACATTTAGGAAAAGACTAAAAACTTGGCTTTTCAAAAAAGCATTTCCAAGCCTTGAATAAAATACACTCATCAACACAAACTGCCATGTAACCTCTGGATCCAAATAAGAATCCACCTATCATAATCTTATCACTATTACGTTTTGAGTTTTATCATATCATCACCATACTCTACTGTGTCATATTGATTCTCTTGTTTATATTACCGCTCATATTTATGTACCGTCACATTCATGCAAATAGGCTTATTTACTTACTCTGCTGCACTATCACTTTAATTGTGTTAAATGTAAATATTGCATTGTTTAACCTCTCCCCTCTTCCAGTTCCAAGTTAATTTTCCCTGTTATATTGTAACTTTCTCACACCTTTTAATTGATTCTCTGTATTTAAAGTTCAAATTTGTATTGGAAATATTTATTACGTTACGCTATACTTTGCACACATTGTTATTTGTAAACCGGGTTGATGTGATCCCTATCATGAAACTCGGTATAACAAAAATAATAAATAAATAAATAAATAAATAAATAAATATACCAGTTTTTGTATTTTTATTATTATTTTAAACCCGTTTTATTTGTTTTATTTTATTGTAAACCGTTTTGACAAAATACCCTGTTTTGAAAAGCGGTATATAAATACTTTTAAATAAATAAATAAATAAATAAATGAAGAACCATAGCCGACCTCCGACCGGAGGGCCTGCCGTTGAGGGTGCAGTCGATTAGCTTGTGCTCCCCCGCCTCCAGTCAAAACCCTGTAGTGGGGCTTGACTGGGGTGCCGGCTGAGGCCTAGGGGTCCATAGCTTTCCAATACCAAAAAAGAGCACAAGCTCCACAACCACGAGATGATAGTTCCGCGGAAAAGACTGGAGAAGGACCCCGTGTGGATGCATGGATAATGCCAAGCTCCATCTGATGATGTCACCAATGTGTGAGGACTAACATCCTGCTGTCTTAGGAGAAAGACAGATTCCGAGGGCAAGCTGAGGTCAGGACAGGCATCAGTCAGGTAATCTCCGGGTTCAGGCCAAGGGTCAGGGCAGGCAGTGAGTCAAGGTCTGTAGCAAAGGGCAGGCGGCAGGCGGCAGGCGGCAGGCGAGAGAGAAGTCCAGGTCTGAAGCAAAGGTCAGTGGCAGATGGGAGGTGGGAGAGTGGTCCAGGTCTGAGTCAAAAGTCAGTGGCAGAAGGCACGCAAGAGAGTGGTCCAGGTCCGAAGCAAAGGCCAGATCCAAGCAGGCAAGCAGAGACAATGTGGGTAGCAAGGCAAGGTAGGACAGACAGGGCAGGGCGAAGCTGGAGAGGCTGGATGGGCAAAGAGGGACTAGACAAGGCAAGGCAGGCTGGACGAGGTAAGGCAGGAAGCAAGAACACGACGAGGCAGGAGGCAATGGACTGGGGCGCGGCTAGAGTTCAAATACCCAGCTGCTCTGACATTATCAGGGGAATGTCAGTCTGGGCTTCCCGCCGAGTGGCCTAGAAAAGGAATTAGTGCGCATGTGCACGCGCCTAGGAGAAGCACAGCACAACAGGTGTGGCACATGCTGGCGCCATCCCTGCTACAAAGAATTCCCAATGACATCCTGGAGTCTCAGTGGTGTCGGGGGTAGGTGCGACCGGTAGTGGGACCTTCCCATGTCCAGCCGGAATGTTACATGTTGCCATTTATAAATCTGATTTTATTGTGTATATGCTGACGATATTATGGAAACTGTATTCATTTTTTGTGGCTATTATATGTTTCTGTCACTTTTGAGCATGGGCATAGTGTATAGTTGTTATTTTTGGTTTAATTATCATATTGAAGGCCATTACTGAGCTGTTATGATGCAACTTAAGAGTTATCATGGTTTCCTTGAATATTGGCCTCACCATGTTTAACTGAAACATGGCTATTAGAGTCTGATGCTATGGTTCTTAACCAATTTTGTCCACCAGCTTAAACCATATTTTCTCAGCCCTGACTTGTAGGGAAGTAGAAAGGGGGCAGGAATAGTGTTGATGATGCAACATAATTTTTTTGTTAAACAAATAGGGGCGGATTTTCAGCGCCCTGCTCGCCTAAATCCGCCCAAAACCGGGCGGATTTAGGCGAGCAGGGCCCTGCGCGCCGGTAAGCCTATTTTACATAGGCCTACCGGCGCGCGCAGACCCCGGGACTCGCGTACGTCCCGGGGTTTTCGGAGGGGGGCGTGTCGGGGGCGTGTCGGGGGCGGGCCCGGTCGACGCGGCGTTTCGGGGGCGTGTCGGCCGCGTTTTGGGGGCGGGTACGGGGCGTGGCTACGGCCCGGGGGCGTGGCCGCGCCCTCCGTACCCGCCCCCAGGTCGCGGCCCGGCGCGCAGCAGGCCCGCTGGCGCGCGGGGATTTACGTCTCCCTCCGGGAGGCGTAAATCCCCCGACAACGGTAAGGGGGGGGTGTAGACAGGGCCGGGTGGGTGGGTTAGGTAGGGGAAGGGAGGGTAAGGTGAGGGGAGGGCAAAGGAAAGTTCCCTCCGAGGCCGCTCCGATTTCGGAGCGGCCTTGGAGGGAACGGGGGGAGGCAGCGCGGCTCGGCGCGCGCAGGCTATACAAAATCGATAGCCTTGCGCGCGCCGATCCAGGATTTTAGTGGATACGCGCGGCTCCGCGCGTATCTACTAAAATCCAGCGTACTTTTGCTTGAGTCTGATGCGCAAGCAAAAGTAGGCTGTTCGCGCGCCTCTTAAAATCTACCCCATAAGCATTAGTCAACCAAAGGGTTCAGAATGTCTATTTATAAAAATTTTGGGCAGTGTCCCTGTTGCGACCGTCGTTGCTTGACGTCCTCATTCTGCCCTCTTTACCTCTGTGGCAACTCCCTTCGGGTCTGATGGACGGCTGGCTGCCGCGGCGTCTCCATGCCGTCTCTCTCCGGCGTCCCCGGACTGGCTCGACATTGCAGATCCGCCATGTTGACTGAAGACCTAGGGTGTGCGCGCGCGCACTCTAATTGAAGTACCAGGAAGGGCGCGAACCTCAGGGGTGTCCCTGAGATGACGTCATCCGCTTCCAATATTTAAAGGTCTCTATTTCACTATCTAACTGAGTTAGCAAGGGGATTGCTTCGGCTACACCTCCCAAGCCACTCTGCCTCCTCGGACTTACCAGAAGTGCCCGCTCCTCGGGGGCCTCGCTCTTTTTCTTTCCTTCAGATTACAGATAGGAACCGGTACTCGCTCCTCGAGGGCCCATGTTCCTGGACATTCTGAAGATTCGCTACTGCTTGGAAGCTATCGCTGCTACAAACAATTGTGAGTTACCATCGCTCTCTCAGAGCTTTCCCTGGAACCAGGTACTCGCTCCTCGAGGGCCTAAACCTTTCCAGCTCCTGAGCTTCCTTGAGACCTTATGTGAGATTTGTCATCTAGTTCTGTTCATGAACTCTGCCTACTCACTTTCTACAGTTTCTCAACAGCTCAGCCATTCTGGATCGCTGTTCCAGTACCTGAGGGACTACAGCCCTGCCGGGCATATCAGCTCACTACTGCTACCTCTGGTGGTTTCAAAAACCTGTTTAATAAAAGAACTATTGTGTGTCTGTCTCCATACTCAAGCCTAGCCGGTGGTCTCTTGCGGGACATCCTCCTGGGGGCGTGGTCATCTACCACCGGCCCAGGGACCCGCCTACAACTATATCAGATTCATTACAGATTGCTACTCCTTAGCAAGACGATATCTGAGACACTACAAGATTGCTGACTCCTCCTCCTTTAGGAGCCATTACATCATATTGCTAACTCAAGGCTCTATCACAGAGCTTTCCTATCAGATTGCTACTTCTATCTGATTGCTCCTCCCATCAGATAGCGGAACATAACAGAATCCTAACAGTCCCACTAAGGTTATTTTTAGTTTATCAAACATCCTGTGGCCCACAACTGTCTTTGCCGGAATTGAGCCAATTGTTATCAGTTCATTTTGAAGGTTCTAATTTGATTGAATGAGGTGATTTCAACATTCGTGTCAATGAAAACATTTCAAGTGTTTCCTCTGTATTTTCTGTCATTGTTATTAGTCCAAGGTTTTATACAGGTGATTGAATCACCTGCTCACCGTAGGGGTTATTCCCTAGATTCAGTATTTGTAGCCTATATGAATGAGTCTAAATGAAGATTGAAAATGTTGCTGTTGAGCCATTAATTTGGATAGATCACAATTTAATTTCTTTTACATTGGCTGATATAAGGATGCGCCTCTAAATCACTCTAGAACTTGTGTAAACTGAGGGACAAACAAAACCTTTCAACATCAAAATTTACATTCCCTGTATGATCCCAGCTAATGTATTTGTCGATCTGTATAGTATTGTTTCTAAAGTTATATGGTAACACAAGCAGGCCCATATTAAGCTTTCCTGATTGTGGCTCCCTAAATGTCAGGGTGGGATGGCCCTACAAAATCTGTGTATTTATTACTGGGCTGCCAGACTAGTGGATTGGAGAGTGCGGTTAAATAATTCTAAAGTGCCATGGTTGGTGCATGAAAAGGATCAGGTTGGGGCTATTAGTTTTTGCCAGCGGATTCCTCCCACTGTCATCGTGTTTGTAGAGTCAGCCCTATCTTGGCCCATACTTTACAAGTGTGGAGACAGGTGAGGAAATTCCTGAGTAAAGATCGAGAACAATTTTCTCCGTTGGCTCCTATATATTACAATCCAATTCTTGGAGGATGCTCCTTTTACCCAGAAGCGAAGGCATGATGAGATAAAGGTCTGCTTTCCATAGCACAATTGTGGGATGATGAGGAATCCTAGACTTTTCAGGTTTTGCAGTTGGAATATGATTTAGACCCGAATTAGCAAGTATTCTGTTTACAATTGTATGTGTGTGTGTGTGTTGGGGGAGGGGGGGTGTTGGAAAGTAGGTTGAATTTGACTCAACCACTGGCTGATTTAATGATTATGGAGACTTGCCTTGTTGCTGCAGGTCCCTCCACTAAGAGCATCACGATTTTATATTGTGGGATACTGGCAGCTAGGTTTGGGGTGATAACTCCACAACCAATTATTTATGCATGGAACACAGATCTGGATCTGAATTTAGACACTAAGGCTTGGAAAAATATCTGGGTCTCTGCTTTTCAGGCTTCTATTCATGTTAAAAGGACTAAGCTCATGATAAAACTATTGCACTGGATGTATCGAACACCCCTATATTATGTGAAACTTTTTCCAGGTATCTCAACAGAGTGCTGGAGGGGGTGTGGGGAGACCGATACATATTTTCACTTGTGGTGGGACTGCCAGGATATTTTTGGTCACAGATTACACAGGAGATAGCTTATATTTTGGGTCAGTCAGTTCATATTTATTATTCAACCTACTTTGGGTCTTTTGGGGCGATGGGATGAATCACTAATTCCTCGAAAGTATAGGACCTTGGTTGGGCAGTTGCTATTGGCCGCCCACTTCACTATTATGTTGCTTATCCTGTATGCTGAAAAATAAAAAGTGAAAAAATATATTATAATTATAGAGACCTTAGATGTCTTACTAATGGGTAAGGGTGGGGGGGGGGGGGGGGGGGGGGGGGGGTAACACCTTAGAGGGATTAGTGAGTAATTGGAACCGGATTATCTACTATTTTGGACCTAGTTGGACCTATTAAGGAGAGTCTGCGTACAGCTGGCACTGCTTCCCCTTGGTATATGAATTACTTGCATAACGTGAAAAGCATCTGTGAAGAAGACTCGAAAGAGGCTGGCAAAAGTTGCCCAGCACAGATTTGAAAAAGAATTATAGGAAGTGTTTTGCTAAATACAATTATGCAGAAAAGAGGCTAAATGGCAGTATTATTTTTCCCTTAGAATTTCCCAAGCACAGATCCAGCCAAAAGCTCTTTTTGCATTGGTGAATAAATTACAGAAAACTTCCCCACAAAATCACAAGAAGTCAAATATGAGGTCTTGGCTAAAAAAGGAATTTTGAGCTGTGAGGTATTTGCACTGCATTTCTGCCAGAAAATAGCTAGCATTCAGATCCAATTGGCTCTAATATAATGCTGATTCAACAGTCAATTTCATGACAGACCAAACTCAGAATGTAATGCTAGCATTTAATTTTCAGTCATGGGGAGATTCTAACTTTGTCAATTGTACAATGCTATACAATGCTGGAATCATGCCCATCATGACTGGTAAAAGAAGGGGTTGCAGGGCTACTGACTCCCTTTCAGCAAATTATTAATATTTCTTTGCAAGAGGGAGTCTTTCTGGCATCATTAAAGGACGCAATTATTCAGCCTCTATTAAAAAAGCAAAACAAAAAATCTTGTCTTGTCCCATCTTAGCCAATAATGATCGCCCTGTCAGGGCCAGCGCAACCCACTGTGCAAGCCGTGCACTTGCACTGGGCAGTGGCCTGAAGGGAGTGGCGACCTGGGGGCCACAGTTAGCCCCAAGATCAAGACAAATGCGGCTGATGCCACCACTACCGGACCCCACCAGGAGGCCAAGAACAGTAAGAAGCCGCCTACTGCCACCCAGCAGTTCCCAACCCACCACACGGCTGAGAAGAAAGAGCAGCAGGCTGCTCGGTGCTCCCATCCTGCCAAGCAGCCAGAAGAAAAAAAGCTGCGAGACAATTCCCAACCTGCCCCGCAGCGGAAGTGAAGTAAAGGAAGGGCCCATGGCTGCCGAAAGCATCTTTGGTGTGTGTGTGAGAATGAGCTGATATGTGATAGAGCAGGAGGGAACCTGTGTGGGTGTGTGTCTGAGTATATGTGTGTGAAAGGGAGCATTAAGATAGGTGATGAAACCAAGCTCTAGGAATGATGGAGTAAGAGTCTAAATAGTTCTTTTTCAGCAATAAATTATTCAGTTTATATCAGGAAAGGTTGTGGTATCCAAGCAAAGGATGTTCTCTGAATGGATGAGAGACCAGGCCTGCCACTTCGTGCTGTGTGTGTGTCTGAGCATGTATGTGTGAGAGGGATCATGTGTGTGTCAGCATGCATGTGGTGTGTGAGAGAGAGGCTTTATGTGTGTGTGAGAGCTTGTGTGAGAACATATGTGTGTGTTGAGCATGCAGGTATGAGAGAGAGATCGCTTGTGTATGTGTGTGTTTGTGTGTGTGTAAGAGGGAACATGTGTGTGTATCTGTGAAAGGGAGTGTGTGCATGAGACAGAGCATATGTTTGTGTGTGTATATGTATAGATATATATCTATATCTATGAGAGAGGGAAGAGAAAGCTTGTACATCCCTCTCCCTCTTAATCTAGAACAATCCCAGGGTGACTGGAAATAAAAATTCCCAGGTTATGGAGAGCATGAATCCTTATCCTTGTTAGTTATTAGTTTTAATTTTTGGATACTATTTGATGTGTCTGCTGTTTTGAAATTTTGTATTGATACTTGTGCAATTTCAAATACAGTTTTTATGAGTTTTTAATTATTGGATCTTCCATTTATCAGCTATTTTGAAAAATTCATTTTATTAGTATGTTTATACTCTTATGATTTATTATATTTCTTGATTTTATTGTTTAATGGCTGAGGATTGGTGATGGTTCTGTTTTTCCATTGCTGCACTGCATACAGAGTCTGACTTGTGGTTTTCAGTTTAGTTTTTGCCTGCATGTTTCTATTTATACTTTATGATTTCTTTTTTCTGTATTAGGTGTGGTCTGCATGTGTGACCAAGGAGAGGTATTCTGCTAGCATTTAGGAATCCATAGCAGCTTGGTTTGTTCTTTTTTCCTAATAGGAGGTGTATTGGTGTTTTAGGGCCTAGTGTAATATTTGCATTACTGCCTTTTTATTTATTTATTTATTTGGCATTTTTATATACCGATATTCATGTAACAAGTTACAAATCACCTCGGTTTACATTCTAACAAAAACCTTTGCACAAGGATGCATTACATTGAACAGGGAGATCAAGACTTGCAACTAACAAAATGGGGATAACAATTAGATAACTGGGTTATCTTCTCATTGCCTTCTCATTGATAGGGTTCTTACTTTTTAAGTGCTGGTAGTTAGTGCTGTTTTGGTATAGGAGGCTTATTATATTTTAATTGCAATTTACTCATAGCTTCCTGAGGGTTAAGCCCACACCCAATATGTGTTACAGTTTACCTAACAATTATTACAACCATCACATGAGGAAACACAATTCACTATGTGCAAAATACTTTGTTTTATTAATACAAAAATTGTTTTATATATATGGGGATAGATTTTTTAAAAAAGCGCGTTCGCGTACTTTTGTTTGCGCACCAGGCGCAAACAAAAGTACGCTGGATTTTATAAGATACGCGCGTAGCTGCGCGTATCTTCTAAAATCCTGGATCTGCGCGCGCAAGGCTGCCGATTTTGGGCAGCCGGCGCGCGCCGAGCCACGCAGCCTGTCTCCGTTCCCTCCGAGGCCGCTCCGAAATCGGAGCGGCCTCGGAGGGAACTTTCTTTCGCCCTCCCCTCACCTTCCCCTCCCTTCCGCTACCTAACCCACCCCCCCGGCCCTATCTAAACCCCCCCCCTACCTTTATCCACGGATTTACGCCTCCCGGAGGGAGACGTAAATCCACGCGCGCCAGCGGGCTGCTGGCGTGCCGAGACTCGACCCGGGGGCGGTTCCGTAGGGCGCGGCCACGCCCCCGAAACGCCCCGGGCCGAAACCACGCCCCTGGTCCCGCCCCTGAAATGCCGCGCCCCGCCCCCGAAATGCAGCGTCATCCAGTCCCGCCCCCGACACGCCCCCTTCGAAAAACCCCGGGACCTACGCGCGTCCCGGGGCTCTGCGCGCGCCGGCGGCCTATGGAAAATAGGCGCGCCGGCGCGCAAGGCCCTGCTCGCGTAAATCCGCCTGGATTTACGCGAGCAGGGCTTTTAAAATGCGCCCGACGGACAATACATTTAAAAAAAACATCCTCGGTTTTTCATACACACACATACATTCACATCATTCATTCAATTTACAACAAATTAGGATCCCAGGCTTAACAGATAGGATCCTAATTTGTTGGAAATTGAATGAATGGTGTGAATGTATGTGTGTGTATGAAAAAATGGGGGATGTTTTTTAAAATGTATTGTCTATATATATAAAACAATTTTTGTATTAATAAAACAAAGTATTTTGCACATAGTGAATTGTGTTTCCTCATGTGATGGTTGTAATAATTGATTAAGGAAACAAGATTTTACCTTCTGTGATATATTACAGTAGCCCTAACGCCATATGGGTTCCAAGTGTCTTTTTTTGTAGGGTTTTCTGGTTGTACCATAGTAGTGCATGTAAGTATAATATACATATTGTGATAATTTTTTTTTATCTCAGAAGACTGTACTTTGAATATTCTTTTTCAGGTAAAATCTGTTATTATGAAAGCATATTTGTAACTCTGTGTGTGGAGAGGGTGGGATGCAAGGGGCAAGGGTATAAGGTTTGGCTAGGGCACCTCATACTCTTGCACTGGCCATGGGTTCCGGGGGAGGGGGTGAAGACCCGGATGTTGGGGGGGGGGGGGGGCAGTTTTCAAAGTTTAGGTTGCTGGTGTTGCGTTGGAGGTGGATTCTTGGGCTGAGGCAGAGTTGGCACAACCCGTAGGCAAGGGCCCACAGGTCCCCACCGTCAGCAAGTGGAATGGGCTGAATCTAGAGGCCACTGGAGCTTCACCTATACCAGTCCACGTTCCCCTAGGGTTGAGCCTTTGGATGCTGAGGCCGGCAGGACTTAGGTGGGCCTCGAGATAGTACAAAGTCAGTGAGTAGTTCAGCCCAGAGACAGCAGCCAGCAGATGGCATATTTCTACTCAGGACGAGTTGCAGAGCAGAAACTCAAGCACTGTGGAACAGACAAGGGGTGCTTGAGCACAAAGGAGCCGAAGCCCTAAGAGTCCACATCCCAAGGGTAGAGTCCGACAGAAGGACTTGAACCGAGGCTGGCAGCCAAGGAGACTGTATCAAGCAGTGTGGAACTCAGGATCAGAGTCTATAGCAAGGTCAGTCATAGCGTTGATCAGGGCATGAAGAAGGCAGGCGTGGTCAAGCATAGCGATGGTCAATGCACAGAGAAGACAAACGTGGTCAGGCATAGCAATGGTCAATGCATGGAGAAGGCAACATGGTCAGACAAGCAGAAGTCAGGCTTGGAGAGAAGCAACGTGGTCAGGCAGGTGAAGGTCAGGCTTGGAGAGAGGCAACGTGGTCAGGCAGGCGAAGGTCAGGCTTGGAGAAGGCAACGTGGTCAGGCAGGCGAAGGTCAGGCTTGGAGAGAGGCAACGTGGTCAGGCAGGCGGAAGTCGAATACCAGGAGTCAGTCAATACGAGAATACAACACGAACACAGGAACTGGAACCAGAGACACAGGAAACAAGAACAATGACTCAGCGAAGCAACGAGCAGTTGGAACCAAGGACAGATGAACCAAGGAGACCTGTTGCAAAGGCAATGCTACTGTGAAAAACCAGGGAATTTATACTAAACAGGAGATGATGTCGGCATCTGGGGTCCGCGGCCTGGTTCCCACCGCGGGCCCTTTAAAGGTCTTGATGAGATGCGCACGTACGTGCCTAGATGGAGGTACCGTGCTACTGGAGACTCGGTCAACTGAGGCATCCCAGTGGGAGGGCCCGGGACGCGATGCAAGACCTGAGGTGCTGGCCAGGGCGTCCCTGCTGGAGTGCCCGGGACAAGGTCCAGAGTTTAGAGGCACTGACGGAAGTCCGCGGTCGGAGATGGCGGGCTGCCACCGCCATGGAATTAGCACTGGGTCCTGCGGGCTGTGCAGAAAGGTATGAGGGCCGCACCGCGGGGTTGCCGCAGGTGATGAGCGTAACAGTAGCCCCCCTTTGCGCCCCCCCTCCTGGAGGTCGGGGTTTGCCCAGATGGGCTCGATGAAAGTTTTTGAGGAGGGTTTTGCCCACGATGTTTTGCGCAGGCTTCCAAGAGTTTTCCTCGGGTCCGTACCCCTCCCAAGACAGGAGGTACTACCAACAGCGACCTGTGCGACGAACATCCAGCACTTCGTGGACCTGATAGGTTGTTACAGATTCCGCCACCAATGCAGGTGGCTCAGGAACCTTCCGGAAAGGCCAGGATAGAACCACTGGTTTCATCAGGGAGACGTGGAAGGTATTGTGCATACCCAGGGAAGGTAGTAACCGGAGCTGGTATGTTACAGGTCCAATATGTCGAAGAATTGGAAAAGGTCCGATGAGCCTCGGGGTGAATCTTTGTGATGGTATTCAGAGTCTGATGTATTTGGTGCTTAACCAAACTTTCTGGTCAGGAAGAAATTCAGGGGCTGCATGGCGATGACTGTCAGCAGTCTTCTTGGCCCGGGAAGCGGTCTGGCGCAGGCGGCAATTAGTTTGTTCCCATATTGCCTTAAGGGCATCCGCAGTAGCCTGTGCCGCAGGAGATGGCACGGTGAGAGACATGGGCAATGGTGGTCAAGGTTGTTTCCCATAGACTATGGAAAATGGCGATGTTCCAGTAGCTGAGGCCACATGAGAGTTGAGGGAGAACTCTGCCCAGGATAGGAGGTCGGACCAGTTGTCCTGTTGGTTGTTGATGTAGGCTCAGAGGAATGCCTTCAACGAGCAGTTCATCCGTTCAGCTTGCTTGTTGACTTGGGGATGATAGGCGGTAATAAGGCTGATATTTATGCTGAACGTACGGCAAAGGGAGCGCCAATATCTGGCGACAAATTGAGGACCTCGATCGGAGACGATGTCGACTGGCAGGCCATGCAGTTTAAATATATGATGAAAGAATAGTTGTGACAGTTCGGGTGCAGATGGTAGGCCCGGAAGTGGCACAAAATGGGCCATTTTAGAGAAACAGTCTAAAGTGACCCAAATGAAGGTATTACCCCTAGAAGGAGGCAGATCCACAATGAAATATGTTGACAGATGCGTCCATGGTTCTTTGGGTGCTGGTAGTGGTTGTAAGAGTCCCTACAGTTGCCCGACTGGGGGGTTTTGTTGAGCACAAACAATATAGGATTCCACATATGCCTTGGTGTCAGAGATGAAAGCGGGCCACCAAAAGAACCACTGGAGCAGTGCCATGGTTTGCGCTTGCCCTGGGTGACAGGCAATCTTGGAATCATGGGCCCATCGGAGCACTCTTTCACGAAGGCATTGGGGCACCACAGTTTTCTCTGCAGGAACAGGGTGAGTTGCGGACAAGGAGATGCAGGTTGGATCAATGATATGCTTTGGCTCTTCTGGAATATCCTCTGGTTCAAAGGACCGGGATAGAGTGTCTGCACAGAGGTTCTTTTCGGCCGGGCGATAACGGAGGTCAAAATGGAACCGAGAAAAGAATAAGGCCCATCGAGCTTGGCGGGCATTGAGACGCTGAGCTTGACTTAGGTGCTCTAGATTCTTGTGGTCCATAAACACAGTGAACTTATGTTGTGCGCCCTCAAGCCAAGGGCGCCATTCCTCTATGGCCAACTTTATGGCAAGAAGTTCACGGTCTCCAATACTGTAGTTGTGTTCTGCTGGTGAGAATTTTCGTGAAAAGAACAAACATGGAACTACAGTACTGGAAGCTGTCCGTTGACAGAGGACAGCCCCTGCCTCAATGGCGGAGGCATCTACCTCAACTTGAAAAGGACAAGTTGGATCAGGATGATGTAGGCTAGATCTCTTATGAAAGGCTTCTTTTAGTTGATGGAAGGTGGCTATGGCTTCAGGAGGCCAATTCCGAGTATTCTGGCCCTTTTGAGTCAAGGCCGTCAAGGGGGCGGCCAGTGTGGAATAATGGGGAATAAAATGATGATAATAGTTAAGAAACCCTAGGAGACATTGAAGTGCTTTAAGTCCAACAGGCTGTGGCCAATCCCGGATAGCTTTTAATTTGTCTGGGTATATGGAAAATCCAAGAGGAGAGATGATATAGCCAGGAAATGGTAGACTAGATTTCTCAAATAAACGTTTTTCCAGTTTCGCAAATAGCTGATTTTCTCAGAGACGTTACAATACCATACATACGTCGAATCGATGGGTGTCAATATCTTTAGAAAAAATGAGGTTATCATCCAGGTAGACCATGGACTTGGTGTACAGTAGATCTCTACAAATTTCATTCATCATCCATTGGAATACGGCAGGTGCATTGGAAAGGCCAAAAGGCATCACTAAGTATTCATAATGGATGTCTCTGGTGTTAAAGGCAGTTTTCCGGATGTCATCGGGGCGTATCCTAACCAGGCTGTACGCCCCGCGTAAATCCAACTTCGTAAAAATGGTAGCACCCTGGAGACGGTCGAAAAGCTCCGAGATTAATGGCAAGGGGTATTTATCCTTGTGGGTGACAGTGTTTAGACCACGGTTATCAATGCACTGTCTAAGTGATCCATCTTTTTTAGTCATGAAGAAGTTTCCCGCTTCAGCGGATGAAGTAGAAGGATGAATAAACCCCTTTTCCAGGTTCTCTCGAATATACTCGGTCATGGCTTTTGTCTCAGGTTGAGACAATGGATAAGTGTGTCCACGAGGAGGCGTGGTTCCAGGAAGCATGTCGATTGGACAATCAAACCACCGGAGCGGCAGGAGAAGGTCAGCTTTCCAACAGGGAGTTGGAACATTCTCACAGGGGGAAGCCCACACAAGGGCCTTCCCTTCCAGGCGAGGCAGGATGAACGCGACATTCGTTAGGTTATCCTGGAAGATAGAGGGTTGCAGAGCGAACTGCATCTACCACTGGTTTATGAACCCTCTACAGAGCTTGGAATCACCACTGAAACGTGGGGGCGCTGGGAGCATCAGCAAGGCTCATGGCAAGGATGGAGATGGCAGCAGAGGAGGCAAGGATGAGTCTCCATTCAAGGCATTAAATCGATTGTGGAGACTTCCAATGGAGGCAGCCAAAGCCTCCAAGAATTGTTGCTGTTCCTGTACCTTGGAAACCAGGCCAGGAATGGTCTGGAGGGTACGCAGCTCCACCGAATCCATGGCCTTTGCAATCTGTTGCGTTGGAGGTGGATTCTTGGGCAGAGGCGGAGTTGGCGCAACCTGTAGGCAAGGGCCCACGGGTCCCCACCATCAGCAGGTAGAGTGGGCTGAAGCTAGAGGCCACTGGAGCTTCACCTATACCAGCCCACGTTCCCCTCAGGTTGAGCCTTTGGGTACTGGGGCTGGCAGGACTTAGGTAGGCCTCGAGATAGTACAAAGTCAGTGAGTAGTTCAGCCCAGAGACAGCAGCCAGCAGATGGCGTATTTCTACCCAGGATACGTTGCAGAGCAGAAACTCAAGCACCATGGAACAGGAACAGACTAGGGGTGCTTGAGCACAAAGGGGCCGAAGCCCTAAGAGTCCACGTCCCAAGGGTAGAGTCCTACAGAAGGACTTGAACTGAGGCTGGCAGCCAAGGAGACTGTAGCAAGCAGTGTGGAACTCAGGATCAGAGTCTATAGCAAGGTCAGTCGTAGCGTTGATCAGGGTGCAGAGAAGGCAGGCGTGGTGAAGCATAGCGATGGTCAATGCACGGAGAAGGCAAATGTGGTCAGGCGTAGCAATGGTCAATGCACGGAGAAGGCAACGTGGTCAGACAAGCAGAGATCAGGCTAGGAGAGAGGCAATGTGGCCAGGCAGGCGAAGGTCAGGCTTGGAGAAGGCAACGTGGTCAGGCAGGCAGAGGTCAGGCTTGGAGAGAGGCAACGTGGTCAGGCAGGCAGAAGTCGAATACCAGGAGTCAGTCAATACGAGAAGACAACACGAATACAGGAACTGGAACTGGAGACACAGGAAACAGGAACAACGACACAACGAAGCAACGAGCACTTGGAACCAGGGACAGGTGAACCAAGGAGACCTGTTGCAAAGGCAATGCTACTGTGAAAAACCAGGGAATTTATACTAAACAGGAGATGAAATCAGCATCCGGGGTCCGCGGACTGGTTCCCGCCACGGGCCCTTTAAAGGTCTCAATGAGACGCGCGTGCACCTAGATGGAGGTGCCGCGCTACTGGAGATTCGATCAATGGAGGCATCCTGGCAGGACTTCCCAGGACGCGATGCAAGGCCTGAGGTGCTGGCCAGGGAGTCCCAGCTGGAGGGCCCTGGATGTGATGCAAGGCCTGAGGTGCTGGTCAGGGCGTCCTGGCTGGAGGGCCCGGGATTAGGTCCAGAGTTAGAGGCACTGATGGAGGTCCGCGGTCGGAGCCGGCGGGCTGCCGCCACCATAGAAGTAGCACTGGGTCCCGCGGGCTGCTCAGAAAGGTACGAGGGCCATGCCGCTGGGTTGTCGTGGGCGGTGAGCATAACAGCTAGAAGGACATAAGAACATAAGAACATGCCCTACTGGGTCAGACCAAGGGTCCATCAAGCCCAGCATCCTGTTTCCAACAGTGGCCAATCCAGGCCATAAGAACCTGGAAAGTTCCCAAAACTAAGTCTATCCCATGCTACTAATGCTAGTAGTAGCAGTGGCTATTTTCTAAGTCAACTTAATTAATAGCAGGTAATAGATGTCTCCTGGGCTTTTTTTGGGTGGGCCCAAGACAGAGACTAAATGAAAATGTGGGGGGCAGCACAATAATTTTTGCACAAGGCAGCAAAAAGGCTAGCACTGGCCCTGTGCCCTGTATCAAATTTAGCATTTTTAAAATAAAATCATTGTGTCCTGCAGCTCAAAGGTTGGCCCAAATAGTTCCTGACTGTAAGTCTAACTTAATCTGGGTTCTGTGATCTGCACAGCTCTGAAACAGCTTTTCCAGCTTTAGAGCTTTAGTGGATGATTTAAGAAAGATAGAGGCCACTACTGCCTGGTAGGACTCCATGACTTGTTTGCTGCCTTCGATACTGTGGATCATAGCATCCTATTGGAATGGTTATGGGTGCATGCTATTGAAGGTAATATTATGTGCTGGCATGATTTTCTTCTTTCCTAGGAAAAAGAATGCAGAGAGCCTTGGTTGATGTTTCTCTGTCTCATCCTTGGGAACTGCTGTATGGGGCTGTGATCACCCTTACCTTGTAATATCTATCTTCAACTCCTGGGGAAGTTTGTATTTTATTTATTTAAAATATTTCTATCTTGTTTATCGATTATCCTAAGCAGGTTACAAATAATGCAAATCTACATAAAACAAATAGCAACTTTGATTAGAGACCATGGTCTGCGTTTACAAAAAGTTCACGTATGATATCCAGATTTATTCTAGCCTAGAGGAAAATCAATGTGAGTCTGTTGTGCTAGGCATAATTAGTGAATGGTTTTGTTTTAATAAGCTGTGATAACTTGGGCGATAGCGGCTTGGGAAACAGCAATGAGGAATAAAGAGGCAGACTCAGGCTGGTTCCTTTAGGTGCAATTTATTTACAGTGAAAAGCAAAATCAAACAAAAAATGCAGCTCACCTTACGTTCAGATAGCACCCAGACATCAGACATAGCAGCATAGACTGGGTTCCTGCCTGCTCCCTGGGGCCTCGCTAACCCTTCTAGGCCCTGAGTTCTTATATTCTGGTGAGGGGTGTTAAAAACCTTGAAACTTACCCCACCTGGTTTCCTCCCCAGAGATAGCCAGTGATGAAACAGACTTTGTTTCAAAACATAACATTTATTAAGTAACTTAGAGATCTATAAGAACTGGCAGGATTTGTTTATTTCATGCATGCATACAAAGTTAAGATAGTGGAAACTATAAGGAAAGTCAAGAGGTTGTGTTTCCTTATGGGAGTAGAGGAGCTAAGTATCACAGAATTTAACTGTTCACCCAGCCATGCCAATCTACTCGTCGTAAATTTGTCTTTGTATTTTAAGCACTGGAGCAAGGCTTATACGTCCCTCTCCTTTTCTCATCTCTACATTTGCTGGTTATTTTCCTTCAAATGCCCCTCAAATGTTACATATCATGCTTATTCAGTTGTTCATTGTTCTTGTTGGTTCTCAGGCACTTTGGACACTTCTTTATCTCACATTCATTTTGCAGACTCATTCTTTTCCACATTATTGCACAGTTTCTGCTTTTCTGTCTCTGGGCTGGCCATGACCTTGTATTTCAATTACTAGTCAACATGGGGCAGTTTTTCTTAAAACAGCAATTAACAACTAACTTAAATCCTCATTTCTCTCTTGAAGAATTATGGCTAATAATTCTTCACACTAAATGACCTGTACCTGGCATTACCTGTCCTAATGGTGGGCTAACTCAATCTTATACAAATAAATCAGAATAGTGGAAACTGAAAGAATAAGATTGCATTTCTTTATGGGAATAAACATAGCATTGTTTTAAATTTGCATTACCCTCTTTTAGACTGTTAAAAAAATGGCTTTCATGTTCTCTTATAGGTACATTTCTCTCACGTGTCTCTCAAACATAAGAACATAAGAAAATAAGAAAATGCCATACTGGGTCAGACCAAGGGTCTATCAAGCCCAGCATCCTGTTTCCAACAGTGGCCAATCCAGGCCATAAGAACCTGGCAAGTGCCCAAAAACTAAGTCTATTCCATGTTACCATTGATAATGGCAGTGGCTATTCTCTAAGTGAACTTAATAGCAGGTAATGGACTTCTCCTCTCCTCCAAGAACTTATCCAATCCTTTTTTAAACACAGCTATACTAACTGCACTAACCACATCCTCTGGCAACAAATTCCAGAGGTCAATTGTGCGTTGAGTAAAAAAGAACTTTCTCCGATTAGTTTTAAATGTGCCCCATGCTAACTTCATGCTTTGCTTACCCAGTCTCAATTTCACATTTACTCTGCATTCTCATACTGTTCAGGCCTTCTTGTTCCAAGTATTCCAGGTATTTGTTAACACATTAGGCAGTTTTTCCTTCTTTTTTTTTAAGCAGCAATTAACAAATAACCTACATTTCCATTATTCCCTTTCAATGATTGGGGACAATCATCATACACAGGGTCATGCCACTGTCTTAGGTCACCCAGAGTAAGCCATCCTAATGATTGCCTATCTAGAGCTCACCCGTCTTCGGTAAGCATAACTCCGCCTGAGAAAGTCTCTTTCCAAGACTGCTGCATTAAAGGAAGCGTAGAGGTTCAGTGTCATATTTGACCTCTAACGTTGGCTGTGTTCATGGTGGTAGAAGATATTGTTTTAGGCCACAAAAATAATAAACAGGTAGGCAAACACATTCACACTGTTTTACATTCACAAGCAAAAGATCAAAGCAAACTACAAGTAATCACAGCAATCTCACCTAGAGATGCAAGCCAGTTTAACAGTTTTCCCTACCAATTAGACCAAATTCAATGGAAACACAACCTTGTCCTTCTACAATAGAGCATACTTCGTTTTGGGATAATAACAAATAATCATTTGGTTC
Organism: Rhinatrema bivittatum; assembly: GCF_901001135.1. Classification (NCBI taxonomy): domain Eukaryota; kingdom Metazoa; phylum Chordata; class Amphibia; order Gymnophiona; family Rhinatrematidae; genus Rhinatrema; species Rhinatrema bivittatum. The sequence goes on along the minus strand of NC_042622.1, from coordinate 251,025,030 downwards.
TGCATATGGCTGAGATAATTCATTAATAGGTTTGTTAAATACTTATAAACTATAACTTCTAAAATTGGCTTGTAAGCACTGTATTTTTGTACTATAAATTGAGGGGGGAAAAGGAATCCCTGTAACTAATAAAATGACACCTGTAATGGCTAAACCTACATTTTGGCCTTCAATAAGTAGGGAGGTTTTGTTAGAATTAAGGAAATCTAACTGTTGCAATTCTCTCTTCAATTGGGAATAATTAGAGTAAGCATTTAGAATTACAGACAAATTTGAATAATGTGTATGTGGGATAAAACACTTTCACTGAAACAAGTGCTCAGTATGCTTTGTGTCCTTATACAAAATAATGTCCTTGTAGGTCTACCAAACTACCTGGGCAAGTCTCTGCACTGGAAAGTGAAGAAAATCAGTAAAAAATAAAACAAGAAATAAGGGAGAAAGAATTATATACCCCTCTTGATCCCTCTTGAACCCTCTATGTGGTCAGACTACAGATAGAGGAGAGCTGACTCAGTAAGTAAATGCATATACGTATTAAAAGTTATAAGATTAGAAAATGCTGCAAAACATTTGGAATGTAGGGATTAATAAAACTGCATAAACTCAAACTGTATCATCAATTTGAAAATCCAAACAATGGCATCTGTAAAAAGACATATTGACTAGGTAAATATGACAATCAATTATCACATGTCAGATAAAAGTACATTGATTCTTACAATCAAGAAAACTGCATCTGGGCAAAGCATAACAAAATAATTACAAAGTGAAAATCAGGCAAATAGAGTAAATATGTCAGTTCAGATAATGAAGGGGTCAAATTGACTTTTGTGATGACGGCATGATGTCTGTGGCAAAGGCACGAAAAAGGCGTGATGGGATGATTTCTGGACTCAATAACATATGGTGTATACAGTTCTTTCAGTATGGTGTTGTCATCGAGGCATAAGTGAGATGTGTGTTTTTATGGATTCAAATACCTAATGTAATAGAGTAACACAAATTCAAATTAATAAATTAGAAGACTTCGTTTGCAAACAACTCAGGTACTTCAGACTATTGCACAGTTTCTGCTTTTCTGTCTCTGGGCTGGCCATGACCTTGTATTTCAATTACTAGTCAACATGGGGCAGTTTTTCTTAAAACAGCAATTAACAACTAACTTAAATCCTCAGGGGCCCCTCCCTTCACCCAGGATTCCTTGTGGGTCTGGATCTTAAGGAATAGCAGGTGAGATGGTTGTGCCCTGTCCCTTAAGGTAGTCTGAGGAAGTGTCCTATAGACTCCCTCTCATAAGCTAAAATTGAATGTATTCAGGATGGACCAGTAAGCCCTCTTTGATTGGCACTCACACTTTAAGAGATATCTATTTTTCAGGGAAATGGGGAATCTGAAAGTTGATATTATTTTTGCGCAAGAAACCCATCTGAAGTCGGTATGAGGGATTATTTCTTTCTAACCAATTCCCCAAGCAATATTTTTCTCTTTGTATGAAGAATTCTAAGTGTGCAGGGGTATGTATCTTATTTTCACCTAATCTGGTGTTCGATTGTCAGTTATGTATCAAAGATCCAATGGGGAGGTATCTTCTTTTGCAAATTCAAGTCAATGGAAAGGTATATACATTAGTGAATGCATATGTACCAAAGATCAAGGCACTTTTCTGTAAACACTTCACCAGTTATTACTTACTCACAGCAAAGGCAAACTCATCCTAGGGGGGGATTTCAATCTGGCCAGATTACCATCTATTGATACATCTAGAGGAAGTACGGTAGCTGCACCTTCACTCACAGCAAAATTGAAAGACCTTATGGCTAACTGGCAGTTGCTAGATGTGTGGAGAGCACACCATCCTCATTCTCGCTCTTACATTTTTTACTCCTCCACTTACCATTCACTCTCCAGGATTGACTATCTTTTCGCAGACAAAGCACTCTTTAATAATATACCTAATGTTACGCTCCTGCCCGCAAAGAGCATGGGCAGGCTCTTACCTTTTCACAGCCACAGCCAGTCGGGCTGCTGACGCTGCTTGCTTTCTCCCTGAATCAGCTGGGGCTGTCCCCGCAGCTGTTCTGCCTTCTCCCGAAGTGCTGCTGCGATCCCGGGCCCTTGAGTCAGCAGGCCGTCTCTGCTGGTGCCTGCTAAAGCCCGGGTCCTTGCCTGGCTGGGAAGCCGTCTCTGCCGGTGCCTGCAGCCAGCCTTACCTCTCTCTGCTTCTTCCTGCTTCTGTCCTTGCAGCTGGGAGCTGCTCCACTGATCTGCCTTCACCCAGCTCCAGCCCAGGGCTGCTCCACTGCTTCCCTGGCCTTCCACATGGCTGAGGACGCCATCAGCTTCCAGCTCTCCTCTCCAGCCTCCTAGGGCGCGAGCGCGTGTCTCTCTGCTCCTCTTCTAGGGCCAGCCAGGTGTAGCCCCCTGCTGACCCCTCCCTGGGCGTTGTCCACCTCAGCCCTACTAAAGGGCTCAGCTTTCAGTCTGTCTTTGCCTTCGCAAGGAGTTGGTCACTCCTGAGATCCTTCGCTCCAGGAAGTCGTCCGTGTTCCAGCACTTCTGCAAGGTCCCGTGTTTCATGTTCTCTGTCGGAGCTCCTTGTCCAGTTGTTCCAGTCCTGATGTTCCTCTCCTGATGTTTCCAGCCCAGATGATGCAAACCTTGTTCCTGTATTCGCCTGAAAGCTAAGTACCTTGTTCTTGAATCTCCTGTAAGCTAGCACCTTGTTCCTGCATTGGTTAATGTCCTGGTACCTCGTGGCAAGCCATGTTGTGGTCCGTGACCAGCCCTCGGGGCGGGCTGAGTAGGGCGCTTCATGATGCAAGCCTTGTACCTCATTTCTGAATCTCTGAGAAGTATTTACCTAGTTCCTGAATCTCCTGAAAGCTAGCACTTCGTTCCTGTATCTTCAAAATGTCCTGGTGCCTCGCGGCAAGCCATGTCGTGGTCCATGACCAGCCCCACGGGGCGGGGCTGAGTAGGGCGCTTCGTGATGCAAGCCATACACCTCGTTTCTAAGTCCGTGAGAATGCCTTACCTTGTTCCTGAACCTGCTAAAAGCCTGGTATCCTGCGGCAACTCCAGTCGTGGTCCGTGACCAGCCCCACGGGCGGGCTGTGTAGGGCGCTTCTTGTTGCCAGTCTCGTACCTCGCCCTTGAGTCTCCTGTATGCATCATACCTCGTTCCTGACTCCACGTCTCTTCGTCCAGTACCACGTTCCTGAGTCTACGTCTGCACTTCCAGTACCACGTTCCTGAGTCTACGTCTGCACTTCCAGTACCATGTTCCTGAGTCTCGTCTGAATCTATGTTCCAGTCATCGTTGTCCTGGCCTCCATCCGGCCTGCCGCTTCGTGCCGTACCCTGCGGCAGGTCCGAAAGGGCTGGGAACGGTCGGAGGACTGTTCACAAGACCAACATTGCGTTGTTGGGTCTTCCGAAGCGTGCAGGTCCGGAGGAGGGCCTATCTTCCAGGCTTCACTCCAGCTTGCCTCCGTCCAGCCCATGCTCGGGCATGCCACGCCTCCCGCGGCACCTCTCCAGATCCCTCTGGCGTCGAGCCGCGGCCCAAGGGCACACACATCTCCCAGGAGTGGGATCGCTCTCCTAGCGCTCCACAACACCTAAATCGGCTATTTTGCCTGTGGCATGGTCTGAACATGCGGCTGTATGGATGGATGTTATTTTTGACCAGTATGATAGGGGGATACAGTTTTGGAGACTCAAAAATTATCTGATGTCAGATGCTAGCTATAATACATCTCTTGCCTCAAACATTTCTGAATTTATAGCCAGAAATAACATAGGGGAAATACCCCCTACCATAGTATGGGATAGTTTAAAAGCACATGTTCGTGGAATGTTGATATCCAGAGCCATGTTCATTAAAAAACAAAATAAGTGTTCAGCACAGGCTTTACGACAGGAAATTTTTACTTTATCTCGCAAAAATCAAATCTCTGGGTCCAAAAGATTGCTGCACCAGTTAACCAAAGCTAGAGAAGATTTAATGCGGCTAGAATCAGCAAAAATGGCACATAGGCGATATTGCTAAACAAGAATATTTCAAAATCGGCAATAAAGCCAGGAAAATATTAGCTAACCAATTCAAGAAAGTATATTATCAAAATACTATAGCTAAAATTAAGGATGTTAAGGAGGGAGCTTCTTACTGTCAACATAGACATTTGCAGACGCTTCCTGGATTTTTATAAAACCCTCTATACAGCAGAGGCAAAAATTACAGGTGCCTCGATAGAACAATATCTTGAAGATATTCTTCTCCCCACTCTAACGGGAGAGATGAGAGAAGCACTAGATAAAGAAATCACAACTGTAGAAATACTGAATACAATAAATTTTATAAACAGTTTGGCCCTTATATCGTTGCATACCTCCAAAAGGTGTATAAATATCTAAGGGAGGGGTGATCACTTCACAGCAACTCAAACATTGCTGGAATCACCATACTGCAGAAGCCTGGCAGGGACCCTGCGTTATACGGATCCTACCGCCCCATACCATTAATAAACCTGGACTTTAAAATATTAGCCAAAATCCTAGCAAGCCGCTTGAACTTTTTCATCACACCGCTCATACACCAAGACCAAGCAGGTTTTATTCCAGGGAGGTTAGCAGGGGACAATGTGTGTAAATTAGTTGATCTAACATGGTGGGCTCACAAGACCGGTACTGAATCTATTTTTCTTTCCATTGATGCCGAAAAGACCTCTGATATGGTCCATTGGCCTTTTCTTTTTCGAGTTTTAAGATGGGGTTTGGGGCCAAATTTTGCACCTGGATAAATAAGTTATATGATAAGCCGTGGGCATGTATAAAAGTTAATGGAGGTTACTCAGATTGTTTTACTGTGGAAAGAGGCATCAGACAGGGATATCCCCTATCAACTACTTTATTTGCCCTATATTTAGAACCTCTAGCCATCTCAGTCCGCAATCATCCTGAAATCACTGGCTTCTGTCTGGATAATAATACATTCAAACTCTCTTTATTTGCCAATGATATTATGTTTACACTTTTGAACCCTCATAGTTCTCTCTTAGCTGTAGAACATTCACTAAATAGCTTTAGTCAAGTTGCAGGATTTAAAGTAAATTGGGAGAAATCTGAAATTTTAAACGTTAACTGCAATCCTGATTCTGTGAAATTTTTTCAGGACGCACACCCTTTTAGGTGGGCATCCAACAAGTATCTGGGAATCCAAATTTCCGGTCATCCCAAAGATCTTTTTACATTCAATTATATACCCTTGTTAAAGAAGGCTCAGCAAGATTTAGATAACTGGTGTAAGCTTTCCTTATCCTGGCTTGGTCATGTAGCGACTGTTAAGATGAATTTTTTACCACGTCTACTCTATCTTTTTCAAACTGTTGAGCATGTCTGGGAGGGGGACCGAATGATCCCTTTTGAAGATCTCTGTAAGAATAGGGGCTTACCTATCACAGAGTTTCTTGCCTACCAGCAGATTTCTCATTTTTGTAGGAGCAATAAGGTGGGTGATAGCTTGAAAAATGGTAGATCATTATTTGAAGGCTATTGCTCTGCGCCTGATCAATACAAAGGTTATAATTAAAAAAATCTATAAATTACTGAATGTAAAAAAAATGTAAAATGTAAAAAAAGGATTTGCATTCACAAAAAAGCAGGGTGTAGCTTGCTTGTTACGGCGGTTACTACCCCCAAACCAAATAAGCCTGATACTTTACTTTCAATGCATATCTAGCATAGCTCTCTGCTTCAACGGCAGGGGAGAAAGTCTGATACTTCACTTCCAACACATAGCCAGCATAGCTCTCTGCTTCAACGGCAGGGGAGAAAGTCTGATACTTCACTTTCAACGCATAGCCAGCATAGCTCTCTGCTTCAACGGCAGGGGAGAAAGTCTGTTACTTCACTTTCAACACATAGCCAGCATAGCTCTCTGCTTCAACGGCAGGGGAGAAAGTCTGTTACTTCACTTTCAACGCATATCCAGCATAGCTCTCTGCTTCAACGGCAGGGGAGAAAATCTGATACTTCACTTTCAACGCATAGCTCTCTGCTTCAACAGCAGGGGAGAAAGTCTGTTACTTCACTTTCAACGCATAGCCAGCATAGCTCTCTGCTTCAACGGCAGGGGAGAAAATCTGTTACTTCACCTTCAACGCATAGCCAGCATAGCTCTCTGCTTCAACGGCAGGGGCAATGTAGAAAAGAATATCTATATATATAGCAACAACCAACAAGGACTAAATTACATAGTCGAGTAAACAAAAGCATGGGTGTAGCTTCTTATTGAGGTGGTTACTACCCCTAACTAAGCTACATATTCAATTAGATGCAGTTCCAACACTGCTCTCTACATTAATGGTGGGGTGGAAGGGAAATAAAACTAAAAGGTACTAAGAGCCAAGCGTAACAAGAGGAAAAAAAAAAAAGTGCATAGCTTGCTGGGCAGACTGGATGGGCCGTTTGGTCTTCTTCTGCCGTCATTTCTATGTTTCTATGTAAGTCTTGTAAGAAAACCAGCTCATATCAAAACACGGGATGGAGACCTACTGGAGGCATTTACTTGTGATGAAAGTCGTGCATCTGGGCAGCCGTGAGTTGAGCTGCGGGAGAAGGTGCGGACAGAGGTAGCGGTAATGGAGGCCTAGGATGTCTCCCATAGACTACTTGAAACGGAGAAGACCCTGTTGCAAAATGGACGTGTGAGTTGTGTGAAAACTCCGTCCAAGGCAGCAGTGAAGACCAATCATTTTGGCGGCTTCCTGCAAAGGATCGGAGAAAGGTCTTCAACCCCCGGTTAAGCCATTTGGCTTGTCCATTCCCTTGTGGGTGAAAGGCTGTAGTGAAATCCAAGTGTACCCCAAACTTTCTGCATAAGGCACGCCAGTACTTGGCCGTAAACTGGGGGCCACGATCGGATGCAATGTGCCGGGGAAGACCATGCAGCCGAAATATGTGCAACGTAAAGAGTCGTGCCAACTCAGAAGCTGATGGTAGCTTAGGTAGGGGCATAAAATGCGCCATCTTAGAGAATATTTCGATTACGACCCAGATCACATGATTGCCAGAGGAGGTGGGCAGCTCTACCATGAAATCTGTGGAGATATGTGTCCATGGTTCTTGAGGGGCAGGAAGAGGCTGTGGAAGTCCCCAGGGCCGACCGGGCAATGACTTCTGCTGTGCACAAGTCGGGCAGGAATCAACATAGGACCTCACGTCCTGGGCCATCCGAGGCCACCAATAATACTGGGACAATAGCTCCAAAGTTCGGGTTCTGCCTGGGTGTCCAGCGGTAAGGGAGTCATGTGCCCAAGCTAGTACCCTTGGTCGCTGGCAAAGGGGAACACAGTTTTCCCTTGAGGTATGGTATTGGTAGCCACCAGTAGGACCTTGGCAGGGTTCAAGATGTAGTGAGGTAAATCCGGTGCATCCTCAGCCTCGTGTAGTCTGAAGAGTGCATCTGCTCTTGTGTTCTTTGCTGCGGGATGATAGCGTAGTATGAAATCAAACCGGCTGAAGAAAAGCGACCAGCGGGCCTGGCGCAGGTTCAGATGTTGAGCCTTACTGAGGAATTCAAGGTTTTTATGGTCAGTGTAAACTGTAACAGGATGTTGCGCCCCTTCTATGTTGCGGCTCCGGGTCGGCCCCGGCCGCTTCACCTACCTCCGCGGGCTTCCGGGGCTTCCCGGCCCTCCTCGGGCCTCCGGGGGCTCTCGCCGCGGCGTTCTCCGCGTCCCCACGCGGCACTCGGGCCTACCCCTGCTCCCACCACGCAGCTCCTGCACCGCCGGAGCAGCCGGCGTCATGCCGCGGCTAGCTCCGCCCCCTAGGGGCACGCGCGCGTCTCGGCCCGATTCTTAAAGGGCCAGGCGCGGGAAATCGCCTCCTGCCTCCTAGTGACGTCAGACGCTGCAGGGCTATTTAAGCCCTGCAGTCCCTCTCCTCAGGGCCTTGCAACGAGGTTTCCAGGGTTGTTCCTGTCTCCAGTTGCTGCGTTCTGTTTGTTCTTCTTCCTTGACTCCTGACTCGGATCGGCTGACGTCTCTTCTTGGCTCCTGACCCCGGACTGGCATTTGGTATCTTCTGGCTTCTGACCCCGGACCGGCTCACGTTGACCCTCTGGCTTCTGACCTCGGACTGGCTTACGTTGACTCTCTGGCTCCCGACCTCGGACTGGCTGACGGTGATCCATTGGTTCCTGACTCTGGTCCGGCGAGCGACGACCCTTCGGCTCTCGACCTTGGACTACAGCTGACCAGGCCCCGCGGGCCCTCCTAAGTCCCAGCGGCCGGGTCCCTACGGGCTCCTCCTGGGGGGACTCCGGCTTCCAGGGTGAATCTCCTAAGTCCCAGCGGCTGAACTCCTACGAGCTCCTCTCGGGGGAGGATCGGCTTCCAGGGCGAAGGTTTTCTCAACACCGAGTCAGCGCCACCATCACCTCCATCCTCGCCGGGGCCCTTGGTCGCATAGGGCCTCCAGAGTCCCGTCTTCGACCTGCCACCAGTCTGTCCTTGCCGCCTCCCGGTCGGGGTCGCTGCTTCTACCACCTACAGCAGCTCTTCCTACGGCTCCGATCGGCCCAAGGGTCCACGAATCCTACAGATTGCAAGGCCATGGACCCGGCGGACCTTGCCGGTCTAAAGGCCATTCCCGGCATAGCCCAGAAGCTACAGCAACAGCAGTCTTGCCTGGATACGCTGATGTCAGCCGTCCAACGCCTGGCGGATCGCGTAGATGGGACCTCCGCAGCTCACTCCGCAGCATCCACATCTATGGTCAACCCGACTTCTCCTGTCCCTGTACAGATGCCAGCGCCCCCGAGGTACTCGGGGAATCCGAAGACATGTCGGGGGTTCCTCAACCACTGTTACATCCGGTTCGACCTTCTGCCTGCACAATTCTCCTCAGACCGGGCGAAAACGACTTACATTATTTCGCTTCTGGATGGGAAACCTTTGACTTGGGCTTCCTCCCTGTGGGAGCGCCAAGATTCCCGCTTGAATAACCTAGTACAATTTGTCAAAGCATTCCGGAGGATCTTTGACGAACCGTCCCGGGCCTCCACAGCTGCCTCGGAGCTCCTCCAGCTGAAGCAGGGTAATCGTCCCCTTGAAGAATTTGCGATGGAATTCCAGACCCTGGCTACGGAGCTGGCCTGGGGCGAGGACAGTTTGCATGGGATCTTTCTGGAGGGTCTGTCTTCTCGGCTCCAGGATGAACTTGCGGCACGGGACCTTCCAGACGATTTACAGGAACTCATAGAACTCGCTGGGCGTGTGGACCGGCGTATCCAGCGCCGCTTCCGAGAGCAAAGGCCCGCCCAGGGATCCTCCGCTCGGCGATCCACCCCGCCTCAGGTCCGGCCCTCTCCCCCTGCAGCCACAGCTCCTGCTACAGAGGAACCCATGCAGTTGGGCCGTGGTCCTCTATCCTCCAAAGAACGTAGACGCCGACGTGCCCAGGGGCTGTGTCTCTACTGTGGGGGTCAGGGGCACTTTTTGGCCCGCTGTACCGAGCGTCCGGGAAACGCCCGAACCTAGAGCTCAGCGGGGAGTTGACTCTAGGCAACATTTCACCCAGCTCCCCATGTACCGTTCCGGTACGACTTTGTCTTCCGGAGGGAGGCTTTGATACCCTCGCTTTACTCGACTCTGGGTCCGGGGGGAACTTCGTCCTCCGGGAGCTAGTTGAACAACTTCAGCTCGAGGTCCGCCCGCAAGACCCGCCTGTGCGGGTTTCTTCCATTCAAGGGAGTCCTCTTCCTGGTTTAATATCCACTCGCACCAGTTCTCTGAAGCTCCAGGTTGGAGCCCTCCATCAGGAGGAAATCTCGTTTCTTATTCTAGAAAAATCCATCCACCCGGTCATCCTGGGCCTGCCCTGGCTTCGGAAACACTCTCCGGTAATTGATTGGGGTACCCTTCAGATTACTTCCTGGAGTCCTGCGTGCCGTCGGCATTGCCTTCCTGCACGCCCACTGCGACCTATTGCACTCTGCACAGCTCCATTAACGGTACCTCCACAATACCATGCTTTTCAGGATGTCTTCTCGAAAGAAAAAGCAGAGCTACTCCCGGAGCACCGACCCTTTGATTGTGCAATCAACTTGCTACCGGGAACCACTCCGCCCCGTGGGAGAGTCTACCCTCTGTCTCTGCCAGAGACCCAAGCTATGTCAGCCTATATTAAGGAGAACCTGGACCGAGGTTTCATCAGACCGTCCAAATCCCCGGCCGGGGCCAGGTTCTTCTTTGTAGGAAAGAAAGACGGGTCTCTCCGCCCCTGTATTGATTATCGGGGCTTGAATCAAATCACTCGCCGGGACCGTTACCCGTTGCCTCTGATTCCAGAGCTCCTGGATCGCCTCCAAGGGGCCCGTGTCTTCACCAAATTAGACCTCCGAGGTGCTTACAATCTCGTTCGTATACGCCCTGGGGATGAGTGGAAGACCGCTTTTAACACCAGAGATGGCCATTACGAGTACCTTGTTATGCCGTTTGGTCTCTGTAACGCCCCAGCGGTATTCCAAAACCTTATGAACGAGGTCCTCCGCGACTTCTTATACACTTCTGTGATCGTATACCTGGACGACGTATTAATATATTCCCGGGATCTCCAGACACATCGAGAACACGTGCGGCAAGTCCTGCTGAAGCTAAGGGAGAACCACTTGTACGCAAAACTGGAAAAATGCCAGTTCGAACAAGAGTCATTACCCTTCCTAGGATATATTGTCTCCTCGACGGGCTTCCGAATGGATCCGGACAAGGTGAGCGCCATCAAGGGTTGGCCACAACCATCGGGACTAAAAGCGCTTCAGCGGTTCTTAGGATTCGCTAATTTCTACCGCCACTTCATTCCGCATTACTCCAGCCTGGTAGCTCCTCTGACGGCCCTCACGCGGAAGGGTGCGGATGCACGAAGCTGGTCCCCTGCTGCGACGCAGGCCTTCCAGGATCTCAAAGAGGCTTTCCTTCAAGACACTTGTCTTCAGCACCCTAACCCCCAACGCCAGTTTTTAGTAGAGGTAGATGCTTCCGCTGTCGCGGTAGGGGCAGTGCTACTCCAAACCTCTCCCACTGGCAAAACCTGGCCTTGCTCATACTTCTCCCGCAAGTTTTCACCGGCAGAAAGGAATTACGGGATTGGCGACAAAGAGCTGTTGGCCATAAAATTGGCGTTCGAGGAGTGGCGTCAGTGGTTGGAGGGAGCCCAACATCCGATCATAGTATATACTGACCATAAGAACCTGCAGTACTTGTCTCATGCTCAGAGGCTCAATCCCCAACAGGCCCGCTGGTCCCTCTTTTTTAGTCGGTTTGACTTCTCGCTTCGCTACCGACCCGCAGCCAAGAATGTACGGGCGGATGCTCTATCCCACACCACCGAAGTTGACGACACTACGGAGACCCCTCAGTATATTTTGGACCCAGCCAAAGTCCTACTGGCAGCCACAGACTTAGGGCCCGAAGGGAGGACGGTGGTCCCGGTTCGTTCGCGGAGGAAGGTTCTGGCATGGGCACACGACTCCCTGACGGCAGGCCATCCTGGGATATCTCGAACCCTTGAATTGCTCACTGAGTTTTACTGGTGGCCACGAGTGAGGAAGGATGTCCGGCACTATGTTCAGTCCTGTCCCACATGCGCTCAGCAAAAACCCCCACCGGGACGCCCGTGGGGCCTACTCCAGCCGCTCCCTATTCCCGCAGAACCGTGGTCCCACCTTTCCACAGACTTTGTGGTGGAGTTGCCTCGCTCTGAGGGGAAAACGGTAATTTGGGTCACTGTCGACCGCTTTTCTAAGATGGCACATTTCATCCCTTTGCCCAAGCTGCCCACGGCTCCTGAGCTGGCTGACCTATTCGTCCAGCATATTTTCCGGTTACATGGACTGCCCTCGCATATCGCGTCGGATCGCGGTCCTCAATTTACGGCCAAGTACTGGCGGGCATTATGCAAGAAGTTTGGGATACAGTTGGATTTTACCACGGCTTTTCATCCTCAGGGTAACGGCCAAGTGGAGCGGACCAACCGGACTCTGAAAACCTTCCTCCGAACTTTTGTGGATGAGCTCCAAGACAACTGGGTCTCTCTCCTTCCCTGGGTGGAATTTTCTTACAACCGCCACAAGCACTCCGCTACAAGTCAGTCTCCCTTTCAGCTAGTTTATGGGAGGATCCCAAGACCTCCACTGCCGTTACCAGTACAAGTCGCGTCCCCCGCAGCACAACTAACAGCTAACCAGCTTCATCACCTCTGGAGTGCCACGCAGGAGAAGCTTCGCAAAACTGCAGCTCGCTTCAAGGCGTATGCAGACCGGTCTCGACGACCCGCCCCGGTGTTCCTACCCGGGACCAGGGTATGGCTAAGCACGAAGCACATTCAATTGCGGACTCCCTCCATGAGGTTAGCACCCTGTTACATTGGACCTTTCCCGGTGGCGGAACGCGTAGGGGCGGTTTCGTACAGATTGCGGCTGCCCTCCTCGCTTAAGATCCATGATGTCTTCCACGTGTCCCTCCTCAAGCCACTGGTGCTCTCTCGATTTCAGGCAGCTCCGCCAGTGCCCTCCAATGTTTCCTCGGATCCGGATGTCACTTACACGGTAAAGGAGGTCTTGGATGTCCGGTGCCTTCGCCACCGCTGGGAGTACCTACTGTCTTGGGAGGGTTATGGTCCGGAGGAGAATTCGTGGGAGCCTTCTTCCCACATCCTGGATAAGGATCTTCTTCACCACTTCCACCTCCAGCATCCGGACAAGCCACGGCCCCCAGGGAGGGGGCGTAAGAGAGGGGGTACTGTTGCGGCTCCGGGTCGGCCCCGGCCGCTTCACCTACCTCCGCGGGCTTCCGGGGCTTCCCGGCCCTCCTCGGGCCTCCGGGGGCTCTCGCCGCGGCGTTCTCCGCGTCCCCACGCGGCACTCGGGCCTACCCCTGCTCCCACCACGCAGCTCCTGCACCGCCGGAGCAGCCGGCATCTCGCCGCGGCTAGCTCCGCCCCCTAGGGGCACGCGCGCGTCTCGGCCCGATTCTTAAAGGGCCAGGCGCGGGAAATCGCCTCCTGCCTCCTAGTGACGTCAGACGCTGCAGGGCTATTTAAGCCCTGCAGTCCCTCTCCTCAGGGCCTTGCAACGAGGTTTCCAGGGTTGTTCCTGTCTCCAGTTGCTGCGTTCTGTTTGTTCTTCTTCCTTGACTCCTGACTCGGATCGGCTGACGTCTCTTCTTGGCTCCTGACCCCGGACTGGCATTTGGTATCTTCTGGCTTCTGACCCCGGACCGGCTCACGTTGACCCTCTGGCTTCTGACCTCGGACTGGCTTACGTTGACTCTCTGGCTCCCGACCTCGGACTGGCTGACGGTGATCCATTGGTTCCTGACTCTGGTCCGGCGAGCGACGACCCTTCGGCTCTCGACCTTGGACTACAGCTGACCAGGCCCCGCGGGCCCTCCTAAGTCCCAGCGGCCGGGTCCCTACGGGCTCCTCCTGGGGGGACTCCGGCTTCCAGGGTGAATCTCCTAAGTCCCAGCGGCTGAACTCCTACGAGCTCCTCTCGGGGGAGGATCGGCTTCCAGGGCGAAGGTTTTCTCAACACCGAGTCAGCGCCACCATCACCTCCATCCTCGCCGGGGCCCTTGGTCGCATAGGGCCTCCAGAGTCCCGTCTTCGACCTGCCACCAGTCTGTCCTTGCCGCCTCCCGGTCGGGGTCGCTGCTTCTACCACCTACAGCAGCTCTTCCTACGGCTCCGATCGGCCCAAGGGTCCACGAATCCTACACTCTAGCCATTGTCTCCACTCTTCAAAGGCCATTTTGATGGCCAGCAATTCCTTGTCTCTAATTCCATAATTCTTCTCCATGGGGGAGAATTTGCAGGAGAAGAAGGAGCAGGGGAGAAGAGTCCCTTGGGAAGAGTGTTGGCTGAGTACTGCCCCTACCGCGAAGTCCAAGGCATCCACTTCTGCGATGAACGGGCGAGCTGGATCAGGGTGATGGATACAAGGCTCTTGGAAAAATGCTCTTTTTAATTCTTCGAAGGCATAGACTGCTTCAGCCTACCGATGTGTGAGTAGTGTGGAATGAAATTCCTGTAGAAATTGGCGAAGCCAAGAAACCGTTGTAGTGAACGAAGTCCCACAGGCTGCGGCCACTCCTGGATGCTGGTTAACTTGTCCAGGTCCATTCAGAAGCTGGTGGTGGACACGATGAAGCCCAAAAAAGGCAGGGACTCCTGTTCAAAGAGACATTTTTCTAGTTTCACAAATAGGTGGTGTTCCCTTAGGTGCTGGAGAACCCGATGAACGTCAGTGCGATGCGTATTCAGGTCCTTGGAATAAATTAGGACGTAATCAAGGTATACAATTACCACTTTATGAAGCATGTCCCGGAATATCTCGTTCATTAAATTTTGGAACACTGCAGGTGTGTTGTATAAACCAAATAGCATTACAAGATATTCGTAGTGGCCATCACGCATATTAAACGCGGTCTTCCACTCGTCTCCAGGCTTTTTTTGGACCAGATTGTAGGCCCCACGAAAGTCCAACTTTGAAAACACCTTGGCTCCATGGAGGCGGTCCAATAGTTCTGGAATCAGGGGACGTGGATAACGATCCCTGCGAATGATAGCGTTGAGCCCCCTATAGTCTATGTAGGGTCTTAATGAACCATCCTTTTTGGCCACAAAGAAGAACCCAGCACCCGCTGGAGAAGAAGATGGGCGGATGAAGCCCCTATCGAGGTTCTCCTTTATGTATTTAGACATTGCCTGCGTCTCTGGTAGGGAAAGTGGATACACATGTCCACGGGGTGGAAATGTGTTGGGCAGAAGGTCAATGGCACAGTCAAAGGACCGATGTTCCGGAAGGGTCTCTGCCTCTTCTTTAAAGAACACATCGGCGTAGCTACTGTACTGAGGAGGTAACTGAAGGGTAGTAGCTGCGAGCATCAATTGTGGTTGAGGTCTTTGTTGAAGACAGGTAGAGAACAGTCAGCTCCCCAGTCTGTGATATGTAGAGTCTTCCAGTCGATGGTGGGAGAGTGTTTCTGTAGCCAAGGAAGTGAATGGATTTTTCCAGGATAAAAAAGGACACCTCTTCTTTGTGGAGAACTCCAGTTTGGAGGGTCACTGGAGCAGTGCAGAAAGTAACCCTCCCGGGAGCGGGTCACTCTGGATACCAATTCGAATAGAATGAAGTTTCCATTGGAACTGGAGTCGATGAAGGCCAGTGTTGCGGAGGATCCTCCGGAGAATTGCAGCGTAACAGGAACTGTACATTGAAGAGCAGGATTGATGCAGCCTAGGGTCAGCTCCCCAGTGATACCTAGGCCCAAGGGTCCTGGACACTCAGGGCATTGGGCCAACAGGTGACCCTTACCACCACAGTAGAGACGCAGTCCAAGAGTTCTATGGTGCTGTTTCTCCTCTGCTGTCAGGCGACTACAGCCTAGCTGCATAAGCTCCTCCCCGCATTCTGGCAAAGCCCCAGAAGCTGCTGGAGAGACCAAAGGGCGAGAGAAGGAGGGAGCCAGAGGAACCGTGTGATGGACTGGCTTTAATTCCTTTGCACGCTGCTGCAAACACTGATCAATCTGGCCTGCCACTTCAATGAGCACCTCGAGATCATGCGGAAGTTCTCGAGTGGCTAGCTCATCTTTAATAAGTGAGGACAACCCCTCGAGGAAGATACTGCGTAGGCTGTCCTCATGCCATCCCAGTTTGGATGCCGAGGTACGGAATTCTACTGCAAACTCAGCCAGCGTGTGTGAACCTTGGCGGAGGTGAAGCAATTCAGAGGCGTCAGTAGACTGGCGACCCAGCTCATCAAATACTTGGTGGAAGGTCTGAACGAACCGGGGCAGGTCTCCGAGAATGGAATACCTGCGCTCCCAGAACGGGGATGCCCAGGCCAGGTCTTTGCCGTCCAGTAAGGAGAGGATGAATGTCGTTTTAACTTGATCCATCGGAAACTGCTGGGCCTGTAGAGAGAACCTTATGAAGCAGTGATTCAGAAATCCTCGGCACTGCTTTGGCTCTCTGGCAAATCGAGGTGGAGCAGGCATATGGATCAAGGAAGTCGGAGCAACTGGAACCGCAGGGGGAGGGGCAGCAGCCCCGGATCCAGAAGCGGATTCTAGGCGACTAGCCAGGCGCTCCACTATGGCGGATAAGACTTCCAGACATTGCTGCTGCTGCTGTAGTCATTGGGCCAAGCCCGGAATAGCCTGGAGGCCAGACAAGTCCACCGGGTCCATGGCCTTTGCAAACTGTTACGGTTGTGGATCCTTGAGCCGGAGCGAGTGGTGGTGACCACTGAGGGATTGCCCCCAATGGATCTCATCTCTGGGAGGTGGTGCTGGTGAGGACAACCTGGCAGAACTTTCACTTATACCAGCCCTTGAACCCCGCAGGTTAAGCCCTTGGGTGCTGGGTCCGGCAGGACTTAGGTGCGAGTGCCTCAGAGAAGCAGGTGAAGAGGATGACAGGGTCAGCGGTCTGGGTCTGGGCAGGCAGCGAAGAAGTGGAAACGGAGTCCAGGCAGAAGATCTGGGCAGGCAGCAGACAAGCAGAACGAAGAAACAGGCCAGAGGTCAAGACGGGAAGTAGACAAGCAGAGACGAGGAGACAAGCCGAGGTCAAACCTGAAGATCAAGCCGAGGACTGGATACTGGAGCAGAGACGAGGCTGGAAGCAGGAACAAGGCACGGATAGGAAGGCAGGAACTGGAGGCAGGATCACAAGAACTGGAATAGGAGTTGGAACGAAGGTGGAACAGGAGGCAGGATCAAAGGAGCTGGAACGAAGGCAGGAACTGGAAGCAGAGCAGGAACTGCAACGCAGGATCACAGGAAACAACTAAGCACTCCGAAGAGAAGACCCTTTGCAGCTTCAGTGTGCAGCTGTGGGGTTTAAATACCCCTCCTAGGTGATGTTATCTTCCAGGGCCGGGCTTAGTTTTCCCGCCGTGGCCCCTTTAAAGGGCGGAGTATCCTGTGCACCCACGCATACGCCTAGGAAGAGCCCCCCCGCTGGCTGGAAGGAGGACGCCATCGCAGCCATGCGGCAGGCCGTGATCGGCCTGCTACGGAGGAGACCGTGCCACGCCAGGCGAGAAGAACAGGTAGGAGGGATTTGCCAAGGCCTGCCGGGGCCTGGCACCGCAACAACAGACATGCATAGCTACTAGGTTAGAGATTGCTAGAGCATGGAAACAGCCATTTATTCCTACTTTGACAAGAGTCCTTACTAGACTGGATAATGTATGTACTATGAATAAGTGACAATGCTTTCATTCTAGTTGGGACTTATATTTAAACTGGTGGAAGGCTAGAGGCTTGGATTATGTACATAGCTAGCCATAATTGTTCAGCAGGCAATTATGAGCTATTATGGCATAATAGAGAGGGCGGTTGCCTATAGATTTGACACCTTCACTGGGAGTTTTGTATTTTCCTCTTTCCTCTTTTCTTTTTCTATATATATAAAGAAAGGAGAGTCATCCATATTGTATTATTTGTGCCTTGGTGTTAGCTTTACTGGTTGCTATTCAACAATCTTCAGCCACAGTGTTCATCTGAGAGGTGTAAGGGGTTCTCAAACAGAGAATTATTAGGAAGGTTAATAAAATGGAAAATGTCATAATGCCTCTATATTGCTCCATGGTGAGACCGCACCTTGAATACTGTGTACAATTCTGGTCGCCGCATCTCAAAAAAGATATAGTTGCGATGGAGAAGGTACAGAGAAGGGCAACCAAAATGATAAAGGGGATGGAACAGCTCCCCTGTGAGGAAAGGCTGAAGAGGTTAGGGCTGTTCAGCTTGGAGAAGAGATGGCTGAGGGGGGATATGATAGAGGTCTTTAAGATCATTAGAGGTCTTGAACGAGTAGATGTGACTTGATTATTTACACGTTCGAATAATAGAAGGACTAGGGGGCATTCCTTGAAGTTAGCAAGTAGGACATTTAAGACTAATCAGAGAAAATTCTTTTTCAGTCAACGCACAATAAAGCGTTGAGTGAAAGTTAGTGCAGTTAGTGTAGCTGGGTTCAGTTAGTGCAGTTAGTGTAGCTGGGTTCAAAAAAGGTTTGGATAAGTTCTTGGAGGCGAAGTCCATTAACTGCTATTAATCAAGTTTACTTAGGGAATAGCAACTGCTATTAATTGCATCAGTAGCATGGGATCATCTTAGTGTTTGGGTAATTGCCAGGTTCTTGTGGCCTGGTTTGGCCTCTGTTGGAAACAGGATGCTGGGCTTGATGGACCCTTGGTCTGACCCAGCATGGCAATTTCTTATGTTCTTAAGTTGTGTATGGGGGGGAGAAGGGAGAAAACATTGAAAACAGTGGAAAGGTTTTGATAATTTAAGAACTGTCTGTTACAATTGACATCTTTTCTTTGAATGCATGTTCTTCTTTTTCTTGTATAATGCCAATAAAATGTTTATTTAAAAAAAAAAAAAAAAAAGTGATATTAGATGTGCTTATTGTGAAGTACTGACAGGGTGGGAAGTCTGGGTGGACTGGGGGAGTTCAGGCTGAAGAACCAGGAAGGGCTCAATGGACTGGGCGAACTGGTTAATTTCTTTGTCAAGCGCATGTTGTAAAATTGGCCATTTTATGCAATGGCAAGTCTAGTTTACTTTCACACATAAAATATATGAGCACATATATTTATAACACTGTAGGTGGATAAAGCATACATGCTGAATGATTTCATATCCGTCATTTTAATGCATCGCTTGTAAATCTATGTACGCATATATGTTGTGTGGTAGAATTGCATGTACTTTGTAAAACGTGCATATATCATATGACGGTAATTTTCAAACCGACACGCAGGTGCACTTTGGCAAGTATGCATTGGCATGTGCCCAGGGACACAGTGATTTTATAACTTGCACACACATATGTGTATGTTATAAAATATACTGGGCACACACACATGTGTGCCTAATTTTAAAATAGGCGCATGCCTAGCTGCTTAAATCCTGATTCTAGGAATTTTAAAAGGGGTGCACTTTCAACGCCATTGCCATTTTCAACAGTCCTCTAAACCCCCCTGGTTTAATAGTCTGCACTTCCCTCCCAGTTACCCCAGACCCTTTAAAGCTGGAGGAGAGGAGGTGCAGGGGAAATATGATGCAGACCTTCAGACACCTGAAAGGTTTTAATACTGCACAATTCAAAACCTTCTCATTTGGTCAGGAAATATTTCTTCACGGAGAGGGTGGTGGATGCCTGGAATGCCTTTCGGGAGGAGGTGGTGAAGACAAACAGTGAAAGGTTTCAAAGGGGCATGGGATAAACACTGTGGATCCCTATAGGCTAGAAGATGAGAATAAAGAAAAGAGTGCATGGGGATAACTTGCTGTTGTGGTGGTTACTACCCTTAACTAATAAGCCTTCATACTGTTGATGCAAATCCATTATTGCTCTCTGCTTCAACGGCAAGAGATAATGGGGAATTGGACTCAAACAGCAACCAACAAGGGTCCTGACTTTGACGGTCTGGGAAACTGATTAGTATAGGGGTGACTTGTATGGCGCAGCAATTGCTACCATAAGCTTGCTGGGCAGACTTGATGGACTGTTTGGTCCTTTTCTTCTGTCATTTCCATGTTTCTGTTTCTGTAGGGGGAATTCTCAGATACAGCTGGCCAATCTATGACAGATATATTTTAATTACAACTATATTATTTTTTAATCGATATGTACATTGTTGTATGTCCATGGCTTGTGGTTACTTTTATATTTTGCTATAGTGTATTTTATACTGTATTCTAATGTGAGTTATTGTAATGTCGCTGTGAGCCTGTATAGATGGGTGGATAATAAATCAGTTAATCAATCCTTCTCATCAACAGCTGTTTTGATCCATGAGCCTAAAAGCAACATCATACCAGGCTGGACCTTCACACCTGATGAATCCCTCTGCTTTCTTCTTACAGGCTGACCTGGGCCTGTGGTTTAAAGGGGCCATGCATCAGGTAAATAACTAACTGGAGCCACTGGCTCAGATATGTATACCAGGAGAGAAGCAGGAGTCAGATGATGGGGAAAGAAACAGGGAAGCAGTTATTGGGGGAGGGGAAAAGGAGGCAGGGGAGAGCAGGGCCGGTGCAAGGGTATTAGGCACGCTAGGCAAACCTTACAGCCTGGCGCCCCCTCCCCCCACCTCCCCATACACAATTTTAAATTATGCATTTATAACAACATATTTTACATGAAAAATGACATTCTGAGGTAAAATTAATATACACATTGTTGTGATAATTTCATGCATTGTTGTGATGCCAACAAGAAAACTTTGCATCTTTGAATTCATATGGCATCATACCTATTGTGATATGTTTCGGCATGGTCCTCCCGTATCAACACAGTACTATCTGCCAACACTCAAAGAATAACAACCCTACCTATGAAAAAGAATACCAAAATTATTACACCAGAATCTAAAATATCAATACACCTCCTATCAGGAAAACAGAACAGGCCAAACTACTACGGATCCCTACAGAGAAACCATATGCTAAAAGGATGCTTCATCTCAGTCTTTGCATGCAGAACACAAACCCTCACCAAATACAGAATATTTATTTTTTTTTTATATGCTGACATTTGATTTGAGATATCACATCGGTTTACATTCAGGTACTGTAGGTATTTCCCTATCCTCAAGGGGCTTACAATCTAAGTTTTGTACCTGAGGCAATGGAGGGTAAAGTGACTTGCCCAAGGTCACAAGGAGCAACAGCAGGACTCAAACCCTGGTCTATAGGCCACTGCTCTAACCACTAGGCTATTCCTCCTCCCTAATAAAACCATATAAAGTCTAAATAGAAATGTGACCTTGGGCAAGTCACTTTACCCTCCATTGCCAATGTCCATGCCTTGTGTTTTGCCTGTTTGGATGTCAAGTTCCTCATCATGCCCGTGATGCCGATGCATCAACCCAGCTGTTGTCAAGTTCCTCACCCAGATGCCATAGCATCGACCCAGTTGTTGTGATGTTCCTTGCCCGGATGCCGATGCATCAACCCAGCTGTTGTCAAGTGTCTTCGTCAGGATGCCGTCGCATCCACCAAGTGTCTTGTCTGCGATGCCGCTGCATCGACCATAGTCCTGTCTTTGTGTCAAGGCCTCCGTCTGCCCTCAGGCCAGTGCCCTCAGGCCAGGCCTGCTGCTCCATGCTGCTCGCAGCAGGTCCCAAAGGGCTCGGAATGGTCGGAAGACCATTCAACTTCCAACATCCTTGGATGTTGGCCTTGGGAGCTTGCAGGCCTGGCAGAGGGTCAGCCCGACAGCCATGCGGAGCCACCGTCAACCCTCGGCTCGGCCCTGAAGGTCTGGGCCCGGGCTGAGGCCCAAGGGCACACTAAACCACCAGAGTTAACAGAATGCAAGGCCATGTGCCCGACAGTGGTGCCCCGCTGATGGATCCGCCTTGTTCCTGAGTCTTGTCTATGTTCCTGGACTGTTATGGGACCGGAAAAATGTTTTCAGGACTTTATTTATTTATTTAATGGCTTTTATATACCGACGAACGTTGGGAACATCTCATCGGTTTACAGAGAACACAAATTTAGCAACAGGCTTTACAATTAACGCATGATTATATGAGGAACAGTTAATCCAAAGTGATTACATATAATAGTTTCGTTTTTACAAGTAACTTATGGGTAAGGAGGTTATATAATTAGGGTTAGCTAAACTTGGAGGAGCAGAAAATTCTGAATATAGGGGGGATATCTACAATTGGTGGGGGTAAATATACATGAGTTTGAGATTATATCGTCCTTTGTAATGTCCTTATTTACACTTAATGGAAAATATGAGGGAAAGGGGGAATTAAGTACAGTGGAAAGGAAGTGGAAGGGCAAGGGGGAGGATGGGGGGGTGGGGAGGGGGAGGAAGGAGGCAATGGAAAGGAGGGGGCCTTGAAGAGTAAGGGGGGGTGGGGAGGGGGAGGAAGGGGGGATGTAGTTGGAGAGGGAGTGAGGGAGAAAGGGCGTATGATAGGTGTAAGGGGTATGTTAGGTGTATGGTGTATGTTAGGTGAATGGGCGTATGTTAGGTGTATGAGTGCTTGAAGAACCAGGTCTTGAGGTTTTTCCTGAACATTTTTGGGCAGGTTTCTTGGCGGAGTGATGTGGGTAGTTTATTCCAGAGGAGAGGGCCTGCTAGGGAGAGGGCCCTTTCGTTTGTGGTGCGGCGCTTAGTAAGCTTGGGTGAGGGGGTATGTAGTGTGGCCAGGTATTGTTTTCTGGTGGGTCTATTATTGTTGTGGAAGGAGAGATGTTCTTTGTACCAGTGCATGTTCTGGTTGTGAAGTGATTTGTGTATTAGAGTGAGGGCCTTGAAGGTAATTCTGGATGCTACTGGTAACCAATGCAGATGTTTGAGTACAGGGGTTATGTGGTCATTTTTGTGGGTGTTGGTAAGTATCTGGGCAGCTGCATTTTGGAGGAGTTGCAACGGCTGTATGGTGCTTTTAGGCAGGCCTAGGAGCAAGGAGTTGCAGTAATCCATTTTAGATAATACGAGGGCTTGTAATATGGTACGGAAGTCGCTGAGATGTAGTAGAGGTTTGAGTCTTTTTAGGGTGTGCAATTTGAAGAAGCAGTCTTTGAGGGTGTTATTGATGAATTTTTTGCAGTTGAGGTGACTGTCAAGGTATACGCCGAGGCTACGTACATGCGTTGGGAAGGTGATGTTAGTGGAGGGATCATTGTTATGTGTGAGTGAGGGGGTCATAAGAAGAGTGTGGGAGATGTTAGGGGGTGATATGAGGATGAGTTCCGTTTTAGCAGCGTTGAGGGCGAGAAAGTTGTTGGATAGTAGGCTGCTGATTTCGGAGAGTGCGGATTTCCAAGTTTCAATGGCTTTGTGTATTGAGTCATTAACCGGAATAAGTATCTGCACATCATCAGCATATATGAAGTGCGGAAGGCCAAGTTTAGCAAGGAGATGGCAGAGGGGGAGGAGATATATATTGAAAAGTGTAGAGGAAAGAGATGAACCTTGAGGTACTCCTTGCGCGAGGGAGTGAGGTTTGGAGGTGGAGTTTCCAATTTGTACGCTAAATTGTCTTTCAGCCAGGTATGAGTGGAACCATTGTAGAGCAGAGCCTGAGATCCCAATGCCGCTCAGGCGTTCTAATAGGATGTGATGTTTAATGGTGTCAAAAGCAGCGGATATGTCAAGAAGAATGAGGATGTGTGAGAGACCTTTGTCAAGACCTTTCAAGATGTGGTCGGAGATTGAAATGAGCAAGGTCTCAGTACTATGATGCTTTCGAAAGCCAAATTGAGAGGGGGATAGGATGTTGTTTTCATCCATGTAGTCTGATAGCTGCTTGTTTATGGCTTTCTCAAGGACTTTTGTGATTAGTGGCAGGTTGGAGATAGGTCGGAAATTGGAGAGATCGGAGGGGTCAAGGGAGGGCTTTTTCAGTATGGGTTTCACAATGGCATGTTTAAGGTTTTTGGGGATACTGCCAAGTTCAATGGACTTGTTTATGATGTTGGAGATGAGTTTGGCGATGATCCCGGGGATGGAGAGGAGATTTTTTGTGGGGATGGTATCTGATGGGTGTGTGGAGGGTCTGATTTTTTTTAGGATAGATTCAATTTCAAGAGATGAGGTGGTGTCGAAGGCAGAGAGATTGGTAGTAGCTTGGTGTTGTAGCGTTTCATTGGATGATTGGTTGGGGGGGAAGCGTGACATGATGTTGCTGATTTTATTGTGGAAGAATGAGGCTAGGTCTTCACATTTAGTCTGGTTGTCTATGTCTGGTATGGATGGGGTACAGGGTTTAGTTAGGTTATTTACTAGTTGGAATAGGGCTCTAGGATTGAATTGTAGGTGGTGTATGCGTTGAGAGTGGAAATCTCTTTTAGTTTTATCGATAGCTATACGGTAGGAGTGCATGTAGGATTTGAATTTATTTAGTTGGGTTGAGGTGGGGTCTTTGCGCCACGCTCTTTCGAGCTTTTTTAAATTGGATTTCATATTCTTTAATTCTGGTGTATACCAGGGTTGTTTGTGTCTTTGAGACGTGTCAATAGTGCGTTCTTGTACGGGGCAGATCTTATTGGCGATTATACTGGTGATATGGTTCCAGGATGTGAGTGCCGTGTTGGCGTCTGTTAAATCAAGCACGTTGATATCTGTGGTAAAGGCTGATATTAATTCTTCTTGCTTGCAGTTACGTGTAAAATGTATAACTTTTTTGCCTTGAATGGGATGAGGGGTCTTAGTTACAGAGCATGTGGCATCGATGCGATAGTGGTCGGACTAGGGGATGGGTGTGCATGAGGGGGGGTTGATACGGATCTGGGAATTGGTGAATAAGAGATCGAGGGTGTGGCCTGCTTTGTGAGTGGGTTGGGTGATAGTTTGTTTGAAACCGAGTGCATCTAATGCAGTTAGTAGTGAATCACAGGAGGCTGAGGGGGGGATGTTGTCGACGTGGAGATTGAAATCCCCAAGGATGATTGCTGGAACATGTATGTTTATGTGTTTGGATATGTATTCAATAAGGAGGGAGGGGTTAGTCTCAAGGAGTCCTGGTGGGGCATACACTAAGCAGATTTGGAGGTTGTGAGAGTGAAAAAAGCTGATTTCTAGTCTTGGGGGTGTGGAGATAGGTTTTCTAGTTACTTTAAAACTCTTTTTGGAGGCTAGGAGGAGGCCACCTCCTCGTTTCTTAGGTCGGGGTATAGAGAAAATGTCATATTTTTCAAGTGGGAGTTGGTTCAGTAGTGCTGTGTCTGTATGTTCGTGACCCGCAGCGGGTCACGAACATACAGACAGTGCCAGTTTTTGCCCATGTTACGACCTGCTGGAGGCGCCAGCTGTCTGGATTTCTTTTTTGTAAACGACCTGCAGGAGGCGCCTGCTCCCCTACTGGTGCTGCTGGTTTTTGTTTTGCCCGCCATGGGTTCCCTCCCCCAGGTCTTCTTGGTGTTTCGTGGTGCTTTTTGCCTGGGTCTTGTTTGTTGCTTGTTGTGTCCTGTTCTTTGTTGGTTGTGTTCCCCGTCCTCGTTCCCGCGTTCTGTTCCCTCATTTCCCTTCCCTCGCTCTTTGCCCTTTCGCCCTTCACTCCTTCGCTTTCCGCTCTCTCGCTCTTTGCTCTTTCACTTTTGCGCTCCCTTGCTCTCTGTTCCCTTGCTCTCCGCTCCCTCGCTCTCTGTTCCCTTGCTCCCTCTTTTGGGTTTTTTGGATTGTCGGTCGCGCGGTCTCTGTTCACTCGGTCGCTGCTCGCGCGGTCACCGTTCGCTCGGTCGCTGCTTGCGCGGTCACCGTTCGCCCGCGCAGTCACCATTCGCTCGGTCGCTGCTCACGCAGTCACTGTTTGCTCGGTCGCTGCTCACGCGGTCACCGTTCGCTCGGTCAATGCTCCCTCGGTATCATGTCGCTTGGTCCCGTGTTCCCTCAGTCTCGTCTGCTCTTGGTCTCATGCTCTTGGTCTCTCGTTGTGTCTCCTGTATTTTTGTGGTTCTCTGTTGCCTTGTTCTGTTCATGCTGTCCCTGGAGTTACCAGCTTCCATTTTTTGGACCCTCGAATTCCTCCATCTGGTATGGACTAATACCCTTACCCTCGAAATGTTGATAGGAGGTTTGAGGAGGGGGGCTTTTGAGGAGGGGGTACTGTTATGAACTGTTCTGCCCGCGGGTTTCCCCGTGAGCAGGCACTCACCCTGTCGCTGCTGTTCCTCTCCCGATGTGGCAGGACACCGCCGTCGGGCCTTCTATGCGGCTGAACCGTGGTCTGTATTGCTACACGGCCCAGAGGCCGCCCTGGAGTGTCCTCTGCCCCGCGGTCGGAGCAGCGGCCTTCTTACATCTTCCTCGGGGCTGGGACTGCCCTGACACCATGTCCATCTTCGCGGCGCAAAGGCCGCATCCCCAGGTTGGTCCAGCGGCTGGAGCCGCTGCCGACAGCAGGGCCTGCTCCCCAGGCTCTGCCAGCGTCTTACGCGATGACATCGGTGCAGGCCACTGTTCGCGGTCCTGCACAGCTTCCTGCTGCTTCTGCTGTTCCTCTAGGCGCTCGACCGCACCTCTTCACTGAATTTAAAGGGCCAGGCACAGGAGGTGTGCTGGCCCCACCTTTGATGGGACTTCCTGCCTTAGCCCTATAAAGGGCTGCTTCGTCAGTCTGTTCCTCGCCTTGCATCATTGTGACTTCTCTCTGGAGGCTCCTGCCTGCCAGAGCCTTGTAAGGTCTTTTGTTCTTTGTGGAGCTCCTCGTCTCGTCTGCCTTCTACCACGTCTTCATGTCTTGGTGTTTCGCCTGAGGTCCCAGTCCATGTTTGATGTCTCGTCATGATTGTCTACCTCCTGATGTGTCTGCCTTCCAGGATGTTCTTCCCCGTGTCTTCATTTGGTGCTCCTGAGCCTTCTGTTCCTGTAAGCCGGTTCTCTCGGATGGTGTATGCCCGAGAATGGAGTGGCTTGCAGGTGGGAAGTGTCCCTGCGCTCCTGAGCCTCCGTTCCTGCCAGCCTTGGGGGAAGCTTCGGATGACACCGGCTTCGTCATTGGAGTTCCTCTTTGCCTGGACCTTTCCTGCGCTGTCCCGTTCTCCTCGTGGTCCGTGACCAGCCTGCAAGGGCTGTGTAGGGTGCGCAGTGGGACAGGGTGGTGCACAACATTCTTTGAAGACTGGTCCCTTTGTACACCCTGGGAAAAAATAGAGGGAACATTGGTAACAAGTAATAATCACCATGTAATAATTGTACATTTTACTGCAAAGTCTTTATTTTCTATGGACTCCTTCACCTTGGCTCGGGGAACTGACATGTTAGCAAAAGAGACAGAAATTACCCAAAACACTGCTTGTAAAATCAGACAGACACATTTGCTTCCTCCTGTACTTTGCTTCCTGGTAATTATTTGTGTTCTGCAGCGAGTTACATAGGAGATGTACACAATTGTAGCACTGATTCAGTTGCCTGTTGGCTGCCCCCTAAATCTCTTTCTCATGACCATAACATTTCCTGTGTGAGCTTCCAATCTCTCTCCCCACTGCCGTCCATTCCAGCTCTGTCTGATTTATTAACTGCATTATCCCCTTGAGAGCTAAGAAGCATGATTGGGAGTAAAGAAAGGAGAAAGGGAGTAAGTACAGAGGAAAATAATGAAAAAGACAGGAGGGCAAGCAAAAAGCAGAGAGAAGTGCAAGGGGATGCCATTAATTTAGCAAATCAATTACGATCTTTTCTTACTAGTTTAATAAAATTTGATGTGTACTAACTTTAACAATGTCTGCTAAGGGCTTGTATGTGAATGCATGGAGGAAGAGCCTGGGTTCTGCTACCAGGGGAAGGATATGCAGGGGGAGAGGAGAGACACATTCTCTCATACCGGAATGGAAGACAAGAACAGCACACTTCAGTGCTTGGAGAAAGATCATGTGATGGTTGACTTTTTGCTGCAGTGCTCCACAATGCTACAGCCTATTTTATCTACTACTCCTGGAGTTAGTAGGCTGCTCATTTTTCTTCCTGCCACCAGTCACAGTCATTCGCTTGAGGACACACTTTTATGAAAGGCTAAGTAGTTGCACGTTGTCAATACCAAGGGATTTTGGAACCTGTTGCAGACGGGGCATGCATGGTTGTTGGTGAAAAACCATGTGCATATACATGTGAGGGCACTCTTGTGCTGCAGAGAGGCACACTCACATTTTTGGGGTGGAAAGGGAATTTTGAAATGTTAGGGTTCCAAAATTAAATGCTGGAAATGGATACATTCTGATGCTTGGGGGAATACTGCAATCAAAGGCTTGGGGAGGTACTGGGAGGATTGAATACTGTGTAACCCCTGAGCTAGTGTCCCTTCTCATGACCCTAAAGACTACTCCTCGAATAAAGGTTTAAGTTATTAAAGTCCTCTCCTGATGATCATACATTCTGAAACTCCAGAACTCCTTGTCAAGGGGAAGATAATCTTCTAAGTCCTGAGCATTGTGCAATAGTCAAATCACATAATAAAGTCTCTTGTATACAGGACTAATAATCACGTTGTTGAAAAAAAGCAATAATAATCACACTAGAAGCAATTGATGGTTTCCAACTTAATTTTTACTGATTAAGAATGGAAATTTGATGAAAAGATTATTTTACATTTCTTGTAATTTATAAATCCATTTTATAGCTTTTGTTCTTTTAATGAATTTGTGACTTTCAGCTTCCAGTTACTCTATTCCATTATTAATGTCAATTGATATGTCTGGTTATATCTTTTTCCTGATCCATTCCAATTAATGGAGTAGTTTTGGAGTGTCCTTGCAGAATGTGGTGGATAGGATAGTATGCTCCCAACATAAATGTTCTAAGTCAAAGTCCCATATTTCATACCTTAGTCCAGTTTTGACATTTTCCCTACTTCCATGTTTGGACCTAGTTGGTACCTCTGTGCTCCTTTCTTCCACATCTTGATGATATAGATGTGGTTAATAAGAGTTGGGTGATATAGATTTTCTTCTCCTCCTTCTCCCCAGAAAAGAACCCAGATCCATCCCTCTGCAGGACTTTCAGTAGTCCATCTGTGCTCCCTGAGTGAGAGATATCACTCCTCTCCGCTACACCACACTGAGCCCATGGGCCTGGGGTACTCAGACAGGTTGTTCAAAGAAAAATCCTTAGAAAACAGGAAACCAAAAATGGAGGAAGGGTGGACAAGACTTCCTTCTTCAAAAAGCAAAAAATTCCCAAGGATATATCTTAAGGTTAGGCAAAGACACCGTTTCCACTTTCTTAAACCCAAATGTAATCCCTAGAGACACAAAGGGTCCTTCCCTATGAAAATCAAACAGGGAACAGCATAGTAGCATGCTGCTCCTACAAAGAATAACTCAAAAGTCCACACCCTAAGATGGTGGCAGGGGTTTATATACTCTGGAAGCCTACATCTCAGGCTCTCGCTTAGGGGAACTGAGACCCACAATACTACTCCTCCTGTTCCCCTGTGATAAGTGAAACAATTCTCTTTAGCAGAGATCCTTTAGGCTCTCTACAGCTGTAAGCAAAGTCCATCATTAGCAATCGAGAAAAGAAGTATCATCAAAATGGCTGCCTGGGGCCTGAGATTTTAAAATCTCAGGTTTGAGTTTTGTATTGTAAGTAAACTGTTACAACAATGTTTCACGTCATCTCAAGCTTTTGCAATTTCATTGTCATCTAGTCAACGGAGGATGAAGCCAGAGCACTTTGAGAAACAGCTGTGCAAACAAAATCTTAACATTTTCTGGTAGTTAATTTATATTAGACACAATTTTGTGTAAAATGGGCTGCAGATCTTATGACATAGGTTCCGTGACAACTGGGTTCTTTAGATAGGAAATATTTATAATTTGCTAAAGCATATATCCATTTTAAGAATGGTTGTATACTGCACTGGTAAATATTTTGATTCACTCATTCTTATGTGCAGAACATATTCTTTCCCCACTGTGTAAAGTGATAATGTTGGTAGGGGATCACTGTTAAGTTCATGGACCCTTGAGCCGGCTGAGACAGATGATGGCGCACCGTGGGAAGGCCCACAGTGGAGGTCGAAGCCAGGAGGTGGCATGGGGCAGGAGACCTGAAGGATCTTCACCACTGGAAGCCCGAGATCGCCCCAGGAAGAGCCCGTGAGGATCCGAGCCGTTTGGACTTATTAGAGGTCTCCTGTAGCGAGTGTCTGAAAAGACGTTCCTTAGAGTAAAGATAAGGAAGTTGAAGCCAGGAGGCCGACTAGAACTTCACCACTGGAAGTCCGTGGTCCCCCCGGGAGGAGCCCGTGAAGACCCGAGCCGCTTGGACATAGGAGAGGCCTCCTGGAAGGAGCAAGCAGGACACTGAAGGACAAGCTGAAGTCTGAAGCCAGGAACAAGCTGAAGTCAGAAGCTAGGAATAAGCTGAAGTCAGAAGTCAGGAACAAGCCGAAGTCTGAAGCAACTTGAGACTCTAAAGCGAGTGAACCTCGTTTCAAGGCCAGGAGTGGAGTTGGTGCAGGGTTTAAATACCCTGGGAGTGTCTGACGTCACTCCTGGGAGGTGCTGTGCTTTCCCGCGCTGGCCACTTTAAGAATCGGGTCCCTGCGCGTGCGCTCGCCTAGGGGGCAGGGCCAGCTCTGAAGTGTCGGCTGCGTCTCCCTCGAGTAGGGAGCGCCAGGGATCGAAGCCAGGCAGGCCTGTATAGGCCGAAGAGACGCCGTAGCGGCCCGGACTGACCCCGGTGGAGGGACCGGGGCATGGCCCAGGACCGCAACAATCACTCAGGCTAAGAGCTGGGAAAAATGTTTAGTGCATATCCCCTCTGTGTGATATCCCTTGCTCATAACTGTGTTTACAGGGACTTTGTGATGATATGGCATGTCTCTTGTGGGCTGACAGCACGGTAAGTGGTGAAAGCTGTCACATGGTGAGGACATAAAGGCATCCGTGACTGATGTGCTAACATCCAGTGTGCACAGAGCATACCTAATGTAAATGTTGGAAGCCCTCTACATCTAGCTCTCCCATCTGCTCCCCTACCCAAAATGGTGCATGGTTTACACCAAGGCCACACGAGATGAGGTTTATGGATTTACATTGTATACCCTAGAGCACTCGTTCTGAACCTTTTTTCTATCAGAACACATCTGAGAGATGATGCTCACATGCGTGATACACTGAACACATGACCATCATGGGACTTAATATAAGCATATGCTCTGCATCCACTGGAGTCCCCCGCTTCCTAACAATGGGTGCAGAGCAGAACTAAGACATTTGCCTATACAACTCACCGTACAAAAAAGATATTCTGATTTTGGTGTCATCTTAACAGCATCACAAATTCCCTCTACTACCAGGTGCATTGTAAATTAATACAAACAAACCCCACTCTGAACATGTCTATCAAACCTGCCATACCTCAGCAGCACTAACTCCCAGAAATGAAACAGCAATAGCCTTACCCATGAAAAGGCAGCAGTTCTCTACCAGTGCAATATCTCTACCAGTGCAATATCTCTACCAGTGCAATATCTCTACCAGTGCAATACCAGTGCAATACCAGTGCAATATCGGTACAGAGAAGGGCGACCAGGAAGGTGGAGGATCTTCATCGGATGACGTACGAGGAGAGATTGAAGAATCTAAATATGTACACCCTGGAGGAGAGGAGGAGCAGAGGTGATATGATACAGACTTTCAGATACTTGAAAGGTTTTAATGATCCAAGACAACGACAAACCTTTTCCGTAGGAAGAAAATCAGCAGAACCAGGGGTCACGATTTGAAGCTCCAGGGAGGAAGATTCAGAACCAATGTCAGGAAGTATTTCTTCACGGAGAGGGTGGTGGATGCCTGGAATGCCCTTCAGGAGGAAGTGGTGAAGACCAGAACTGTGAGGGACTTCAAAGGGGCGTGGCTTAAACACTGTGGATCCATAAAGTCAAGAGACCGCCAATGTAGAGTGGGTGGCTCACCAGAACGATGGCTACTGCCCGGAGACAATACCCTTATTAAATAAACATACAGATGCTTACTGTGACTCCAACATCGCTCTAAGCTTCAACGGCAAGAGGAAATGTGGAAAAAAGGATTTGCTATCACAAAGAGGGGAGTAGCTGGCTTGTTACGGCGGTTACTACCCCAAACCAAATAAGCCTAATACTTCACTTTCCAAGCATATACAGCATAGTTCTCTGCTTCAACGGCAGGGGAGAAGAAAAGAGGGTTCGCACTCACAAAGCGGGGAGTAGCTGGCTTATTACGGCGGTTACTACCCCAAACCAAATGTGCCTGATACTTCGCTTTCGATGCATATCCAGCATGGCTCTCTGCTTCATGGCATGGGAGAGGCTGATACATCAAGCATTTCCAGCATAGCTCTCTGCTTCAACAGCAGGGGAATAAGAAAAGCTGAGGCTTCACGCATATCCAGAATAGCTTCAACTGCAGGGGAGAAGAAAAAAAAAAAAAAAGGATTTGCACTCACAAAGCAGGGAGTAGCTGGCTTGTTACGGCGGTTACTACCCTAAACCAAAAGGGCCTGATACTTCACTTTCAATGCATAACCAGCATGGCTCTCCGCTTCAACGGCAGGAGAGAAGAAAAACAACCAATAGGGGCTGTATGACATAGTCTGGGTAAAGGGAATAAACATGGGTGTAGCTTGCTTATTGCAGCAGTTACTACCCCTACTACCCCTAACTAATCAAGCTAGGTATTTCACTTGGATGCAGCTCCATCACTGCTCTCTACATTAATGGTGGGGGTGGAAGGGAAATAGAACCAAGAGTTAAGAGAAAATGATAAGTATGAGAGAAAAAAATGTGTGAAGCTTGCTGGGCAGACTAGATGGGCCATTTGGTCTTCTTCTGCCGTCATTTCTATGTTTCTGTGTTTCTATGTTTCTATATTTATTTATTTAAAAACTTTTCTATACCGTCGTTAAGCAGGTGCCATCACAACGGTTCACAATAAGGCACATAACTATATGTTGTATAAAGTGTCTAGAATTCTAACAATTAAACAGGTGCCATCAAATTACTGTAACATAGTATCATAATAAATATTATTTGGTGGGTAATATAAGTCATGTCCAGTTTTCTCTGTCTCAGCTAGATTGCAAAGAAACATCAAAACATTCAGAAAAAGTTTAAAAGCTCATGTCTGTGTTTACAGGGACTGAGCAGGGACATGAGCAGGGGATATCACACAGAGAGAACCATATGCACTAAACATTTTTCCCAGCCTGAGTGATTGTTGCGGTCCCGAGCCATGCCCCGGTCCTTCCACCGGGGACGGTCCAGGCCGCTACAGCGTCTCTTCAGCCTATACAGGCTTGCCTGGCTTCGATCCACGGCGCTCCCTCCTCGAGGGAGACGTAGCCGACACTTCGGAGCTGGCCCTGCCCCCTAGGCGAGCGCGCGCACAGGGACCCGATTCTTAAAAGTACTACTTAACTTTGGTTCTTTGTTGTTTCAAAATAAAAGAAAGAATTTAGAATATACAGAAGTGAGAAACACACACATTAAGAAAAAATATGTGTGTGTGTGGGGGGGGCGGGGGGGGGGGTGGACTGACCGCAACCAACATTTCCCTGGGTTCTCCTTTCAATTCTCTTTGTTGTATGCTTGCTTAAATAGCCATGTTTTTAAACTTTTTCTGAATGTTTTGATGTTTCTTTGCAATCTGATTTCTAAAGGTATATTATTCCATATTGGGGGTCCTGCTAGGGATAGGGCCCTATCCCTTACTTGAGTTAGTCTGGCCGTCTTAACTGAGGGAATAGTTAGCAGTGCTTTGTTCGCTGATCTCAGGTTTCTGTGGGGGGTATGTAAACGGAGGGCTGTGTTCAGCCACTCTGCTTTTTCGTCGTGTATTACTTTATGTATGGTACATAAAGTTTTGTATCGTATTCTTTGTTCAATGGGTAACCAATGTAGTTCTATTAAAGTTTCGGTGATATGTTCTCTTATTTTTACCAGTTAAAATTCTTGCAGCTGTGTTTTGTAGTATCTGTAGTGGTGTATGGTACATCCAGTAGGAGGGCATACATATTGTGGTGTATGGTAGGCCCAGTAGGAGGGCATTACAGTAGTCAGTACTGGAAAAAATTAAGGCTTGTAATACTGAGCGGAAGTTGGTAGGCGTTAGTAGTGGTTTTAGTTTTCTAAGAGTCATAAGTTTGGCGTATCCCTCTCTTACTTTTTGAGATATATGTTGTTTCATATTTAGTTCTGAATCGATTATCACCCCCAGGTTTCGTACTTTCTCAGCTAGTTGTATTTTTTGGTTGTTATTGAGTGTAATTGGGTTCTGAATGATCGCTATTTTTTTTCGTTCAAGGTGTAAGAATTCAGTTTTCTCTATATTGATAACTAGTTCCATTTGGTTTAGAAGTTGTTTTATTATACCTAGGTACATGTTGGCTAAGTTTAGTGTTTTCTCAATTGTGTCATCAATTGGAAGTATTATCTGAATATCGCCAGCGTAGATATAGTGCGAAATTCCTAACCCAGCTAGCAGGTGACATAAAGGCAGCATGTATATGTTGAATAGTGTGGCAGATAGGGCAGATCCCTGCGGAACCCCTGTTTGCATGTTTATTTTCTCTGACATTACGTCTTTGATTTGTACTTGGAAGTATCTGTTATTTAGGCATGATTTAAACCACTTGAGTGTTTTGTTGTTTAATCCTATTTCTTCTAATCTATTTAGTAGTATGTCATGGTTTACTGTGTCGAATGCCGCTAATAGGTCAAGCATTACTAAAATGTACCGTTTACCGCTGTCGAAGTGCTGAAGTATTGTGGAAGCCGTGTTGTGATGGGTACAGAATATTATTTAGGGATGTGAATCGTTTTTTGACGATTTAAAACAATTGTCAGATATATTTTAAATCGTCAAAAATCGTTAGAGCCATGATACAATAACAATTCCCCCGATTTATCGTCAAAAATCGTAAATCGGGGGAGGGCGGGAAAACCGGCACACCAAAACAACCCTAAAACCCACCCCGACCCTTTAAAAATAAAACCCCCACCCTCCCGAACCCCCCCCAAAATGTTTTAAATTGCCTGGGGTCCAGTGGGGGGGACCCGGCGTGATCTCCCACTCTCGGGCCACGGCTGCGTTAAGAGAAATGGCGCCAGTGGCCCTTTGCCCTTACCATATGACAGGGCAAAGGTAGCGCCGGTGCCATTTGGTTCCTGTGACCCGACGTCACGAGTGCAGGAGATCACTCCCGGACCCCCGCTGGACCCCCAGGGACTTTTGGCCAGCTTGGGGGGGCCTCCTGACCCCCACAAGACTTGCCAAAAGTCCAGCAGGGGTCACAGGAACCAAAATGGCGCCGGCGCTACCTTTGCCCTGTCATATGATAAGGGCAAAGGGCTACCGGCGCCATTTCTCTTAATGCAGCCGTGGCCAGAGAGCGGGAGATCGCGCCGGGAGCCCCCCCACTGGACCCCAGGTAATTTAAAACATTTTGGGGGGGGGTTCGGGAGGGTGGAGGATTTATTTTAAAGGGTCGGGGTGGGTTTTAGGGTTGTTTTGGTGTGCTGATTTTCCCGCCCTCCCCCTCCCCCGATAAAACGATTTTTTAAACTAAAAAACTAAGACGATCAGATTCCCCCCCCCCTCAGCCAAAATTGATCGTTAAGACGATCGATCACATGATTCACATCCCTAATATTATTGCCCTCTAAGTGTTCTGCTAATTGTTTTTGTATGGTTTTTTCTATTAATTTTGCAATTAAGGGTAGGTTTGATACTGGTCTATAATTGCTCAGGATTAGATGGTCGCTGTATTTTTTCTTTAGAATTGGTTTTACTATTGCTTCTTTTAGTGAGTCTGGCATTTTTCCTTCCTTTAGGTTAATGATTTTTGTTAAAGTTTTGTTAAAGCTGATTCAAACCTCTAGTAAAGAACCTCATCTCAGTCACATACCCACAGAACACAGACAGACCTGCCTTCACCAATTATAGAATAAAAGACCACACATCACAAATGTGCAAACAAAACCTGGAATGGAAACCCCAAAACCACCTTCTGCATGCAGTACAAAACTGGAGGCTAGAAACAGAAAAATATTTCCTCCTAACTAAGCAAAGTTCAAAGAGAGAAGAAAAGCAAGTTTGCTTACCGTAAACGATGTTTCCGTAGATAGCAGGATGAATTAGCCATGCTGTCATGGGATCTGTCAGTCAGGCCCGGGAGGCGGAGCTTGTCAAAGCAGAGAACAGAGCTTTGCTCTCTGCGGCTGCGCGTGTGTTCCCGCGCAGGAAAGTAACGGAATCTCCTCAGTCTGTGATTAAGCATTATTGCAGTCGGTGACTGTCAGGGAGGAGGGTGGGTCAGCATGGCTAATTCATCCTGCTATCTACGGAAACATCTTTTACGGTAAGCAAACTTGCTTTTTCCCGTCGATAGCAGGGCTGAATTAGCCATGCTGTCATGGGAGTCCCAAGCTCCCGATCACGTCATTTATGATATATATTGTGATGTGGTGCAGCCCGGCCGCAGGCAGGAGCTGCCAAGCCACCTTAAAAGCAACGCGAGTACCAAACCCAGACAGCAGGGGGCGCAGGGAAAGATGAGAAGAACTACGAATCCCAGGTTTCCTGAAACACCACCTGACTTGGGAGGAGAGCCTGAAGGTGAACAGGTGTTAGACATAGACCATGATGAGCTAGACACTGATGAGTTCATGGAAGTGGAGGAAGAGGGTGTGCCCACTTGGTGGGAATGGCCACAAAAGCCCAACTCTTGGGAGTCAGAGGAGGAAGAGATGGAGGTAGGTTCAGGGGGAGAAGAGTCCTCCAGTTCGTATATGGATACTGAGTAAGTTGGGGGAGGGGAAGTACACTCCTGAGGCTAAAGGGAAGGCCAGGGAGGAGGGCTCTAGAGGGGCCTGTTATGTTAGATCTGGTAATAAGCGCCAGGCATAAGAAACAAATGGTTACTCCCTAAGAGGCCTGCTGGTAAGAAAACCGGAGGGCTGGAAGGGGATGGGAGGAAGCCTCATGTACAGGTTTGTGTTATGTTATAAAGTGCTTGAAAGGAACTAGCGAGCTCTCTGTGTTGTCTTTGGGGATTGGGGAAGGGGTTCACCTACCCCCAATCCTGCTTGAAGGGAGCCTCGGAGCCCCGCCAAACCAGGGCCAGCGGAAGCACGGACCCAGGGATTTGCGTGAGTCGTCCAACTCTCGAGGCCTCGTTCGCTGGGACGGAAGGTGGAAGGGCGATACCCGAGGCCCCAAGGACGGTGAGCCGTGACACATGGTGGCAGCAGTGGGATCCACGGAACTCGCTGCCCGGAGGACCGCGAAGGGGCAGTTGGATATACCCAGGCACTCATTAACCTGGGGGAAGGTAATAGTACCTCAGCAGCGCTAAAATAGACTGCCTGTGGGGGGGTGGGGAGACGTATCCTAAACCCTTGCAGGGGCGCTAAAAAAAAAAAAAAAAAAAAAAAAAAAAAAAAAAAGGGTTTGTTTTTGGTTTTTGTTTTTCTCACTCTCTTCCCCTGGGGAGGGGGGGGCTAGAGTGTTGAGCGGCCGCACTTGGGTCTCGCTGTTGTTGTCTTCCAGAGATGGCGTCAGAGGAGGTATTAAAGTGGCTAACCGCACAGATGCAGCAGCAGCAGGAGGGCATGCAGCAACTGATGAAACATATGATGGAACAACAGCAGCAGCAGCAGCGACCACTTCTACAACTTCTGGAGGAGCAGCGGAAGGTCACGCAGCTATGGGCGGCCCAGCTTACCACAGGACCCTCAGGTACCTCCCCGCCAGTTCCAGGTGCTCGGGGGCTCGCATGGACTGAACCCCCCTTGAACATTCACCTAGAAAAGATGGGGCCTGGGGATGATCCTGAGGCCTTCCTCGTCACCTTTGAGAGGGTGGCTAGCGTGGCGGGTTGGCCCCGCGAACAGTGGACTGCCCGACTAGCACCCTGTTTAACGGGTGCAGCACAGGCCGCCTACAGGGCACTGGCCCCGGAACAAGCTGTCAATTATTCGGTCTTGAAGGCTGCTATATTGGACAGGCTGGGAGTAACCCAAGACTGGTATCGCCGGCAATTCCGGGCTACATGTTTTCAACCCATGGATCGCCCTCGGGCCCTAGCTCAGCATCTGAAGGACTTGGCATATAGGTGGCTGGAGCCCGAGGGTAAGACTGTAACAAAGATAATGGACATGATTATTGTAGAGCGATATATAGACGCGTTACCTGCCCAGATGAGGAGTTGGGTG
Source organism: Rhinatrema bivittatum (assembly GCF_901001135.1). Lineage (NCBI taxonomy): Eukaryota > Metazoa > Chordata > Amphibia > Gymnophiona > Rhinatrematidae > Rhinatrema > Rhinatrema bivittatum. Next base: position 250,987,280 of record NC_042622.1, on the reverse strand, counting down.
GTGCGTCAGGGGGTAACTGGGCTCGAGAAGGCCATTGTGAATGCGGAGAGGTACTTAGAGGCTGAAGCCGCAGTGACCGTTAGCCCCACCCTAACAAAAATAAAAACCTCTAGGGAGTTAGCTCGAGAAAAGGGAGAAGGCTCGGGGGGTCCTGTACCCGTACGAAGCCGATCCCTGAAGCCAGAGGGGGCGGCTCGTCCGCTCGAGGGGCCGGGTCGAGGCTGGGAAACCCCTAGGAGGTCAGGGACTCTCAAGTGCTTCCATTGTGGGGAACCGGGGCACTTCCAAAGGGAATGCCCTCATGGGACGGTGGGTTATGTGCAACCCCCGAGGTTGAGTGGGGAGGAGGTCTCCAGGGAACCGGCCCCCTATTTTCAATGGGTTAGGGTCAATGGGCATCGAGTGCAAGCCCTCCTAGACACCGGCACAAGTCAGTCCTTGATTTCGGGGAAAACTGCGGCGCAAGTGGGGGTGAAGGCATCACAGGTCCCAAAGGGAGAAGCGCAGATACGTTGTGTACATGGGGATGTACGAAAGCATCCGGTGTATGAGGTCCTTTTACAGTGGGGCCCTTATGAAGATAGGTTGGAAGTCGCCCGGGCCGAAGCATTACCTGTACCCCTCCTATTGGGGCGCGACTGGAAGCCGCTCGCAGCGGTATTAACTGATAAACAAGCCCTGGTGACTACTAGAGCCCAGACCCAGGCGCAGGGCACCTCAGACGCTGAACCCGGGATCGGGGAGGTATTTCCTTTCGAGGAAGCGGGAGTAGTGGAGGAACCAGGGGCAGGTCGTAGACCCCGCGCGGAGAGAAAGAAGGAGAGGCGAGGGCAGGTAGACATATGGGAGGGAGAAGAGGAGCCCCGCACGGATCAGATAGTGGGGACATTGTTGGGACGGTTTCCCGAGTTCAGAGAGGAACAGCTCCAGGATCCGGCGCTTAAGGAGGCGTGGAAACAGGCGAAAAGGCCCACACCTCCTGTGACTAATAAAGGAAATACATTGTACCCTTATTTCATGGTGGAAAAAGGCTTACTCTATAGGGTAGAAGAAGGGCTGGTAGGGCAAGGTGCTCACAAACAGCTGTTGGTGCCCATGTGCTTTCAGAACGATGTCCTGGCCCTGGCCCATGAACATCCCCTGGCGGGCCATTTGGGCATACATAGTACTCTAGCTCGGCTGAAGAGGAGGTTCTTTTGGCCGGGCATATACAGGATTGTGAGGAAGTATTGTTCTTCATGCCCCAATTGCCAATTAGTCTCAACAAGAACCCCGGCTCGCACCCCACTGGTACCCCTGCCCACAGTACAGGCACCCATGGACCGCATAGCGGTCGACATGATTGGCCCATTAGAAAAGACCAAGAGGGGACACCAGTACATTCTGGTGGTTTTGGATTACGCCACTAGGTATCCCTGGGCCATCCCCTTGAGGTCCACAAGAGCCTCCGTGGTGGCACCCGCGCTAGTAAGCATCTTCTGCGAGTTCGGGTTTCCCAGGGAAGTCCTAACAGATCGAGGTACCAACTTTATGTCACGGGAATTGGCGGCCTTGTGGAACCAGTTTGGCATAAAGCATACACGCACCGCGGCGTATCATCCCCAGACAGATGGCTTGGTTGAACGATATAATCAAACTCTAAAAGCTATGATGCGGGCTTGTTTGGAGAGGGATTCTGGGGACTGGGACAGGCTTATCCCCTTCTTATTGTTCGCCTCACGGGAGGTACCCCAGGCCTCTACGGGGTTCTCCCCATTTGAGCTAATCTTTGGGAGACAACCCCGGGGTATGCTGGACGTCATTCAGGAGAAATGGAGTGGGGAAGAGGCAGAGCCCCAAGACGTAATAAGTTACGTAGCCGGCTTGAGGCAACATGCAGAGGTGGCTTTACGTATGGCTCGCGATAACTTACTGCAAGCTCAAGAGAAGCAGAAGCAGTACTATGACCGAGGAGCAAGGGAGCGCGAATTCCATGAAGGGGATCAAGTCTTGATACTGGTGCCCACGTCCCCCAATAAGCTCCTTGCCAAGTGGAAGGGCCCAGGGGTCATAGAAAAACGTTTGGGACCCCTGAACTATCGGGTCAGGGTGGGTCATAAACGCCCGCAGGTCTACCACGTCAATTTGCTCAAGCCATGGATAGAGAGGGAGAGTCTGTCAGCGGGTCGGGTGCCCGAGGATGAAGAGGAACTGGGACCCCAGGTGCGGGATCTGGGTCTTCAGGAGGGAGTAAACATAGGGGTGGACTTGACCCCCTTACAAAGGGCCCAAATGGAGAGGATAGTGAGCCGGGCGGGGGATGTGTTTTCCCCATTGCCGGGCCGTACAACACTTGTCACCCATAGCATATCAACCCAAATGGGGAAGGTGGTCAGAAGGAGGCCCTATCGGTTACCTGAGGCTATGCAGGCGGAAGTTACAAAGCAAGTAGAGGAGATGTTACAGTTAGGGGTTATTGAGGAATCTAGCAGCGCATGGTGTAGCCCCATAGTCCTGGTACCCAAGCCCGATGGGACCTTGCGCTTCTGCATAGATTTTAGGCTGGTAAATGCCATCTCTAGTTTTGATGCATACCCTATGCCCCGAGTAGACGAGCTAGTGGAAAGGCTGGGGACGGCTCACTATTTAACCACCCTAGACCTCACAAAAGGGTATTGGCAAATACCTTTAGATCGGGAGTCCCGGGAAAAAACAGCATTCGCCACCCCGGTGGGCCTATATCACTTCGTGCGCATGCCTTTTGGGTTGCAGGGCGCTGCTGCCAGCTGTCAGCGCCTTTTGAATATAGTGCTACGCCCACACCTGGATTATGCTGCGGCATACATGGACGATGTCATAATTCACTCCACTGATTGGGCCTCCCACCTCGTGAAAGTCCAAGCGGTGCTCCAGTCATTAAGGGAAGCGGGTTTGACGGTTAACCCGGCGAAATGTCGCCTGGCCCAAAGAGAGGTCAAGTACTTGGGGCATGTAGTGGGGAAGGGGGTGGTCAAACCCTTGCTAGACAAGATCCAGTGTATTCGGGACTACCCTAGGCCGGTGACGCAGAAGCAGTTGAGGGCCTTCCTAGGTCTGGTAGGCTATTACAGACGCTTTATTCCACGGTTCGCTGACCGGGCATGTCCCTTAAATGACATGCTAAGGAAGGGAACCCCGAATCAGTTGGGCTGGGCACAGCCCGCCGCCTCCGCGTTCGAGTACCTTAAGGGAGCCCTATGCCGGGATCCGGTATTGAAAGCCGTGGATTTTGCTCTGCCCTTCGTATTACAGACGGACGCATCAGGGACGGGATTAGGGGCCGTTCTCTCCCAAAGTGAATATGGGGACGAACACCCAGTACTGTACCTTAGCCGTCGGTTGCATGAGCATGAGCGCAAATACGCCACTATTGAAAAGGAATGCTTGGCAGTGAAGTGGGCGATCGATTCTCTGAAGTATTATTTGGCTGGCCGCCCCTTTATCCTTGTTACGGATCATGCCCCCTTGAAATGGCTCCATGTCATGAGGGACTCTAACGCACGTCTAACCAGATGGTACTTGGCGCTACAGCCGTATTGCTTTGAGGTTCGCCATAGGGCGGGCAAGGACCACGTCAATGCGGACTTTCTTTCCCGCCTGGGGGAGGGGGTGGGAACGCCTGTCACCAAGAGTTCCAGGGTTTTTTTAAGGGGGGGGGGTGTGTGATGTGGTGCAGCCCGGCCGCAGGCAGGAGCTGCCAAGCCACCTTAAAAGCAACGCGAGTACCAAACCCAGACAGCAGGGGGCGCAGGGAAAGATGAGAAGAACTACGAATCCCAGGTTTCCTGAAACACCACCTGACTTGGGAGGAGAGCCTGAAGGTGAACAGGTGTTAGACATAGACCATGATGAGCTAGACACTGATGAGTTCATGGAAGTGGAGGAAGAGGGTGTGCCCACTTGGTGGGAATGGCCACAAAAGCCCAACTCTTGGGAGTCAGAGGAGGAAGAGATGGAGGTAGGTTCAGGGGGAGAAGAGTCCTCCAGTTCGTATATGGATACTGAGTAAGTTGGGGGAGGGGAAGTACACTCCTGAGGCTAAAGGGAAGGCCAGGGAGGAGGGCTCTAGAGGGGCCTGTTATGTTAGATCTGGTAATAAGCGCCAGGCATAAGAAACAAATGGTTACTCCCTAAGAGGCCTGCTGGTAAGAAAACCGGAGGGCTGGAAGGGGATGGGAGGAAGCCTCATGTACAGGTTTGTGTTATGTTATAAAGTGCTTGAAAGGAACTAGCGAGCTCTCTGTGTTGTCTTTGGGGATTGGGGAAGGGGTTCACCTACCCCCAATCCTGCTTGAAGGGAGCCTCGGAGCCCCGCCAAACCAGGGCCAGCGGAAGCACGGACCCAGGGATTTGCGTGAGTCGTCCAACTCTCGAGGCCTCGTTCGCTGGGACGGAAGGTGGAAGGGCGATACCCGAGGCCCCAAGGACGGTGAGCCGTGACAATATATTTGTACGTGATCTTTGACAGTGTGGCAGTCACCGTGGACAGGAGGATAGAGATTGCAGTATTGCTTGCCCTATCTTCGCAACAGTGGCTGCTTGTTGGTCAAGGCAGTAGTGAGATGTGAAGGTATGAAGCGATGACCATGTAGCTGCCTTGCAAATGTCTATGGGTTGTACATTCCTTAGGTGTGCCAAGGAGGCTGCTACTGCTCTGACTTGGTGAGCTTTAGGAGTAGAATGTAATTGTAAATTCTGTTTATCATAGCAGAATTTGATGCACTGTACTATCCAGCTGGAGATGGTGCGTTTAGCCACTGGTAATCCTTACCTTCGGGTCAAAGGAGACAAAGAGTTGCGAAATACTGGAGTCCGAGTTCGTTCTTTCTTTGTAGTGTGTTAAAGCTCTTTTACAATCTAGTGTGTGCAGTAGTTTTTCCCTATCATTTGCGTGAGGGGTAGGGAAAAAGGTGGGTAATTCCATGGTCTGATTGAGATGGAATTGAGTAACCACTTTCGGTAGGAAGGATGGGTGAGTTCGGAGAACTACCTTCTGGTGATGAAATTGCAAATATGGAGAGTAATGGAACAAGGCCTGCAACTCACTAACTCTTTGTGCTGATGTTACTGCAACTAGGAATACCACTTTCCATGTGAGGTATTTAATGTGTGCTGAGTCCATGGGTTCAAATGGGGAAAGCATGGGCTGTTCCAGAACTATGTAGAGGTTCCATGGACCTGGAGGTTTAGATACTGGAGGACGAATGTGAGTTAAGCCCTTGATGAAACGAGACAGTAATGGGTGATTGGATATAGGAATATTGTTAACTGGTCTATGATAGGCGCCTATGGCGCTGAGATGAACTCTGATGGATGATGTTGCTAGACCAGCTACATATAGTGTATGAAGATAATCAATGAGCAACTCAGGTGAGCAGTCCAATGGTGGTACACCTTTGGAGGTGCACCAGGTAGAGTAACATTTCCATTTATAACTGTAATTTTTCCTTGTGAAGAGTTTCCTGGATTCCAACAAGATGAATTGTGCCGAGGTGGAAACTCCCTGTTCTGTTAGAAGGAGCCACTCAATCTCCACGCTATCAAGTGGAGAGATGAGTGTAGCGGGTGTAGAAGCGTCCCTTAATCTTGGCAGAGAAGATCCTGGCGATTCGGTAGCCGAATTGAGTCCATGATGGATAGCCGGAGAAGGAAACTGTACCATGGTTGCCTCGGCCAGGCCGGGGCTATGAGTATCAGTTGAGCTTTGTCCGCTATGCACTTCTGAATTGTCCTTGTTATGAGTGGTATGGGAGGAAAGGCGTACAGGAGGCCTGTCGTCCATGGGATGAGGAAGGCATCTTGAGCGATCCTGAATTGGCTTGGTCTTATCGACCAGAATTTGGGAACTTGAGCATTGATCTCCGTTGCAAAGAGATCTATTGATGGTGTCCCCCACTGCGTGAATATGTGCTGGGCTATTTCTGTATTGAGTGCCCATTCATGAGGATGAAAGATGCGACTTAGCCTGCCTGCTCTTGTGTTTGCAACTCCTGGTAGATAAGTTGCTTGGAGATGTATGCAATTTCGGTGAGCATGCTCGAAGATTGTCAGGGTCTCCTTGCAAAGGAACCAAGTACTGGACCATCCTTGTTTGTTGATGTAAAACATTGCGACTTGATTGTCCATGCAGATCATGACCCTGCGTCCTTTCGGGTGGTCTTGGAACACTCGTAATGCATTGCGAATTGCTCTGAGTTCCAATAAATTTATTTGCAGGTTATGCTCCGAAATTGTCCATAACCCTTGTGTTTCGTAAATCTCGAGGTGTGCACCCCCGCCCTTGCGAGACGCATCTTTGGTTAGGACTGCGTTGTGAGGAGGGGGGCTGAACAACGCTCCTTTGGACAGGGTGGAGTCTAGAAGCCACCATGTTATATCTTTTTTCATTTCGGCGGTCAGCGATACCTTCTGCGTCAATGGTTGTGAATGTTGTTTCCATTGGCGTTTTAGTCCCCATTGCAAGCGCCTCATGTGTAGACTGGTGTTGGGAACCGTGAAAATCACCGCCGCCATGTGGCCCAGGACTATCAAGACCTGTCTCGCTAATGGTCTGTGAGTATGGTTCAAGGTATGTAGAAGGTGACGGAAGTGTGATATTCTGTCGCCTGGTAGGTATGCCCTGTTGCACGTAGTGTCCAGGCATGCACCTATGAACTGTAACTGTTGTGTTGGTTGTAGGTGTGATTTCTGGAAATTGATCACTAATCCTAATTCCTGTAAGCATTGTATCACCCGATGGAGGTGGCCTAGTAAGATGTTGGGTGTTGAGGCGATTATGAGCCAGTCGTCCAGATATGGAAAGATGGTTATACCTTGTTGTCTAAGTTGAGCCACCACCACTACCATGCATTTGGTGAACACCCTGGGTGCAGCCGATAGTCCAAAGTGGAGAACTTTGTACTGGTAGTGTTGATGTCTGTAGCGAAAGCATAGGTAATGCCACGAGGATGGATGGATTGGAATGTGTGTGTAAGCATCCTTCAGGTCAATGGAACACATCCAATCGTTGGTTTGAATGAGAGGAAGGATTGACTTCAACGATACCATTTTGAATTTCTCCTTGATGAGAAATTTGTTCAATTCCCTTAGGTCTAGTATGGGAATGAAGGCCACCCAACTTCTTGGGTATGAGGAAGTATGGGGGATAAAATGCTGCTGATTTGGAGCCTGGGTGAATTTGTCGAATTGCTTGTTGTTTGCGAAGCAAAGCAATTTCCTCCCCCAGTTGTGGTTGGGGTTTGAGAATCTTGAGTGTGGAAAGATGAGGCAATATGGGTTTTGTGGCAAATTGGAGTTGGTAACCGTGACGTATTATCTCCAAAAATCATTGATTGGATGTTATTCTTTCCCGGGCTTCCAGGCAAGAACGAATTCTGCCTGGTGGGGCTTGATGTTGTGGTGGTGGCTGAGTAACTAAAAAGATGAAGCCGGTTTTGCTGCAGAAGTCGGCTGTTGTGCCTGTTGTCTCTGGTTACGTGGTTTACCTCTACGTTGATTTGAGGTATTCTGTTGTGGAGCAGGACGCTGGTAGGAAGGGTATGTTTGTGTACAAAAAGACTGATAAGATCTATAGAGTCTTCTGGCATATGATTGTCTTCGAGTAGATCCCATATAACGATGTGTGGTCGAATAATTAGGATGTGATGTCAATGATTGTACTGCTAAAGCTTCTTCCTTCAGTTTACCTACTGCATCCTGGAATCTTTCTCCAAACAAATTATCACCTGTACATGGGAGGTTTGTTAGTTTCTCGTGCAAATCTTCACGTATTGAACTTGAACGTAACCATGCTAGTCTGCAGGCTGCAATGGCTGTTGCTGATGCCCTAGATGATTTTTCAAGTTCTTCGTAGATTGACCTCAAAAGGTGTCAAGAACACTCTTCCATGTCATGAAGAGGTGGAGGTATATGATCCGCCGTAGAGGAAAGCATACCCTTCATAGCTTGCATGCACTCATATAGGTATTGTACCATATAGAATTCATGGTGCATAATTCGGGTAGTCAACATTGAGTTATGATATATCTTTCTGCCGAACTCATCTAAATACTTGGAATTAGGAATGAGATTTTGTTTTCTTAAATCTTTGCATCGCCGATTCCACCACTATCGATGTATGAGGTAATTGTGGTAGAGTGTACGGTGATGTTTTCCTCATACGAGATTTTATGTCTGTTTTCCTGGAAACGGCTGCAATTGCATAAGGCGCATCCCAGGACTTCTGTAAGACTGAATGCAGGAGTTCTTGTGGTGGAAGAGATGTTGGTTCCCCTGGAGTATCAAAAATCTTTAGGAGACCCAGAGTTTCTGCCCTAGGGTCTGTTTCTTTTTGGACCTCTAGATGCAGTATTGTACCCAATTTTTCTAGGAATTTTGGGTATGTGAGGTCTTCTGGAGGGGAGTACAGTTCCTGAGGTTGTTCTTGGGGATCCGATGGAAAGACTGAAGAGTTTCATAAAAACCTGCTAAGGATTGAGACAATTGATAAAAAGCCTCTCTTGTATGAGGGGGCATTGTTTTACGATGATCTGGTTCTGCTGATGCCCCTGCTCTAGGGTGCATTGGGATATTTTGAGGTGAAGTATCAGATACCTTTTTGTCGTTTCGTATTTCGTACGCGGAAGTGTCTTCGGCACCGTGCGCATAAAAGAATTGTGCGCCGATTCATCTCTAGGCGCCGAAGTATTGTGCACCGATACTTGTTTGTGTGCATACGGCGCCGTAGGTGCAGAAGTTGTAGGCGCCGAGGTTTCTGGCGCCAGTATGTCCCGTTGAGGCACTTCTGGCTCTGTGGATTTACTAGAATCCATTGGCCTTTGTTGTTTTGAGCTCTCCTTACCTCCAAGAGTGGAGGATTGAGGATCTGACGAAGATTTTCTCTTTTTTGCAGGAGCTGACGAAGTCGGTGGGCCAGGCGATGAATGAGCCTCCGATGGTTCCCTTGAGGCAAAAAGCTCCTGAAGCCTGTAGGCCCTTTGTTTTAGTGCTCTTGGTGACATCCTGGAGCAAAATTTGCAATCTTCCCGATTGTGATCTGGTCCTAGGCATCGGTAACATCGGTCATGGCCGTCCGCGACTGACATTACTTTGCCGCAATGACAGGGTTTAAACTCCGATTTTGACATTGTTTACTTTTAAACACTGAGGAGAAGAACAGCTCCGCGTGAGATCCCGCTCGCGGAAAATACAGACTGAGGAGATTCCGTTACTTTCCTGCACGGGAACACACACGCAGCCACAGAGAGCAAAGCTCTGTTCTCTGCTTTGACAAGCTCTGCCTCCTGGGCCTGATTGACAGATCCCATGACAGCATGGCTAATTCAGCCCTGCTATCGGTAGGAAAATGCATATTCTCAAAACTGACATAGTATGGCCCTTGTATCCAGTCACTCCCCTCCATGCCCCATCACCCACCACTTCTCCCAACTGCTCAATCATCCCTTCACATGCTCATATCCCTGTCCAAAATTCTCGACACCTCCCACCCCACATCCTCTTCCCCGTTCTCCCTCTCTCCCCTGCTCAACTCTTTATGCCCTTCCCTACCCAGAATTCTTCTGATCATCTCTTTCCTACCCATTCCTGCTCAGCATCTCCCACTCCCCGCTCCCCTCTCCCCAACCCAGCAAATCCACACCTCTTTCTCCACTTCCATCTCTCTTCCCTGCCCAGCAGCCCCCAACCCCTTCCTCCTCTACCTTTCCCTACCTCTCCCTACCCAACAACCCCAACCTCCTTTCCCCCATCCCCGATTCCTTATCTCCCCAAGCCTTTCTGCACAGTACATTTTCCTCTCCTCCTGGCTTCCAGTGAGCAGAAAAGCCTTCAATGCAATCCAGAGTCTCCCTCACCTCTTTATCAGCAGCAGATGAGGGCAAGAAGCATTGAGGAGAGGAAGATGAGGAGGCAGCAGCAGCAGCGGATTTACAGAGCATTCACCTTTCTCCCTTATGCTCCTGCTTTCATATCCATGCCCCAAGGGGTGAAGAGAGCATCAGCAGCCTCACTGCCAGGCCAGGCAGAGGAAGATAAAGTTAGTGTCCTGCCGGGCCCATATGAACAGGAGTTGGCGATATCATGCTTTGATCTGGTGAAGGAGGAGGGAACAACCTCCCACTGGCCAGGAAGAGGAGAAGGAAGCAAGAGCAGTTTCCTATCACATCCAATAAAAGAGAAGTCAGCCAACTCCTGCCCAGACTGATGAGGAAAGATCAGTCTTCTGCTGGCTCTGCGACACACCTCCTGGGACTTCGCGACACACTAGTGTGTCCCGACACACCTGTTGAGAACCACTGATCTAGAGAACAGGAGGAATGGGGGAGATGATAGAGATATTCAGAAATTTCAAAGGTCTAAAGCAGGCACAAGAAACAAATGCTCTAGAACAAGAGGTCACAGTATAAGTGTCCAGGATGGCAGATTCAGAAATAGTATTAGAAAATATTTCTTCACAGGAAGGGTGGTGGATGCATGGAATGGCCTCTCATTGTACATGGTGGAGACAAAAAAAAAACAAAAAACGGTAACAGAATTCAAGAAAGCCTGGGATAAGCCCAGAGGAGCCGTAGTTGTGGGGAAAGCCAGAGATCAGCTGTGGGTTATGGCATTACATGAGGTATGAAACTGGGCTGCCTAATGTTAAAAATGCCACGCTGGGTTAGACCAAAGGTCCATGGAGCCCAGCATCCTCTCTCTGACACTGGCCAATCGGAGTCACTTGGAATTACCCCTGCAGATCCTAATGGGAAGATCCCTTCCCTGCTGCTTTCAGATGTCCCCCTAATAGTCAGGAACGGATTTGTTCGCCAGAAACTTGTCTAAACTTATTTGAAACCTGTCTCTGCTTTAAGTCTTGACAGCATCTTCAGGCAAAACATTCCACAGCTGAATTGTGCGCTGACTGAAAAAATAATTTCTTTTGTTGGTTTTGAATCTGCTACTTGTTTCAAGGAGCGTCCCCTAGTTTCAAGGAGCGTCCCCTAGCACTATTCAAACAGGTAAAAATTCCTCCCTATTTACCTGTTCCACCCCACTCATGATTTTATAAACCTCTATCATATTCCTCTCAGTTGCCTCTTCTCCAGGCTGGAGAGCTCTAACCTGTTTTGCCTTCATAAGGGAGTGATTTCAGACTCTTCATCATTTTGGTTGCCTTTTGCATCTTTTCTAGTTCAGTTCTATATTCTTTGAGAGGGGGCAGCCTAAACTGCATACAGATTGCACCACTGATTTTCACAGATAGTGGCAGTTTTATTCTCTCTTCCTTTCGGTGTAACTCTTAATCTATTTGCTTTTTTTGACTGCTGCCAAGGTCCTCTGCTAACTCCTAATGTGGAACCCAGCATTGTATATACAGACAAGGAAATTTTCAAAGTGACTTAAATGGGTAAAGTAGTGCATTACCTGCAGAAATGGCCTTTTAGAAAACTGCATGACTGATACATGCATAAAATTATGTGCAGGATGAATAATTTCATTTTGATTTGTTTTTTTATTGTTTCAGGGTAGGAGGATGTTTTGTTTTTGTTTAATGTACTTTTTGAGTTGAGTTCATTTCCCAAACTAAACAGTCAGGTTTAATCCCCTTTCACCCCTCTACAAAGACTTAGGGCCTGTGCAAAGCCCAGCCAGGGCCTGCCCAGGCCCCTCTGATTCATCTCCCGCCAGTAAAAGCACCTTTGGGGGCCCAAATGTACCCAGCTGTGCTGAGCCGTACCCAGCTGGGACCTTCCCTGACCTCTCCAACTTCTCCCATTCTGGGGTCAGGACCTTGCCAGCCCTTCCATTGAGTAGGGATCACCCAGAACGGGGCATGAGTGATTCCCCTAGCTCCTGCCTCAAAAAATGGTACCAATTGCCTGGAAGATGGTGTCAAAGCAATGTCACTTTTGTGCCTGTCTTATGTGTGACTGATGGCATTATGTGCTACAGCCGAGCCCCATGGAAGAGGGACGTGGGTGCTGGGGTGGTATCCGGTCCTGGCACTGCTTGGTTCTTGGGGTGAAGGGGTAAGAGGGGCCTGAAGAGTTCCCAGCTGGATATGGCTAAGCCCAGCTGGGTAAACCCGGGCTCCGAAACTGCTTTTGCTGGCAGGAGGGTTTGGAGGGGCCCTGGTAGGCCCCATCTGGGCTCACTCCAGACCCCAAGTCTTTGTTAAGGGGTGGAAGGCCCAGTGAGGCCATTTTTATAGATGATAATCAAAAATACCTGAACATTTTCAGGGATTTTTGTGAGAAGTCATTTTCAGTTCATGGCTTCATTCATCACATGTTTAGTATTTGAAACAAAAGCACATCCCTAATACACTTATAAGTATAGGAGAGAGGTTTTAAGGAGTGGAGTCTGAGTAGGGTTGGGACATAGCCAACGTTTTTTATTTTGTGCATAAATTCCTTTAGAAAAACTAGGCACACTAAGTAGTAGGAGTAATTGTGTATGCGTAGTTTTCAAAATGGACTTATGTACAGAAATCCACTATGAGAATTGGTGTAACCTATGGGCACATTTGCTAGTTAACTTGTGCACAATGTTACAAAATTACCACCATAGTTAGGATTATCTTTCTCTGAGGATAAGCAGGATGGAAGTCCTCACAAGTGGATGCATCATCTGGTGAAGCCCAACCCAGAATTTTTATGCCAGAGGATGTGGTTAGTGCAGTTAGTATAGCTGTGTTTAAAAAAGGATTGGATAAGTTCTTGGAGGAGAAGTCCATTACATGCTATTAATTAAGTTGACTTAGAAAATAGCCACTGCTATTACTAGCAACAGTAACATGGAATAGACTTAGTTTTTGGGTACTTGCCAGATTCTTATGGCCTGGATTGGCCACTGTTGGAAACAGAATGCTGGGCTTGATGGACCCTTGGTCTGACCCAGTATGGCATGTTCTTATGTTCTTAAAATAACTCTGACCTCACTGGGCATGCTCAGCATACCGTTATGCCACACGTTCACTTGGGGGTCCCTTCAGGCTTTTCTGTTCTGTCGAGTCCACTGGTTGTGATCTTCTGTTTTTCGGGGCTTTTTCCAGTTCTGATTTCGTCAGGAATCATTTGTTGCGGGGCCCTGTGGTCTTCTTGTACCTCTTCTAGTGTCTTTAGGTTATTTTCTAAGTTTCCTTTCACCCTTGCACATGAACAGTGCACCAGACCAGTGTACATCAACTGTACCAGTGGCATCGACTGTACCAGGCATCGACTGTACCAGTGCTAGTGCCAGTGTGGATACTGGTTCCTGGAGGGGAATCTATGGCTGTCTCAATGATGATCTCCAGTCCATCAGGGAAGGACGCTTCTCTGAGACACAGGAGTTCCTCAGATTCCAGGCCCCATCAGATAAGTGTTCTCGCTCTGAGGCACCATCTGATCCTTAGCCACCAAGCATACCAGTCAGGTTTTAACTCAGAGTATTTCTGTGGTGTGGTTACAGAAATGGAGATGTCTCTGAAGGAGAGGAACTGACAGATCTCTCCAAGCCCTCTCCTCCATCTGAAAGAAGGAAGTCCCTTCCAAAGCATTTATGCAGAGAATGATGGAGGCCATTCCCTTTCCTTTGTTGAAGGAAGAAAAGACTGTTACATTCGGCAGACTGTGGGCCCATCCTGTGGCCGACCACCCCACTTGCTGGTTGGGCCTGGTCGCATGGCCTCCCGATGCTGCGTCTCCCCTGCTGTTTTCGGTGGACTCCATGCAGCATCCTCCTCTGAGCATGGCAGGAAGTCACGCGGCACTGCTCCAGCTGTCCCATCCCCAGTGCAGCAGGACGCTGCTGGGAGAGGACAGCTGGAGGGCCTGGGCCACCTTCCCGGAAGCCGTCTCTTCTGCCTCCCTAGGCACACATGCAGCTGATTTTCCCCTCTTTTAAAGGGCCAATAACAGGAACAGCCAGGTGGCACCCTCTGATGACATCACAGGCTGGGTCCTATATAAGGCTACACCCACAAGCTCCTCCAGTGCCTTGGCAATGGGTCGACTCCTCCTGGAGTAGTCTATTGCCTGTGTTCCTGCCTTCATTTTCTGTTTCCTGCCTTCACTATGGTTTCCTGTGTCTAGATCTGCTGTCTATAGTTCCAATCGTCTAGTTGCCCTTAGATCTCCTCGTCTGTGTTCAGTCTTCCTCTCATCTGTCTCCAGCATCTCTTCGTGTTCCTATGTCCTCATTCTCCTCCTCTTTGTCATCCTCCATGGATTGATCTGGCTTTGACCCTGGACCAGACTCTGACACTGTTTGAACTCCACCCGCCACTGACCACCTCCTGGTCACCAACCTTGATTCTTCTTTGCCTGCCACTGACCACTACCTGGACACCGACCTCAATTCTTTTCTGCCTGCTTTCAACCATTGCCTGGACACCTACGTTGCTAGTGCTCCGCCTGCCCTGCTCTCCACCTGATCTTGGCCTGTCATCCCATTGCTCCCTCTGTGTGCTGGCCTGCAGCGCTTCCTGCCTGCCTGGACCCATCATCGCAGAGGCCCCCACCTAAGACCAGGTGGCCCCAGGTGGCCCCAGCGGCTTAACCTAAGGGGAACATGGACTGGTATTGGTGAAGCTCCAGTTGGGCCTTTGCTTTGCCAGCTCTGCCTACCGACGTGGAGACCCGCAGGACTCCTCCTCGCAGGAGGCACCAACTCCCCCTTGGTCCAAGGGTCCACATTCACAACAGATTGCCAAGGCCATGGACCTGCAGAGGCCAATACCCTTCAGACCAATTCCGGGCCTAGCCCACAAGATTCAGGAACAGCAGTGCTTCCTCGAGGCTCTGGCAGCTTCTATGGAATGCCTCAATGCCCATCTGGATGCTACGACAATTCATGTTGCACTGCTGCCACCAGTAGCGATTCCTTCCGCCCCTGCAGCTCCAAGTCGCCCCTCTATTCCTCTGCTGGCTCCTCTCCATTATACCAGGGAGCCGAAGCAGTGTTGGGGCTTTACTAATCAGTAGGGATGTGAATCGTTTTTTGACGATTTAAAATATCGTCCGATATATTTTAAATCATCAGAAATCGTTAGGGCCACGATACAATACCAATTCCCCCGATTTATCATCAAAAAATTGTAAATCGGGGGAAGGGGGAGGGCAGGAAAACCGGCACACTAAAACACCCTAGAACCCCCCCCCAATGCCTTAACTTACCTGGGGGTCCAGCGGCACACTAAAACACGGCACACTAAAACCCCCTAAAACCCACCCCAACCCTTTAAATTAAATCTCCCCCCCTCCCGAACCCCCCCCCCAAATGCCTTAAATTACCTGGGGGTCCGTAGCGGCGGTCCATAGCTTAAATTACCTCCGTAGCGGCGGTCCGTAGCTAAATCGGGGGAAGGGGGAGAGCAGGAAAACCGGCACACTAAATTGTGTAGTCTTCAGCCGGCGCCATTTTGCAAAATGGCCGCCGCAAAATGGCGGCGGCCATAGACCAAAACGATTCGACGCAGGAGGTCGTTCCGGACCCCCGCTGGACTTTTGGCAAGTCTTGTGGGGGTCAGGAGGCCCCCCCCAAGCTGGCCAAAAGTTCCTGGGGGTCCAGCGGGGGTCAAGGAGCGATTTCCTGCCGCAAATCGTTTTCCGTACGGAAAATGGCGCCGGCAGGAGATCGACTGCAGGAGGTCGTTCAGCGAGGGTTCCTGACCCCCGCTGAACGACCTCCTGCAGTCGATCTCCTGCCGGCGCCATTTTCCGTACGGAAAACGATTCGCGGCAGGAAATCACTCCTTGACCCCCGCTGGACCCCCAGGAATGTTTGGCCAGTTTGGGGGGGCCTCCTGACCCCCACAAGACTTGCCAAAAGTCCAGCGGGGGTCCGGAACGACCTCCTTCGTCGAATCGTTTTGGTCTATGGCCGCTGCCATTTTGTGGCGGCCATTTTGCAAAATGGCGCCGGCTGAAGACTACACGATTTAGTGTGCCGGTTTTCTTGCTCTCCCCCTTCCCCCGATTTAGCTACGGACCGCCGCTACGGAGGTAATTTAAGCTATGGACCGCCGCTATGGACCCCCAGGTAATTTAAGGCATTTGGGGGGGGATTTAATTTAAAGGGTCGGGGTGGGTTTTAGGGGGTTTTAGTTGCCGTGTTTTAGTGTGCCGCTGGACCCCCAGGTAATTTAAGGCATTTGGGGGGGGGGGGGGGTTCGGGAGGGTGGGGGAGGGTTTTAGTGTGCTGGCTCACGATTTTAACGATTTTCACGATACTTTACACACCCAAACGGCAACAATATGATTCCCTCCCCCTCCCAGCCGAAATCGATCGTTAAGACGATCGAGGACACAATTCACATCTCTACTAATCAGTACTACATGCAGTTCTTGCTCTAGCTGTCTCTATTTCCAGACAAAGCCACCAAGACCACCTTCATTCTCTCTAGTCTGGATGGTAAGGCCCAAGCATGGGCATCACCACTCTGGGAACGCGCTAACCCACTTCTTCAATATCTGCAGAAATTCGTTTCTTCCTTCAAAATGTTTATTGATGACCCTGGCCGCCAGGCTGCTTCCAGCGCAGACCTCATCCACCTACGCCAGGGGAATCGGTCCCTAATGGATTATGCAATCCAATTCTGAACCTTAGCAATGGAATTAAATTGGAGGGAGGATTGCCTGTGTCTCATTTTTCTCAAGAGGCTCTCTTCTTGAATCAAGGATGAGCTGGCAACTCGAGACCTCCCAGAATCCTTGGAGGCCCTTATCGACCTGGCTAGCAGGATAGATCACCACCTCCAGGAGCATGTCTGAGAGGTCCGCCCATTTCGTAAGTCTGTCACCTCGAGCCCCCACTCTTCACCACCACTGATGCCACCCACTTCGGGTCCATCCCAGTTGGGACTGCAGAGGAGCCGATGTAGCTGGGATGTGGTCGCCTATCTCCAGAGGAATGCCTACGGTGTCGTCAGGCTGGATAATACCTCTACTGTGGTGGAGTGGGGCACTATATAGCACAGTGCCTGATCCTGCCGGGAAACCTCTGCACCTAAGGTCCAGAAGGGGGCTGACCCTAGGTACAGACTCTGGCTCCCCAACTGACACGTCCCATAACTATCACCACAGCTGACCTTAGCTTCCCTGTTCTGGCCCTTGTGGATGCTGGCACCGGTGGGAACTTCCATATGAAAACCTTGGTGGACCATCTGCACATTCCAACTGTCTCCAAGAAGTTTCCACTGGTCATCTCCTCCATGGAGACCCGTTACCTGGGAAAATTACTCTCACATCAGTACCCGTAATCCTGTGCATTGGCATGCTACACGTCAAGCAGATCACATTCCATGTCTTTGACAAGGCGATTGATCCCATGGTACTAGGGTTACCATGGCTTCAACTCCATTCTCTGCAGGTTGACTGGACCTCTCTGCAACTCTTCAAATGGGGTCCCAACTGCCACAACTCCTGCCTAGAAAAGGTGGAGGTTCCTTCATGTCTCCCTTTGGCAGTCACGGTGCCCAGTGTTCCTCCATTGTACATAGATTTCTCAGATGTCTTCTCTAAGAAAAAGGCAGAGTGCCTACCCCCTCACAGGGAGTTTGATTGTGCTATCAAGCTGTTGCTTGACGCCAATTCACCATGTGGCATCGTATATCCACTGTCACTCCCAGAGACTAAGGTGATGTTGGAATACATCTATGAGAATCTGGTCAGGGGGTTCATCTGCCACTCCACATCTTCGGCAGGCACAGGATTCTTCTTTGTCGCTAAAAAGGATGGGACACTCTATTCCTGCATCGATTACTGGGGCCTCAATGCAGTCACCAGGAAGGACCGATACCCATTGCCTTTAGTTGTAAAGGTTTTTTATTGTTTTAAATAAGCAGTACACCAACCCCGGCCAATAGAGGGGGTACTCTGAACTGCCATTGGCCCTCCATTGAAACATAACTCAAATCATCCAGAAAGTCAACACACCCCTCCCTCCCCTCCCCCCCTTTCCCAAACCAGGCACAAGAATAACCAACAAGTTCATGCTGTGAGTCAGAACGTAGAGGGTACTCCCATCCGGAGCTCTGAAGTCATGTATTTCAAATATAGTCAACAAGTCAATCACTAAGAATCAAACTCCTGGACTTGTAAGTGTCCCATACCTCCAGAAATCGTTGTCGTTTCTGTGGAGTAGCACGTGACCCCATATCCTCCATATGCAGCAGTTGGTGAAGATGGTTCCGCCAAGCCCAAAATGAGGGATTCTCAGTACTTCTCCAATGTAACAAAATCACCTTCTTCCCCACCAAGCATGCCTTCAGAATGAACAGATGGGGACCTCCCCCTCTCACAGGTAATTTGGGTAAACAGCCAAATAAAAAAGACATGGGGGTAACCGGCAAAGTAAATCCGAACAGTGCCATAAGATAGCGTGCAATGCGCCCCCAGAACTGTTGAATGGGTGGGCATGCCCAAAAAGAATGAAATAATGTGCCCAGGGCCCGCTGACATCTAGTACAAATGTCAGATATTGTAATTTGAGAGTGGTATGCTACCTGCGCAGTCATGTAGGCTCGTTGCAAAAATTTGTACTGCATTTCTCGGTAGTACATACTCACTGTGATGCGGGAGACTCGCTGAAAGCATGCTCGGAGGGTGGAGACAGTCACCACAAACACTCCATCTTTATTCCAGCGATCCACCAAGGCTGGGTAGTGCCTTGTTCCAGTTCGATGTGCTTCACAAGAGTTTTATAATAGCGGGACATAGAAGGAGGTTGACTGCCTTCCAACATGAATAGTTTATCTAATGAATGGAATACCATGGGGTTCAAGGTGTCTAAGGGCAAGGATCGGATATAGTGTTGGATTTGTAAATATGGGAATACCTGGTTAGGCCTCTCGTGGTGCAAAGTCTGTATCTCCGAGAAGGGCAACACCTGTCCTTCCCCATTAAGCAAATGCCCCAGTTGTGTTATGCCCCATCTTCTCCAAAATCTAAAGCCCTCTGTCTGGGAACCTGGTTTAAAATCTAAATTCCCCTGTATCGGCAAAAGGTAAGCTCATACCCGAGGGTCTTTTAAGATTTTGGTCACTGCTACCCAAGTCTTTCTCAGGGGTGCTACAGACAAGGATTGGACCAAAAAGGATGGTAGGGAAGGCGAGACAGACTGCAGCACATATTTTAAATCCAGGGGGGCCACCAGAGTTTGCTCAGCAGGAACCTGGACAAATGAGGATTGTTCTAGAAGCCAATCTCGTATAACATGAAGATTACCTGCCAGATTGTATAGCCCTAGATCAGGTACTCCCAATCCTCCCTCTCCCCAGCGGGCCCTCAGGGTATTTAACGAAATGAGAGATTTACCACCTCGCCATAGGAAGGCCCGTAGTTCTTTATCCAAATGTAGCAAACCTTTACGTTTAAGAAATAAGGGCAAAGTTGAGAGAACATAAAGCCAATTTAGTAACAGGTTCATCTTGAACATGTTAACTCGACCACTTAAGGAGAGCGGCAAACTCCGCCATGTACATAATTTCTCAGCAATATAGGACACCAAGGGGGGAATATTAGTCTGATAGAGGATATTAGGGGAGTGGGGAATATATCCATTGCCCTTAATCTCAGAGTTGTTCGATCGCCTGCAAGGGGCAAGGATCTTTACCAAATTGGACCTTTGGGGGGCTTCATCCTGGTCCGCATTTGGGCCAACGATGAATGGAAGATGACCTTTAACACAAGGCATTATGTGTACCTTGTGATGCCATTCGGGTTATGTAACTCCCCGGCAGTCTTCCAAAAGATGATGGTGGGAGCACTGAGAGGAGAGGATCACCTTGCTGGTGGCTGAAAGGAATCAGTAAGTTTTTGCTTGGGACATTGTCTTTTTTAAAAGTATTGGGGCAAAGTTAACTATTTGGGAATCCTAATATATCGGGCTTGGAGTGTGTCCATCAGTGATCGCAGATGTTCCTCAGCCCGCTGATAGATGGCACAGGTGGCTCAAACACAGCACAGGTAGGAAGGACAGTGGCCATCGCGGGAGAGGCAGAATATAGCAGAGGAGACCCTGGCATTCCGCGAATGGAGCAGGTCCCACAGCTCATGTTCCGTTCGCAGCGAGGAGGAAGGCCCGGTGCGCCGTTCGTGGCAAAAATGGAGGGCCCCCGTGTGCCGTGATCGGCGCGCCCGGGCCTTCATCTTCCCTGCGAATGGCGTGCCGGGCCTTCATCTTCCCCATGAACGGCGTGCCAGGCCTTCATCTTCGCCGCAAATGGCGCAGGTCCCGCGGCTTGCCAGTGAGAAATAATGTTTGTCGGGGAGGGGGGGGGTGTGAGAGAGCAGGAGGGTGTGAGACAGAGCATAGGGGGATGCCGGTGAGAGACAATTTGTGTGTGAGAGGGGGGGGGGGGTGACAGAGAGCATGGTTGGTGAGCGGGGGGTGGGGAGGTTGCGAGAGAGAACATGGGGGGGGGGGGGGGATGCCGGGGAGAGAGAATGTGTATGTGAGAGAGGAGGGGTGACAGAGCATGGTTGGTGAGAGGTGGGTGGGGAAGTTGAGAGAGAGAGCATGGGAGGTAAGAGGGTGGGTGGGGGGATGCTTGAATGTGGGTTTCAGAGACAGGGAGCCTATATGAGAGGTGGTTTTGTGTGTGAGAGAGGGGGTGTGACAGAGAGCATGGTTGGTCAGAGGGGGGTGGGAAGGGGGTGAGAGAGAGCATGGGGGGATGCCGGTGAGAGAGAATGTGTGTGTGAGAGAGGGGGGGTGACAGCATGGTTGGTGAGAGGGGTTTGGGAGGGTGTGAGAGAGAGCATGGGAGGTAAGAGAAGGTGGGTGGGGAGATGCTTGAGTGTGGGTTTCAGAGAGAGGAAGCCTATATGAGGGGAGGGGGATACCTGTGAGAGAGTGTGTGTGAGAGAGGAGAGGGGATGTGGGGGACTGCGAGAGACAGTTTGGTTGGTAAGAGGGGGAGTACGCGGAATTCTTGACTGTGGGTTTCAGAGAGGGAGCCTATATGAGGGGATGTGTGTGTGTGCCAGAGAATGAGGGAGCCTGTATGAGGGTTTGTGTATGTGGAAGGGACATTCTTACAGTGAATTTCTAGGGAAATTTAGCTCAAAACAAGAGCAGATGTGCCAATAAAAAGGCTCGCCGCCCAGGCGTAGATCAGGTACAGTTGCTAGTATTATTTAGTGTGTTTGTGCTTTTAATAGTTAGTAAGGCAGCGAATAAACAGAAGTTGGGCTGTTTGTATTTTTAAATAGTCAGTAAGGCAGCTAGTAAGCAGTAGTTAATGTGTTCATTTTTAATAGTCTATAAGGCAGCTAGTAAGCAGAAGTTAGAGTGTTTGTATATTAAAAACTAAAAAAAAAAGAAAAAAGTAGCCAGAAGCTAGAAATAAGCTAGGAGCAGTGTATACCTAAGTAAAAAGGTTGAAAAGTTCAGTTCAGTTATTCACCTTGGAAAGGTGTCGAGGTAGTGTAATTTGGTTTGATTAGGTACCAACATTTATTAATCAAGAGAGCAGTGAATCACTCTGGCTGACTAACTGAAATTAGTCAGAGGGGGGTGGGAAGGGGGTGAGAGAGAGCATGGGGGGATGCCGGTGAGAGAGAATGTGTGTGTGAGAGGGGGGGGGGGTGACAGAGAGCATGGTGGGTGGGGAGGGTGTGAGAGAGAGCATGGGGGGATGCCGTTGACAGAGAATGTGTATGTGTGGAGAGGGGGGTGACAGCATGGTTGGTGAGAGGGGGTGGGGAGGGTGTGAGAGAGAGCATGGGAGGTAAGAGAAGGTGGGTGGGGGGATGCTTGAGTGTGGGTTTCAGAGAGAGGGAGCCTATATGAGGGGAGGGAGATGCCGGTGAGAGAGAATGTGTGTGAGAGAGGAGAGGGGATGTGGGGGACTGCGAGAGACAGCTTGGTTGGTAAGAGGGGGAGTACGCGGAATTCTTGACTGTGGGTTTCAGAGAGGGAGCCTATATGAGGAGATGTGTGTGTGTGCCAGAGAGTGAGGGAGCCTGTATGAGGGTTTGTGTATGTGGAAGGGACACTCTTACAGTGAATTTCTAGGTAAATTCGGCTCAAAACAAGAGCAGATGTGCCAATAAAAAGGCTCGCCGCCCGGTCGTAGAAGAGGTACAGTTGCTAGTATTATTTAGTGAGTTTGTGCTTTTAATAGTCAGTAAGGCAGTGAATAAACAGAAGTTGGACTGTTTGTATTTTTTAAATAGTCAGTAAGGCAGCTAGTAAGCAGAAGTTAGAGTGTTTGTATATTAAAAACTAAAAAAGAAAAAAGTAGCCAGAAGCAAGAAATAAGCTAGGAGCAGTCTATTCCTAAGTAAAAAGGTTGAAAAGTTCAGTTCAGTTATTCACCTTGGAAAGGTGTCGAGGTAGTGTAATTTGGTTTGATTAGGTACCAACATTTGTTAATCAAGAGAGCAATGAATCACTCTGACTGACTAACTGAAATTAGACTGTTTGTACTTCCCACCCCTCCCACCCCTAGCTCATCCTTTAATTTATAGACAGGTGCCACTTTAAAAAAAAAAAAACAAAACCAAAAAAAAAACCTTATTGAGAGTTTGATCATTCCCCTGTACGCCACTACTAGACATACAGTGAATTTACCAATACATTTATCTCTATCCCAATGAATATACCCTGACAGACTAAAAACTGCTTCCCTCAAACCCTTTCTGAAGAAACCCAACCTGGACGCAAGAGAACTCTCCAATTTCCGTCCCATCTCTAATTTCCCTTTTCTTGCAAAACTCATGGAGAAGGTAGTAGGGATGTGAATAGTTTTTAAAAGATTACAATTATCGTCAGATAATTTTAAAATCGTCCAAGATCGTTAGAGTGCAGATACAATACAAATGCCCCCGATTTATCGTCAGGGGCATTTGTATTGTATCGTTAAATAGGGCGCGAGAAAACCGGCACACCAAAAAAACCCTAAAACCCACCCCGAACCTTTAAAAGAAATCCCCCACCCTCCCGAACCCCCCCAAAATGTTTTAAATTACCTGGGGTCCATTGGGGGTTCCCGACGCGATCTCCCTCATTTCTCTTCTGCGTTGAGAAATGGCGCCGGTGGCCCTTTGCCCTTATCATGTGACAGGGCAAAGGTAGCGCCGGCGCCATTTTGTTTCCTGGCTCCCGACGTCACGCCTGCTGGAGATCGCCCCCGGACCCCCGCTGGACCCCCAGGGACTTTTGGGCAGCTTGGGGGGGCCTCCTGACCCCCACAAGACTTGCCAAAAGTCCAGCGGGGGTCCTGGAGCGACCTCCTGCACGCGGGCCGTATTGCCAATCTTCAAAATGGCGCCGGCGCTACCTTTGCCCTCACTGTTTCTACTGATAATTTCTATCCCACTACTCCAGGATGGTGGCTCCGCTTACGGCCCTCAACAAGAAGGGGGCCGACACTAGAAACTGATCTGCAGCTGCGCTACGAGCATTCCAAGAACTGAAGACAGCCTTCATTCAGGACACATGTCTCCACCATCCGGACCCCCAATGTCAGTTCATTGTGGAAGTTGACGCCTCCGACATGGCGGTCGGAGCCGTCCTGAGTCAAATATCCAGCAACGGTAGATCCCTGCCGTGTTCTTACTTTTCTCGGAAATTCTCACCCACAGAAAAAAATTATGGCATAGGAGACAAGGAACTTCTGGCCATCAAATTGGCCTTCGAGGAATGGTGCCAGTGGTTGGAGGGAGCCCAACACCTAGTGATCGTTTATACGGATCACAAGAATCTGGAATGCTTATGTCGCACCCAGCGCTTCAACCCTCGACAAGCTCGGTGGTCCCTCTTTTTTAGCCGTTTCAACTTTTTCCTCTGCTACAGGCCAGTGTCCAAGAACATCCGGGCGGACGCCCTCTCCTGCACGGTGGAGATAGAGAATACCCCTAATCCACCTCAATACATACTCGACCCCGCCAAGGTGCTTCTCGCGGCATCCAATGTGGTTCCTATGGGGAAGACGGTTGTACCGGTTCGCCTTCGGAAGAAGGTACTGTCTTGGGCCCATGACTCCCTGACCGCAGGTCACCCAGGGGTAGCACAAACCCAGGAATTACTCTCCGAGTACTACTGGTGGCCCCAGTTTAAGAAGGACGTCCAGCTCTATGTTAGCTCCTGCCCGACCTGTGCTCAACAGAAGACTCCTACCAGCTGCCCCTGGGGTCTTCTTCAGCCACTGCCTATCCCCACCGAGCCATGGATCCACTTGTCCATGGACTTCATTGTGGATCTACCCTCTTCAGAAGGAAAGATGGTGATCTGGGTTACAAGATGGCCCACTTCGTCCCTCTCGCTAAGTTGCCCTCAGCACCTGAACTCGCGAACCTGTTTACTCACCACATCTTTCGCCTTCATGGACTCCCCCGACAGATCTCCTCGGATCAGGACTCACAATTCATGGCAAAATATTGGAGGGCGCTTTGTAAAAAGTTTGGGGTCCAGCTAGATTTCACGACCGCCTTCCACCCTCAAGCTAACGGCCAAGTGGAGCGCATGAACCGGACATTGAAAACCTTCCTCCGGTCATTCGTGGAAGATTTACAGAATGATTGGGTGGCCCTGCTCCCATGGGTGGAGTTCTCATACAACCACCACAAACACTCTGCCACTGGCAGTTCTGCCCTTGCCATTGGTAGTGCCATCTCCAGCCGTACACTCATGGCCCAACAGTTATGTTGTCTCTGAAACTCTACCCGACAGAAGCTTCAATGCACTGCGGTTATCACTAAGAAGTACGCAGACCGTCTACGACGTCCAGCTCCATCCTTTCTCCCGGGGATAAAGTATGGTTAAGTACGAAACATCTTCACTTGCGGCTTCCCTCCTGAATGTAGCCCCATGCGCCTAGCCCCAAAGTACGTCGGTCTGTTCTCCATCATGGAGAACAGACCGACGTACTTACTGCCTCTCTTACTGCCTCTCTTACTGCCTTCGCCTCCCGCCTACGCTCAGGGTCCACAACGTCTTCCATGTTTCCCTGCTGAAGCCGTTGGTTCTGTCCATCTTCCATAGGAAGACCCCCGCACCGGCCACATCTGAGGCACACGAGGATACAGTCTACCAAGTTAAAGAGGTACTAGATGTCCAATTCCACCTCAGACGTTGGGAGTACCTTCTCTCTTGGCAGGGTTACAGTCCTGAGGAGAATTCCTGGGAGCCAGCCTCCAACATCCTGGACAAGGACCTCCTCCATCAGTTCCATGTGGATCATCCAGCTAAACCAAGACCCCTGGGAAGGGGGAGTAGGAGGGGGGTACTGTTACGGTCCCGGGCTGAGCCCGGGTCCTCCCACTCACCTCACGGCCGGCCCAGGCCACTGAACCTCTCCTCGGTCGACATGGCACAATCCTGGCCCTGCCACGGCACTCCCTCCTCGAGGGAGACGCCGCCGGCCCAATGTGTCTGGCCCCGCCCCCTAGATTTAAAGGGGCCAGCGTGGGAGAAATCAGGACAGCCCTCCGATGATGTCAGACGCTGCGGGGTATTTAAACCCTGCAGCTAGGCCTGTCCAATGCCTTGCAATGAGGTTCACTCGGTTAGAGTTGTTAGTTGCTGCTTTGGATCCCTGATCTTGTTTTCGGCTTCTGACTTCTGGTTTTTGACTCCTGGCTTCCTTCCCTGGACTTCCGATTCTGCTTCCATCCTTGGCTTTATCTTCGGCTTCTGACTTCTGGCTTCTGACCTTGGCTTGTCCACTGACTTCTGGCTTCAGCTTCTGTTCCTGGCTGGACTCTGGCTTCTGGCTTCTCTTCATCCACAGGTATCCGGTTCTTCACCCACCAGGGGGCCTCGCCTAAGTCCCAGTGGCTCGGGTCCTCATGGGCTCCTACCGGGGGGACCGCGGGCTTCCAAGGGTGAAGTCTTCATTGACCTCCGGGTGACGGCTGCTTCCCTGGCCTATCTCTTCTGGTCCTCGGTCGCAGAGGATCTCGCCTAAGTCCCAGCGGTCCGGGTCCTCACGGGCTCCTCCCGGGGGAACCGCAGGCTTCCAAGGGTGAAGCCTTCCAGGGCCATCTCTTCAGCACCGCCTCCCAGCTGTGACGTCCACTGTGGGTTCCCACAGTGCATCACCATCCGTCTCAGCCGACTCAAGGGTCCATGTTCCTAACAGCTCATGGTTCGGAGAGAGGTATCTTCAAAGGATACTAATGATGCATTAGAATTAGGGCATCCCCACAGTGAGGTTCCAATAATAAAAAAAGTAGTCCAAGTGCCTGTAACTAAAAACTCACCTGAGCTAAAAAAACCTCTAAATTATCCCTATCAATTAAAAAGCAGAATGAAAATACAAACAAAAAACAAACTTTGAAATGTTTGTATGCTAATGCCAGAAGTCTAAGAAGTAAGATTGGAGAATTAGAATGTAAAGCAGTGAATGATGTCATAGACTTAATTGGCATCTCAGAGACATGGTGGAAGGAGGACAACCAATGGGACAGTGCTATACCGGGGTACAAATGACAGAGAGGAGCACCTGGGAGGCAGTGTGGCACTTTATGTCCGGGATGGCACAGAGACCAACAGGATAAACATCCTGCATGAGACTAAATGCACAGTTGAATCTTTATGGGTAGAAATCCCTTGTGTGTCAGGGAAGACTATAGTGATAGGAGTATTCTACCATCCACCTGGTCAAGATGGTGAGACTGACAGTGAAATGCTAAGAGAAATTAGGAAAGCTAACCAAATTGGTAGTGCGGTAATCATGGGATACTTCAATTACCCCAATATTGACTGGGTAAATGTATCATCGGTACATGCTAGAGATATAAAGTTCCTGGATGGAATAAATGACATTTTTATGGAGCAATTGGTTCAGGAACTGACAAGAGAGGGAGCAATTTTAGATCTAAGTGGAGCACAGGATTTGGTGAGAGAGGTAATGGTGGTGGGACCGCTTGGCAATAGTGATCATAATATGATCAAATTTGAATTAATGACTAGAAGGCGAACAGTAAGCAAATCCACAGCTCTCGTACTAAACTTTCAAAGGGAAACAAAACTGAAAGGAACAGCTACAAAGGTAAAAAGTGTGCAAGAGGCATGGTCATTGTTAAAAAATACCATCCTAGAAGCACAGTCCAGATGTATTCCACACATTAAAAAAGGTGGAAAGAAGGCAAAACAATTACCGGCATGGTTAAAAGGGAAGGTGAAAGAAGCTATTTTAGCCAAAAGATCTTCATGCAAAAATTGGAAGAAGGATCCAACAGAAGAAAATAGGATAATGCATAAGCGTTGGCAAGTTAAATGTAAGACATTGATAAGACAGGCGAAGAGAGAATTTGAAAAGAAGTTGGCCATAGAGGCAAAAACTCACAGTAAAAATGATTCACACCTCTATAGGTTAGGGGTCATGTGGAAATCTTACAGAAAAGCCTAGGTGACAAGAGTCCTTTTTCTTGAGTAGATCAGGGAGGTTTTCTGTCCTACTGTAAAGAAATATCTTGAGGACAAAGCCTCCCACTCAAGGTTCTCCTCATCATGGACAATGCTCCTGCTCACCCACGAGACTTGTAAAACGAGTTCGCTGAAGAATTCCCATGGTTCACAGTAGAGTTCCTCCCACCTAATACAACTCCTCTACTGCAGCCTATGGCCCAGCAGGTCATAACTAACTTTAAGAAGCTATACACCAAAGAACTGTTCCAGAAGTGCTTCCAGATGATTTCAGATATGGATTTAACCCTTAAAGAATTCTGGAAGGAACATTACAACATCCTTTCATGTGTGGGGTTAATAGAGAAATCCTGGGCCAATGTCTCTCAAAGGACATTGAGATCTGCCTGGAAGAAAGTGTGGCCTAAAATTATAGAAGAGATAGACTTCGAAGGCTTTGTAGAGGAGCCTGAGCCTGCAACTGAACCTGTGGTTAATGACATTGTCACTATAGCCGAGTCCATAGGCTTGCACGTAGACAGTGCTGATGTTGAAGAACTGGTGGAGGAACACTCAGAGGAATTGTCTACAGAGGAACTTCAGCAACTTCTGGCTAAGCAACAAAGAATGGCAGCCGAGGAGCTTTCTGAAGAGGAGGAGGATCAACAATCAGTGCAGCAAATTTCCTCTTCTGAAATTAAGGAAATCCTGAAAAAATGGACAGAGCTACAAACATTTGTAGAGAAGACCCACCCAGACAGAGGAAAAGCCAATCATTGCATTCACTTGCTTAATGTGAACCTGGAAGTAGGCCAGATTGACAAACTAAAGAGTAGCAGATCACCTGGACAGGATGGTATGCATCCTAGGGTACTGAAGGAACTAAAAAATGAAATTTCTGATCTATTAGTTAAAATTTGTAACCTATCATTAAAATCATCCATTGTACCTGAAGACTGGAGGGTGGCCAATGTAACCCCAATATTTAAAAAAGGCTCCAGGGGTGATCCGGATAACTATAGACCAGTGAGCCTGACGTCAGTGTCGGGAAAAATAGTGGAAACTATTCTCAAGATCAAAATCGTAGAGCATATAGAAAGACATGATTTAATGGAACACAGTCAACATGGATTTACCCAAGGGAAGTCTTGCCTAACAAATCTGCTTCATTTTTTTGAAGGGGTTAATAAACATGTGGATAAAGGTGAACCAGTAGATGTAGTGTATTTGGATTTTCAGAAGGGGTTTGACAAAGTCCCTCATGAGAGGCTTCTATGAAAACTAAAAAGTCATGGGATAGGAGGCGATGTCCTTTCGTGGATTACAAACTGGTTAAAAGACAGGAAACAGAGAGTAGGATTAAATGGACAATTTTCTCAGTGGAAAAGGGTAAACAGTGGAGTGCCTCAGGGATCTGTACTTGGACCGGTGCTTTTCAATATATATATATATATATATATAAATGATCTGGAAAGGAATACGACGAGTGAGGTTATCAAATTTTCGGATGATACAAATTTATTCAGAGTAGTTAAATCACAAGCAGACTGTGATACATTACAGGAGGACCTTGCAAGACTGGAAGATTGGGCATCCAAATGGCAGATGAAATTTAATGTGGACAAGTGCAAGGTGTTGCATATAGGGAAAAATAACCCTTGCTGTAGTTACACGATGTTAGGTTCTATATTAGGAGCTACCACCCAGGAAAAAGATCTAGGCATCATCGGCTCAGTGTGCTGCAGCAGTCAAAAAAGCAAACAAAATGTTAGGAATTATTAGGAAGGGAATGGTTAATAAAACGGAAAATGTCATAATGCCTCTATATCGCTCCATGGTGAGACCGAACCTTGAATACTGTGTACAATTCTGGTCGCCGTATCTCAAAAAAGATATAGTTGCAATGGAGAAGGTACAGAGAAGGGCAACCAAAATGATAAAGGGGATGGAACAGCTCCCCTATGAGGAAAGGCTGAAGAGGTTAGGGCTGTTCAGCTTGGAGAAGAGACGGCTGAGGGGGGATATGATAGAGGTCTTTAAGATCATGAGAGGTCTTGAACTAGTAGATGTGACTCGGTTATTTACACTTTCGAATAATAGAAGGACTAGGGGGCATTCCATGAATTAGCAAGTAGCACATTTAAGACTAATCGGAGAAAATTCTTTTTCACTCAATGCACAATTAAGCTCTGGAATTTGTTGCCAGAGGATGTGGTTAGTGCAGTTAGTGTAGCTGGGTTCAAAAAAGGTTTGGATAAGTTCTTGGAGGAGAAATCCATTAACGGCTATTAATCAAGTTTACTTATGGAATAGTCACTGCTATTAATTGCATCAGTAGCATGCGATCTTCTTAGTGTTTGGGTAATTGCCAGGTTCTCGTGGCCTGGTTTGGCCTCTGTTGGAAACAGGATGCTGGGCTTGTTGGACCCTTGGTCTGACCTAGCATGGCAATTTCTTATGTTCTTATGTTCTCTTTTCTTCAACACTGTTCTGTAGTATGACATGACATTATCATTACATAGAAACATAGAAATGATGGCAGAAGAAGACCAACGGCCCATCTAGTCTGCCCAGCAAGCTACGCACTTTATCCATTTTTTTCCCCTTTTTTTCTTTCCCACCTGTTACTATTGGCTTCCAGTACCCTCCAGCCCTAATTCCCCTCTACCCCACCACCAATTTAGAGAGCAGCGCCGTATCTGCATCCAAGTTAACGTCCAGCTCAATTAGGGGTAGCAACCGCTGTAACAAGCAGGCCACACCCTTACCCCATACTCTTACCCACCCCTGTTTTTATTTTTTTGTTTGTTTGTTTGTTTTTTTTTTGGAGATAGCAGCCCTCCATCCTTCCTCTCCGTGAAGGTGGAACACCAACTACTGGCCACTGGCATCCCGCTCCGTGAATGCCTCTGTGGCTACTGCCGCTCTGTGCAGTGTTTGAATGCCTCCTCTTTATTCACGCCCTCTAGACTTGATGGATCCACAGTGTTTATCCCACGCCCCTTTGAAGTCGTTCACAGTTTTAGACTTCACCACTTCCTCCGGAAGGGCATTCCAGGCATCCACCACCCTTTCCGTGAAGAAATACTTCCTGACATTGGTTCTTGAAGGAAGTATTTCTTCACGGAAAGGGTGGTGGATGCCTGGAATGCCCTTCCGGAGGAAGTGGTGAAGTCTAAAACTGTGAACGACTTCAAAGGGGCGTGGGATAAACACTGTGGATCCATCAAGTCTAGAGGGCGTGAATAAAGAGGAGGCATTCAAACACTGCACGGAGCGACAGTAGCCACAGAGGCATTCAAACACTGCACGGAGCGGCAGTAGCCACAGAGGCATTCACGGATCGACTGCCAGTATGGCGCCGATCGCCTTTGTCCTCACTATGTCACAGGGAGCGACGGTCGCTCCCTGTGACATAGTGAGGGCAAAGGCGATTGGCGCCATTTTGAAACCTCCAGCACCGGCACCGAGGGTATGATTGAAGGGATGGCTCCCAGACCCCCCGCTAGACCACCAGGTACATGTAAAAGGTTTTTAGGGGGGTCGGGAGGGTGGGAGAAGCAAAGGGGAAATTTGTAAAGGGTCGGGGTGGGTTTTTTTTTATCGGGCCATCTGCGCCATTTTTATCAGTGGTAGCCAAAATGGCGCCGATGGCCCGAGAGCAGGAGATCGCGCCGGGACCCCCCCCCCCCCCACTGGACCACCAGGTAATTTAACATTTTGGGGAGGGTTCGGGAGGGTGGGAGAGCAAAGGGGTCATTTGTAAAGGGTCGGGGTGGGGTTTTTTTAATCTGCTCAGGCCTCACTAAAAAAATTAACAATGTGAATTGGAATCGGAACCGATTCCAATTCACATCTCTAACGATCCGATTTTTTTCTCCCACCATCCGAACCTGATCGTTAAAACGATCGGGCACACGATTCACATCTCTACAAATTTGGAAGTGCAAATTTGGTTAGGCACTCCCCTATTTGGCTACATAACGCGCACAGACGCCCAGGGACAGACCACATGTAACACCAACAATTTTAATTTCCCAGGTCTTGGGAGGGGGCAGGAGGGTGGGGGGTTATTATTTGATTTAAAGGGTTGGGATTGGGTTTTTTTTTTGGGGGGTAGGGGGGTTCCCACAGAAATAGAAAGACAAAGGTTTTCTGATCTGAAGGGTAGGCAGTAAGCGGGGGGAGGTGACAGTGAGGGGAGGGAGAATGAGGGGGGAGGTGAGTGTCAGGGGAGGGAGAATGAGGGGAGAGGTGAGTGTGAGGGGAGAGAGTTGGAGTGGGGACAGGGGAGGGAAGGGGGGGGGGTGAGTGACCAAAGGGGAGGAGGATGAGTGACTGAGGTAAATGAGCAAGGGGAAGGGGGAGGGAGGGTAATGAACCTGACTCTGCCACTGCAACGCGTGGCCGGGTACCGCTAGTAAATAAATATATAATAAACTTGAATTATTGTTTCTGGTAGGCTAAACATATTTTATAACTTTTTGGTGAGTACACTATGGAATTATTGGTGTTTCTGGTCATTACAGACATTATACAACCATTTTTTATTATAGAAATGGTTAGGTAAGGGGTACTTTTGGGAGGTTTGGAACACATTATGGGTATTTCCATTATTTCCTATGGAAAAAATTGTCTTGACTTACAACCAACTTGAGTTACAACCAGCCCTCTGGATCCAATTGAGTTCGTAAGTCAACAGTCCACTGTATATATATCTACCACTTTAAGAGGGGCACTTTCAGCTCTGAGGGGGTTTGAATCATAAGAACTTTATACAAACCTTTTTTAAACCCAGTTACACTATCTGCCATAACCACATCCTCTGGAAAGGAATTCAAGAGCTTAATTGTGCATTGAGTTAAAAAGAATTTTCTCCGATTAGTCTTAAATGTGCTATTTGCTAACTTCATGCCCCCTAGTCCTTCTATTATTCGAAAGTGTAAATAACTGATTTCCTTTCATTCCTTCCCCCATGGCCTCGGAGGGAACTTTTTTCACCTCCCCCCCCACCTTTCCCTCCCTTTCCCTCTCTTCTCCTATCTAACCCACCCCCCAGCCCTACCTAAATCCCCCCCTACCTTATTTCGGCGAGTTATGCCTGCCCGAGGCAGGCGTAACTTGTGCGCTCCGGCCAGATGCCAGTGCGCGAACCTTCGGCACAGCTGCTGTGACGGAGGACTTGGAACGCCCCCGGCCCCGCCCCCATACCGTCGCCCCGCCCCCGATCCGCCCATTTTCGAAAGCCCCAGGACAAACGCACGTCCCGGGGCTTGCGCGCGACGCTGAGCCTCTGCAAAATAGGCTCTGCGCGTGCAGGGGTAGGTTTTCGGGGGTTATGCGCATATCTTACACACGTAACCCTTTGAAAATCTACCCCATAGTGTCATATTGTCTCTCTTCCAGTTCTCTCACTCTCTGCCGTAAGATCATGAAAAAAACGGTTTTCCCCTTGTGTGAACATATGTGTGTAAAGCTGCTAAAGCCCTGGTGGCAATATGTGTGGGACATTTACTCAAGCCACCTTTTAAGATCACGTGCACACATAAGCATGGTAGGGGAATTTTAAATGATACGCGCACGATATAAAATTGCAGCATATCTTCACTCGCATGCTGATACATGCATTTATGGTCGCATGTGCTTTCTTTTTAAAATTAGGCAATTAGGGAGGATAATTTTACTACTGTGCAGGTAGGGGTGAAATCTGCAGGTAACTTTTACACGCAGACTTTACTCGACATTTTTTAAGCAAACTTATGCACACATGTTTGTTTTGAAAAATTCCTGGGCAAGTGCTTAGAAGTCTATTAAGGATGTAAGTCATGCAGGTGAACTTATGTGCTTAGAGGTAAATTTTCAAAACATTACGCATGTAAAAATGAGCATATATGCACTTAAGTATCCTCTACTCACGTAAAGGAAGATTTTAAAAGCCTTGTGCACAAAAACAGCCACGTATGCGTATAAATGGCCCGAGCGGGAGCTAAGTGAATTTTAAATAACCAGGAATGGCACGCGTACATTGAGGTATGTGTGCCCAGAAAAAATAGCCAGAAAAAGGCATTCCAGAGGCAAGGCCAGGACTGACATGCATAACTCAAACATTTCATCAGCTCCCTATTAGACACAGGAGTCTGGTGAACATGAGCGAGAGAGAGAGCACACCTCTTTATAGGGCTCAATCTGATACTCTATATACAGACCATTGTAAGAGGCACTTTCATTCGGGGTGAGTTTTTGGGAGGTGGGTTGGGACTGGGGGATGTTGTTAGACACATTTAGAGGTATTCATTGTAAAATTGACATCATTAAAGAATTTTAGACCTTATAAGTGATGAAAAGGAGTTGATTTGTAGATCGCAGCTAGCAGAGACTGTGTTATGATTTCCCATCGATAGCAGGGCTGAATTAGCCATGCTGTCATGGGATCTGTCAATCAGGCCCGGGAGGCAGAGCTTGTCAAAGCAGAGAACAGAGCTTTGCTCTCTGCGGCTGCGCGTGTGTTCCCGCGCAGGAAAATAACGGAATCTCCTCAGTCTGTTTTTTCCGCGAGCGGGTTCGCACGCGGAGCTGTTCTTCTCCTCAGTGTTTTAAAGTAAACAATGTCAAAATCGGGGTTTAAACCCTGTCATTGCGGCAAAGTAATGTCGGTCACGGACGGCCATGACCGATGTTACCGATGCCTAAGACCAGATCACAATCGGGAAGATTGTGAATTTTGCTCCAGGATGTCACCAAGAGCACTAAAACAAAGGGCCTACAGGCTTCAGGAACTTTTTGCCTCAAGGGAACCATTGGAGGCTCATTCATCGCCTGGCCCACCGACTTCGTCAGCTCCTTCGAAAAAGAGAAAATCTTCGTCGGATCCTCAATCCTCCACTCTTGGAGTTAAGGAGAGCTCAAAACGACAAAGGCCAATGGATTCTAGGAAATCCACAGAGCCAGAAGCGCCGCAACAGGACTTACTGGTGCCAGAAACCTTGGCGCCTACAACTTCGGCGCCTACTGCACCGAATGCGCACAAACAAGTATCGGCGCACAATACTTCGGCGCCTAGAGATGGATCGGCGCACAATTCTTTTATGCACACGGCGCCAAAGACACTTCCGCGTACGACGCCGAAGAATCCGGCATGCACGGCGCAGAAGAATGCTGCGCGCAGAGCAAATACGCACATGGCGCCGTCGACATCTGCGCGTACAGCGCCGACAACACCTACGCGCTCAACTCCGTTGGAATCTATGTGGGCGGCGCCGAAGACATCGGCGCCGATAACTCTTGCGCACACGAAATCAGACAGATACGCGCGCAAGTCTACTTCCACGCATAAATCTAGATCTGCGCATAAATCTTCATCAGCGCACAAATCTATGTTCGCGCATAAATCTAAATCCGCGCACAGTTCTAAATCCGCGCTTAAATCTAAATCTGCGCATAAGAGACATAATCACTCATCTCAGATGCTACAGAATGAGTTGAAACGACGAAGTTACCCTTCACGAAGCTCTTCTTCAGCTTCTTCACCATTAACTTCACCTCGTTCAGATATCTCCTTTTCTTCGGGCACTGATACCAAAGAAATTACAATAAGACATAGGAAACGATCACCTTCTTCAAGTAGAAGTCATACAGACTCGTCGTCTCACTATTATCATAAGCACTCACGGCACTCTCACCATAAAAAACTGGCAAAGAGGAGTGCTACATGGGAAATAAGCCCTTCGACTTCTAAATCATCTCATATACCACCTTCCAATACCATCTCACATAGAGAAGTAATACAGGTGGTTTCCTCTGACACTTCTACAGATTCAGAAGATTCGAGGAACATAACGGACAATAAAATACGAAATGACAAAAAGGTATCTGATACTTCACCTCAGAATATCCCAATGCACCCTAGAGCAGGGGCATCAGCAGAACCAGATCATCGTAAAACAATGCCCCCTCATACAAGAGAGGCTTTTTATCAATTGTCTCAATCCTTAGCAGGTTTTTATGAAACTCTTCAGTCTTCGTTCAAAATGACTAATATTGCTGATGACAGTTCTCCGGAACACAAAGCACAGCTCACTAGAGAACCGTCGGTGGAACTGCTGACATCTCCCAAAACAAATCAACCAGCCTTGCCAACTCATACTCAGGATAGATCTTTTGATTCTCCTTCAATGCATACATCCCCATCATCATCTACGGGATTCCCATCGGATCCCCAAGAACAACCTCAGGAACCGTACTCCCCTCCAGAAGACCTCACATACCCAAAATTCCTAAATAAATTGGGTACAATACTGCATCTAGAGGTCCAAAAAGAAACAGACCCTAGGGCAGAAACTCTGGGTCTCCTAAAGATTTTTGATACTCCAGGGGAACCAACATCTCTTCCACCACAAGAACTCCTGCATTCAGTCTTACAGAAGTCCTGGGATGTGCCTTATGCAATCGCAGCCGTTTCCAGGAAAAAAGAAGACATAAAATTTCGTATGAGGAAAACATCACCGTACACTCTACCACAATTACCTCATACCTCGATAGTGGTGGAATCAGCGATGCAAAGATTTAAGAAAACAAAATCTCATTCCTAATTCCAAGTATTTAGATGAGTTCGGCAGAAAGATATATCATAACTCAATGTTGACTACCCGAATTATGCACCATCAATTCTATATGGTACAATACCTATATGAGTGCATGCAAGCTATGAAGGGTATGCTTTCCTCTACGGCAGATCATACACCTCCGCCTCTTCATGACATGGAAGAGTGTTCTCGACACCTTTTCAGGTCAATCTACGAAGCACTTGAAACATCATCTAGGGCAGGGGTCGGGAACCCATGGCTCGCGAGCCAGATATGGCTCTTTTGAGGGCTGCATCTGGTTCGCAGACAAGTGTCGCCACACTTTCCAGTCCCCCGCTGTCCCAGCTGCTCCCCGGTCCTCCTCCGCCCGGGCTTAAAATGCTGTCAGCCCGGGCGGAACGCCGCAGGACAGCTGGAGTCAGCGGCACCGGCGTGCTCTCTTCTTCCCGCCCCCCCCCCCCCCCGCGGCCCGGAAGAGGAAGTGGTGAGCATTGGGTGCCTGCGTGGGAAGCAGAGACCACGCTAGTGTGGTCTCTTCTTCCTACCCCCCCCCCCCCCCACGGCCCGGAAGAGGAAGTGGAGAGCATCGGGTGCATGCGCGACGAAAAGAAGACTGCAACGCGGTTCGGAGGAAAATGAAGAGCTTCAACCGCGGCCGATGGGACTCTGCCTCCGCGAGGGCTGAAAATGAAGGAGGTTAGCGTTGGGAGGAGGCTGCTGCTGCTGCCGCGAGATCCTGGGGTGGGGGTGGGGGAGAGAGAAAGTGAATGAGCGAGCAAGCATGTGTGTTTGAGATCCTGTGTGTGTGAGTGAGAGATTGCATGTATGTGAATGATTGAGAGCCTGTATATGTGAAAGAGAGTATGTCTGTGATTGAGAGCCTGCCTGTGAGAGAGAGAGCATGAATGTAAGTTTACCATTGGGAACCTGTATGTGTAAGTTTGTGATTGAAAACCTGTTTGTGTGAAAGAGTATGTGTGTATGATTGAGATCCTTTGTGTGTGAGAGAAATCATGTGTATGTATGATTAAGAGCCTGTGTGTATAAGTAAGAGAGAGATCATGTGTGTCTGTGTGTGATTGAGAGCTGATTTAGGTGAGGGAGCATGTGAGTATGTGTGTAAATGAGAGAAAGAGTATGTGTGTAAATAAGAGAAAGAGAGGACATATTTGTAAGCATGTGAATGAGAGTCTGTGTGTGAGAGAAAAAGACAGCATGTATTTATGTGATTGAAAGCCTGTGTGTGTGTGTAAGCGTGAAAAAATAGACAGCATATGTGTAATTAAGAGCTTATATAAATGAGAGAGAAAAAACATGTGTATATGTGAGTACTGAGAGCATGTGTGTATAGGTGTGTCATTGAGAGCCAGTGTGAGAGAGAGTGCTGGTATGTGACTGAGAGAGGAGAAAGTTCCAAGCAAACCACCCCGCCTCCTGCTAATTCAGAACAATCTCAGGACACCTGGATATCAAACGTTCCCAGGTATGCAGAGCAAAAAAATTTTTGTATCCTTATTATTTTTCATTACTGGGTCTTTGTGTCTGCTATTTTGAAATATTTTGTTGGTATCTGGAAATGTTTTATATGAGTTTTTACTTATTGGATATTCCACTTATCAGCTGTTTCGAAATATGTTCTTTTTGTTAGTACAGTTTTACTGCTGATGATTTTATATTTCTTGATTTGTTTTATAAGGATGGGTGATGTTTCTTTTTTCCTTTGTTACACTGCATACAGAGACTCTGGCTTGTTGCAGTTTCCAATTCCGTTTTTTCTGCATGCTTCTTGTTATGTGTTTTGGTCTCTTTATTCTATGTTAGGTGAGGGACAGCACGTGATTCAGGTGAGGTTTTCTGCTGGCGTGTAGTTTCTGTGTAGGACTTTATAGCAGCCTGACTTGGTCCGTTTTCCTAATAGGAGATGTATTGGTGTCTTAAGGCCTGGTGTAATATTTTCAGAGACTTATTGTACTTTAAAAGTGTGATCTTACATAAAATGCACACATTTACTTGTATTTAGTTTTAAACATATTGTATGGCTCTCATGGAATTACATTTTAAAATATGTGGTGTTTATGGCTCTCTCAGATAAAAAAGGTTCCTGACCCCTGATCTAGGGCATCAGCAACAGCCATTGCAGCCCGCAGACTAGCATGGTTACGTTCAAGTTCAATACGTGAAGATTTGCACAAGAAACTAACAAACCTCCCATGTACAGGAGATAATTTGTTTGGAGAAAGATTCCAGGACGCAGTAGGTAAATTGAAGGAAGAAGCTTTAGCAGTACAATCATTGACATCACATCCTAATTATTCAACCACACGTCGTTATATGAGATCTACTCGAAGACAATCATACGCCAGAAGACCCTATAGATCTTATCAGTCTTTTCGTACACAAACATACCCTTCCTACCAGCATCCTGCTCCACAACAGAATACCTAAAATCAACGTAGAGGTAAACCCCGTAACCAGAGACAACAGGCACAACAGCCGACTTCTGCAGCAAAACCGGCTTCATCTTTTTAGTTACTCAGCCACCACCACAACATCAAGCTTCACCAGGCAGAATTCATTCTTGCCTGGAAGCCTGGGAAATACCAACCAATCACTACAATGTTTTACTTCTTGTTAAACTTTTTATCTCTCCTCTAACTCTAATCCCAGTTAGAATAACCCCTGTTTTATTGTAACTTTTTCTTCTACGCACTTGTTATACTTTTGTAATGTATACTCTTACGTTTTAGCTATGTACGTTATAATGTATTGCTCACCCCTTGTTTTATGTAAACCGACATGATACGAACTGCCGTGAATGCCGGTATAGAAAAACACAAATAAATAAATAAAAATAAAAAAATAACATCCGATCAATGGGTTTTGGACATAGTACGTCATGGTTACCAACTCCAATTTGCCACAAAACCCATATTGCCTCATCTTTCCACACTCAAAATTCTCAAACCCCAACCACAACTGGGGGAGGAAATTGCTTTGCTTTGCAAACAACAAGCAATTTGACAAATTCACCCAGGCTCCAAATCAGCAGCATTTTATTCCCCATACTTCCTCATACCCAAGAATTCGGGTGGCCTTCGTCCCATACTAGACCTAAGGGAATTGAACAAATTTCTCATCAAGGAGAAATTCAAAATGGTATCGTTGAAGTCAATCCTTCCTCTCATTCAAACCAATGATTGGATGTTTAGTTTAGTTTATTGTTTAGTTTAGTTTATTGTATTTCTATACCGTCGCATCAGACGTACCTTCACAACGGTTTACAAAATATAAAACATATAATAAATACAATACATTTATAAAATAGTGATAACTAACTCTGTTAAAAGTATGAAATAAGTTAGTTATTAAAATCAGTAAAAGTAAAATAGATCAAATAAAATATAAGATTAAAACAAATACTCAAAAAACAAAACAAACAGCAGACAAACCATATATAGACTCAGCCTAGTGATATAATTGGTGTTTCTTATTTGTATCTTACTCCGATCTTCCTTATTTGGTGTTCGATGTTAAAAGCTCATATTCAGTAAAAGCACATTTAAAAAGCCAAGTCTTGAGATCAGTTTTAAATTGTTTTTTTTCGGTACATAACCTCAAGGATGATGGTAAAGAGTTCCACAATTTAGCTCCAGCAACAGACAGTACGCGTTCCCTCACCTGTGTAAGCCTTGCCGATTTAATATTGGGAATTGATAACAAGCCCTTATTAGCCGATCTCAGGTCTCTCTGAGGTATGTGCAGGCGTGTTCCATTGACCTGAAGGATGCTTACACACACATTCCAATCCATCCATCCTCGTGGCGTTACCTATGCTTTCACTACAGACATCAACACTACCAGTACAAAGTTCTCCCCTTTGGACTATCGGCTGCACCCAGGGTGTTCACCAAATGCATGGTAGTGGTGGTGGCTCATCTCAGACAACAAGGTATAATCATCTTTCTATATCTGGACGATTGGCTCATAATCGCCTCAACACCCAACATCTTACTAGGTCACCTCCATCGGGTGATACAATGCTTACAGGAATTAGGATTAGTGATCAGTTTCCAGAAATCACACCTACAACCAACACAACAGTTACAGTTCATAGGTGCATGCCTGGACACTACGTGCAACAGGGCATACCTACCAGGCAACAGAATATCACACTTCCGTCACCTTCTACATATCTTGAACCATACTCAGAGACCGTCAGCGAGACAGGTCTTGGTAGTCCTGGGCCACATGGCGGCAGTGATTTTCACAGTTCCCAACACCAGGCTACACATGAGGCGCCTGGAATGGGGACTACAACGCCAATGGAAACAATATTCACAACCACTGACGCAGAAAGTATCGCTGACCGCCGAAATGAAAAAAGATATAACATGGTGGCTTCTAGACTCCACCCTGTCCAAAGGAGCGTTGTTCAGTCCCCCTCCTCACAACGCAGTCCTAACCACAGATGCGTCTTGCAAGGGCTGGGGTGCACACCTCGAGATTTATGAAATACAGGGGTTATGGACAATCTCGGAGGAGAACCTGCAAATAAATTTATTGGAACTCAGAGCAATTCGCAATGCATTACGAGTGTTCCAAGACCACCTGAAAGGACGCAGAGTCATTATCTACACGGACAATTAAGTCACAATGTTTTACATCAACAAACAAGGAGGGTCCGGTTCATGGTCCCTTTGCAAGGAGACCCTGACAATCTTTGAGCATGCTCACCGAAATTGCAAACATCTCCAAGCAACTTATCTACCAGGAGTTGCAAACACAAGAGCGGACAGGCTAAGTCGCATCTTTCATCCTCATGAATGGGCACTCAATACAGAAATAGCCCAGCACATATTCACGCAGTGGGGGACACCATCAATAGATCTCTTTGCAACGGAGATCAATGCTCAAGTTCCCAAATTCTGCTCGATAAGACCAAGCCAATTCAGGATCGCTCAAGATGCCTTCCTCATCCCGTAGACGACAGGCCTCCTGTATGCCTTTCCTCCAATATTGCTCATAACAAGGACAATGCAAAACTGCATAGCGGACAAAGCTCAACTGATACTCATAGCCTCGGCCTGGCCGAGGCAACCATGGTACAGTTTCCTTCTCCAGCTATCCATCATGGACCCAATTCGGCTACCGAATCGCCAGGATCTTCTCTACCAAGATCAAGGGACACTTCTACACCCGCTACACTCATCTCTCCACTTGATAGCGTGGAGATTGAGCGGCTCCTTCTAACAGAACAGGGAGTTTCCACCTCGGCACAATTCATCTTGTTGGAATCCAGGAAACTCTTCACAAGGAAAAATTACAGTTATAAATGGAAATGTTACTCTACCTGGTGCACCTCCAAAGGTGTGCCACCATTGGACTGCTCACCTGAGTTGCTCATTGATTATCTTCATACACTATATGTAGCTGGTCTAGCAACATCATCCATCAGAGTTCATCTCAGTGCCATAGGCGCCTATCATAGACCAGTTAACAATATTCCTATATCCAATCACCCATTACTGTCTCGTTTCATCAAAGGATTAACTCACATTCGTCCTCCACTATCTAAACCTCCAGTTCCATGGAACCTCAACATTGTTCTGGAACAGCTCATGCTTTCCCCATTTGAACCCATGGATTCGGCACACATTAAATACCTCACTTGGAAAGTGGTATTCCTAGTTGCAGTAACATCAGCACGAAGAGTTAGTGAGTTGCAGGCCTTGGTCCATTACCCTCCATATTTGCAATTTCATCACCAGAAGGTAGTTCTCCGAACTCACCCATCCTTCCTACCGAAAGTGGTTACTCAATTCCATCTCAATCAGACCATGGAATTACCCACCTTTTTCCCTACCCCTCATGCAAATGATAGGGGAAAACTACTGCACACACTAGATTGTAAAAGAGCTTTAACACACTACAAAGAAAGGATGAACTCGGACTCCAGTGTTTCGCAACTCTTTGTCTCCTTTGACCCGAAGGCACCTGGATTACCAGTTGCTAAACGCACCATCTCCAGCTGGATAGTACAGTGCATCAAATTCTGCTATGATAAACAGAATTTACAATTACTTTCTACTCCTAAAGCTCACCAAGTCAGTGCAGTAGCAGCCTCCTTGGCACACCTAAGGAATGTACAACCCATAGACATTTGCAAGGCAGCTACATGGTCATTGCTTCATACCTTCACATCTCACTACTGCCTTGACCAACAAGCAGCCACTGATGCGAAGACAGAGCAAGCAATACTGCATTCTCTATCCTCCTGTCCACGGTGACTGCCACACTGTCAAAGATCACGTACAAACATATATATCATAAATGACGTGATCGGGAGCTTGGGACTCCCATGACAGCATGGC
The DNA here is from genome assembly GCF_901001135.1 of Rhinatrema bivittatum. NCBI lineage: Eukaryota > Metazoa > Chordata > Amphibia > Gymnophiona > Rhinatrematidae > Rhinatrema > Rhinatrema bivittatum. The sequence goes on along the minus strand of NC_042622.1, from coordinate 250,944,991 downwards.
TAATTCAGCCCTGCTATCGACGGGAAAAAGCAAGTTTGCTTACCGTAAAAGATGTTTCCGTAGATAGCAGGATGAATTAGCCATGCTGACCCACCCTCCTCCCTGACAGTCACCAAGTCTTCGACTACAATAATACTTAATCACAGACTGAGGAGATTCCGTTACTTTCCTGCGTGGGAACACACGCGCAGCCGCAAAGAGCAAAGCTCTGTTCTCTGCTTTAACAAGCTCCACCTCCCGGGCCTGATTGACAGATCCCATGACAGCATGGCTAAGTCATCCTGCTATCTACGGAAACATCGTTTACGGTAAGCAAACTTGCTTTTCTGCACTTACCTCCGCAGTGCAGGAGCCGTGGACTTTAATCTTCAGCGCGGCTTGCAGCCACGCCTATCGGGACCCTCTTGCAGCAGGGAGTGCCGCCAACGCTCTCTTCAGCTTCATGGCCTGGAGGCGGCAGTCCCCAGGCTTTCCTGGTGGCTGGAGCCGCCCTCGGTGCTCCCAGCAGCGGCAGGAGCCGCTGCTGACATCGGGGCCTGTGTAGAGTCCCGGCTTCTCCCTACACTGCTCCTGCAGCATGGCTGCTGGCCATGGTTCTGCATACTTCCTGCTTCCTGTCTCCTAGGGCGCGGGCCATGCCTCCTTCAGAGATTTAAAGGGCCAGCCTCCTGACCCCACCTGGACTCCTCCCAGAGCATTTCCTGATCTTCAGCCCTATATAAGGGCCCAGCTTCCAGTCCTTAGTGGCCTTTGCAAGGAGTTAGTTTGTGTCAAGGACTTCTCGTCTTCACTCCTGCTGGTATTTCCTGTTCTTCATGGGATCCCTCATCGTTCTCCATGTTCCTGGTCTCTTCCTGATGTTACGTGGTTTTCCTGATGTCTCGTGGTCTTCCTGTGATGTTCCAGCTCCTCGAGTCCTCCAGATGTCCATCCCGAGGGTAAATCCGTTTCGTTCTATTCCTGTTCTTGGACATTGGAGCCTCAGTCAGTTGGGTTCCTTTCTGATGCCTCTTCTCTGTTTCTGTTTCCTGGACCCTTGGTTCCTCATGGCCACCTTCTCTGGCGTATCATGTCATGTCTCATCACCTCGTGGCATGGGCCAGCCTTCTTGTCTCGCAGCACTAGTCTCCGGAGGGTCATCTTCACTTTTAAGCCAAGTCTCGTCTTGGTCCCATGTTTCATGCCTTAAGCCAAGTCTCGCCTTGGCCCCCCTCCCTTTGCTCGAAGCCAGGTCTTGTCTTGGTCCCTAACCCTGGAATTTGTCTTGGCCCTCGGATGTTCTGGTGGCTGCACCGTCCATGCTTAAGACTCTGATTGAACCTGTGCCATTCCAGCGTGGTCCGCGACCAGCCATGGGCGGCTGTGTAGGGCGCGCCTTGGTACAGGCTTCTACTGAATCTTCGCCATGTTCCGGCTTCAACTACCATGTATTCGTCTGGAGTCTGCTCCGCACTCAAACGTGGTCCGCGACCAGTCCATGGGCTGTGGGCTGTGTAGGGTGCGCTGCGTTGCAACCTCAAACCAGTACTTGTTCCTAAAACCTTGATCCTGAGTCTTCGTGCTCAAGCTTCTTGTCTGAGTCTTCACATCTCAAGCTTCTCGTCTGAGTCTTCACGCCCCAAGTCTCCTGTCTCAGTCTTCATGTTCCAGAGCCTTCGTCTGCCCTCGTCTCCTGTCTGGCCTGCTGCCTTTGCCGTTCCCAGTGGCAGGTCCGAAAGGGCTTGGAGTAGTCGGAGAACCACTCAGAGACCAACCAAGGGTGGTTGGTTTCACTGAGGTATGCAGGTCGGCAGGGGCCTGGGCTTGGTCTCGACCCAGACACGGATTTGTCTCACCAGCCTCGGTGTTTCCCTCTGGGTTCACCGAGGTCCAAAGGCACACATTTCCTATTCTCGCGCAGCAGCTGCTCATGGCATCTCTTGCTCCGTCTAGCCAAAGCCTGCGTGCGCACAACAGAGGGCAAAGGCCTCTCAAGGCCTCCTTTCACATAACAGACTGTAGTGTACAAATCAACTCTTTTTAGAATTTTCTTCACTTATAAAGTCTAAAATTCTTCTTTATTCTTCATTTTATAAAAGTTAAAAATACGTGTGAATTTTCACTTTTATGTGCAAATATACATGTGTACAAACGGGGCGGCCTGGAGCATTCCAGGGCAGGGCCAACATTTACACGTGAAACTTGCTATTTTAAAAGGTACACATGCAGGGTCTGATTTTCAAAGGTATTTGAACACTTAAAACTGGGTTTTACATGTATAAATGCACTTTATCATGTAAGTATGCTTTTTAAAATTGCTACAATAAATGCCATTGAATTGTCAATAGGTTTTACTGCGTTAAGTGCATTTTAACACGGGTAAATAGCTTTTCAAATTGCTATGATATTCTGTTTTATTTATATGTGTGACTCCTTTGAAAATTCCCCTGTATGATTTACCAACGTACTTGCATAAATTTACACCTGCTAATTATCTGGCATAAATGTTGATATTAAACGTGTTTATTGTGTAGTACTGACAGGGTGGGAACTCTGGATGAATTGGGTGGAGTTCAGGCTGAAGAACCAGGAGAGTCTCAATGACCTGGAGAAGGACTGTGTGAACGGCACACAAAAATAACTCCTAAACCCACCCCGACCCTTTAAAACTAATCCCTTAGCTTCTCCCACCCTCCTGACCCCCCAAAAAACTTTCTACAGGTACCTAGTGGTCCAGTGGGGATCCCGGGAGTCATCTACCGCTCTCGGGCCGTCGGCTGCCACTAATAAAAATGGCGCGGGTCATCCAGTGCTCCTGCCATGTGACAGGGGCCGGCCAATGGCACAGATACCCTGTCACATGGTAAGAGCAAAAGGCCATCGGCGCCATTTTTATTAGTGGCAGCCGATGGCCCGGGAGCGGGAGATCGCTCCCGGGACCCCCACTGGACCACCAGGTACCTGTAAAAAGTTTTTGGGGGGGTCGGGAGGGTGGGGGAAGCTAAGGGATTAGTTTTAAAGGGTCGGGGTGGGTTTAGAGGTTATTTTTGTGTGCCGTTTTTCCCGCCCTCCCCCAAAACGATAAGAGAACCCCCACGAACAATTTCGTGGGGTTTTCCTATCGTTTTGAGGGAGCCGATTTTGAAAATATCGTACAATATTTTCAATCATCCGAAGCCCGATTCACATCCCTATTAGCCAAAGGCAGAGCAGTTTTAATAAAGGTGGTAAGATCACAAAGCTGTTAAGTTGTACCAGCAGCTGGATATACAATACCAATTATAGGTTAAAGAATATGAGATGAATTTTCAAAGTAATTTAAATGGCTGTTCTAAAACTAGCCCGGGGCTCAATGCATGTAAAAGTAGGCATATCACCTGATTTTGCTTATACTTTTATGCACATTGGGGAATAGCATTCCTGAAATGAGGGGGGGGGGGGGGGGGTGGCAGAGTTAAGACTTACGTGTGGCAAATGCATGTATATGCGCGTTTATGGCTGTGAGCAGATCTGGGTTAGTTTTTTATAATAGGGATGTGCATTTGATTCAAATGAATTTCAAAAACAAATAAGAGCAATTTGTTTCATTTGGCGGACTGCGAAACGAATCAGGAGACCCCTGAATGAAACAAACCTTATTTGTTATATTCATTTGAAATTAATACATCGGGGCCTCACCTAAGGCATAGGCCAAGGTCCAAAACAGGGCCCAAGGCCTATGCCTGAGTGCGACGCCGAGGCCCAGGCCGACATGGGGGCATCAGTCGAGACCCAAACCCATGAATATGTTCTTAACTGATCCATCAGGTATCCGATAGCTAGGCCAGAAGTCAGCCCAGTTCCGATGCTGGGACCCGGCCCGGAGGCCAGGTCCTGATGCCTGGGCCTTGGCTTAGGCTGGAGCCCTTGCCTAGGCCCAAAACTGCAGCATTACCCAGAGGCTGGGTCCATGATGCCGGGGCCTCGACCTGGACCCAGGCCTGACGTCGGGGAATTACCCAGAGGCCAGATCCTAATGCCTGGGGTTCGGCCTAGTCCAGGGCCAGGGCCAGGGCCCAGGCTCGACACTGTGGCACGACCGGAAGCCAGGTCCAAATGCTGAGAACTCTGCCCGGACCCAGGCCTAATGCCAAGGCCCAGCCCAGAGGCCAGGTCCCAATGGCTGGGCCTTGGCCTAGGCCAGGGCCAGGGCTCAGACCCAAAATTTCAGCCCGATCCGGAGGCAAGGTCTTGACACCTTGGCTTCGACCCAGATCCAGTCCTGATGCTAGGGCCTGGCCCAGTGCCAGATCCCGAAACTTGGGGCTCGCCTAAGCTGGAGCCCATATCCAGGCCCCAACACTTGGGCCTTGACCTAGAGTCAGTTCCAGGCTCAGAGCCTAAGCCTCACAGCTCTGCAGTCACCGTCTTCTTTGTCTTCTTTCTTCTGACATCATGAGCTGGCATCATTAACTCTGGTACATGCACCCCAGCAAATGGCACCATTTTGCTGTATGGCAATTGAACAGGCTGCAACATCAGGCCTTGCTCCAGGTTTCTGCCTAGACTGAGGCCCAGGCATCGGGAACTAACTTCTGGGCCAGATCCCACTGTTGGGCCTGGTTCTGGGCTGAGCCCCAGGAGTTGGGACTCAACTTCCAGGCCGGGTCCCAGCATCAGGCCTGGGTCTAAGCCAAGGCCCTGGCTTAAGACCTGGTCTTCAAGCCAGGCTGCAGCATCAGGTCTGGGTCCCAGTCCAGGCCCCCGCATAAACTGAAGCCTGGTGTTGGTGCATGGCCTCCAGGCTGGGCCGCAGGGTTGGGCCTGGTCCAGGCTACAGCCTAGACCGAGACCCAGGCATCGGGACCCAGCTTCCTGGCTGGGTGCTGGCATCAGGCTCGGGTCCAGGCCTAAGCACCAGTGTCGAGACCCAGCCTCCAGGCCAGGCTGCTGCATTGGGCATGGGTCCAGGCTCTGGCCTAGGCCAAGGCCCAGGCATTGGGACCCAGCCTCTGAGCTGGGTATCAGCATCAGGCCTGGGTATGGATCGAGGCTTCGGCAAGGTTGCCACGTTGGATATGGGTTCAGGCTCTGGCCCACGGATCAGGACCCGACCTCTAGGCCGGGTTCCAGTGTCAAGCCTGTGTCCAGTCAAGGTCCTGTTGGGACTTAGCCTCCGGATTGGCCTGCGGCATCAAGCTGGGTCTAAGTTCTGGCCTAGGTCAAGCCCAGGCATCAGAATCCGAACTCCGAGCTGGGTCCCAGCCTCAGGCCTGGCTCCGGGCTGTGGCCCCGGCATCAGGACCTGGCTTATGGCCCGGGCCGAAGCATCAGGGCTGGGTATAGGTTCCGGCTTACGCTGAGGCCCAGGTGTCGATATTAAGTAGGCCCAAGGCTGAAGTTGCAGTGACCTACCATGGCCTTGGCCTATGCAAATTCAAGGCTTTGGCCTTGAACTTGCATATCGGCTTGGGTGCAGCCAATAAACAAAACCGCAATCGGGCCGGATGAAAAAACCCCACGATGTGAATCGGAACTGGAATCAGAACCGATTCCGGTTCCGATTCACATCTCTATTGGCTAATGTTATAATAAATAAGCCAATGAGAACATAAGATATTGCAATACTGGATCAGAGAGAGGGTCCAGGTCACTGTTGGGTTTGAGGCATAGTGTGGACTCTTAGTCGCAGTGGTGATGACTCCTCCCACGGGGAGGGGCCCCATGGGGAACCACTGCGATAGGCTAGACTCAGAGAGCAGACACTGGAGATGGAAAGCTTTATTGTATTGCTGAAGATAGATGGTAATGGTGCAGGAAGATATGGCACTGAAGTCCAGCAAGGTGCCAATACGTTCAGACAGCCTCAGATGACTGAGTCTCACCCAGATGTACAAGGTTGGTAGTGTTCCGCAGAGTGGGATAAGCCGAACCTGGTGGGTGGAAATGAAGAGCTGGATCATAGAGGTACTCACTGAAGAGTAGTGCAGGAATCCTCCTGGTAGATGGTGAAGGTGGAACCCGAGATCTGTGGTGCAGGATACTCTGAGCTGGATAGGCCCTCAAGAAGCGAGTACCTGGAAACGCAGATGATCCTGAAAAGAGAAGAAAACCCCTGAGGAGAGGTTGTCTAATTAGTGGTAGAAACCCAGAAGGGTAGTTGGAAGCGAGAGGCCCCCGAGGAGTCGGTGCCCAGAGCTTCTTCAGGAGCGAGATACCTCGGAGGGTAGCGTGGAGTCTAAGCGTGCAGCTTAGAAGCGGTCACAGTAGCTAAACCGAATTCCTTGCTAACTCGTTTGTTAGGAGCAGAGCGGAGGCTTAAATACCCTGAGGTATTGACATCATGCGGTGGGGACGCCCCCGAGGTTCTCGCCATGACGTGTAGATAAGCGTAGGCAGCATGCGTGCGCGTACCCTAGGAGACCAGGGGAAGGAGCATGGCAGACGGGGACGCCCATGCTGAGTTGGAGACGCTGAGGGTTTCGGCACTTGGCACAGGAGGCAGCCATCTTTTCCCATGGAGGCGGAGAAAGGCAAAAAAGAGGTGAGGCAGAGTGGTCGCAGCCGTCTGCGACCGACGGATGCAACAGTCACAAGTCCTGGCAAGATCCCAGACAGCAAATAGATCCCATGCTACTATTGTGCAGTGATAAGCAGTGGCTATTTCTTAAGTCTATTGGTTAACAACAGCTTATTAACTTCTCCTCCAGGAATTTGTCCAAACCTTTTTTAAACCCAGCTACGCTAACTGCCTTAACCACATCCTCTGGTAATTAATTTCAGAACTTAACTGAGTGAATAAGAATTTTCTCTGATTTGTTTTGAATGAACTTCTTACGAACTTCATGGAGTGCCCTCTAGTTTTTGGATTTTTTAAAATAGTAAATAACCAATTTACAATTCCCATTCAATTCCACTCATTATTTTATAGATCTCTATCATATCTCCCCTCAGACATCTCTTCTCAAAGCTCAACAGACCCACCTTCTTTAGCATTTCCTTGTAGGGGAGCCATTCCATTCCCTTCATCATTTTAGTCACCCTTCCCTGTACCTTTTCCAATGCAACTATATCTTTCTTGAGATGCAGCGACCAGAACTGCATACAGTACTCTAGTCATGGTGTCACCATGGAGCGATACTGGGGCATTTTGATATTCATTATTTTATTTTCTATTTCTTTCCTAATAATTCCTGACATTCTGTTTTTTTGACTGCCGCCACACATTGATCCGAGGATTTCAAAGTATTGTCCACTATGATGCCCAGGTCCTTTTCCTGGGCAGTAACTCCTAATATGGAACCTAACATCATGTAACTGCAGTGTGGGTTGCTTTTCCCTATGTGCATCACTTTTTACTTGTCACATCACATTTCATCTTCCATTTAAATGCCCAGTCTTCCAGTCTCATAATATCCTCATGCAATTTTTCACAATCCGCTTGTTATTTAACAACTCAGCATAATTTTGTATCGTCTGCAAATTTGTTCACATGAATAGTTGTTTCCTTTTTCAGATCATTTATAAAAATATTAAAAGTCTCTGGTGCCAGTACAGATCCTTAAGGCATACCACTGTTTACCGTTCTCCAATGAGAACATTGACCATTTAGTCCTACTGTCTGCTTTCTATATTTTAACCAGTTTGTAATCCACAATGGGACATTGCCTCCTATCCTGTGACTTTTTAATTTCTCAGGAGACTTTCATGGGGTATGTTGTCAAATGCCTTCTGAAAATCCAAATACTTTATAACCTCCAGCTCACCATTATCTACATGTTTATTAACCCTTTCAAAAAAATGTAGCAGATTTATGAGGCAAGACTTCTCTTGGGTAAATCCATGCTGGCTGTGTCCCTTTAAACCATGTCTTTCTATATATTTGGTTATTTTGTTCTTTAGAATAGTTTCCACAATTTTTCCCGGCACTGAAGTCAGACATACTGGTCTATAATTTCCCGGATCACCCCTGGAGCCCTTTTAAAAAATCAGGGTTACATTGGCCATCCTCCATACTTTAGGCATGGCGGATGATCCCAACGATAGGTTACAAATCTGCAATTTTACTTTCTATTTCTTTCAGAACTTTGGGGAGTATATCCCCAGGTGATTTGCCACTTTTTAATTTGCCAATCTGCTTTATTACATCTTCCAACTTCACAGTAATTTGAATCAGTCCCTCTGAATCATTGCCATTGAAAATAGTTTCTGGCATGGGTATCTCCCCCCTGCATACTCTTCAATAATCACCAAGGCAAAGAATGAATTCAGTCTCTCTATGACAGCCTTATCTTCCCTAAATGCACTTTTAACCCCTCCCCCAAGAGAGATGAATAGACTCTAGCTTCTGAATGGCACATAGCCATATGGAGACTTAGTACACACAGTGATGAGAGCATACAGAAAACGTTCTGTGAAATATCATCAAAATATCACAATAGAAGTATTGGCAGACCCGACTGTGTGATGACATTGCTCATAGTATAATATCTCATCAGCACGCTTGTGGTAGTGCCATCTAAACGTGGCAAGTCCCGATAGTGCTATGAGATTAATCCAGTGAACAGCAGGCAGGGCAGGAGCATACCTGACTCCCTCTGCCGCCCCCAGTTGCTTATGATTGAGACGAGTATCATGTCCGGGTTTCCTGAAGAACCAAACCTCATTTTGTCTTGGTCTTTTTGCTGTTGTTGTTTTTCTTTAGAAAAGTTTCCTATGGCAGCCTGTGAGGAGGGAGTTTTGGGGGGATGGCGGCAGTGGGATTGCATCTGTTTCCTGAGCTGGATGGAAGGGGATCACTTTGGCGAAGGATGTGCAGTAGCAAAATAGTTGTTCTTTGGGCCCAGAAGCTCTTGGGAATGATTTTAATGAGCTTCTTTACATCTATTTCTTATTGCTATTCTTTCCTGCAGAATTTTTCACACACATACACACACACACACACACACACCTCTCTCTTCCAACAAACACACAGCATATATCTCAGATGTGTTGATTACATCTGCTGAACTCTAACAGATGAATTTGAAAGGAATTACGCGCATAAATGTAACATGCTATTGTAGCAATTTTCAAAAGCCCACTTACATAAGTAAAGTGCATTTACATGTGTAAAACTCAGTTTTATGTACGTAAAGGCTTTTGAAAATCAGGCCCTGTGGAAAATTGTCTGCATGCCCCACTCCCCTGTCATTAGAATTCTGGTGCTAATTTCAGTTCCCTATCCTTCACATATTGGTGACTTTTTTTGTTTGTTTAATTTCCTACCCCAATCCTATTCTTCCTCCCTCTTCTCCTCTCCTCCCCGACCCCTAAAGTAACCCTAACCTTCCCCCTTTTTTTTTAAATTTTGATACTTACTGCTCCTCAGCAGTATGTAACCCCCGTTATCCACTTCTGCGCATAATGGGAGTTACGCGCATGGCTGGGCCTTTTGTAAAATGTGCATGGCATGCGCAGGGCATGGCTGCGCATGTAACCCCCTGGTTTTTTTTTACCCCTATGGGCCTTTTAAAATCGGGCCATTAGTATTCAGTGTAATTTTTATATTTCTATTGTAATCCACCCTGAGCAGTTTCATAAGGGTGGGATAAATATTGAAATAAGTAATTGACCCTGACAGGATGATCCAAGCTTGGTTTTGCCCAACTGGATCTATGAACTTGTAGTTCCAATTTCTCTGGGAAAGGTAAAGACTACAAATCATGGATACAATAGGGCATAATCAGGCCTGAATTATATACTTAGTAATACTTCTCTTCTGCCTATGAAGTCTTCTGCTCAAGGGGAGTTACAGAATACACAAATAAATTAATGCAATAATAAATTAAAATAATGCAATAATAAAATCCACATAGCGGTCAGACACCACCTAACAAATCAAGACAAAATCCACAAGGGCAACATAATCATCGACATCAGACTATCAGAGTTGACCTGGGTCATGAGGCTCATCTGATAAAAAGCCCGGTGTGCATGTGTGCCATACATTGGCAGAAAAAGCAGAACTTTGACACACTATCTGTTTTTTGAAACAACTTCTTTTGAATGACTCCATGTTCTTCATTTTAGCCTGGACTGCAAACCAAGATCAGTATTCCTTCTTATGAGTATTGATATTTAAATCAGAAACATTAACATGTAAGACTGCCCCCTGATGAAATTACTTTGTGAAGCGAAATGGAGGCCTCTTGTAGAGGTTATATATAGACATACACGGTTTAATGTCAGTATAACATTATGAGTCCATCGGAGGAATACTACTCATCACCCTTTGGTGCAAAATATTTTTTACAAGAGACTTTGATGTTTGGTGCAACATATACTTTATAAGAGACTTTAAGGATTTTAAATCATGGTGATGCTCGTTTCATGAGATTTTCATTCTTTTAAAAACATGGTAGGAACATATAAGAAACACACACATATATATATATATATCTATATAAATAAAAAAAATAAATATGTAAACTTTTTTATAAGGCAGTTATGATTATAAACATCTGCTAAAACTGGGAGTCATTTGTGAAATAAGACATTTGCTCAATCACTTATATGTGGAGCTATGAACTGGCAGTTTTTGTCCTTGGGTTCTATGGAGTCATTTAGTTTCAATAATTAGTTATAAGTTTATTTGTGGATCTTTTTGGTTGGTTTTTGTGTGTGTGTGTGTGTGTGTGTGTGATTTATAACATGGTAGAACACCCAAGAAGGAGCAATTAACAATTTGCCTATTTTTGTTAGTATATATATATATATATTTTTTTTTTTACCACTGGATGTCACTCTCGTAAAAGTTCTTTGAATTGATTTCTTCCCCCTCTATCACGATCTACGCAGGGCTAATTGTACTGTTTTTTTCTCCATTTTCTGTGTATGGGAAAATGCTTTGTATTTCAGTCGTTATGTCATAGGCTGAGGTTTGCACTCATCTTTCACTCCCATCTAAGTTAGCATTGATTAGCACATTATAAAGAATAGAGATGCGGAGGGGAGTGGATAGGGAGTAAGGAAAAAGGAAAAAAGTTGCTGTGCTGATCCAGATTTATAAAGTCTAGTGAAGGGCTGGAGAAGATGGGTGAAGGGAACATGAAGTAGGATACCTCTCTTTTCAGCATTATCCCTGTAGTTCTAGTTATTTTTGCTTCCGATATTAAGTGGTGCTAAAACCATGGAAAAATGGATGCTTTCAAAATTACATATGGTTGGTATGTGTTTGAGGAAGGATGGGAGAGGGATCTGTTTGACTAATTTGAACTCTCTTGCCTGTGTCTACCAAACTCCATATTTTCATCCAACAGGCAGCAGGGGCGGCTCAAGGCAATCTGTTAGGGACGAGATGGTGCCCCCTCTCCCCACCCCCTCTCACTCTGCCCCCCCCACCTCCCGTCTCCACATCACCGGCCTGGCCTCCGGCGGCGTCATCCCTTCTCCATGCTGCCGGCCTGGCCTCCGGCGTCGTTGTTTCTCCTCCATGCTGCCGGCCTGGCCTCTGGCACCATCATCCGGTGTTGTCGAGCCTCCTCTGGTGTCGGCGTCCTTCCTCCATGCCGCTGGCCTGGCCTCTGGTGTTGTCGTCCCTCCTCCATGCCAATCGCCTGGCCTCTGGTGTCGGCGTCCTTCCTCCCTCCTCCATGCCGCCAGCCTGGCCTCCGGCGGCAGCGGCCTGCAACAGTGACCCTCCTCTTTTCTGCCACTGCTGGCCTGGGTCGGCCTGGGCAGCCGTGGCAGGGGCAGGCAAGGTGAGTTGGATGCCACTTTGGTGTTCTGAGAGGAGCATTTTATGCCACCTCAAGTGGCTGCCTCACCCTGCCTCATTATAGAACTGCCCCTGATGGGCAGTATTTTCCAGGATTAAGGGGCCTATGTAATAAAGGGTATTCTCCATTTTGGGGTCCATTTTCAGCCACTGGCTGGATTGCAAAGATAGCCAGAAACATTTTTCTTGATAACTTTAGGACTGCTCTATGGCACAGCCAGAGTTAGCTAGATAAGTTATCTGGCTAATTCTGAATATTGGAGTTAGCCAGATAACTTACCTGGCTAACTTATCTCCACCCAGAAATGCCCCAGCACATCCTTGCATTATATAGTTACAAGCCGTTAAGCCCGTTAAAACGGGCTACATTAACATTTTTTTTGGATCATTTCCTTCCCCCTCATTCTCCCTCCCACCTCCCCCACTCTCTCCCCTCAAGTCACCTCCCTCTCTCTCCCCTCCCTCCTCCCCTCAGTCACTCCCCCTCCCGCATGTCACTCCTATCTCCCCTCCCCCAGTCACATCCCTCAGTCACTCCCCCTCCCCCCAGGTACTCCTCTCCTCCCCCCTACCTCCTACCCCGCGTCCCTCCTCCCTCCCCCCCTCCCCTCAGTCACTCCTCCCCTCACCGGTGCCCTCAGTCAATCCCTCCCCTCAGTCACTCCTCCTCCCCCTCCCCTCAGTCACTCCCGGAGGGTCCCCCGTCCCGGGTCAGTCACTACTCCCTCCCCCCTCCCCTCAGTCAGTCCACTCCCCCCTCCTCCCCGAGTCACTTCCTCTCTCCCCCCCTCCCCTGAGTCACTCCTCCCCTGAGTCACTCCTCCCTCCCCCCTCCCCTCAGTCAGTCACTCCCCCCTCCTCCCTCCCTCCCTCCTCCCCTGAGTCACTCCTCTCTCCCCCCTCCCCTGAGTCACTCCTCCCCTCAGTCACTCCTCCCTCCCCCCTCCCCTCAGTCAGTCACTCCCCCCTCCTCCCTCCCTCCTCCCCTGAGTCACTCCTCTCTCCCCCCTCCCCTGAGTCACTCCTCCCCTCAGTCACTCCTCTCTCCCCCCTCCCTCCTCCCCTCAGTCACTCCCCCTTCCCTCCTCCTCCCTCCCCCCAGTCATCCTCTCTCCCTCCTCCCTTCAGTCGATCTCCGCCGAAGACCCGGAGCGGCGGCGGCATGCGCGCGAGGGAGGGACAGACTTCCAGGAAGACTGTCCTCCCTCGCGCGCATGCCGCCGCCGCTCCGGGTCTTCGGGCCGCCGCTCCTGCCGCTCCGGGCCGCCGCTGCCGCCGCTCCTGCCCGGGTCTTCGGGCCGGGGCCGCCGCTGCCGCTCCCACCGCTCCGGGTCTTCGGGCCGCCGCTCCTGCCGCTCCGGGTCTTTGGGCCGCCGCTCCGGGTCTTCGGCCCGGTGCCGCCGCCGCTGCTCCCGCCGCTCCGGGTCTTCGGGCCACCGCTCCTGCCGCTCCGGGTCTTCGGGCCGCCGCTCCGGGTCTTCGGGCCGGTGCCGCCGCCACCGCTCCCGCCGCTCTGGGTCTTCTGGCCGCCGCTCCTACAGCGCCATTTTTATTTTTAAGAGGCACACTGTGACCGACATGCTCGCATGCGCGGTAGAGCTGCTCTCTACTGCGCATTTGCGGCACGTCGGTCAAGCTTCGTTTATTAGGTAGGATATTTTAGCTAGATAATGAGATATCCAGCGAAACTTTAGCTGAATAAGTGCCCAACATATTCAAAAGTTGGCATTTCACCAGATAACTCACAAGTTATCTGGCTAAATACTGCTGAATATGAGTCTAAATGTGATTGCTAGAAAAACCCCCCACATAAAGTTTGCTTCTGGGAGAAAAATTTAAAAAACTGCAGGCAAGCTAATTGCAACTCCCTTTTGTGTATCATATGTATATCTCCAGTTATGAGCTTAGCATGATTTTATTATCATGAGCAGACTATAATTATTTCAATTAAATATATAAATAAATAAAAATAATATAGCTGAGAACAACATTATCTGTGTTTGGAATATTTATCAACAGGCAATGGAGAGACACACTGAAACGTAAGTCTCCGCTGTATCTGTACTGCTATGATAACTCACATTCAGCCAGATGTACAAAAAGTGTTCTGTTATTTTGGGGGTAATTTTCAAAAGGATTTACACATGTAAAAGTAGCATATACTGTAACAATTTTCAAAAGCCCATTTACACTCGTAAAATGCACTTACGTAAGACCTAATGACAATTGAATATTATATATCATAGCAATTTTTAAAAGCCCATTTATGCATGTAAATTCTTTTGAAACATAGTCCTTATGGAAGTAATTTTCAAAGGAGTTATATTTGTAAATGTAACATCATATCATAGCAATTTGCAAAATCCCAGTTACGCACTTACAAGTAAATTTTAAAAACTCTGCGTGCGCAATAATACGCGTGTGGCCAGGCCAAGCACATTTTAAAAACAGCCTGGTCATATGCGTATCTCCTGGTATGCGCAGAAGTGCCGGGTTCTTCAAAGGGGGTGGGCTGGGGGCGGGGTCTGGGTGGGGGCCAGCTCGAACAGTGCCATTTTGCGCTGTCCTGGGGAAGTGTGCACTGGCAGCAGGCCGGCGCACGCAGCTTACTTCAGCTGCTGAGCAGAAGTAAGTATAAAAAGAAAAAAAAAATGTGATTAGTTAGGGTGGGTTTAGGGGTCGGAGAGGAGAGGAGAGGGGAAAGGTTAGGAAGGATAGTTAGGAAGGGTAGTCGGAGGAGAGGAGAGGGGAAAAGTTAGGAAGGATAGTTAGGAAGGGTAGTCGGAGTGACGCGGCGTCACGTGATTCCCCGCGCGTTCGCTCCGGGACCCTCTTTGCACCCAAAAGGAACTTTTGGGTGCAACGAGGGTCCCGGAGCGAACGCGCGGGGAATCACGTGTCGCCGACGTCACGTGCTCCTCGCAAAGGAGTTCAGAAATGGCGTCCTGACTCCCCGCTGGACCACCAGGGAGTTTTGGTAAGTCTTGGGGGGGGATTAAGGAGGGTGAGGGGTTTAAATTTTTATTTAGGATCAACAATCGCGATTTCCAACGTATTCAACATAGCTATGTTGAATAAGTTGGAAATCCGATCGTTTTCGCCTCATCACTTTTTTAAGTTAAAAAAAAAAAAAGTTGCGTTTTACATTTAAGTTCAAAACGAATGCACACCCCTACCCCGGGACACGTATTTATTTTCTCATCTCTTGGCCATGCCCAGACCACGACCCTTATTGAACTCAAGTGAAATGTGCACGCAGCAGGAGATACACGCACATCTGGGCAACTTTTAAAATTTGGTCGGCGCACCCAAGCCCGACTTGTGCACACAGGCGCCAATT
Organism: Rhinatrema bivittatum; assembly: GCF_901001135.1. Taxonomy (NCBI): domain Eukaryota; kingdom Metazoa; phylum Chordata; class Amphibia; order Gymnophiona; family Rhinatrematidae; genus Rhinatrema; species Rhinatrema bivittatum. The sequence continues at coordinate 250,929,935 of NC_042622.1, read as the reverse complement.
GATGAATGCGCCAGGCTTTTAAAATCTACCTCTATGAATAATTTTGCCCAGTAATTTATTTGCGTATCTCAAAAAGTGCGACATGTATTTAAAACATAGCCGCATAAGTTTTGACTTATCCAGCTAAGTAGCTCTATGACGACTTAGCTGGTTAAGTAAAATAGCCAGAGAAGTAAAAGAAAAATACTACATAGGCGGATCAGTAAGATAGATGGATAACTAGCGTTTGAAGGCTATCTTACTTATCCAGCTATGTAGCTGGCTAAGTAAAAAATTTTCCAGATAAGTGGCAGACATCTGCTATACACACATTTTTGTGCTCCTAATTTTAATCATTTACACAAGGAAATTTAACTCGCGTATTTTCCTTAGTACTTGGCTTTTAAATGTCTAAATGATCAAATTTTATACCATGCGTGTGTGAAGGAAATGACCAGTTTTACCAATTAGTCCACCAGTTTGCCCAGTCTATCTCTAAGTTTTCAAGACCCCCAGATTCTTCAGCTGGAACTTCCCCAACTTTACCCCAGACCCCTCACACCATTGTCATTTGGCTATAAAGAATTCTATTCTGCCATCCACCAGATGATATACAGGTGTAAATATGCACAGGTAAGAGTTGTATGCAGGTTGTGTTCGCAGGTTTTGAAACAGCATCTTAAGACGGTAACTTTGAAAGCAGCGCACAAGTGCACATAGATGCGTGTGCATCGGAGCGTGTGCCCGGGGATGCAGCAATTTTATACCATGCATGCATGTTATAAAATACACTGGACACGCACATATGTACCCAATTTTAAATGGGCATGCGCTTAGATGTGGAAATCCCAATTCTACTGAATAAGTCAGGATATTTTGTAACAGGCACGCATCCATGCCATTGCCAGTTAAGAACATAAGAACATAAGAAAATGCCATACTGGGTCAGACCAAGGGTCCATCAAGCCCAGCATCCTGTTTCCAACAGTGGCCAATCCAGGCCATAAGAACCTGGCAAGTACCCAAAAACTAAGTCTATTCCATGTAACCATTGCTAATGGCAGTGATTAGTTAGGGTGGGTTTGGGGGTCGGAGAGGAGAGGAGAGGAGAGGGGAAAAGTTAGGAAGGATAGTTAGGAAGGGTAGTTACCAGTTTGTACACCAGTTCGCCCAGTTAACAGCTAGGTCCTCCAACCCTCCCCCCCCCCCTCCCCCCCAGTTTAATAGCCTGCACGCTCCACAGTTACCCCCGACCCTTTAAACCCATTTGAAATGACTAATTTGTTTTATTTTTTTAAGTTACACCTCCTCCAAAGCAGCAGTAAACCTATGTGGCTATGTACCTGGGTGCGCGCTGGGGCGCATGAGTATTTTCGTGCACATCTCTTGGCCGTGCCCTGAATTGCCCATGCCCCACCCACATCACACCCCTTTTTGAAATGATCAGATGTGTGCCCAGCGGGAGATGTGCGTGCATCTGGGCAACTTTTAAAATTCAGTCAGTGTCCGCAAGCCTGACTTACGTGCGCATCTCCCGATTTTGGCACGCACCGGGCTTTTAAAATTCACCTATATATGCGTAGATGGGGGCCCCACCATGGAACGTCTCTGCCCCCCGTTTTTTATATGAGCAAATGCATTGAGGCATTGCTTGTGTATGTTTGAGGTTTATAAAATAACACTTGTGCGAATATGTGCAATTTGCGTGCACATGTGCTCATTTTTACGTACGCAGCTCTTAAAATTCACCTTTAAGCATGTAAATAGGCTTTTGAAAAAAGCTGTGACAGCATGTTACATTTACGTGTGTAACGCCTTTGAAAATTTGTCTTAAGTGTTTTGTCAAGCCTTCCTTTAGGCTCTGTTAACTTCTTTCCCAATCCTATGTTCACACTGCAGCCCTGCTCCTGGAGGAGGATGGCCCATTTCCTGTGCTGGCTCTAGCAATCATATTCTTATCATTATCTGATCATCTAGCTTCCATGAGAGGGCACCCTTCTCACACTGTTCTAGGCCCAGCTCTGGGTTTCAGGGTACAGGCCTCCCCTCTCCTCTAGGAGAGAAGTGGAGGGAGGCAGAATCAACATTTCAGAGGCATTTGTTTCTAATGGTGAAACATTCTGGTGCTTGTTTCTTCTTGGAAGGTTCCTTGCCTCCAGATTCAATCTGTTTACAGCTGATTAATCTTTCAGCCTCTTATGGTTCTTGCTCATCTTTTTTATAGCTTAATCTGAATCTGCAAATTTGCGCAAGACCTGTTGCTAAAGCTGAGGTGGAGTTAGAAAGAGGAAGCAGACTTGCTGAAAAAATTTTAAAAAATCCTTCCTTATGCTAGGATTCTAAAGAGGCTTGCCAGATGGCTCCATTCCTGCCAATCAGGGTGAGTCAGTCCTGGTTTTACTGCATTGCATGCCTAGGCTTGCAATTCTGATTGCCTTAAGAAAGCAGGAACTACTTCTCCATGCATGCAGAGGGATAAAACCAGGATTGGATCAGCATAACCAGCACAAATGGAGCCAGTTAACAAGCCTAATTCTGAGCAGCATTTGAGCAGCCTGAACCCTCTCCTCTGCTTCCTCCCCACGCTCAAAATCAACAGTGGCTCTTTATCTTCTCTATCACCCAGCTCTGACTTTGATAACTCACATTCGGCCAGAGGTACAAAGGGTGTTCTGCCATTTTGTGCCTGAGGGGAAAGTACATATAGACCATTGTGACCACGAGGTGGCATCTGGGAGTTGGACAAGTTGATGTCATCTTACACTTGTAGCAGGTGAAGGTTTCTTAGAAAAAGCCTTTGAGGCTAATCCAAGTTAGGTGCAGACAGACTTGAGAGCTGTGATCAAATGTAGGAAAACGAGTACCTGCAGAAGGTGTGTATGGCAAGGCATGAGAGGTACAGAAAGAAGAGGAGAAACTGTATTAGTTGTTGGAGTTTTTGTTTTATTTTCCATGCACAAAAATGCCTGAATCAGAAGCAGGTGTATTACCTGTGAACTGAGCTTGACTTAACTTCACCTTTTCCTCCTGTTTACTGCAGCCTCTGAGCCTCTTGCAGCTGTATCTTGCTGGTTGAAATTCTTTGGCCAGAGACCTAAAATCAGATTATGTAATGTTTCCCCAGTGATATATCCGAATGAGACAAACAGATTGTTAGTGCTCAGATTTCGTATCAGAAAGCAAAAGAATGTAGGAACCAGGTACCCACTCTGCTCCTCCAGTCTTTAATGGGGGCATACCTAGGGTGAAAGGGGCAGACACCATCTTGTCAGTGAAATTAAATAATCTTCCTTTTGAAATCTTGTTTCACACCATAAAATAAGATGGTTTTTGCTCATCTTCTGAAGAGTTATTTGCGAGGACAGTGTTCAAAGCCATTTACCTGGGTAAATTAATTGCTTGTGTGAAAATTGCCCCCCTGCCCTCTAAGTGGTTAAAAGCACACTCGCTATTCCAGGGGTGGCCAACTTCAGTCCTCAAGAAGCACAAACAGGCCTGGTTTTCAGGATATCCACTATAAATATGCATGAGATCGATTTGCATTCACTGCCTCTATTTTATGCAAATCGATCTCATGCTTATTCATGGTGGATATCCTGAAAACCAGGCCTGTTTGTGGCTCTTGAGGACTGGAGTTAGCCATCCTTGCACTATTCCTTAAAGCGTGTACCTTTGAGCCTCATTTAGGGCAGTGCTTCTCAATCCAGTCCTCAGGGCACACCTAATCAGTCAGGTTTTCAGGATATCCACAATGAACATGCAAGAGCAGGGCTGGCGGAAGTACCAGGCGAACTAGGCCTAGGCCTAGGGCGCGAGCCATGTGGGGTCGTGAGCAGCGGCAAAGAGGAGTGGAGGTTTGGTGGGCTGCTAGCTGCCCAGAAAACAACACAATCGGCAGGCTCGATCGAGAATGAGGTAGGAGTCAGGGCAGAGACAGGGGAGTGGCGGCGTGACCGGAGGGGGGGTGGGGAGAGGGTGGGTGCAAGGCAGAAGGTGCCTAGGTGCCTAATTCCCTTGCACCGGCCCTGTGCAAGAGATAGATTTGCATGCACTGCCTCCATTGTATGCAAATCTATCTTATGCATATTCATTGTGGATATCTTGAAAACCTGACTGGCTTGGTGTGTCCTGAGGACTGGGTTGAGAAGCACTGATTTAGGGGGAGGTGCTTTGGGCAGGATCGGGAAGTAATGCACGTTGATTACATACCCAGATGCTTTATTTTTTATTAAAATTTTAGCTGAACAAATCGGGCAAAAGACTACCCATGGTAGTTTTCAAACATACAGCCCGATACTGTAAAACCGCGGGAGAGCGGACGAACACCCGCTCTCCCGGCGCACGCACCGGCCCTTTGCCGGTGCGAGCTATCCAGTATGCAAATTAGGCGACGCGGTGCAAACGAGGGAAAGGAGGCGCTAGGGACACTAGCGCGTCCCTAGCGCCTCCTTTTGGCCTGGAGCGGCGGCTGTCAGCGGGTTTGACAGCCGCCGCTCAATTTTGCCGGCGTCGCTTCTCGAGCCCGCTGACAGCCACGGGCTCGGAAACCGGACGCCGGCAAAATTGAGCGTCCGGTTTTCGGCCCGACAGCCGCGGGCCGAATTCAAATTTTATTTTTTTTTTACTTTTTTTACTTTTGGGGACCTCCAACTTAATATCGCTATGATATTAAGTCGGAGGGTGCACAGAAAAGCAGTTTTTACTGCTTTTCTGTGCACTTTCCTGGCGCCGGAAGAAATTAGCGCCGACCTTTTGGTCGGCGCTAATTTCTTAGAGTAAAATGTGCGGCTTGGCTGCACATTTTACTTACTGGATCCCGCGCGCATACCTAATAGGGCCATCAACATACATTTGCATGTTGAGGGCGCTATTAGGTGCCGCGGGTGGGCCGCGTGTTTTCCTCCCCTTACTGAATAAGGGGTAAGGGAAAACACGCGTCCAGAGCAGGCTGACAGTGCGCTCCGACGGAGCACACTTTACTGTATCGACCTGAGAAACAGGCAAATGCAGTATCAGTGCACATTAACCGGGCACTCATGATTGAGCGCCTGCTCCCTTAACATGCACCGATCCACCTCTCCCGGGCACCTGATCTAATATTTAAATCAGGTGCCACAGTAGAAAGGAGGAGCTAGGGTAAATTGCGTGTCCCTAGCACCTCCTTGGCAGTGGGCACCCAGGAGAGATGGTTGTCAGCCAGTTAACCTGTGCACAGCCATGGATTAGGAAAATGGACGCTTGTTAATTGAGGGTCCCTTTTCCTAACCTGGCCCGCTGGCACACATTTTTTTTTTTTAATTCTCCTATTTCGGTTCCTCCAACTTAATATCACAGCAATATTAAGTCAGAGGAACCAAAAAAAGGAATAGAAAAGCAATATTTTCTGCTTTTCTGGGTTTTTTTTGGGCACCTCAAGTATTAACGCCTGCTTCGGGCAGACGTTAATTTTTGCAGATTAAAATCTGCGTGTCGGGTGCACATTTTTTTTTTTTGACTTGGGAGAGAATAGCTAATAGCCTCATCAATGCGTATTTGCATATGATGAGGGATATTACCTTTGTGGGGGGTTGGTCGTGCATTTTGGATGTGCTAATCCCCTTACAGCTGAGCGCATTCTATTCCATCGACCTGAAAGTTTGTACATATGTTCCTTTTTGAAAATTAGGTACAAGGATCCATGGGTGACTTTGCACCCAAGTGAGAATTTTAAAAATTACCCCCTGAAAGCAGTAATACCATTTCAGTTGGTCAAAATGTTTCTATTTCTTGTTGCTGCTACTTCCTCTCTTGGTCTTATTCCTCAGTCCCTTTCTTTATGTGTCCTAAAATATGTCTAATATTTGCACACTTTTGTAGAATAAAGAATATCCACCTTTTTAATGTTTCCATACTTTTCTTTCTCTTACTACGCAGGTCAGCTGCTCACGTTGCATTTTTGCTTCACAGGTTATCAGGAGAAGACTCTCCTTTGCTCCTCTCTCTCCTCTTCTGTTGAGGATCAGCATGATAGCATTGGCTCTTATTCTCTTAGGGTGGATAGTGTCGGGAGCAGCAAAGGGTGGGAGAGCGTTCAAAAGCTTTAAACCTCAGTAGTGCCTTAGAAATTAAATAAAAATTAACATGATGAATGATTCTGATCATTTTAACTGCTAACTGAATTATCCAAAACAGTGTTGCTGGTAGTGCTTCCCTGACAATGCCAACAACAGACAGAAAGCATGAGTGAGTGAGACAGAAGGAAGGGCAGAGAGTGAGGGAGGAATGCATGCATGAATTGCTCTATCGTACTACGGTGTTTTATCGATGTGTATTTGTATGAATTGTTTAATGCTTTTATTAATTATTTTGTTCCTTTTATATGTGTTCATTTTTATCATAATATTGTATCAACTGCCATACTGTACTTTTGTGTAGTTACTAAATTCTGTGCTCTGTGCCGAGTGGGTTTCAATTTTTGGAAAGGCTGAGAACAATAAAATAAATAAAAGACAAGTAATTCTGTTCTGACCACTGATGCTCAGCTTGTGTTTGTTGGAGAACCCAGCCCAGGGATTAATCAGTTCTTTCCTCCAATGAAACTCTCCTCCCATTTCCCATTCTTCATAGCTGTTGGAGCCTGGGTTACCCTACTGATGACAGGCCGAGAAACCTCTCTGCCAGTGGGGCAGATAGCACCCCCCCCTTCCCAGTGCCTCCCAAAATCTCAGTGCTTGCAGAGGCTGCCGGCAACTGTTAGGCCAGAGACTTTGCTCATCTCTCAACACGTTGCACAGTGAGTGGAGAAGCAGCTGCTGCATCAACCTGCAGGACATAAATCACAATCATGGCCTCATCTGTTGCATTTGGCCACTCACAGTGTTCAGAAATGAAACATTAGCTTAAAACAGAAATGCATAAATAAAAGACTAAAGAGACTTTGATGGATGGTATTTGAGTTGATAATAGGCCCCCAAAAGTGTCAGAAAATGTGCTGGCTTTTATTTCATGATGCTTTCAATTTCATTGTTAAAAAGTTCTTCATTTCCTTGATTCTTTCTTCACTCATCTCAGTCATATTTCTATAGGAGTTCTAAAATATTTCCACATAACTTTGCTGCTACCTGCCTTTGTATGCTGGTGGGGGAATCCCCATATGGCTACTGTTGTGCTGGTGACAGTAGTCAAAATATTCAAGCAAGGCAGTAGGCTTAACATACAGGGATGGTAACTTTCAAACCAACACACATGTGTGCATGTTCGTCGACCTGCACCCAGGGACACGGCTATTTTATAAATTGTGCGTGTATATGTACGTATGTTAAAAAATAGCCTGGCCGCACGCACATTCACGCCAAATTTTAAGTGGGCATGCGCAAGTGCACGCAAATGCCACTTCTACTGCTTAAATCAGGGGATTTTAGAAGAGCGCATGCCAACGCCATTTCCAGTTTTACCAGTTTGTCCCTAATTTGTCCAGTTAAGAGATAGGTCCTCCAACCCCCCCCCCCCCCGCCCCCCTAGTTTAATAGCCTTCACTCCCTTCAGTTATCCTTCATCCTTAAAACCCGCAAATCTGCCTATTTATCTTTATTTTATCTTACGCGGCATCCATAGCAGGGAGACTTGGCATGCACCGGATAGCTTAAGGATTTACGCGCACATCTCAGGCTCACGTCCTGAAACGTCCATGCCCTGCCCCTTTTTGAAAATTTTCAAGATATGTGCACTGTTGCATTTACACGCATATCGGGGCAGCTTTTAAAATCCGCTCAGAGCGAGAGCCCAACATATTTGCACATCCCCTAATTAATGTGCATGTTGGGCTTTTAAAATTCACCTTTTAGAGTAGGTCCAAATACAGGTCCCCACCTTCTGAATGGCACAAGACATGGCAGTACCTACAGTAATGATCTTCCTTAGAAGCTGAATTAATGCTGCTTTCTATGTCTCATTTCCATTTTTTCCTCAGTTTTATGAGTGCTTGCGCAAATCCCCAAGATAAAGATAGAATAATAACAGAATAGTCTTCTAAAAACAGAATAGGAAATCATAGAAACATAGAAAATGATGGCAGAAAAGGACCAAACGGTCCATCCAGTCTTCCCAGCAAGCTTATGGTAGAATCTGCTGCGCCATACAGGTCACCTCCATAATTACTTTCCCAAACCATCAAAGTCAGGACCTTGTTGGCTGCTGTCTGAGTCCAATTCCTTGTTACCTCTTGCTGTTGAATCAGAGAGCAATGTTGGAGTTGCATCCAAACTTTCAGGCATATTGGTTAAGGTTGCCACACCAGCAAGTTACCCCCATGCATTCTTTTCTTCATTTCCATCCTCTAGCCTTTAGGAATCCACAGTGTTTATCTCGTGCCCCTTTGAGATGAGGTTTTTGTCTTCACCACCTCATCTGGAAGGGCATTCCAAGCATTCACCATGAAGAAATATTTCTCGACATTGGTTCTGAGTCATCCTCCCTGGAGTTTCATTACGTGACCCATAGTTCTACTGATTTCTTTCCAATGGAGAATGTTTGTCAATTGTGCATCATTAAAACCTTTTAGGTATCTGAAGGTCTGTGTCATATCTCCCCTGTACCTCCTCTCCTTCAGGGTACACATATTTAGGTCCTTCAACCCCTCCTCATAAGTCATTTGATGAAAACCCCCCACCATTTTTGTCTCCCTTCTCTGGACTGCCTCCATTCTATCTCTGTCCCTTTTGAGATATGGTCTCCAGAACTGAACACGGTACTCCAGGTGAGACTTCACCAAGGACTTGTACAAGGGGACTATCACTTCCTTTTTCTTACTGGTTATTCCTCTCTCTATGCAGCCCAGCATTCTTCTGGCTTTAGCTATCACCTTGTCACATTGTTTTGCCATCTTCAGATCGCTAGACACTATCACCCCAAGATCCCTCTGTTGCTCTGTACACAACAGCCCTTCACCCCCAAGACATACAGCTCTTTAGGATTACCACACTCCAGATGCATGACTCTGCACTTCTTGGCATTGAATCCCAGCTGCCACACCTGTTATGAATCACCGCTGCCCGCGGGTCCCCCCGCGAGCAGGCCACTTACCCTCGCAGCTTTCTTCGCCGACGTGGCAGGACGCCGCTGTCGGCCTGCCCACGCGGCCAGGAGGCCGCCCTGCTTCATCCTCTGCTCCGCGGTCAGAGCCGCGGCCTTCTTCGGGGCTGGAAGTGCCCCCAACATTGTTTCCTTCTTCGCGGCGTCAGGCCGCAAGCCCCGGTGTCATCTGGCGGCTGGAGCCGCCCCTGGGGCTCCCCGCAGCGGCTGGAGCCGCTGCCGACGTCAGGGCCTGCTCCTCAGGCCCTGCTCAGCGTCTGACGCACAGACGCTGTGCAGGCCGCTGTCCATGGTCCTGCACAGCCTCTGTTTCCTGCTCCTAGGCGCGCGGCCACGTCTTCTCTCTACATTTAAAGGGCCAGACACAGGAAGTGTCTGGGCCCCACCTTGGGACTATTTCCTGTATCAGCCCTATAAAGGGCTGCTCCGTCAGTTCTCCAGTGCCTTGCGTTGTCGTCGTCTCTTCACTCTGGAGGCTCCTGCCTGCCACAGCCTGTGTAAGGTCTTCTTCTCGTGGAGCTCCTCATCATGATGTCATCTTGTTCTTCCATGTCATGTCTTCGTGCCTGAGGTCCTCATCCAGGTGTCTTCATCCTCTACGTCCTGGTGTTCCTGCCTTCCTTGATGTTCCTTCCTACGCCATGCCTCGTCTTTGCTCTCGAGCCTTCTGATACCGGTAGGCCGGGGGTCCCTCAGATGCAGTACTCCTCGGTGGATTGCCTGCTGGTGGATGGTTGTCCTGTGCTCCTGAGCCGTCTAGTCCTGATGTGTGTTCCTGTGCTGTCCCGCTCCTGTCGTGGTCCGTGACCAGTCTGCAAGGGCTGTGTAGGGCGCGTAACGGACAGGGTGGTCCGCGACTCAGTCCCGCGGGTGGCCTGAGTAGGGCGCCCTGAGAGACAGTGCCAATGTCCATGCCTCGTGTTGCCTTTGTGGATGTCAAGAGTCTCGTCTGGATGCCGTCCGCATCGATCCCAAGTGTCTACGTCATGGATGCCGTTGCATCAGCCTTGTGTCCTCGCCATGGATGCCGTTGTATCAACCCCTAGTCTTCGTGCCTCGTGATGCCGTCGCATCAGTCATGTGTCTTCGTCCCTGGATGCCGTTGCATCAGTCATGTGTCTTTGTCTGGATGCCGTCGCATCAATCCACAGTCATGTCTTCATGTCAAGGTCCGTCTGCCCTCAACCTCAGGCCAGGCCTGCTGCTCCATGCTGCTCGCAGCAGGTCCGAAAGGGCCCGGAATGGTCGGAGGACCATTCACCTTCCAACATCCTAGGATGTTTGGTCATGGGAGCTTGCCGGCCTGGCGGAGGGTAGACCGTCAGCCATGCGGGGCCACCGTCAACCCTTGGCTCGGTCCTGAAGGTCGGGGTCGGGCTGAGGCCCATGGGCACACTAAACCACCAGAGTATAACAGAATGCAGGCCCTTTCGAGGCCGTTCTCAACAACACCTTCGACAACTGTTCAAGCTTCCTTAAATCACGTCTTATTCTCTCTACTCCTTCTGGAATGTCCACTTCTTTCTCTGATGTATCTGAAAATGTTTTGTCACCTTGCTTTACCTCTTTGGCAATCCTTTCTTCCTTTTGACATTTTGCTTTCTTGATTATTTTCTCCATCTCCCTCAGTTTCACCAGATATTCTTCCTTGTGTTCCTCCCTTTGGCATCCTTTATATTTCTTGAACGCTGTTCTTTTTGCTTTTATTTTATCACCTACTTCTTTTGAGAACCAGATAGGTTTCTTATTTCTCTTTTTTTTTTCCATTTTTTATTTATTGAATTTTAATATATTTACAAGAAAACTCTTGATTGAAATCAGTAATGCTTATATAATATTTCTAATGCACAAGTTAAATAAAGCAGGAAAAAAAAAACCGAACAAGTCCAATAAGCATTGCACACTTAAGTCCTCAATATGGAGGAGAACCAAAACACAATTCTAAGTAATTTCCATATATATTCAAAAGAAATGGCAAATATAGCTGTTAGGATGCAGAAGCAATTTAAACACTAAGGAACCTTTTGTTTTCAAGTTTCCATGGCTGGGGGAATTTCACCAGAGTTAGACACAGGAGTTTTCCCCACAAGGAACTGGGACAACTGAGGTGGGTCTCAAAAAAAAAAGGAAACATTTTGGTATTTTACCAAACATTTACATGGAAATTTTAAAATAAAGAAACCCCCAAACTGTTGTACCCTAGATCTCATTAATATGAATTGTTTTTGTCTTTTTTGCGTGTGACGCGATACATCTGGAAACATATTTACTCTAAATTGCATAAACATTTCTAATCTATGCCTGAAAAACAATTTCAATAGCCAGTCTCTATCAGGCTCTAAGACTAGTGAGACAATCAATGTAGCGGGAACTGCAATATCCAAATCCGAAGTCTCAATAATTGCTGTTAAATCCATTTCTGGTGTTTCAGTAGGCTGCAGAATATCCATTCCTTCTCTCTGATAGCCCGTCGCCCTTCTATAAGGTGGCAAATAAAATACTTTAGAAGTTGGAGGTATAGCATTTTCAGGTATCTTTAATATTTCTATTAAGTATCTTTTGAACATATCCTTTGGAGGGACTAATGGAACTTTAGGGAAGTTAATAATCCTCAAGTTCTTATTTCTGGTAAAATTCTCCAGGGCTTCCACTTTTAAAGCTAAGTTAGCATTATCTTTAACCAGCAAATGTTGGGACTGCTGCATGGAGTTCATTTGAACCCAAAGATTTGAAATTTGTTGAGTCATATCTGCTGAAAAATTTTCCATAGTGGAGATTTTCTGACCCATCTCATTATACTTCTTTACAATAGGTGATAACTGCTGTGTTATAGATCTCCACAACTCAGCAATTGCCTCCCATATAGATATCAAAGAGATCTCACCAGGTCTTTGCACTGGAGGCAGCTCTGGAATTGGTAAATCAGACCACGATGACTCCTGCTTTGCTCTCTCTGTATTTCCCCCATCTCCGTCTTGAATATTCCTCCCATCCGTGCCTCTCGAGATGGCCACCAGGCTTACAGCTTCCTCCTCCACCCCGCTGTTCCCCACTGAACTCACCGACTCATCCTCCTGGGTCCTCGGCGTTTCCACAGCTTCTGGGGTGGTTCTTTCAGCTGCCAGATTACTAGGAGGCGTTCCTCTTACCGGGCTCAGTGGTGACATGGAGCCAAGGATAGAAGGGAGCTCACACTCTCCTCCCCCTCCATCCAGCGACTGTCTCCCTGGTATCGGGCTGCTGCGGGTGACATGGGCGTCCATAGGACCGGAGAAAGTCTACCCCGAGGGAGTCACGGGGAAAGGCACCCTAGGTTTCCTTTTCCTCCCCATACGCAGGAAACTTCAGGTAAATGCGTCCAGTATCAGAATGCTGATCTGGTGCAAATGCAAGAGAGGACGACCGACGCCAACCTCCTAACGGTCAGCCATCTTGGATCTCCCCTCCGGAGGGCCCGTTTTAGGTCCAGGTTTCTTATTTCTCTTACTTTTATTTACTTTTCTAACATATAGATTTGTTACCTTTGTAACTGCTTCTTTTAGTTTGGCCCACTGTTCCACCTCTCTCATTTTCTCCCAGTCTTTTAGTTCTCCCTCCAGGTACGTCCCCATTTTAACAAAGTCCGTATTTTTGAAATGCAAAACTCAGGTCGTCGTATGACTTCTCCGTATCCTGTTTGCAATATCAAACCATACTGTTTAATGATCACTGGTGCTGAGGTGGGCACCCACCCGGACATTAGAGACATTATCCCAATTAGTGAGCACTAAATTGAGTATAGCTCCCTCCCTCGTGGGTTCCATTGCCATTTGTTTGAACAGAGCCCCTTGCAGGACATCCACTGTCTCTCTGTCTTCATGACCATACTTAAGAACACTATATATGATGGCCAAAAAAAGACCAATTGTCCCAGCCAGTCTGCCGAGTTATTCCTTTCCACACTGCTAAGGATATATCTCAGCTGTTAGTCATAGAAGCTTGTGTGCTTGTAGGATATTGCTTGTTTTCCAAGTCAGTTATTGTTGTCTTCTTTTCTCGATCTCTCCCAACCTGGATAGATGAGTGTTAGGATTTGTAAGAGTGTGGACCCTTTGGCCGAGATGAGAGGTGGTACCACCCAGGGGGAGGAGCCCCACTGAGCCTCACCGTCGGGAGGCGGAGTCTCAGCGGCGGGATGATTTACAGCAGATGTGTTGATGGAGAAAGAGAGGGTGACCCCAGGAGGCAGGCCACGGAGCAGCAGCGCTAATGCTGCCGTCAGACTCAGCTCGGGAAACTGGAGTCAGGCAAATGTCTGTGGCACTACCCGAGGAGCGGGGGTGTCGGAGGATGTTACAGTTACTGTAGATACACTGGGTCCATAGGAATGCTACTCAAGAGGGTTCCTCGGTGGAAGATCACGGTAGTGGTCCGCAGAGCGGTGTACACCGGCAAGGGTTCCTCCAGTAATCATGGCAATGGTCCGAAGAGTGGGGTACACCGGAGAGCATTCCTCTAGTAGTCACTGCAATGGTCCGCAGAGTGGAGTACACTGGAGGGAAGTCCCACATAGATTACACAAGCGAGGGTCCACAGTGCAGTACTCACAGCGGTTGGAGATGAATAGAAGTTCCAAAGAAAGCCTCAGGAAGTGAGGCAGGCAGTAGTCTGGGTGAGAGGCCCTCCGAGGAGCGGATAGCCAAGAGACGAGGGAGGCCCTTGAGGAGCGGGTACCTGGAAGTCTCACACCACAGAGCAGGAACCGGAACAACGTTGAAAGAGAGTAGGTAAATGCAGCAAATGAACTCATTGCCAAGTTGCCAGCTGTTTGGGCTGGTGAGCTTAAATACCGAAGTAGAGTGACGTCATCAGATGGGGATGCCCCTGAGGTTCCCGCCATGACGTGGTTAAAGCTGGTCAGGACGCGCGCGTGCCTAGGGAACCCTGAGGGGAAGATGGCGGTCGGCAGCGTCCATGCTGCCCAGGAAGGCCCAGGAATGGAGGCCGGAAGGCCGGTGGTGGTGTTGCGTCCGTCGGTCTCAGACAGCTTCGACCCTTGTGCCTCACCTTTTTCTCTGCTCTCTCCGCTAGCCTTGGGAAGATGGCCACCGCCGCGTCTGCTAGCTGCTCTCTCCGGCATCCCCGGAATGGCTATGGGGTTGTCTTCTGCCATGTTCCTCCCAAGGGCCTCCTAGGATGTGCGCATGTGCGTGCGCTACCCACATCTTTATTCCAGCTACAGTGCGAACCTCGGAGACGTCCCCCTCGAGTGACGTCACAACATCCGGGTATTTAGCCTTCACTTGTTTGCTAGCTCGTTGAGTTAGCAAGGATTGGATTCGTCCAGTCTACGCTGCTCTGCCGCTTCCGTGCTGCCGCTGGAAGCTCTCTCTCTGCCCTTTGGGGTAACTGCTAACCTGGGCACCCGCTCCTCGGGGGCCCTTCCTTTTCTTTCAGGTGCTTTATTGGGATCAGGTACTCGCTCCTCGAGGGCCTGCTCTCCATGCCTTGGTGCCTGGAGCCATCTACTTTTGCCTGGTGGAAACCTTCAACATTACAGCTACCATCTAGTGAGTAATCTAATTCTCAGTCTGTCACATCTATAGCTTTGCCGTGCTGGGGAACCTACACCGGAACCTCCCTATACCACCTTGGTGAGATGGGTCCCCTCTGCTGAGGGTCCCTGGACTGCTATTTCAGGACCTGCTCACTACTGCCACCTCTGGTGGCTTACATCTGCTGTATAATAAAAGACAATTCAGTGTTTGTGCGTCCTGAGTCTAGCCCAGTACTGTGGCTCCCCATGGGGCTCCTCCCCATGGGCGTGGTCATCATCCACAGTACCCAAGAATCCACTCAAACACCTCAAAACCGTAACAGGTGGCTAGCAGAGGCCGTGAGTTCACCCAACGGAGCTAATGCAGCAAAGAGAGGTGAGCAGCAGCGGTTGCAGCCGTCTGCGGCCATGGAGCGTAACAATGAGTATACACATTCTCAATCTTAATCCAACTCCCCCCCCCACCCCCCCTACTAAAACTCTAGATACTTCTGCAGAAACAGGCCCAGAGAAAATGTTGCCTGGGCTGCATGTGGAGGGAGGGGAACAGGAGGAGGAGGAGCATCAGGCCCCAATGGTGGAAGAAGATACATGGGCTGCGTGGGAAGGAAAGTGGAGGAGATTGGGGCAGAAGAAGCAGGAGGAGATCAGACTGCCCCATTGGTCAGCCCTGAGGGGCAGAAGGAAACAGGAGGAGATCCCTTGGCCTAGGTCAGTGGAAGGAAGTAGGAGATCCAGCAAACCTGGAGGAGGTGGCTGTTGTCATTGGTGGGTATGGGGTAGGAGAGAGAATGAGTGAGCATGTGTGTGAATGATACTGTGTGTGTGTGCATGTGTGTGAGTGTGCATGTATATGTGTGCATGTGGAAAAATGAGAGGCAGTGAGAGTGAGCGTGTGTTTAGAATGACTTGTATGTGTGTGAAAAAGAGTATGGGCGTGAACATATGTGTGTGTATGAGTGAAAGACTGTGCACCTGCTGCGGCCCATTCCTCCTCTCCAGCCCCCCCCCCCCCCCCCGCCCCCAATCCATGACAGTCTCAGGATGAGTGGACATCCAAAGTTCCTAGGTCTGCACAATACCGATTACTATCAGGATCTTCACTACTGATGTCTGAATGACGCAGGATCCATGGGTGTGTGTCTCCTTGAAAACAGCAGGGTGCTCATTATCTATGAGTAGCAGGATCCCAGACTTTCTGCTCAGCAGTGCTGCTCCCCCAGGCAGGCCCACCATCTGACCGGTGAAAGAAAATGAAACTGCACTTTGTCCACAAAAGTTACTTTCCACTTACTTCATTCTGGACAGCTTCTTGCCTAATCTAGATTTGAACATAAAATACAGTGGTGCCACATTTCAGACAAATAGCCTGTGAGTGGGGACTGATTTATGCCCCAGCTCCCTGCTGCGTTCCAGGAATCTGGGCTTTCTCCTGTAAACAGGAGACAAATTGGTCTTCTGAAAGCATTTTTCTCCTGCTTCGCCGTCCCCCACCCCCAAAGACACCCACCTGCAACTCTTCGCATTTCAGTGCCTGGAGCTGCTATTCCCTGCTTCCTCCCGCCAACAGACTCGGCGCTTTTATCAGGGACCAGCAGAACATGGGAGCCTTGCATTGTGCAGACGAAGCAGAATCCATGCAGGACAGCGCTTTGGCTTCTTCTTTCATGGAGCAGCCTGCCTTGCAGAGATTGGCAATCAAAATTAAATAAAATCTTCTGCAGTGCGGAAGAAAGAAAGGGGAGAATTGATCACATTTGCTGAATTATGCAAACTTTTCTTGTTCAAATCCCTCGCACATAAGTAGGGCTGAATTTCGATACTTCTTTTCCTCCTCGCTTTCTGAACTTCTCCCCCTACCGCCTTTGTCCACCTTTCTTTTTTTTTTATTTTCTGCTTTTATGCAAAGATGCTACTTCTTATCTGAAGATTTCATTTTCACCTACTGCAAGCTGGGGCTTCCCCTCCTCCAACCTTCTCTCATTAAGCTAGTGCTAGCTCAGTGGAAGCAGTGTATGCCCATTAATACCTTGCCCAAGGCCTGCATTGCTGTCCTGGGGGCAAAAGAGACATGTGCAGGTGATAAGCAGCCAGTTTATAGCAAGCAAGATTAAAATAAAATATGAAAAAATAAATACAATCCATTGAAGTTCCTAACTGAATCCCAGACACAATTGGAATTTGATGGACTCTGACCCCGAGGCAGCCATAGCCACCTGACAGAGCAGTGCTAGATTTTTATCTTTAAACTGAAAGTTACTATTCTTGTTTTTTTGTGATGTGTGAGGTTGTGCTCCCTGGATATTGAACCTCATTAAGCTTCAGCCTGCACCAGAACTTTCCTAACCAAAGGAACTGTAGCATTACAGGGAAGAAGGGGTTTGGATGCAGGTGGAGGTGCAGGAGAGGGGAAGAAGAATCTTTTCCGATCAACACACAGGGGGTATTTATGTGTGCTAGTTTTAATGATGGCAGAGCTCAAGTAATTTGATTTTAATGCAGGTTACATTATCAAACAGGTAACGAGAAGCTTGGGAGTGGGTGCCAAGTTAGTAGCGTGGATTACAAACTGGTTGACTGACAGGAGACAGTGTGTAATGGTAAATGGATCTACTCTGAAGAACGAATGGTGTTAAGTGGAGTGCCACAGGGATCGGTTTTGGGACCAGTTCTGTTCAATATCTTTGTGAACAACATTGCGGAAGGAATAGAAGGTAAAGTTTGTCTATTTGTTTGATACTAAGATCTGCAACAGAGTAGACGCCCCTCAAGGAATACAGAAAATGAAAAGTGATTTAAGAAACCTTGAAGACTGGTCTAGGATTTGGCAGCTGGGATTCAATGCCAAGAAGTGCAGAGTCATGCATCCAGAGTACAATAATCCAAAAGAGCTTTATGTGATGGGCAGTGAAAGTCTAATGTGCACTGACTGGGAGAGGGACTTTGGTGTGATAGTGTCTGATGATCTGAAGGTAGCGAAGCAATGTGACAAGGCAATAGCTAATGCCAGAAGAATATTGAGCTGCATAGAGAGAAGAATAACCAGTAAAAAAAAAAGGAGGTGGTGTTGCCCTTGTACAGGACCTTGCTGAGGCCTCATCTAGAGTACTACATTCAGTACTGGAGCCCATATATAAAAAAGGATAGAGATAGGATGGGGCAGTCCAGAGAAGGGTGACCAAAATGGTGTGGGGGTCTGTATCGGAAGACTTATGAAGAGAGGCTGAAGGATCTGAATATGAATACCCTGGAAGCGAGGTGGTGCAGGGGAGATAAAATACAGACCTTCAGATACTTGAAAGATTTTAATGATGCACGAACTTTAAACCTTTTCCGTTGGAAAGGAAACAGTAGCACGAGAGGTCATGAATTGAAACTTCTGGGGGGATGACTCAGAACCAACACCAGGAAATATTTCTTCATGGAAAGGACAGTGGATGCCTGGAATGCCCTTCTGGAGGAAGTGGTGAACACAAAAACAGGCAAAGAATTCAAAGGGGCATGGGATAAACATTGTGGATCCCTAAAGATTGAAGGACGGAAATGAAGAAATGAGTGCATGGGGGTATCCTGCTCAGTAGCGGTTATTACTCTTAACACTGTGCATAGGGATTACCACCCTTAACCAAAAATTCTTGATGCTTTTGACACAAATGCAACATTGCTTTCTGCTTTGATGGTGGGGGAGGGAGAGGATTTGATTTCAGACGACAACCAACACGTTATGGGGTACTGATACACAGTAATAAGGAAAAAAAGCACAGGACTGCTTCTATGGCTTTGTCCAAAAGCAATTACAACACGTTAAGCAAAGCACGTTAAGTAGCTGTGTTCAAATTTTCAAGAAGGCTCCTAACCCAGTAAAAATGTTGCTATGTTACTATATAAGGCTTGGGGTTAACCTGAATGGAGCATCAGTTGCTGCCATGGGAGACTTGCTGGGCAGAGTGGATGGACCATTTGGTCTTTTTCTGCCATCAATACTATGTTACTATGTTAGATACATTATTATATGTATGCATATGATGTGCCACTAGAAATAACAAGGGATATTCATATACCCATGGCTTTTACATTATTGACGTAGACTAGGTTTCCTTAGAGTTTTATGTCACTTTTTTCTGAATCATCTCAGTTCATTTAAAAAAAAAAACAAAAAAATCCAAGAAAAAGAATTTCTACAATTTACAGATACCTTGGCAGTAATATGTTTTCAGGATGAAACTTAGGAGCTAGAGGCTATATTTATATAGAGAGCGTCTACTGGTGCCAACAAAACCCTAAATTATTGTTGCAAGGCAGTTTGGATGGTGTATCATTGGTGGTTGCTGATGGGAAACAACACTGGTCTCTTTGGTATTTTATGAGAGAGACACTAGGCCAGCAATACAGAAAAGTCTGGCACTGAGGTTCATGAAGTGCTGGGACCTACACAAAGCTGAGTCATTCTGACCTAAGACCCCTGGGAGCTCCTTGAGGAGGTTGTTGAAAGAGAGCAGAGGGATCTGGTGGCAGCGATATAGGTAAGTAGGAGTGACTTCCTGATGCAGATGGTGAAGGTTGTCTGAAGTGACTGTACTCACATGCTAGAGGGACAGAGCATATATGATACGCTGGGATGAGACTCCCACCACCAGCATGTTAAGCAGGAAAGAATACTGCATGTCAATATATGATATATAAATTTTAAGCAGCAGATCACAGGCCTCCTGTCTGTGGCTGCCACTCCAGGTCACCAAAGTCCTGAACTGAAGAGATCCTCCTTTTAAGAGCCATCGCTCAGTTATATCAGTCCAATGTCTAACACAGAATATATGTATCAGCCAACATCTGATTCAAAATCACAGCTTACAGATGGTACAAAATAACTACAAGCATCCAGAATTGTGTATCAAGCCAAACAGATCAAGTGTGTCCAGTCAACATGTGATGTGGAAATTGCTATAAACCAGCCAAGATGTGATACAGAATTATAATACCTCACCAATTCGTGATTCAAAAATTGCTATACTCAGCCAGCATCTGATATGGAATTAACTCCCTTAGCATCATTATTTCAAAGTTTTGGCATTCAATGCTTCTTTTTTGCAGATGACATATAACTGTTGGTAAATGTGGGAGTAGATCAAGTTGGGGCCATGAATAATCTGAATAGTGTTGGAAAACAATAGCCTATTGATTGTTTAGACAAAAATTATAGCTATACCCAGATAAATCAGAATTACTATGATTCAGCAGGACGAATCATGCCCTTTCAGTTTTCCCAATGGTTCAAGGAATTGAACTATGAAATAGTGAATGGTTTGTAGCTTGGGAGACTTGCTGGATACACAGTTATTCATGCATACTCAGATTTTTAAAGTAGTTCGGGCTTCCTTTGGCTATTTGTGATTGATCCGTATATTGCGTCAGATTTTGCCTATTCAGGACATAAAGACATTAGTAGGGGCTTTTGTTATCGTCATGTGTTATATTAGGGTTTGCCAGGGATTGCACTTAAGTGACTGCAGATGTTTCAGAATATGACAGCCCAGGTTTAAAGAGTTCTGACCATATCACTCTGGTGTTGTATGACCTACACTGGGTACCGATTCCCCAACATATTCAATTTAAAGTGCATTGTACATAAATATTGTGCCCCGGTCCCTCCACCTACCTCGGGGACAGCCTGGGCCGCTTCGAGGCCTCCTCTGGCCTGAACTGCCTCCTGCGCGTCTCTCCCTCCTTGGGAGAGATGCTGTCAATCCGCTGCAGCTGGCCCCGCCCCTAGACGCTCGCACGCACGCGGGGAGGAGTCCCTCTTAAAGGGGCCAGCGCGGGAAAACTCAAACCCTGCCTTGGATGACGTCAGACGCTATCAGGGTATTTAAACCCTGCTTCTGGACATATTCAGTGCCTTGCAAAGAGGTTCTCTCAGTTCACTGAGTTTCTAATTGCTGCTTTGGATCTTGGATCGTCTCTTCTATCTTCTGACCCGGCTTCGTCCATTGACTCCGTCTTCAGCTTCCGCCCCTTGCTTTGGTTTCGGACTTCTGACTTCTGGCTTCTGACCCAGCTCCGTCCAACAACTCTGATTCCAGCTTCCGCCCCTGGCTTTGGCTTCAGATCTCTGACTTCTGGCTTCTGACCCGGCTTCATTCTTGGACCTTGACTTCAGTTTCATCCGCCTCCACAGGTATCGGTTCTTGCTGGCCCAGAGGATTCTCCTAAGTCCCAGCGGCTTGGGCTCTCACGGGCTCCTCCCGGGGGAGCTGTGGGCTTCCGAGGGTGAAGACTCTCCAGCCTCCTGGGCCCTGCCTTCCTCATCGACCATCTCTTCGGCCGCCTCCTGGATCCTTGGTCGCATAAGGTCCCACCTAAGTCCAAGAGGTCCGGATCCCTATGGGCTCCTCCTGGGGGGACCTCGGTCTTCTAGTGGTGAAGCCTTCTTTGAAGTCTCTCTTCAGCGCCGCCTCCCGGCTGTGACACTCACTGTGGGTCTCCACAGTGCAAACTAGGGATGTGAATCGTTTTTTGATGATTTAAAATATCGTCCGATATATTTTAAATCGTCAAAAATCATTAGAGGCGCGATACAATAGGAATTCCCCCGATTTATCATAAAAAATCGTAAATCGGGGGAGGGGGGAGGGGAAGGGGGAGGGCGGGAAAACCGGCACACTAAAACAACCCTAAAACCCACCCCGACCCTTTAAAAGAAATCCCCCACCCTCCCGAACCCCCCCAAAATGTTTTAAATTACCTGGGGTCCAGTGGGGGGGTCCCGGTGTGATCTTCCACTCTTGGGCCACGGCTGCGTTAATAGAAATGGCGCCGGTGCTACCTTTGCCCTGTCATATGACAGGGCAAAGGTAGCGCCGGCGCCATTTTGGTTCCTGTCCCCCGACGTCACGAGCGCAGGAGATCGCTCCCGGACTCCCGCTGGACCCCCAGGGACTTTTGGCCAGCTTGGGGGGGCCTCCTGACCCCCACAAGACTTGCCAAAAGTCCAGCGGGGGTCCGGGAGCGACCCTCCCTGCACTTGGGCGTATTGCAAAATGGCACCGGCCGTATGGCCGTATTGCCATATTGCATGGCGCCGGCCATACGGCCGGTGCCATTTTGTGAGTGTATTATCTACTACCCTGTCTACTCACTACCTATAGTCTCTCTCTACAGCTCAGCAACCCAGAGACTACAATTCCAGTATCTGAGGGACCTCAGCCCTGTCGGGCACATCAGCTCACTACTGCCACCTCTGGTGGTTCTACTTCCTGTCTAATAAAGAACTATCTGTGTTTGTCTCCATACTCCAGCCTAGCTGGTGGTCCCTTTCAGGATATCCTCCTGGGGGCGCTGTCATCTGCCATCGGCCCAGGGATTCTCCAATTTACTTTAAGTGTTCATTCCTTACACTACTAGAGCGGTATTATACAGGCAGCCACTCTGTGGGAAGCCAACCCACCACAGATCATTAACTCCGCCTTCGGAGTATTACAATTGTTAGCTCTTCCCCTTGGCAGGGTGATCCATAACAGATTGCTAACTATTATAAGTCCCTGGAAGACTTATAATAGATTGCCAACTCCTCCCCTTGGCGGGGTGATTTATTACAGATTAACTCCGCACCTGGGGAGCAGTTTCTACAGATTGCTAACTCCCTGGCGGACTTATAACTGATTGCTAACTCCTCCCTCTCCAGGAGGAGCTTGATAACAGATTGCTAACTCCGAGCAGCAGATTTATAACAGTCGCTTTCTGGTTCTTGCCTACAGTTCCTGATCCTGTTCCTGATTCTGATCCTGGTCCTGATCCTGCTCTGTTCTTGTCCTTCGTTCCTGAAGTCCTGTCCCGGTGTTCCAGTTCCTGTTTTCGTGCTCGTGCCTGTGTTCCTGACTCTGTTCCTCTCCTTGTCCTCCAGTTCCTGTGCTTCCTTCTTGGCTTGATCTCCTGGTTCTGACTTCGGCTCGTCCCTTATCCACGCTTGTCTGCTGCCCTTCTTGACCTCTGGCCTGGTTCTTTCATCTTCGCCTGTTTGCTGCCTTCCCCGGATCTTCAGATTGGACACTCGTTCTGCACCTCTGCTGCCAGCCATGACCCGGACTCTTGACCTTGCCTTCACCCATCGTCACATCTGTTTCATCGAGGCGACCCACACCTAAGACCTGCCGGCCCCAACACCCAAGGGCTCAACCTGCGGGGAACGAGGGCTGGTATAGGTGAAGCTCCAGCCGGGTTGTCCTCACCTGTACCACCAGCCGGTGACGAGAACCATTGAGGGCCATCCCTCTGCGGTAGTGCTAACCCTCGTCCCGGTCCAAGGGTCCATAGTCATAACACATACACATTACCTAAACAATGTAGATCTGTCTCCCACTGTTGTTTAGCTGCACCACTAAAGGAGTGGATCGTAAGAGAAGGTTTTTTCCAGAGAAGAGAGAAGGCCAAGGGCCCCCGCCTATTAATATGTAATCCCTTACATACTGCCCTCCACATCTGAATAGTATATGCTATAAGGGGACAATTGTGACAAGCTCTCCTGCCCCCGGCCATGATGGGACCCCCAGAAAGAAGGGAGACAAGATCCATGCCCTCCACCAGATGTCACTCAAGAGCAAGCCATGGCGTGGTAAAATCCCGATATATCCACGTGAATATGCCAGATAAACAGGCTGCCCAAAAATAGGCCTGCAGGTCCAGGAATGCTATCCCACCTCGCTCCTTGGGTCTGCACTGGATTTATTTATTTATTTATTCGCTTTTACATATTCATGAGTACATCATGCCGGTTTACAATTCAACTGAAGGAGGAAATTACAAAAAACCAGGGTGGGGGGAGAAGGAGCAGATAGGAAGAGAGAAGGGGCGAGAGAAGAGAGAAGAGAGGTAAAAACAGGAAGAGGAGAAAAGGAACAGTACCTGATGGAAAACAACAGAAGAACATAATAAGTAGCATTGCAAAATTATACATTCAGTAAGGGACCGTGTATAACCTTATACACTGTGGCTAACCTTATATACATTATACACTCCAAAAAGTATTATATACAGTAATAACAAAAAGTATTATAAACAATAATATACATTATCTTTAACTAGTACATACAGACACTATATATGACATTACAAATTATGCGATCAGAAAGGCAACTATATATAGACTAGCAGTCTATATATAGACTTGCTATAGGGAAAAGTAAGGTTTAAAGGATAGCGGAGGGGGTAAATAAGAGGGGAATAAAAGGGTTACTGTAGGGAAAAAGGTAGGGTTTAAGG
Source organism: Rhinatrema bivittatum (assembly GCF_901001135.1). Classification (NCBI taxonomy): domain Eukaryota; kingdom Metazoa; phylum Chordata; class Amphibia; order Gymnophiona; family Rhinatrematidae; genus Rhinatrema; species Rhinatrema bivittatum. The sequence continues at coordinate 250,906,096 of NC_042622.1, read as the reverse complement.
ACAGGGGAAGGGGGAAAGGGGTATAAATGGAGGTATATAAGGAGGTGCAAAGAAATGGGAGACAAAACAGAGTATAATTAAAGGAATAAAGGAGAAGGCTATGAGTACGTTAAAGACAAAGTCTCTTTCTCTGAAGGAGTAGAGGGAGCAGGGGGACTACGTAGGATCTGGATCAGGGTAGGCCATTTTAAAGAGCCATGTTTTAACCCTTGTTTTGAATTTCCAAATGCATGGTTCTAGTCTGAGCTTAAGTGGTATAGTGCTCCAGAGGGAGGGGCCTTAAATGGATAGGGCTCTTTCTCTGGTGGAAGTGTGTTGAGCACATTTAAGAGAAGGGGTGTAGAGGGTTCCTGAAAGTGCGGTTCTAATAGGACGATTGGAGGAGCGGAATCGAAGAGCATCCTCAAGCCAGGAGTGATTGTGATTGTGCAGGGAGTTGTGAATAATGGTGAGTGTTTTGTATCTGATGTGTGAGGAGATGGGAAGCCAATGGAGTTCCTTAAGAATAGGGGTGATAAGAACATAAGAACATAAGAAAATGCCATACTGGGTCAGACCAAGGGTCCATCAAGCCCAGCATCCTGTTTCCAACAGTGGCCAATCCAGGCCATAAGAACCTGGCAAGTACCCAAAAACTAAGTCTATTCCATGTAACCATTGCTAATGGCAGTGGCTATTCTCTAAGTGAACTTAATAGCAGGTAATGGACTTCGGCTTTGCGTATATTTGTAAGGATTCTTGCCATAGCATTCTGTAACATTTGCAGGGGGCTAATAGTAGAGTAGGGAAGGCCTAGAAGTAAGGAATTGCAGTAATCCATTTTTGATAACATTGTCGCTTGCATACCAACCCTTGCAACCTTCCCCTCCCATAAAAACTCTAAGAGAGCACTATTAAGAGAGGAGAAAAAAACATTTGGGAGAAAACATGGAATATGCTGAAACAAATAAGATAATCGAGGCAAGATGTTCATTTTAATCGTATTGATCCTTTCACCCCAGGAGAGTTAACGACCCTTCCAATCCTGTAAGTTTTACTTAATCTTGGTTACAACCAGGGCATAATTCAATCTGTAAATGTCACCTGAATTACCAGGGACATTAATACCCAAGTATTTGAAAAAAGTTGCCAAGTCTGTTTTCTTTTAACAGTGGCATGTTAATGTTACATACTGTGGTCTCCTGGGAGGCATTCCCACTGATGAAAAGAAGCCTTCTTCAGTAGGCTGGAGCTTTCATTTTTGAAAAGCAGATGTTATATTGCTTGGTGGTTGGATTCCAGTCAACATATAGTCTACAGCTAATACTACTACTTATATTTTATAGATCACTACTAGATGTAGGCCACCTGGCCAGATACATGTTTGAGACAGCTTACAATCTAGTCAGGTGCATACAGGCCAAGAGATAGAAGAGGCTTTAGGAGATGTATTACAGAAAGTATGGATAAAGAGTTCTACCCGTTTAAGATAAGAGTACTGCAGAATCGTGAGCACACATTGAAAATTGAAGGCTTTTGAGCAGTGGAGACTCAAATATTGGAGACTGCATGGAGAAGATTTTAAAAATCATCCCCGACGTACCATCCACATCCAGCGCTGAAGAATCAGTACAACCTCCTCCATTGTCTGTCTTCTTTTTCTGCTGGTTTTCCAGTGGTAATTATTCAATGTATCTTGGATAAATCTCACCAAGTTATCTTTTAGTTTAAGGAACAAGGTCTGGGGATGAATTGAATTGACCTAGCCTGCCATTATGTGACCCTTTGTTAGGAACTAGGGCTTTAGGTTATCACAAGAAAATGCATTCCCCAGTGGAGGGATTCTTAATCTTGCCTATCATTTTTAAAAACTGGAAAAGTGTTATAAGTTAACTCAGAACTCCCCCTATTAACCACTGATATATACTGCCAGTATGAGGACATTTGTTGCTCAGAAAGTCAGTATTGGTCTGCTTTCTGTTGAGTGTGACTGAGAGAGTGGTTTGGTCTGAGGATAGATCTTCTGTTTGAACTGAAATTTTGCAGTGAATCCAGACTTGAACTGGAACCAGTTAAATGGCAAAGAGAGACTATCTTTGTGCTACTGGCAAAGCTAATAAACTGTAATAATCTATCTGAAAAGGGTCATGTCCAAGAATTCTGGAGACTGCAGAAGCAGAGATTCTCATTTACAATCATCCTTTGCCCCAATCACCTGATGGTCTCAGGAATTAGAATTCCTTTATGGGATGGGATTGAACCATCTGTAGCAGGGGTTGCCACCTCTGGTCCTCAAAAGCCACAAACAGGCCGGGTTTTCAGGATATCTTCAATTAATATTCATGAGATAGATCTACATACAATGGAGGCAGTGCCTGCAGATCTATCTCATGCATAGTCACTGTGGTTATCCTGAAAACCCGGCCTGTTTGTGGCTCTCAAGGAACGGAGTTTGCCACACCTGATCTATAGCTATGTTTACGTTGGATGAAGATGAAGATTCAAAACACTGGAGGGTTTGTCCCAGCTGTGATTAGTTCCTAGAGTTAACGGCTTGGAGTGGATACTACTGGAAAGCACTTATTCAAAAATGGGTCAGATATATCAAAGATGAGAAATCTGAGTCAACTGCAACACCCAAGGCCTAAACCTTTTGCATTAGATTTATACTGGACTTTACTTGCTTAAATTTATCAGTGGCTGCTACTTAGAATCTGCCATTGGATGTTTTCAATCTTATTGAAACTATATTGATTCTTAGACTGTACTTTGAACATTATTTTCTAACTTATATACCTCAAAATAAAACAAGCCTGCCTGGTCTGGAAGTCAAGTTACTTGATTGTTTTCAGTTGCACTGTTTCCATTTTTTTTTATAGTATCCTGATATAGCAGAAATATATGTGATGATGTCAGGCCTTCAGCCAGCCTGGGGAAAACTCAGCTACACCAACGTTTGCAACCTCTTTCAAAAAGGCTGAGATCCATGATCTCCGATGCCCAGTGAAATGCATCCATAAAAGTCATCTTACCTTCTCCAAGGTGACCTTCACGTATATAAAGCAGAATCTGAGAGCTGTCTTGTAGGACGTCCATGGGTAGCACACAGACTAACTACCCCTTGTGGAAATATGTTGCTAGTTATTTTGGGGGTCCATATTAAGCTGTTGTGTGGCTCAGCATATTAGCCGGATACACTTATTCAGCTAACTTAGCCTGAATATTCAGGGCTTGCAGCAGCAGTGTTGAATATACCCAGCTATCTTAAAGTTAGCCAGATAAATGTATCTGGCTAACTTTAGGACAGTCCTGTGGCCCTCCAGAGTTAGCCAGATAAGTTACCTGACTAACTCGACTCCTCCCCGATCCGACCGTTCTCTGCCTCCGAGTTATCCAACTAAAAACTTAGCCGGATAAGTCACTTATCTGGCTAAGTGGTGCCTGCTGGCCGTAGCAGGATATTCAGTGGTGCCATTTATCCAGCTAATTTTTTTAAATATTGGACTCCTCCTTCCTGAGGGGATGCAGTTTGAGTCTGAAAGGGATAGCTGATTTGGCCTCTCTCTCTAATGTGTGAAAGGAGAATGAGATGGGCTTTCTTTGGCTGTACTGAATTCCTGCATAGCTAAGACTTGCATCTTTTTTTCCTGGTTGGTGGGTTGAAAGCTTTAACCCAGTGGTTCTCAACCTTTTTCCCATTGTGACACACCTGACAGACCACGCTGTGTGTGACACACTGCTCCTTCCAATTCACGGCGGAAATAAAAAGTAAAGTGAAAGCTTGCCCTAAAAACTGGAATACCTGGTGGGTGCTGCAAAAGAGATTTGAGCAAACACTAATGCAGAAAGGAAGAACAGAAAGAAATCATTTCATTCCTGCAGCATGAAGGCAAGGAGTGCTGCTTAGTCCTGGCTGCTCTCTGCCTTCTCTCGGGAAGTTTGGTTATGGCAGCAGGATTTTAGCAAACACCAATGCAGGAACAAAATGTGAACTGTCCCCATACTCATTGCCTCTGAGGGCAGTAGGATGAAGGAAAATTATCCAAAATGTCTTAATTCATAAATCATTATATAATGAAAATAATGAATGGCTAAATGCATCTTTACATATTCATATCCCACAGCGTAACCTACAGTCAGGTAATAAAGGTCTTTTAACTATCCAATCACTCAGATCAGCACATTTGAATAAAGTAAGAGAAAGAGCCTTGTAATTGGCTGGTCCCAAATTGTGGAATTCACTCCTAGTGGAACTGAGATTGGAAGTTCATTTTCAAACCTTTAAGAACTTAAAAACACTGTTGTTTAAACAAGCATTTGGAGAGTGAACAAATTTGAGCATTTTAATTTGAGCACACCATCTTGATACATGACAGAATTACATTGAAGCATTTTATTTTATTTTGTTTATTTTAAAATTTTATGTTATTTAGATTTTAAATATCTGATGATATTTTTAGATATCATATAAGCGATGTTATGTTATTTATGTATGTTTTAAATTGTATTTATACGTTGCTGTGAACCGGTATGATTGAATCAGAATATCGGCATATAAATTTAAATAAATAAATAAATACATAAATAAAGGTCCAGTATTATTTTTATTGTTAAGAATGACACAAGGGAAAGACAAGTACTCTGTCTGAACAGAAATTGCATAAATAGTAAACATCCCATACCAAAACAGCATCAATTTCCAGCACTCAAACAGTAACCACCTTACCTAAGAAAAGGCAACACTGAAAATATTACACCAGGCCTTAAGACAACAATACACCTCCTATTAGGAAAACAGAACAAGCCAGGCTGCTATAGAGCCCTATACAGAAACTACACGCCAGCAGAACACCTCACCTTAGTCACATGTGCCAGACCCTCACCTAACAAAGAATAAAGAGATCATAAAGCATAAATAGAAACATGCAGACAAAAACTGAACTGGAAACCGCAACAAGCCAAAAAGACTGCATACAGTGTGTAAGAAAGGAAAAAGAGAACATTACCAGGCCTCATAAAACAGATCAAGAAATATAAAATCAATAGCAGTAAACCATACTAACAAAAAGAACAGATTATTTCAAAACAACTGATGAATGGCATAGCAAATAATTAAAAACTCACATCAAAGTTTTCTAGATACCAATAAAATATTTAAAAATAGCAGACACAAAGACCCAATAATGTAAAATAAGGATAAAAAAAATGCTTTGCATACCTGGAAACGTTTGATATCCAGGTGCCCTGAGATTGGTTTGAATTTGCAGGAGGAGGGATGGTTGCTTGCAACTTTCTCCTCTCTCTGCCACATTTCAATCACACACATATACACATGTTCTCTCTTTCCCCCACATAGGCTCTCAATCGCTCACATATACATATGCTTTTTCTCTCTCATTTATATAGGCTCTTAATCACACATTTATACACATGCTATCAGTCTTTTCACACTTACACACACAGGCTTTCAATCACACAAATAAATGCTGTCTCTTTCTCTCACACACATAAGAACATAAGTCCTAACCTCTTTAGTCTTTCCTCATAGGGGAGCTGTTCCATTCCCCTTATCATTTTGGTAGCCCTTCTCTGTACCTTCTCCATCGCAATTATATCTTTTTTGAGATGCGGCGACCAGAGTTGTACACAGTATTCAAGGTGCGGTCTCCCCATGGAGCGATACAGAGGCATTATGACATTTTCTGTTTTATTCACCATTCCCTTTCTAATAATTCCCAACATTCTGTTTGTTTTTTTGACTGCCGCAGCACACTGTACTGACGATTTCAATGTGTTATCCACTATGACGCCTAGATCTCTTTCTTGGGTAGTAGCACCTAATATGAAACCTAACATTGTGTAACTATGGCATGGGTTATTTTTCCCTATATGCATCACCTTGCACTTATCCACATTAAATTTCATCTGCCATTTTGATGCCCAATTTTCCAGTCTCACAAGGTCTTCCTGCAATTTATCACAATCTGCTTGTGATTTAACTACTCTAAACAATGTATCATCTGCAAATTTGATTACCTCACTCGTCGTATTTCTTTCCAGATCATTTATAAATATATTGAAAAGTAAGGGTCCCAATACAGATCCCTGAGGCACTCCATTGCCCACTCCCTTCCACTGAGAAAATTGTCCATTTAATCCTACTCTCTGTTTCCTGTCTTTTAGCCAGTTTGTAATCCACAAAAGGACATCGCCACCTATCCCATGACTTTTTACTTTTCCTAGAAGCCTCTCATGAGTAACTTTGTCAGACGCCTTCTGAAAATCCAAGTACACTACATCTACCGGTTCACCTTTATCCACATGTTTATTAACTCCTTCAAAAAAGTGAAGCAGATTTGTGAGGCAAGACTTGCCTTGGGTAAAGCCATGCTGACTTTGTTCCATTAAACCATGTCTTTCTATATGTTCTGTCATTTTGATGTTTAGAACATTTTCCACTATTTTTCCTGGCACTGAAGTCAGGCTAACTGGTCTGTAGTTTCCCGGATCGCCCCTGGAGCCCTTTTTAAATATTGGGGTTACATTAGCTATCCTCCAGTCTTCAGGTACAATGGATGATTTTAATGGTAGGTTACAAATTTTTACTAATAGGTCTGAAATTTCATTTTTTAGTTCCTTCAGAACTCTGGGGTGTATACCATCCGGTCCAAGTGATTTACTACTCTTCAGTTTGTCAATCAGGCCTACCACATCTTCTAGGTTCACCATGATTTGGTTCAGTCTATCTGAATCATTACCCATGAAAACCTTCTCCAGTACGGGTACCTCCCCAACATCCTCTTCAGTAAACACTGAAGCAAAGAAATCATTTAATCTTTCTGTGATGGCCTTATCTTCTCTAAGTGCCCCTTTAACCTCCCGATCATCTAACGGTCCAACTGACTCCCTCACAGGCTTTCTGCTTCGGATATATTTAAAAACGTTTTTACTGTGAGTTTTTGCCTCTACAGCCAACTTCTTTTCAAATTTTCTCTTAGCCTGTCTTATCAATGTCTTACATTTAACTTGCCAACATTTATGCATTATCCTATTTTCTTCTGTTGGATCCTTCTTCCAATTTTTGAATGAAGATCTTTTGGCAAAAATAGCTTTTTTACCTCCCCTTTTAACCATGCTGGTTTTCATTTTGCCTTCTTTCCACCTTTCTTAATGTGTGGAATACATCTGGACTGTGCTTCTAGGATGGTATTTTTTAACATTGACCACGCCTCATTCATACACATGCTCTCTCTTTCTCTCACTTACACACAGGCTTTCAATCTCATTCTCACATGCTCTCTCATCTACACCAGCTCTCAGTCACACACAGACACACATGCTCTCTCTATTACTTATACACATAGGGGTAGATTTTAAAAGAAGCGCGATCAGCCTACTTTTGCTTGCGCATCAGACTCAAGCAAAAGTACGCTGGATTTTAGTAGATACGCGCGGAGCCGCGCGTATCCACTAAAATCCTGGATCGGCGCGCGCCAGGCTATCGATTTTGTATAGCCTGCGCGCGCCGAGCCGCACTGCCTCCCCCCGTTCCCTCCAAGGCCGCTCCGAAATCGGAGCGGCCTCGGAGGGAACTTTCCTTTGCCCTCCCCTCACCTTACCCTCCCTTCCCCTACCTAACCCACCCACCCGGCCCTGTCTACACCCCCCCTTACCTTTGTCGGGGGATTTACGCCTCCCGGAGGGAGACGTAAATCCCTGCGCGCCAGCGGGCCTGCTGCGCGCCGGGCCGCGACCTGGGGGCGGGTACGGAGGGCGCGGCCACGCCCCCGGGCCGTAGCCACGCCCCCGTACCCGCCCCCAAAACGCTGCCGGCACGCCCCCGGAACGCCGCGACGACCAGGCCCGCCCCCCCGACACGCCCCCGACACGCCCCCCTCCGAGAACCCCGGGACTTACGCGAGTCCCGGGGCTCTGCGCGCGCCGGGAGGCCTATGTAAAATAGGCTTCCCGGCGCGCAGGGCCCTGCTCGCGTAAATCCGCCCAGTTTTGGGCGGATTTACGCGAGCAGGGCTCTGAAAATCCGCCCCATAGGCTCTTAATCATACATATACATGATCTCTCTCACTTACATATACAGGTTCTCAATCATACACTTACATTCATGCTATCTCTCTCACACAATGGCTCTCAATCACATACACTCTCTTTCACACAAACAGGTTTTCAATCACTCACTTACATACATGCTGTCTCTCTCTCTCTCTCACACAGACACAGACACACACACACACACACACACTCACATAGGATCTCAAACATATATGCTTGCTCACTCACTCACTATCTCCCCCTACCGAAATAGCGGCAGCAGCAGCCTCCTCCACTTCCCGCCCTTGCGGCCTCAAGAAAGGAGTCCCATTCAATGAGGGGGCTGTCGTTGCTCCTCTTTTGCTCTGCCCCACATTGTTCTTCTTCAGGCCATGCCTCTCTTCTTCAGGCCGATGCTGCACACACTAGCTTGGTCTCTTTTTCCCGTGCATGCGCCACTGCATACCACTTCCTCTTCTGGGCCGTGGGGGAGGCAGGAAGAAGAGACCATGCTGGTGCCACTGACTCCAGTTCTCCTGCCGCATTCCGTCTGGACTATCAGCATTTTAAGCCCGGGCGGAGGAAGAGTTCCGATTTCGCTGGAGCAGGGGGAGCAGTTGGGTCAGCGTGGGACCGGGAAGAGTGGTGACATACCTGTGTGTACTTGGCGACACACTGGTGTGTCACAACACAGCGGTTAAAAACCCCTGCTCTAGAGTATAAGGATCAGCTTCATCATCCGTGCCATCTGGATCCCTATTGGGCAGTGCCGCTGCCAATCGAGGTGAATTCAGGAGCTTAACAGTAGGTCCAGGCAAGTTTCTTACCTGAGAATCTGCCCTGGACAGGGCTAAGGACTGTGCCTGAAGAAAGGACTGCGATCCCTGGAAAAGTTCTACCCATGAAAAAGTAGAAGTATCCATACCAAAACCAGGAGGTACCTAAGGTGTACTCACTGAACTACCTTCCCCTGCTGAAGAACCAGTTAGGGGAGTTCCAAAATCTGGTGGCCCACCTGACATGTCTTTACCCAGGCCCACATCCAGCTGGAAAGAGCCAGGCTTAGTGAAATCTGAGGAAGATAATTATCCCTGAGCCTTCAAACAGCGCTGACATAAGTTAGCAGGCACTCCAGGCTAAGATGCCCGAATATGACAAGCAGCGCAAAGAGAAAGGTGCTTAGAATTTTAGGTATAGGCACCGTTAGGCCGACAGTGCACTGAGCGGTGACTGAAGGCATGCATCCAGCTGTTTTTTAAATTTTTTTTAAGCTGTCCAAAAAAAAATAAATCTAGGCATCCAACCTAGGCATCCAAAAAATTGCATCCAACCATTAGGCGTCTCACACCTGGGCGTCCCAATACCTGGGCGTCCAAAACTTAGGCGTCCCTGTGATAGGCGCCACCATAAATGTAAGTGTTCAGCAATGCTCAACTTGTGCGCATAGGTAAGCGTGTGGCCACTAAAGTCATTGCTTAACTTGTATGCACTAAACGAGGCCCGACTAAGAGTCTAAAAACTGGACACACAGCCTGGACACACTAGACTTACACACCAATCCAAGAATCCTATCGAGGGCAGCCTAAAGAAAGCATGCAAAATGCTGTTGAGGCCTACCACGTGGTGTGCAGTGAGAAAGCCTCAGATTGGGGCCTAGCCTACAGAGGCTGCTCAACCCACCAGGCTACCCACATCCTAGATCTCCCATGGAGCGGGATGAAGGTTGGAACGGCACGCCGAGAACAGAGACTGGGGGAAGGAGAAATCCTTACACCAAAAAACACTCCATCTCTGTCTCTGTATTTTTTTTTTTAATTAAACCTTACCTGAGCTCAGCCTTACCTGGCTGAGTACAGAGACAGTCTCCGGCTGTGGTGGGAGAGGCCAATGCATCATTGGCACACTCGGCTTCCTGCACCTGCTGCCTTTCAGCTGCTAAAACAGCTAAGTCCATGCTTGCTGGAAAACCAGCTACCATGGAAATCACCTCAGGAATTCTCAACTGTGGGAGGGACCATTTGGTATCACCGCAGGAGAGTGGGGCAAATTTATTTTCCTTATTTCTCCTTTTTCAAATTGAAGCAATCCCCAGTAGGGAGATGCATATCCACCATCTGCTGGAGACAGAGAATACTGGCAGGCTGATGTCACTCCAGAGATGTATATACTGTTACATCAGTTTACTCTGTCTCCATCTGCTGGTAGAGATGGATAACTCTCTTGTTCTAGCTTCATCTGACTGGAAGCTAAGAAATATTTTATTGGTGTTTGAGAAATTTTTAAAAAACTTTATATAAGTTTTTTATTAGTGGATGTTCTATTCATCAGTCATTTTGAAATAATATTTTTAGTAGTATGGTTTTACTATTATGACTGATGTTTTGTATTTCTTGATTTTATTGTTTTGATGTTCTGAGGAATGGTGATGTTTCTGTTTTTCCATTTTTGTATTGCACACCTAATCTGGCTTGTGGTGGTTTACAGTTCACTTTTTGTTTGCATGTTTCTAGTTATATTTTATGATCTCCCTATTCTGTATTTGGTGAGAGTCTGTTTATGTTCTGCATGTGTGACTGAAGTGAGATATTCTGCTAATATGTAGTTTCTATGTAGGGATCTATAACAGCCTGGTTTGTTCTGTTTTATTAATAGGAGGAATATTGGTGTTTTAGGGCCTGATATAATATTTGCACTGTTATCTTTTCATATGCATGTTGTTCCTGTCTGAGTGCTGGAGATAGTGCTGTTTTGCTATGGGAAGTTTATTATATTGTAATTGTAATTCAGTTTACTCATGGATTTCTGAGGGTCAAGCCCACACTCAAAACGCAGTACAATAGGCCTAATAGCATATGGGTTCCAAGTGTCTTTTTGCAGAGTCTTCTGGTTGGCACTCTCTGTGTGGGGAGAGTAAGGCCAGGGCATGAGGCATGTGCGCAAGACTGTAAGGTTGGCCTATTGTGCTTAATGCCCTTGCACCAGCCCTGGCTGCACTAGTGCCACATGACAAAGCAGGATTCCGGGTGGAACTGTGCTACTTTGGGTCAGACCACTCTTCAGCAGAATTTCAGTTGCACTTAGTAAGACATGGGATACAGACTTTGAGGTGTGAGAGATTCTGTTTTCAGTATTGTGTCTCTAGTGCTAAAATTAACAACTGATACAAATATCATTTTAAATGACATTCTACCTCAGGAATAACCCAGCATTTCATCTGAGACCTCTCTCTTTTAGGCTGCTTGCTGATTTAAGCTAAAAACAATTATAAATGAGCACCTTGACTCGGGCAGAACCTGTCACGGCAGGCCACCTCTCAGCTGAGGCGTAAACATCTCATATTAAACTGTCTAGAAAAGCTTGGATAAAGTATGCTGTACAGGTAGCCTAGAGGAGCAGCTATGGCATTTATCAAGTACAATAGGGAAGTGTATAAGCAGTAATGTGCTACCAATAGTTTATGAAGGGGTGCTGGTTCATTCTGCTGCACTTGATGAGTAACTCTCTTTTTTCATATACTAATTTTAACAAGGGTATATCAAGAGGCCCCAGTAATTCCCTCCCGCACTTCACTGTGTACAGGAGAGGCAACGAGATCGAGAGAGGGTGAGAGAAAGGAAGAAATAGCAGAGGTGACAGAGAAAGAGAGCGAGAGAGCAAATGGGGAAAGCTATCAAAGCTATGGGGAGTACGTGTCTGAGTGAAAGCGTGGAAAGTAAGAGGCTGTCAGAACATCAAGCTTAAAAAAAAATACAATTATTTATAGAGAATACCAGGTTCCTGGAAATAGATACTTGTCCCTTAGGAATAGAATATTCTGTGCGTCTGCAAATTCCTGTACTGTTTTACACTAACAAGTCTGTAAAATAAAGTACAGCCACTTTCACAGTTCATTTGGAAGATTTCTGATGTATTTTAGCTGAAAAGTAATAAGATTAGGAGAAAGAAGAAATGTCTTTAGCTCTTCCTGTCTCACCTTTGTATCTATCTCAATTTTAGCCTCACTGTCCACCAACAAAGGAAAAGGGAATCTTTTCTGTTGACAAGCAGGGCTGAATTAGCCAGGACACATGGAGTGACATCATCTGACGGCGCCGAGCAAACCCATCTCTGTAGCTGAATACAGTTTTAATACTGAGCATGAGTGGTAGTTCCCACACATGTGCTGTGTTGTGAACCCCTCAGTCTTTTTTTGACCGCGCTTCTGTTTGTGCCTGCACTCTCTCTCTCTCTGTCTCTCTCTACGTCATTTTTCTTATTTCTTAGTGTCTGAAGTTTTTCTTCAAAACACTAACACGCCTTTTGAGTTGCCTTACTGCCTCAGCAGCCCTTCAACAGCACTTTTCAGTGCTACCCCTCCCCCCAAAATGTGACTAACTTGAGATATCCAGCTCCAAAAAGATCACTTCCAGTGGCTTCAAGGACTATGTTTGTAGCCTCAAGATGTCCATTAACAACACCCACAATATCTGTTTCAGGTGCCTGGGACCTGATCACAACTCAGCTGAGTGCTATGACTGTGGTCAGATGTTGCCCAGAAGAACAGGGCCTTGAAGAAGGAGACACTTCACAGATTGATGAAAATTCAGAGCCCTTCCTCCTTTCAAGCGGGGACTACTTGGACTCCCTCCGCACCAAGTCAAGCAGGAGCTCCTTGAGCAAAGCTCCCCTGACTGCGATGCCAAGTTCCAAATCCACTACAATTCAGCGGTCAAGCAAGATAAGTAACCATTGAGTGCAGGAGCCAGTGAGCTCCTTGGCGTACTCATGGATTGCTTCCCCTTCTTCATGTGGCTCATCTGCGCAGAAAACTAGTGCATTCATTGGATCCAACGGTGTAGTTGGTGGTGCTGAAGCATGCATCATTGGTGCATCAAGCCTCGATTTCATTGATACACCAGCCTTCAGCACCATTGATGCTTCAGGTCTTGACACCATTGATGTAGCAACCTTTAGAGCCATCAATGCACCAGTCCCTAGTGCCATTGGTACAGGAACAGGCATTGGTGAACATGGAGGAGACTGCTTGAAGTAAACCTTCCTACATGTTTGTGCCCTTATCTCAATCTTGCATCCTCTTTCAAGATTCCAGACCTTCCAGAACTCCTTCTCTGTCATCTATCCTTGGGCTTCATTTGGAGACACGAGATCCGATATGATCCACTGGGCATCAGCGCAGTTAGCCCAAGAGGGACTCTCTTTCTGGAGTCAAGAGAATGACCTTGCACTAGTTTCAGAGGAGGATTTCTTGTCCCTGAATCTGGGTCAAAGGACACAATAGTCCATACACCAGGTGACTGAACTGGTGCTTTCTTTATCTCATTGGCGGCCAGTGATAAGGAGGGCACCCTTCAACCTCTCCCATCCAGGATACTGGATTTGTTCCCCCAAGGAGAAGTCCCTTTTGCCTTCATGGCTCAGGAGCTCCCATCAGATCTCATGTGGTGGAAACTAGCCCTCATCACTTGGACAAACCATCCCTTTCTGTGGAGGGATCAAGCAGTGATAATACCATCTGGAGCATACTGCAGGAGTATTCCTGTCTGAGGTGATCAAGGATCCTGCCAAGATTGTCATCATCTTCATCAGGGTCATGGGTCAGTGTCCTTCCACCGCTCAGTTCAGAGGAAAGGTCTATGGGGATTCCCTCAGACATTTTATGTGACCTGCTGGAGCATTCATCTCCACCAGAATACTTCTTGTACTCTAAATTCCTGCAAAAGCTAGGTAAGGCTATCGGGGTCAACGTCCACAGGGACAACGATCCCCTCACTGACATCTTCATACTACTTTGAATTTTAGAAATGCCTTTCAAACCAGCAGCGATCCCAGGGCTGGTGGAAGAACTAGGTGGACTAGGCAGCCTCCTGGAGCTCCACAGTTCTGGGGGAAGTGGCAACGGCAACTTCTTTCCTGGCATTGGCAGGAAGAAGACAATGCTGTTGCCAGAAGTGGCAACTGCAACATGGGTCCATGTGGTGGAAAGGAGGAAGCCTTAGAGCAGCATCAGCTGAGCAGGCTGAAAAGAGCAGGAGGCACAGCAGTTTTGTCCATGCTGGCCAAAAAGAGGAGACCCCACAGCAGCAAGCAGAACAACATCCACAGCATGGGCAAAAGGAGGAGGAGTCTTGACAGAGCAGAGTCAGCTTGTGTGGCGGAAGAAATCAGCAGGAGCAGTAGGCAGAGCAGCTTGGAACCCTGCTCCTGAAGGAGTCATCCTATCAGCAGGGGAGAGGGGCAGAGAGGGGATAAGTGAATAAAATGGGGATTAAAGGAGGGAGGGAAGAGTGAAAGAACTGAGGAACACTGGGAAGGGGTAAAGGAGTGAATGAACTGGATATCTATGTGTGTGTGGGGGGGGGGGGGGGGGGGAAGGAATGAATGAACTGGGGAGTGAATGGAGTAGGGATCACCATGGGGGGAAGTAGGGAGAAAGTGAATGTACCTGGGATTATTGTGAGGGTGAGAGGGCGGTGAATGAACTGGGTATCAAGGTAGGGTAGTCAGGGAGTGAATGAACCTAGGTTCATGGGCTGGGTAAGGCAATGAACCAGGGTGAGGGAGAGGTTTATTGGGAGGGAGAGGGAAGGGATCAGGGTTTGTTAGGTACGTGGGAGGGAGGAAAGGAGGAAGAAGTGCTTGAGGGAGAGTGAGAGGATGGTGGAGAAGGGAAAAAAGGAGGGTGAGGGACTCAAAGGGGCCCTGTGGCTTCCTTGCTTCCTTCTTCACCCCATCCCAATCTTCCCTCCTCTTCCAGCCTATCCCCAATTCTTCCTTTCTTTCCACCTCCTCACTCCTAATCAATTCCTTCCCCTCCCCTCTCGTTACCTTTCCTTATCCTCCCTGAATCTCCCATCTTCTTCTCTTGGTCCCTGTGTCTCTATCCTCCTCCATCCTTTATCCTGCTACCCCTACTGCCTAAGATTCCTTCTTCATTTCCCTCCTCTGTGATCACCTCTCTTCCCATTCCCAGATCCCTTCCATTCCTTCCTTTCCAGCTCCAATCATTAAGATTCCTTTTCTTCTAATAAAGAATCAAATAAATTAACTGTATACAGAAATATCAGAAAATGATTTTATTTTTATTAAGTAAAACAAAATTACATTATTGTAAATATATACAAAATTATACAAATTTGCCACGTATTTGCCACAGAATATTGAAAAATCTGCTACAGCAAACTGGGGGCTCTGACAATAGGCCTAATACCATATGGGTTCCAGGTGTCTTTTTATACTTTTTCTTTGCAATGTTTTCTGGTTAGCATCACAGCAGTGCACGCAGCTATAATAAGCATATTACAAGTGTTATTTTTATCTCAGAAAACTGAAATTTGAAAGTATAATTGTGTGTGGGGGGAGGCTTTTAGGTTCACCTAGGGCACCTAATACTCTTGCACCAACCCTGAGTGATCCCAATCCACCAGATTCTGCAAGATTTACAAATGAGAACCTGGTTTCCTGTCCCCTGATAAGCAGGAAATTGGACTTAGATACCGAGTTCCTCTTGTAGAGTCTGGACAGGGAACAGGAAGGTTAGCAGCAGGCTCCCTTGGATGCTCGTTGATATTTGAAGCATTTGGCACTGTGGCAAGATCATCTGCAGCAGCTATTGGAGCACCCCGGATGGCCTGGTTGAGGCCAGCATTCTGCGGGAGGACGTTCATGACAAGTCAGCATCCATCCCTTGAGGCAGGGACTATCTCATTGAAGACAAGGTCAGGGAAACTGTAGCCCAGATTATGGAGCAGCAAGCATATGGCAATTCAGTCCTTGTTGGCAGGAGCTGAACAGCCTTCTTCCTCTAAACATCCTTACTTTGCTTTTAAGTGCTTCTTTTTCCAGAGACATCCATACTGCCAATTTCAGTGGTATCGCACCCCACCTGATCGGCCGCAGCAGCAACTTCTGGCATGTGTACAGCCACGTGAGAAATGTCAGCCTTAGACACCCGAACAGGCTCAGCCTAAACCAGGGCCTAGTTTTTGACAAAACTCGGCTCTCAATCTGCAGCAACTCCAGGAGGAAGGAGTATTCACCTGTTCATTGAAGAGTGGCAGATCACCAAGGATCCTCAAAATTGTGGAATCTGGTTATTGTTTGTGCTTCTCTAATCCTTCAGTGCAGCATGAATATTTAGCATTAATATTCATCTGTCTCCCTTGACCTAGCTCTGTTCAGTGGAGTCACTTCTCAGCCAACAGATGATAAGACCTATCCCTCCCAAAGAACAGAGCAAGGGATTCTAGTCCCACTATTTCCTTATCCCCAAGAAGTCAGGGAATTGAGACCAATTCTGGATTTACAATGACCGAACAAGAGCCTGTATGGTAACTCGAGCGGTAGCAGCTTGGGGACAGCCAGAGGAAAGCAGGAGGCAGACTCTGGCTGTTCCTTAAGTGCAGCTTATTTACAGTGAAAACAAAGAAAAGTACAGTGGACAACTAAACAAAACAACTCAGGCAGCTCACCTTGGCTTCAGGTATCTCAGAAACAACGAAGAACAGTGCAAAGCAAAAACAATCACTTGACATCAAGCAAGTTCCAGACATAAAGCTAGCAGGTCTTAACAATTGTCACTCTCAAAACTTATAAATGAATCCAGGTCTCTATTGTGAATCCCCCTACAACAAACAATAAGCAACAAGATGGAGAACAAATCCTAATTTCCAAACACCGGTGTCTGGTACTGCTTTTATGGGTAATAACCATCTTTCTGGTTATAACTCAAGCTGTGCTCTACTATTTTTACTTTATATGCAGCTGTTTATTTTTAATATGTTTTCTTACTTTTTGATATTTTTAAATATTTTTTTATGCATATAAAATCTTTCATGACTGTATGTTGGTCAATCTTCTGCCACAACTCCCCAATGTGAGCTTGCTTAACTTTTTAACAAATGAAAATCATTGAACTTAACTCGCTTAACGCTATGAGTGATTGTTGTTCCTATCAAGAACTTCTCAGCTGTAATAGAAGTTAAATGCATGTCTGCCCGATACTGGCAGTGTTTTGACGATTGGTGTCTGCCTCTGGGGCTGGAGAGCTGAATGCGGAAATCAATAAATACAGTCAGTACATTGTCCAAACACCAGAGAAGGAACAATAATTTTGTGTAAATTACTTGATGTTATGAGCTGGCTCCCATGTATTGTCTTCGTCTCCACAACCCTCCCATGCTAGCAAATACTCCCAATGTCTATTAACAAAGCGAGCGTCTAGTACCTCACGTACTTGAAAGGTGGGATCTTCAGCCGTGGGTGCCGGAGAAGAATCAGGTGGCCTAGGATGAAATTTTGAGAGTATGACTGGCTTCAGTAGAGAGACGTGAAAGACATTGTGAATGCGTAGGGAAGTGGGTAGTCGTAACCGGTAAGATACCACCTTTCAAGTACATGAGGTACTAGACGCTCGCTTTGTTAATAGACATTGGGAGTATTTGCTAGCATGGGAGGGTTGTGGAGACAAAGACAATACATGGGAGCCAGCTCGTAACATCTTAGACAAATCTCTCCTGCGACAGTTCCACCTGGACCACCCTGACAAGCCTGGTCCTTTGAAGAGGGGGCGTAAGAGAGGGGGTACTGTTGCTATCCCAGTCGCCAGGCTAGCGACCGGGCGCTTACCTCCGTGCCGAGGCTCCCGTTCCTGCCGTGCTCCACCGAAGTTTCAGGCCTGTGCAGCCGCATGGCAGCGGCGTCTCCACGAGGTACTTGTAGGTCCAGCACCCGGAAGTGCTGAACCGCCCCTTTTCTGACGTCGGAGGCCGGCTGGCTATATAAACCTGCCTCAGTCTCTCTTACCTTGCCTTGCAACGAGGTCGCTCCTGTGAGTACTTAGTTGCCTTTCTGGATCCAGCGTGCTCCGTTCCTGCTTGCTCCAGTCCTTTTTCCTGTGATTCCTGCCGTGCTCCGTTCCTGCTTGTTCCAGTCCTTGTTCCTGTGGTTCCTGCCGTGCTCCGTTCCTGCTTGTTCCAGTCCTTGTTCCTGTGGTTCCGCTCCTGCCTTTCCAGCCTCTCGTCTTCAGCCAGCCTTGACCCTCGGACTCCTGCTCGACTCTTCTCGTCTTCAGCCAGCCTAGACCCTCGGACTCCTGCTCGACTCTTCTCGTCTTCAGCCAGCCTTGATCCTCTGACCCCTGCTCGACTCTTCTCGTCTTCAGCCAGCCTTGACCACCGGACCTCCTAAGTCCCAGCGACCCGGACCCCTACGGGCTCCTCCTGGGGGGGGTCTCGGGTTTCCAGGGCGAACACTTCCTCCTTCACGCCAGATCCGTTCTGCCTCCTGGCTCCTTTTCCATCGTCTGGATTCCTCTGTCCAGACAGTCGGGCCAAGGGTTCACTAAACAGACTTTCTCATAACAGTACTTTGGCTCCTTGGAGTCTGTCCAATAGTTCAGGTATTAGAGGAAGCGGATACCGGTCCTTTTTAGTGATAGTATTCAATCCTCGATAATCAATACATGGCCTGAGGGTGCCATCCTTCTTGGCCACAAAAAAGAAGCCTGCTCCAGCCGGCGAGTGAGAAGGCCGAATAAAGCCCTTGGCAAGGTTCTCAGTGATATAGTCCGACATCGCCCGAGTCTCAGGTATAGACAAGGGTTAGACCCTGCCTCGCGGAGGAGTGGTGCCTGGAAGCAGATCGATGGCACAATCGAAAGGTCGATGAGCAGGGAGAAGTTCCGCTTTCTGTTTAGAGAATACATCCGCAAAGTTCTGGTAGGGAGCAGGAAGCTCCAAGGCTGCCTGGCAGAGAGGAACAGTCGGTCTCAGAGGCAAGTTCAAACAGTTCTGGAAGCAGTAGGAGCTCCACTGGGCGATTTGAAGAGAATCCCAGTGAATGACCGGAGCATGCTGTTGCAGCCAGGGAAGGCCTAAGACTATAGGATGCACTGATCTCTCCAACAGCATGAAGGAGAGTCTTTCGGTATGGAGCGTCCCAGTCCGAAAAGTGAGGGGTCCAGTGACCTCCGAGATGTCTCCCGGTAACGGAGTTCCTTGGATAGAGGTGACTCGGAGCGGAGGCTTTCGGGGTATGGTGGGAATCTCCAGTTGATAGACCAGTTCTTTGAAGATAAAGTTTCCCCCAGCTCCGGAATCGATGAACGCCAGAGACTGGAAGGAGCCTCCTGGGTAATCCAGGGTGACAGGTACCGTACATTGAGGAGCAGGATTAAGGCAACCTAGAGAGATCTCTTCCCTCTTCCCTAGGCGCGAGCGTTTTCCGGCCTCGCGGGGCACTGAGCCAGTAAGTGACCCTTGGTACCACAGTACAGAAACAATCCTAGGGTGCGCCGTCGCCTCCTCTCCTCTTCGGTTAACGGCGTTCGCCCAATTTGCATGGGCTCCTCAGAGGAGTTATGAGTGGGAGTGGATGGTGACTTATGAGACGAGGTCAGAGGTCTTGAAAAGGTGGGTGCCAGGGAAACTGGTCACCGAAGCGTTCGGCCCTCCTTGGCTCGCTGCTGTAGGCGTCGGTCGATCTTCCCTGCCAGGTCTATCACCTCGTTCAAGGTAGTAGGAATATCCCGAGTCATCAGTTCGTCTTTTATGCGACCTGCGAGACCTTCCAAGAATATGCCTCGCAATCAGTCATCTTGCCACTCTAGCTCCATAGCCAGGGTGCGGAATTCAATAGCGTAGTCCGCTAATGAGCGAGGCCCTTGTTTCAATTGTAGAATTTCAGTAGTGGCGGTAGTCTGGCGAGCCGGTTCGTCAAAAGTTTGTTTAAAATGATCCACGAACCTTTGCAGATCTTGCAGCAAAGCATCTTGGTGTTCCCAGAGGGAATGGCCTCTGCTATTACTGGCATCAGTAGCATGGGATCTTCTTGGTGTTTGGGTGCTTGCCAAAGAACATAAGAAATTACAATGCTGGGTCAGACCAAGGGTCCATCAAGCCCAGCATCCTGTTTCCAACAGAGGCCAAATCAGGCCACTAGAATCTGGCAATTATCCAAGCACTAAGAAGATCCCATGCTACTGATGCAATTAATAGCAGTGGCTATTCCCTAAGCAAATTTGATTAATAGCCGTTAATGGACTTCTCCTCCAAGAACTTATCCAAACCTTTTTTGAACCCAGCTACACTAACTGCACTAACCACATCCTCTGGCAAAAAATTCCAGAGCTTTATTGTGCGTTGAGTGAAAAAGAATTTTCTCCGATTAGTCTTAAATGTGCCACTTGCTAACTTCATGGAAGTTACTCGTTCAAGACCTCTCATGACCTTAAAGACCTCTATCATATCCACCCTCAACCATCTCTTCTCCAAGCTGAATAGACCTAACCTCTTCAGCCTTTCCTCATAGGGGAGCTGTTCCATCCTCTTTATCATTTTGGTTGCCCTTCTCTGTACCTTCTCCATCACAACTATATCTTTTTTGAGATGTGGCAACCAGAATTGTACACAGTATTCAAGGTGTGGTCTCACCATGGAGCGATATAGAGGCATTATGACATTTTCCGTTTTATTAACCATTCCCTTTCTAATAATTCCTAACATTCTGTTTGCTTTTTTGACTGCTGTAGCACACGGAGCCGACGATTTTAAAGTATTATCCACTATGATGCCTAGATCTTTTTCCTGGGTGGTAGCTCCT
The DNA here is from genome assembly GCF_901001135.1 of Rhinatrema bivittatum. Lineage (NCBI taxonomy): Eukaryota > Metazoa > Chordata > Amphibia > Gymnophiona > Rhinatrematidae > Rhinatrema > Rhinatrema bivittatum. Next base: position 250,885,471 of record NC_042622.1, on the reverse strand, counting down.
AGAGATGTGAATCGTGTGATCGATCGTCTTAACGATCGATTTCGGCTGGGAGGGGGAGGGAATCGGATCGTCGCAGTTTGGGTTTTTTAAATATCGTGTAAATCGTGTAAATCGTGTAAATCAAAAACCGGCACACTAAAACATCCCTAAAACCCACCCCGACCCTTTAAAATAAATCCCCCCCCCTCCCAACCCCCCCCCCCAAATGCCTTAAATTACCTGGGGTCCAGTGGGGGGGGAGGGCGGGAAAACCGGCACACTAAAACAACCCTAAAACCCACCTCGACCCTTTAAAATAAATCCCCCACCCTCCCGAACCCCCCCAAAATGCCTTAAATTACCTGGGGTCCAGAGGAAGGGTCCTGGAGTGATCTTTTACTCTCGGTCCTCCGTGCGTTGTAGAAATGGCGCCGGCGCTATGACAGGTCAAAGGTAGCGCCGGCGCCATTTTGTTTTTTTGTCCCCCGACGTCAGGAGCGTAGGAGATCGCTCCCGGACCCCCGCTGGACCCCCAGGGACTTTTGGCCAGCTTGGGGGGCCTCCTGACCCCCACAAGACTTGCCAAAAATCCAGCGGGGGTCCGGAACGACCTCCTGCAGTCGAATAGTTTTTCCGTACGGAAAAACGATTCGTGGTAGGAGATCGTTCCGGACCCCCGCTGGACCCCCAGGGACTTTTGGCCAGCTTGGGGGGGGCCTCCTGACCCCCACAAGACTTGCCAAAAATCCAGCGGGGGTCCGGAACGACCTCCTGCAGTCGAATAGTTTTTCCGTATGGAAAAACGATTCGTGGTAGGAGATCGTTCCGGACCCCCGCTGGACCCCCAGGGACTTTTGGCCAGCTTGGGGGGGCCTCCTGACCCCCACAAGACTTACCAAAAGTCCAGCGGGGGTCCGGAATGACCTCCGGCAGTCGAATCGTGTTGCCATACGGCTGGCGCCATTTTGCGCAAAATGGCGTGTTGCCATACTACGCCATTTTGCGCAAAATGGCGCCGGCCGTATGGCAACACGATTCGACTGCAGGAGGTCGTTCTGGACCCCCGCTGGACTTTTGGTAAGTCTTGTGGGGGTCAGGAGGCCCCCCCAAGCTGGCCAAAAGTCCCTGGGGGTCCAGCGGGGGTCCGGAACGACCTCCTGCAGTCGAATTGTTTTTCCATACGGAAAAATGATTCGCGGTAGGAGATCGTTCCGGACCCCCGCTGGACTTTTGGCAAGTCTTGTGGGGGTCAGGAGGCCCCCCCAAGCTGGCCAAAAGTCCCTGGGGGTCCAGCGGGGGTCCGGGAGCGATCTCCTACGCTCCTGACGTCGGGGGACAAAAAAACAAAATGGCGCCGGCGCTACCTTTGACCTGATATGACAGGTCAAAGGTAGCGCCGGCGCCATTTCTACAAAGCACGGAGGACCGAGAGTAAAAGATCACACCGGGACCCTTCCTCTGGACCCCAGGTAATTTAAGGCATTTTGGGGAGGTTCGGGAGGGTGGGGGATTTATTTTAAAGGGTCGGGGTGGGTTTTAGGGTTGTTTTAGTGTGCCGGTTTTCCTGCCCTCCCCCTTCCCCTCTCCCTTCCCCCGATTTACGATTTTTTAACGATAAATCGGGGGAATTGTTATTGTATCGCGGCTCTAACGATTTTTGACGATTTAAAATATATCGGACGATATTTTAAATCGTCAAAAAACGATTCACATCCCTAGTAGCTCCTAATATAAAACCTAACATCGTGTAACTACAGCAAGGGTTATTTTTCCCTATATGCAACACCTTGCACTTGTCCACATTAAATTTCATCTGCCATTTGGATGCCCAATCTTCCAGTCTTGCAAGTTCCTCCTGTAATGTATCACAGTCTGCTTGTGATTTAACTACTCTGAATAATTTTGTATCATCCACAAATTTGATAACCTCACTCGTCGTATTCCTTTCCAGATCATTTATATATATATATATATATTGAAAAGCACCGGTCCAAGTACAGATCCCTGAGGCACTCCACTGTTTACCCTTTTCCACTTAGAAAATTGACCATTTAATCCTACTCTCTGTTTCCTGTCTTTTAACCAGTTTGTAATCCACGAAAGGACATCGCCTCCTATCCCATGACTTTTTAGTTTTCTTAGAAGCCTCTGATGAGGGACTTTGTCAAACGCCTTCTGAAAATCCAAATACACTATATCTACCAGTTCACCTTTATCCACATGTTTATTCACCCCTTCAAAAAAATAAAGCAGATTTGTTAGGCAAGACTTCCCTTGGTTTCTTGCTTTGGATATATTTAAAAAAGTTTTTATTATGAGTTTTTGCCTCTATGGCCAACTTCATTTCAAATTCTCTCTTCACTTGTCTTATCAATGTTTTACACTTAACTTGACAATGCTTATGTTTAATCCTATTTTCTTCAGATGGATCCTTCTTCCAATTTTTGAAGGATTTTTTTTGGCTAAAATAGCCTCTTTCACCTCACCTTTTAACCATGACGGTAATCGTTTTGCCTTCCTTCCACCTTTCTTAATGCGTGGAATACATATGGACTGCGCCTCTAGGATTGTATTTTTAAACAATGTCCAAGCCTGTTGAACACTTTTAACCTTTGCAGCTGCACCTTTCAGTTTTTTTCTAACTATTTTCCTCATTTTATCAAAGTTTCCCTTTTGAAAGTTTAGTGTTAGAGCTGCAGATTTACTTATTGTCCCCCTTCCAGTTATTAGTTTAAATTTGATCATGTTATGATCACTGTTGCCAAGTGGCCCCACCACCGTTACCTATCTCACCAAATCCTGCGTTCCACTAAGAATTAAATCTAAAACAGCTCCCTCTCTTGCTGAACCAATTGCTCCATGAAGCAATCATTTATTACATCCAGGAACTTTATGTCTCTAGCAAGTCCTGATGTTACATTTACCCAGTCAATATTGGGGTAATTGAAATCTCCCATTATTATTGCACTGCCAAATTGGTTTGCTTCCCTGGTTTCTCTTAGCATTTCATCATCTGTCTGACCATTTTGTCCAGGTGGATAGCAGTATACTCCTATCACTATACTCTTACCCAACACACATGGGATTTCTACCCATATAGATTCTACTGAGCATTTAGTCTCTTGTATGATCTTTATCCTGTTGGACTCTATAACCTCCCGGACATAAAGCGCCACACCCCCGCCAAGTTGATCCTCCCTGTCATTGCGATATAATTTGTATCCTGATATAGCACTGTCCCATTGGTTATCCTCCTTCCACCAAATTTCTGTGATGCCAATTATGTCAATCTCATCATTTACTGCTATACACTCTAGCTCTCCCATCTTACTTCTTAGACTTCTGGCATTGGCATACAGACATTTCAAAGTGTGTTTTTTGTTTGTTTTAACAACCTGCTTTTCAGTTGTTTGGGATAATTTGGAAATCATTAGCTTCGGTGATTTTTTACATATAGGCACATGGACTATATTTGCTTTTAATGGAACCTCTTTGTTGGGATGCCCTAACTCTCCTGTTTCATTAGTATCCTTCAAGAATACATTTCTCCAAACCATGCACTGCTAAGTGACTTTCGGCTTTCCCCCTTGTTCTAGTTTAAAAGCTGCTCTATCTCCTTTTTGAAATTTAGTGCCAGCAGCTTGGTTCCACTCTGGTTAAGGTGGAGCCCATCCTTTCGGAAAAGTCTCCCCTTTCCCCAAAAGTTTCCCCAGTTCCTTACAAAGCTGAATCCCTCTTCCCTGCACCATCGTCTCATCCACGCATTGAAACTCTGGAGCTCTGTCTGCCTCTGGGGACCTGCACGTGGAACAGGAAGCATTTCAGAGAATGCCACCCTGGAGGATCTGGATTTTAGTTTCCTACCTAAAATCCTAAATTTGGCTTTCAGAACCTCTCTCTTTCTTTGCTATAATTAAAAGAGAACTGCAAATGTTTACTGCAAGTTTTCAGCCAACCCATAAAACATCAAAGATCTTCCTCTTTTCCATGTCATATCAAGAGGATGTCAATCATGAAACGCTTCCAAAGGTGTATGTTCCTTTTAAAAGGACTCTCGGGTGGCCACTTCTTCTCAAATTCCCCCATGTAAAGGTTAGCTAAATCTGGGGCCATCATTGCCCCCATGGCTGTTCCTTTGATTTGCTAATAGTACTGCCCTTGAAAACTGAAGATGTTTTTTGTAATCCAATGGATGCCAGTTGGACTATAAAATCTTTTGGTATTCTACCAATATCCTCTTCCACAGATAGCATTTATTAAACAATTTTTAAGGCTTCTTGTTGAGGAATATTGGTATATAGAGCTGTGATAACTATAGTTACCAAAAATATGTCCTCCAAAGGACCATGGTACTCCTATAGAATCGTGATCATATGTGCTGAGTCTCATATGTATGATGGTATCTGTGAAATATAGTTCCTCAAAAACTTATCCATGAACTGTGAAAGAGGCTCTAACAGAGATCCTTTAGAGGTTACTATGGGGCGTCCAGGTGGTCTAACTAAGGATTTGTGCACCTCTGGTATCAGATAGAAAACTGGACACATTGGATATGGCACTTTAAGAAAATTGCCTTTTTTGGCAGTAGTCGAACCCACTTCTAAAGCACTTTAATCTTAGATTTAACGTAAAAGACCAATGCCTCTGTATCGCTCCATGGTGAGACCGCACCTTGAATACTGTGTACAATTCTGGTCGCCACATCTCAAAAAAGATATAATTGCGATGGAGAAGGTACAGAGAAGGGCTACCAAAATGATAAGGGGAAAGGAACAGCTCCCCTATGAGGAAAGACTAAAGAGGTTAGGACTTTTCAGTTTGGAGAAGAGACGGCTGAGGGGGGATATGATAGAGATGTTTAAAATTATGAGAGGTCTAGAACGGGTAGATGTGAATCGGTTATTTACTCTTTCGGATAATAGAAAGACTAGGGGGCACTCCATGAAGTTAGCATGGGGCACATTTAAAACTAATCGGAGAAAGTTCTTTTTTACTCAACGCACAATTAAACTCTGGAATTTGTTGCCAGAAGATGTGGTTAGTGCAGTAAGTATAGCTGTGTTTAAAAAAGGATTGGATAAGTTCTTGAAGGAGAAGTCCATTACCTGCTATTAAGTTCACTTAGAGAATAGCCACTGCCATTAGCAATGGTAACATGGAATAGACTTAGTTTTTGGGTACTTGCCAGGTTCTTATGGCCTGGATTGTCCACTGTTGGAAACAGGATGCTGGGCTTGATGGACCCTTGGTCTGACCCAGTATGGCATTTTCTTATGTTCTTATGCTGTGGTGTTGAACTAGAAGGTGAATGTTAACACGCAGTATGTGATCGTTGACTGTGAATATGAATGCAGATATTGTAAACTGTTGAGATCTTCTTTTGGAACAACAGTATATAAAACGCCTAAATAAATAAATAAAATAGACAACTTCTAATAGAAAGTGTCAATATTAAGTTGTCGTTCTGCCTCTACAGTGTAATCTTATATATACTGGACCACTACTGAACCCCCTTTAGCTGCTGGTTTTATAATAAGAGATTGGTCTGCCCGTAATGCTCACAGTGCCTGATGTTCCTCCTTAGACAAATTACTATGTGCTTTTAAAGCCGCCCACCACAGGGGTAAAAGCTATTTCTTCTGACTAATTCTGCAAATGTGGAAATAGCTGCGTCCACTGTGCCCGGTGGCACCCACTTGGAAGGCCTGGACACTACTGACATATCTGTTGTCTCTGGTTGTGAGGAAAAGAACAATTTCAAACATAGTTGCCTAATAAATCTCTGTAAACATTTTTCCTATTCAAAACCTGAATAAGTGTTTGTTGGTGCAAAAGAAAGACCCTTGTTCAGGAGTGACTCTTGTGCTGGAGTTAAAGGTCTCCTAGAAAGATTTATCACTGCCAATTCCATGGGCTCACCTTCACATGTTACCGATTCCATGTTTATCTCATCTTTAAATAGGGCCGATGGCCTGATGGAGCAGTATCTTGCTGTCACCTGGTGGTTCTGGGTGGATGTCCCAAACCTAAAAAATGTCGATTATGGGACTGTGTTTATACAGACATTAGAAGTGGCCCCCATCATGTCTGTATCTGTTGTCTCCTGATAATGCTTAGGAACCTCATCTCCTGAGGAATCGTCAGAAGACCCAGCAAACATCACTCGATTTTTCTTTAACTTCTGAGTTCTTGTTGATGACCAAATGTATACGTTTCCTCTTTTATAGTCTACCTCATTTCGTAGAAATTTGATCAATTTTAGCTGTCTTAATCTCTTCTCTGAATTTGTCCATTTGGATATGAAGGCTCTCAAAAGATTTCTTATAGATGTCTTCCTCCTTCCTGTTTTTGTAGATCATTCAAAGCTATATCTATATCCACTTTCAATTGCACTGCCACTGTTTGTGCTTTTTCAATAATCAGGATCATAAGATTCAGTGAACACTTATTGAGGATTTTATTCCAGTTTTGAACAAATTCTTAGTCTTTGCTATATAAAGGAAAATTGGTTCTTACCTGCTAATTTTCATTCCTGTAGTACCACAGATCAGTCCAGATTCCTGGGTTTTGCCTCCCCTCCAGCAGATGGAGACAGAGAAGTTTTGACTGACACTGCTACTTATCACGAGGTCCCACCTGCAGTCTCTCAGTATTGAAATGTATCTAAGCCAGACAAGGGTAATAAGCAGTTAGCCCCCCCCCCCCCCGCCCCCCAGATGGAACAGTGGGGAGAGGAACCATTAAAGCTCAAATAAAACCCTGAGTAGAACCAACAAGAACCTGTACCATTCTTCAGAGAAAACACTGAAAAAAGATACAGAAAACAAGGATCGAGCAGACTCTCTTAACCTCCCTATCTCCCACTAGGCGGGACTCTGGACTGATCTGTGGTACTACAAAAGCGATAATTAGCAGGTAAGAACCAATTTTCCTTTCCCTGTACATACCCAGATCAGTCCAGACTCCTGGGATGTACCAAAGCTTCCCTACCCAGGATGGGACCTTGAGAGTCCCACTCAAAGCACACTCTCCAAACCCCATAGTGTCTGGGACATGGACATCCAAATGGTAATGCCTGGCAAAGATCTCTTGCGCAAACGCCCATGGCACCACTCTAAGGTGGAAGCCATAGATCCGAGCACTTGTAAGTAATCCCAGATCTTGGGTAACTGCTTTTCCAGTAGTGCTCAAACATGAGCTTGCAACCTGGAAATCCTGTATTCGGTAAGAAAAACCTTTCCTACCGCCATGTCAAAAAACGCTCCCAAGAACTCCAGCTTCTAGGAAGGAACCAGGTGACTCTTGGCCAGATTGACTATCCACCCCAGCAATCTCAGACGCTGAAGGACAAAATCCACGGCCGCTTGACACAGGGATGCTGCTTTTACTTGAATCAGCCAGTTGTCCCGATAGGGGTGGACCAAGATCCCTTCTCTCCATAGAACTGCCACCACCATGACCATGATCTTGGTAAAGGTTCTGGGTACTGTCGCTAATCCAAAGGGCAGGGCACAAAACTGAAAATGTTGCCCCAGAATCATGAACCTCAGATACTGCTTGTGATCGTACCAGATTCCTATGTACAAGTATGCTTCTGTTAAATCCAGAGATGATAGGAACTCTCCTTTGTGCACTGAAGCAATCACGGAACGTAGAGTCTCCATATGGAAGCGAGGGACTCTCAGCACCTTGTTCACTTTTTTCAAATCGAGGATGGAACAGAACATGCCTTACTTTTTTGGCACTATGAAATAGATGGAATAGCGATCTGTCCCTCGCTCTTCCAGGGGCACCAGTATAATGGCTCCCAACTCGCTGAGGTGGCAGACAGTGTCCAGCACTGCTAACCGCTTCTGCTTGTAAGATCACGGGGTGACCAGGAAGTGAGGCCTTAGAGGCCGAGCAAATTCTAAAGCATAACTGTGTCTTATTACACTTAAGACCCACTGGTCTGATGTGATTTTGGCCCACTCCTCTTAGAAGAGAGCCAGTCGGCCCCCGATTACTGGAACCAAGGAGTGAACCGGCCTCACATCATTGGGAGGATTTAACTCCCCCTGCTCCCTGGGACAAGCCTTCTCTGCCTGACCAGTGCCCATGAAATGACTGACTCCAAGACTGCTGCTGACTGGAGTTTTGTCTCGAGGAGGACCCCAAAGATCTAGACAACCTGAACTTCCGATTTCCTCGGAAAAAAGAGCAAGGGGAAAAGGTGTTCCTTGACTTCTGCTTGTCTTCAGGTAACTTATGGACCTTATTCTCTCCAAGGGATTTGATCATCTCCTCCAAATCCTTTCCAAAGAGCAAGCCTCCTTTGAAAGGCAGAGAACCCAGCTGCATCTTGGAGGAAATGCCCATCGACCAATTCCTCAGCCAGAGGAGCCTGCGAGCGGAAACTGCTGCCACTATAGCTCTGGAAGAAGTTCTTAGAAGGTCATAAAGTATATCTGCACTGTAGGCCACTACCGCCTCCAACCGCCGGCCTGTACAGACTCAGTATTTATTTATTTATTTTAAATTTTTATATACCGGAATTCCTGTATGCAATACAAATCAGTCCGGTTTACAAGTAACGAAAGAGGTTGCCCTGGTCTGGGAAGTTAGACCTGGGTTTTTTTACATAGAACATGGAACAATAACAATAAACCATTGAACATTATTACAAGTAACATAGAATGTAACAATAGCATTTAACAGATTTAACCTTTTTTACAAAGAACTTTAGTAGCGAATATGGTCTGCAGTAGACGGTTATATAAAGGTGAATAATGACTGTTAGAATTGCGAATAAGCAAGTACGGTGTGAAAATTAAGTGGCAAGGTGTTGGTGACACCCTGCAATGGTTGGATCTGAAAGTTCCATTAGCAGACAAGGACCTATCCATCTGCAACTGTTGAACCCAGCGAAAGCCAGCCCTCAACATCAAACTGCTACACATAGCCGCCCATGCTCCCAGAGCCGAAACTTTGAAAATCTTCTTGAGATGCACCTCCAGCTTCCTTTCCTGAACCTGAAGATCCTTAAGTGGGGCAGCCCCAGTGACTGGAATGGTCGTCTTCTTAGTAACCGCTGAAACCGTAGCATCCACCTTTTGTTCGTTGAGGATGTCCAGTGCCTCTTCGGGCAGTGGATATAACTTGTCCATGGCTCGACTGACCTTCAATCCCAAGTCCAGAGTATCCCACTCCCTGAAGAGGAAGTCAGTAACAGATTTGTGAAATGGGAAGGACCTGGTAGGATCTCTAAGACTGGATCCACTGCTCCCAACCCGGTGTTCTCCTGGGAGGTGTTAATACCCAGCTCTTCCAAAATCGTGGGTATAAGAGGGGCCAGCTCCTCTCTGTGGGATCATCACCTTCGACCGCCGGCCCCTGTAATGATGCTTGGTCCGGACCATGATTGCCCTACATCAGGGTCAGCCCCTTGAGGGTTCTGCACCTGTGAGTCATCCTGAACCGAATCCTCCGAAGAACTGTCTGCCATGGGTGGGGGTGGTGTGGACCTCAGAAGCCACGGGGCCCTTGGGCCCCTACCTCCTCTGGGGCCCTGGGCCTTTTTACCGATCTGGAGGGGACCCCCTTGTCCAAATGCCGCTTGGCTGACTTCTTGGCCTTAAAGGCCTTATGAATCAGCAGGGCAAATTCTGAAGAAAAGAAGGAAAAGCCTGAACCCTCCTCAGATTCCTCCCCATCTGTAACATGAGGTCCTTGAGCGATTCGACCCCCTCTGGAGGCCCCAGCCTGCAGCGATAATGATGCAGGAGATTCCCCCTTCCCCTCTGCTGCCCGCACAGGAGACTTAAAGGCAGCCAAAATAGCCTCCGTTCCCACTCTAAGCAGGAAGGGGTCCCCAGGGGGATGCAGCGCTGGGGAGAGCTGTCCAGGCTCATGGTATCCACCTAATTTCTCCCCTGCTCCACTCCTCGATGGGCCCTCCCCACACTGAATGGCCGGGCGGATAATTGCAGCGGGGCAGGAGCAAAAAACAAGCCGCTAGAGATACAAGGATCCGGAGAGCAACTCGGATAAGCAGGGGTGCGAGCCGTGCCGAAGAGTGTGCTGTAGCCCAAAAGGAATTGTCTTTGATTTTTTTTTGTAAAACTTTATAAGAAAGAAAACAGAGAACTTCCCTGAGATGGCAGCAGGCTCTGGTCGTCCCCTGCGGGGTGAGTGAGCCGGGACCCCCGGTATCAACCTTGACCGGTGATAAGGAGCTGTGGGCTGAAGAAGGGTCCCCAACCGTTAGCCCTTCTGCTTCAAATACCAGGAGGGATGGTCCACCCAGGACCTAACTACCCCCTGGGAGGCTGTAGAGAACTTCAATCTTCTTTTTTTTTTTTTAATCTTCCAGACTGCAGGTTTTGCACCTCCACCATCTGCTGGAGACAGAAAAATACTGAGGGACTGCAGGTGGCACCTCGTGATAAGTAGCAGTGTCAGTCAAAACTTCTCTGTCTCCATCTGCTGGAGGGAAGGCAAAACCCAGGAGACTGGACTGATCTGGGTTCCTTTTGAATTCTGAGGTTCCTTTTGAATTCTGAGCCCTCTGGGGATTCTTTGGGAGAATAGTCTGCCTGTAACTCCCATAGAGCCTGATGTTCCTCCTTAGACAAATTTCTTCTGACTAATTCTGCAATTATGAATGTACCTGCATATAGTTCAGTGTGTATCAATCTTTTGTGTGTGGCTGTTACCAAGTTCCATTGATCCTGTTGGATCCCTTCTTTCCTTTCAAAGATTGAAGTTCTAATTAATAATGCTTGTAATCGTGCTTCTGAGAAAGAAAGTGTTTGGTCCCATGCTACTGAGTCCGTCATTATTGAGGCTAATCGCAGTATAAACTATAAATTAATCCAGGCCTCTATTGTGAATCCCCTACAACAAACAATAAGCAACCAAACGGAGAATCAAAACTTAATTTCCAAACTCTCAAAACTTAAACATAGCAAGCCTTCTGAAGCGGTGGGACTCTCTCTCTTTCCCGGGGTTCCACTTAACTCTTCTAGGCCCTGAGGTCTTATATGCTGGTGAAAGGCTCCTCCCTTAACCCAGGATTATCTTACAGATCGATACTGTAAGGTGCGGTTGGAGATTAACTCGCTGTGGGCGCACAATTGGGACGCGTAAGGCGATCCTGTGATACAGTTTCCAGTTTCACGCGTCCTTAGCGCTTCTTGAAACCGACCCGTAACCTTTCCCGCACGCAGCATGTAAATGATATGTAAATGAATGAATTAGCTATTTAATGAACGAATTAGCTATTCCCTCCGATACTGTGACGCGCGCTCCGACTATCGCTTTTTTTCCCTGCCAATTTGCCGCGCGTTTAACCTGTTAGTTTACCGCCTACCCCTACCCCTGCGATAGAGGCAGGAGTAAGGGAAGCGGCAAACTTTCCCCCAGCCCCCGCTCACCTGCCCTGGCCACGTCCATGGGTGCCGGTCTCCGGCCCAGTCCTCTCCCTCCTCCCGAAGCAAAAAAAAAAGCGAAAAAAAAAATCCAATGTGGCCCCACTTCGGCAGCTCCCCTTCGGCAGCCCCCCTTCGGCGGACACGGCAGTGTAAAGCGAGACGGACCACGGCGGACCTTCGGCGGAGACGGCACTGTAAAGCGAGACAGACCGCGGCGCAAGGAGAGGAGGAGAGAGAAGACGCAACTTACTCCAGCCAGCCCTCCTCCGGACAGCGGCTCCTCTGCCTCCCAGCTGCCGGCGAAGATAGACACCCGAATGGGTAGGCCCCCCGTGCAATTTGACCTCAAGGCGTGACGTCACGACGTTTGGCGTCACGGCATGTACCCTGTCTACTCACTATCTATGAGTCTCTCTCTACAGCTCAGCAAACCCGGAGATAGCAGTTCCAGGATCTGAGGGACTTCAGCCCTGCCGGGCACATCAGCTCACTACTGCCACTTCTGGTGGTTCTACTACCTTTATTTTTATTTATTTATTTATTTAAAGTTTCTTTTATACCGATGACCGTTTACACATCGCATCGGTTTACAGTTAAAAAGGAACAAATGGGCAGAACCCTTACATATAACATTGTCTAATAAAGAATTATCTGTGTCTGTCTCCTGCCTAGTCGGTGATCCCTCTCATGATATCCTCCTGAGGGCGCTGTCATCTGCCATCGGCCCAAGGATTCACCATTCTACATTAGAGTGCTCATCTCTCACACTTCAAGAGCTGAGTACAACAAACTGCTACCTTGCAGTCTACCCTCAACTGTTGCTAACATCTCCTTCCTCAGGAACTGTATCATAACCAATTGTTACTTCTTAGCAGAAACCATACAGATGGCCAACACCTCCCTTCAGGGGAACTCTTGTATATCAGGTTGCCACTCTGTGCGGAGATCCATAACAGATACTAACTCCTCCCCTCTGGAAGAACATATCTTATATGGTTGCTGACCTCTTCCCTCTGGGGAGCAACTCTATAACAGTTTGCCAACAGACTGCTAACCCTAGCACAGTCGCTAACAGATTGCTAGCTCCTCCCCTCTGGGGGAGCAAAACTCAACAGGATTGCTAATTCCTCCCATTGGGAGGAGCAAACCCTAACAGACTGCTAATCCTAGCAGCTCCTACAACAGATTGCTAACTCCGCAGTCCAAACCATAACAGATTGCTAACTCCGCCCTCGGAGTGCAACAGATTGCTAACTCCAGTGAATCTGGCTTTAAAGAAAAGAAATTGGAGAAGCAGTACTCCTGGGAACCCAGCTAAGTATTGGATGTCAGTAGCCCATGGACCCGGCTCACCTTTCTGCTTTGCAGGCTATTCTGGGCCTGGCTCAACGCATCTCAGAACAGCAAGAAACCTTGAGAAACTTACTGCAGCCTTTCATCAGCTTCACACCCAGAAGATACAAGGCACAGCTTCTACACAAGAAGGTCAGTTACAGGAGGTAACTTTAAAGACAGCTGTTCCACTGGCAGCGCCTATTCGATTCTCCAGAGAACTCCAGAAGAGTTCTCCGGAGCTTACATTTCACTTTACAACCTTCATTGTTTCCCACAGGCCTCTCTAAGACCAGCTACATTCTGTCATACTTGGATGGGAGAGCCTTATTGTGGGCATCTACCTTGTAGGAACGCAAGGACCCTATTTTGCTGGACATAGAAGGATTTATGGACTTGTTTAAATCCGTTTTTGATGACCCTGCTCATATATCTGTTGCCGGGTTTGCTTTAGTGGACTTGTAGCAAGGCAACAGATCCCTGGCTGAATTTGCCATAGAATTTAAAACTCTTGCAGCGGAACTTCGCTGGGACCCCAGATGTCTAAAGACACTTTTTTGCAGAGGCCTGGATACCCGCGTGAAGGACGAGCTGGCTGCTCATCAGACACCTGACTCGCTGGAAGAATTGATAGCCTTAGCTACTCGGATTGACTGGCGGCTCCAAGACAAGGTGAAGGAACTCCGGCCTAAGATGTTACCTGGGTTGAAACAAACCAGTGCTCCTGCACTACGAATGGGCCCAGCACTTCCTGCTGTGGAAAAAAAAAGAACCGAATGAACCTGGTCATGGTCACTTGACCTCTAAAGAGAGAAGATTTCGGAGGAAGAACGGCCTGTGCATTTACTGTGGTCAGCCAGGCCATGATGTTTCTGCTTGCCCTATTCGTCCGGGAAACGGACAAGCCTGAGTCCCGCTGGAGTACTGTTCTCGGGCTCTACAGTGATATATCCTCCACGCTCTCATTCAGTTTTTGTGACCCCTGAACCAGTGACGGTTCAGACCTCTGCTCTGAAGGACCCAGGAGCAGGAGGTAACTTTATTCTCAGTCATCTTGTGGAAGACCTGAGGAGTCCATTCAGCAAATTTGAAGATCCATTATTGCATCACAACTTGAAGTGGGCTTTGGACGATTCTTTACACCACCACTTCTTTTGAGGATCTTATCAACATCCCCAGCAGTTCTACTATACCTGCTGTTATTTCATAGTGGTTGCTATGTTCGCCATAGCTAGATGGCGCTCTACATCTTCACTATCTTCTTGGACTTCTATTTTGAGATATCTGCTAAGACCAGTTTACTCGGAAGTCATGCTGAAGGACTACAGCACTGTTGATTCCGAAGAAGAAGATATCTCTAACTACCAGCCTGTTTGTCTGCTGGTGCTACCATCAGTTCCGAAGAAGAAGATATCTCTAGCCACCAACTTTTACGATTGGTTCACTTGGAAGTCGTGCCCTGAAGCCTATGGCACTGTTGATTCCAAAAAAGAAGATATCTCTAAGTTACCAGCCCTTACATTTGGTTCACTCGGAAGTCGTGCTGGAGGTTACAGCACTGTTGATTCTGAGGATGAGGATATCTCCATCCATCAGCCTGATCATTTTGCTGGTATTGCCATCATCTCCCTTCCAGCATTCTGCGGAAGAATTTCCCAGAAGTGGACTTTGGACATTTTTCTACATCACCACTTCCACTGAAACCTCAGTGACGCCCACAGCAGCTCATCTCATTGCAGCTGATGTCATCATACACTCTGCAAGATTCTTCTAAAAATCTCAACATCCATCTGTCATCATGTATAAACTACGAAGTTGAACTCAAAATTAGAGATGCTGGATGTTCGTGCAGAGGTTGAGTTGGATTGCCTTCTGTTTGGATAGGCTTCGGCCCCAATTTCATTGTTTGGGAGCCTCAGACCTACTTCTTGGATAGAGATGCTTCTACAGTTCCACCTTGCGCATCCTTGATACCTAAACTGGTACCCGAAGAGGAGATCACCCTTTGAAGGGGGGTACTGTTGCATTCATGCCTGCTCTTGCCCTCGCTCCACCCTCTCTACCTCTGAGGCGACTCCCTTCGGGTCTGATGGACAGTTGCTGCCGTGGCTTCTCCTCACCGTTTCTTCCCAGAGTCCCCGGGATGGCCTGACGCTGCAGATCTGCCATGTTCCTGATGACGTAGGGGGCGCACGCATGCTCCAAAGTTTGTACCAGCAAGGGCGTCCCCCTCGTAGTGATGTCATCCGCTTCCAACATAAAAGGTCTTTGCTTATGCTTACGAATCGAGTTAGCAAGGGATTGATTGCGGGGATCATCCCGCCCCGCTTCATTCTCAACTGCTCTGCCTCTTCGAACTTACCAGGGCTACCCGCTCCTCGGGGGCCCCGCTCTCTCCTCTTGTTTTCAGATTGCTAAGACGGGATCCAGTACTCGCTCCTCGAGGGCCTACATTCCTGTACATTTAGAAGACTCCCTATTGCCTGGAAGCGATCGCAGACGTGAACATTGTGAGTTTCTATTCCAGTTGCATATAGGAACTGGTACTCGCTCCTTGAGGGCTCATGTTCCTAGAACTCTGAAGATTCTCTTCTGTCTAAGACGCTATCACAGGTACAGAGATTGTGAGTTATTATTACAGATTGTGGATAGGAACCAGTACTCCCTCCTCAAGGGCCCATGTTCCTAAAACCCTCCGAAGACTCTCTTCTATTTCAGAAGTTATTTCATATACAGATATTGTGAGTTCTTATTTCAGTTTGCATATAGGAACCAGTACTCACCTAGAGGCTCCTGTTCCTGAATATACTAGCTATTCTCTATTGCCTATAAACCATTACAGAGATAGTTAACTGTGAGTTACCATTGCTCTCTCAGAGCTGTCCCTGGAACCAGGAACTCACTCCTCAAGGGCCTAACTCTCTTCAGCTACTGAGCCTTCTTATTAATCTATGTGAGAGTATCATTTACTTCTGGTTATGTATCCAGCATACCCTGTCTACTCACTATCTATGAGTCTCTCTCTACAGCTCAGCAAACCCAGAGATAGCAGTTCCAGGATCTGAGGGACTTCAGCCCTGCCGGGCACATCAGCTCACTACTGCCACTTCTGGTGTTTCTACTACCTGTCTAATAAAGAACTATCTGTGTCTGTCTCCTGCCTAGTCGGTGGTCCCTCTCATGATATCCTCCTGAGGGTGCTGTCATCTGCCATCGGCCCAAGGATTCACCATTCTACATTAGAGTGCTCATCTCTCACAGTTCAAGAGCTGAGTACAACAAACTGCTACCTTAAAGTCTACCCTCAACTGTTGCTAACATCTCCTTCCTCAGGAACTGTATCATAACCAATTGCTACATCTTAGCAGAAACCATACAGATGGCCAACACCTCCCTTCAGGGGAACTCTTGTATATCAGGTTGCCACTCTGTGCGGAGATCCATAACAGATACTAACTCCTCCCCTCTGGAAGAACATATCTTATATGGTTGCTGACCTCTTCCCTCTGGGGAGCAACTCTATAACAGTTTGCCAACAGATTGCTAACCCTAGCAGAGTCGCTAACAGATTGCTAGCTCCTCCCCTCTGGGGGAGCAAAGTTCAACAGGATTGCTAACTCCTCCCCTTGGGAGGAGTAAACCCTAACAGACTGCTAATCCTAGCAGCTCCTACAACAGATTGCTAACTCCGCAGTCCAAACCATAACAGATTGCTAACTCCGCCTATGGAGTGCAACAGTAAGAGTGGCACATCTTCATTGTTGGTGGGATTTGTGTCTTTCCTTACCTGGTTAACTAGCTGCTGATTGGACCTTCTCAAGCAGGGGCATTGAAATCCCCTGCTCGAGAAGGTTCAGTCTCGAGAAAATGACCCCCTGCAGAAAACGATCCAGTTTCTTCAGTCACTAAGATTCATAGTCAACTATCCCAAGTTGAACCTTGTCTCTACCCAAAGAATAAAGTTCATCAAGGCATGAATAGACAATTGGAGGAGAAGCATTCCTTCTGTAATATCACAATTGTTACGCCCGTCGGTTGCAGACGGCTGCAACCGCTGTTGCTCACCTCCTTCTATGTAGCCTTGACTCCGTTGGGAAGACTTGCGGCCTCCACCAGCTATTGCCAGCCTGCTCACCGTCCCCGGGCCTCCTGAACGCCGCGGATGCTGCCGACCGCTATCTTGCCCTCGGAATCCCCTAGGCACACTCGTGTGCGCACAGGCCAGTCTTAAGCATGTCATGGCAGGAACCTTGGGGGCATCCACTCTGGATGATTTCATCCTTCCAGGACATTTAAGCCGGTTGGCCCTGCCTACCCACGACTTGCTGAATCTGCTTCGCTCACTATGGACTTCCCGTACCAGTTCCTGCTACTTTGGCGTGAGACGCTCTGGATACCCGCTCCTCGGGGGCCTTTCCTCGTCTCTGGCTATCTGCTCCTTGGAGGGCCTTTGCCTTGGACTACCGCTTGCCTTATTCCCCGGGGTTTCTCCTGGAACCTTCGCTACTGTGAGTACCTCAGCTCTACGGACTTCTACCGTACCTAGTGTGGAACCCTCATCGGTGTACCCCGCACTGCGGACCACTACCAGACCATCTCTAGTGAGTAACCCTCACTGATGTACCCAGTGCTGCAGACCACTACCGTGTTATCTCTAAGTGAGGAACCCTCATCGGTATACCCTGTGCTGCAGACCACTACCATGACATCTCTTCTGAGGACCCCTCGCTGGTGTGCCCTGCTCCACGGATCACAACCGTATCATCTCTAATGAGGAGCCTCATTGGTGTACCCCACTCTGCGGACCATTGCCGAATCTTCACTACAGAGGTATTCCCCTTGGGTATACCCCACCACACAAACTCTGTGTCTTTCTCCTGCACTCCCAGCTTCACGGGCAGTGCCTTTCTCATTCTCTAATAAAGACTCTATTCCACAGCTGTGTCTGATGTCCACTGAGACCTCGCTTCCCGACAGTGAGGCTCACCTGTGGGTGGTACCATCTCTCACCTCGGCCCAGGGTCCACATACCTATAAATCCTAAAAACAACATTTTTGTGAGCAACATAACGGAAGGATTGTCAGGAAAGGTTTGTCTTTTTGCCAATGGTGCCAAAATCCAGCCAGGAAGGAGTGGAAAACATGAGGAGGGATCTAGCGAAACTCGAGGAATGGTCTAAGGTCTGGCAGCTGAGATTTATTGGTAAAAATGCACAGTAATGCATTTGGGCTTCTAAAACCCCAGGGACAGTACAGTATTGGAGGTGAAATTCTTCTAAGCACAAAGGAAGAGTGGGATCTGGAAGTAATTGTATTTTATGATCTTAAGGTGGCTAAACAGGTGGATAAAGCAACAGTAAAAGCCAGAAAGATGCTTGGCTGCATAGGGAGAGGAATGGTCGACAGAAATAATGGAGGTCATATTACCCCTGTATAAGTCCCTGGTGAGACCTCACATGGAATACTGTGTACAATTCTGGAGACCGCACCTTCAAAAGGATATCAACAGGATGGAGTCTGTCCAGAGAGTGACTACTAAAATAGTCACTGGTGTTCATTCTAAAGTATATGGGGATAGACTTAAAAATCTAATCATGTACATCCTAGAGGAAAGGTGAGACAGGGGAGATATGATAGAGATATTCAAATATCTCAAAGGTTTCCATGCACAGGAGATGAGCCTGTTTCAGTGGAAAAGAGGTTCTAGAATGAGGGGGTCATGAGATGAGGTTGAAAGGGGGTAGACTCAGAAGTAATCTTAGGAAATATTTCTTTATAGAAAGGGTGGTGGATGTGAGGGGCTGACAGAAGGCAGGCAAACACTCAATTTTGCCATCAGCTGTTACAAAGCACATGTGTTGTGCAGTGCCAGTAGAGCCTCTGTGTCCTATTTGTGCTGGATTACTGGGCAGAGAGAAGAGATACCAGAGGGGAGGAATAGGGGAAGTAAGTTAAACAAGGGCTGAGATGTAGGAAGGGGCAGAGGAATGCATGACTTTGAAAACCTATGGGTATGCAATTTTTTTTTTATTGTACACCACCTTGGTTCTTAATTGGAAGAAAGACAATTTTATCAAATTAAACTAACAAACTAACCACTTGCCAAGGATTACTGCCATGGACACACATCAGAGAATCTCATAATAAATCTGACCTGTGTCGCACGGTTCAAGATCAGTTTAGAAGTTTGCTGTAGCCGCAGTAGTAGTTGTGAACTTCTTCTTATGCCCAAAGGCTTCTGGACCGAGGAGAGCGAGAGCTGCAAGGGCATTTCATTGCTTCAGTTACTTCCACTTCCACAAAAGTTCATTTTGAGAGCCCCAGAACACCTAGCACAAGTAAAAGAAGAAATAAAATAAATAAATAAATATATACACATACATAGACACACACACAAAACTTGGCAAGTGTTCAGGCATCCACACTTGATGAATATTGTTTTTCGTACAGTTATACACCTGAGTCCCTCTAGATTGGAGTGATATATAGCATATATACTAGAGTTCATTTATCACAGCTAAAGGAAAAGGCAACATGAAGTTACTGGAGACAGCAAGCCGGTGTGTCTGTAGAAAGCTTAACACAAGAAGAAACAGAAGATGAAAATCAAAGTTCCTGCATTTTTATCACACTTTACATCTCCTGTTGGTCACCAATATTGCTTCTCTCTTCTTCCTCCCTGTTTTCCCTGAGAGCCTCTCTTTTTACACGTCATCATCCCACTGTTATTCCCACCCTCACTGTTTGTCCTATTTACTTTTGCTTTATATACCAACCTCCAAATTAATAGTATTATTTCCTTCTTCAGTCTGATTTAGATTGGAAGGGGGCACAATTTCATATGGACTTCCTGGCAATCTTCTTAGGGGCTCATATTGCAGATGGAAAAGGTAAAAAAAAAAATCTTCTGTAGAAATTTTAAAGCAGAACCGGGGTGGGGTTGGCGGGAAACAGTTCTCGGACAAGACTTTGAAAGGTTCCCAGACATAGAATTGTTGAAGCCAGAGTGTTGCGCTCGGGGGTGGACCCTTGTCCTGGAGCAGTGGAGAATGGCTCTCTGGTAGGGATCAGGAAGCACCTGCCACCAGGGGCGGAGCACTGGAGGAGACAGGGATGAGCTTCACCACTGGAAGCCCGAGGTCCCTCTGGGTAAAGCCCGTAGGGACCCGGGCAGCTTGGACTTAGGTGGGCCTTGCAGGGTCTCCTGGAGAGATGGTATATAGGCGTGCCCACAGACAGGAGAGGAGCGTGATTGGGTTCGAGACTGGAGGTCAGAAGGAACAAGGAAGACCAGAACAGCGTAGGCGATGACAAGGCAAGGGACAGAGCCAGAATCAGGACGTGGTCAATCAGGCAGAGGTCAATTTCAAAGGTCAGTCCGAGGATTGGTCAATCAGGCAGAGGTCAGGTTCTGGAGGTCAGACGAGGTTGCAGGTAGGCCGAAGTCAGAAGGCAGGCAGCAAGTAGAGTAGTCAAGGAACAAGCCGAGGTCAGAAGGCAGGGTGCTGGAACAGTAAGATGCAGGAACAAGGCTGGAACAGTAGGATCCTGGAACAAGGCTGGAACAAGACTGGAATGAAATTAGAACAAGGCTTCAGAACGCAGTGACAATCTAGAAACAAAGCCGACCTGATTGCCAAGGCAAGGAAGTGCAGGCAGGAACTTCCTTAAGTTCCTGCCTGCACTGTCCTGCGTGGACAGCCCTGGCCCTACAAGAGGCCGGGCTGTCCACGCGTGTGCGCGCAGGGGAGTGGCCAACGCCACGGAAGGTGTCGAACTCCGGCGTGACGCCTGGTGCGCAGTGGAAGGCCCGGCAACCACTGAGGCCTGGCGGAGCTCGTGGCTGCCGCCAGGGATGCCGACTCGGGACTTGCAGTGGAGCCAGAGAGGTGAGCAGGCCCATGCGTGGGCCGGATGCAAACGGCGTGCAACAGTACCCCCCCCCTCCTTTCTAGGCCTCCCCCTACGTGGCCGTGGCTTGTTAGGGTGAGTCCTATGAAAGGTCTTCAGGAGTTCTTTATCAAAGATGTTGTGGGAAGGTTCCCACGAGTTCTCCTCGACCCCATAACCCTCCCAGGCTAAGAGGTATTCCCATTTCCCTCGATGCTGACGGACTGCGATGCAGACGGACTGCATCTCTTCAGGTCTCTTACCTGAAGAGATGTATCTGGTTCTGTAGTGTAGAGACCTGTGGAGGAGAGGGGACTCTGTGTGAGGGCCAGGAGAGGAGCAAAGGCTTCAAAAGCGACATATGGAAGGTGTTATGGATACCCATGGCACGAGGTAGCTGGAATTGATACGATACAGCTCCCACTCTTCGAATCACTGGAAATGAACCAATGTATTTAGGAGCCTAGCGATGAGAGGGAAGTCTCAGTCGTATGTGTTGAGTGCTCAGCCATACCTTCTGGCCAGGATGGAAGAGTATAGAGCAGGATGTCTATGGGCATCCGAGGTACGCTTGGAGCGTTCAGCAGCTTGGGAAAGGCGCTCTTTAACTTGGTTCCACACTTGATGAATAGTGTGGGCCATGGATTGCACTGCTGGAGAAGGAACAGTCAAAGGAACTGGAAGAGGCAGCCGAGGTTGTCGTCCAAATACCATGGAGAATGGAGATACATCGGTGGCCGCAGCGACATGGGTATTGTGCAACAGCTCAGCCCAGGGTAGTAGATCAGACCAGTTGTCCTGCTGATCATTCACGTAGGAGCAGAGGAATGTCTTTAAGGTCTGATTGGTCCTTTCAGCTTAACCATTGGCCTGTGGATGGTAGGCCGACTTGAAACTCAGTGCAATGTTAAACCTTTTACATAGGGAGTGCCAGTACTTGGCAGAAAACTGTGGTCCTCGGTCGGATATAATCTCCTTAGGGAGTCCATGGAGATGAAAGATGTGTTTCAAAAACAACTTGGCTAATTCTGGGGCTGACGGAAGGCCCAGCAAGGGAATAAAGTGACCCATCTTCGAAAAATGGTCGATGATGACCCAGATTACGGTATTGTTCTAGGACAGAGGCAAGTCTGTAATGAAGTCCGTCGAGATGCTGGACCATGGCTTGGTAGGTGCTGGAAGTGGTTGAAGTAAGCCCCAAGGCCAGGGCCGGTGGAAGCACTAGGCAAACTAGGCCTGGGCCTAGGGCGCCGAGCATTAGGGGGCGCCGAGCCGCTGATGGCCGACATGAAGGCTCATGCGGCCGCTGGGGGACCTCATCCCACTGGCGGCTGAGCAGTGATCTACTGCTGTACTGTGTGCTGGATACACACAGCAAGAAGATCGGCAGGGCCATAGAAACATAGAAACATAGAAATGACGGCAGAAGAAGACCAAACGGCCCATCTATTCTGCCCAGCAAGCTACGCACTTTATCCATTTTTTTCCCCTTTTTTTTCTCTCCCACCTATTACTATTGGCTTCCAGTACCCTCCAGCCCTAATTCCCCTCCACCCCACCACCAATTTAGAGAGCAGCGCCGTATCTGCATTCAAGTAAACGTCCAGCTCAATTAGGGGTAGCAACCGCTGTAACAAGCAGGCCACACCCTTACCCCATACTCTTACCCACCCCTGTTTTTGTTTTTATATTTTTATTTTTTTGAGATAGCAGCCCTCCATTCTTCCGCTCACCAACTACTGGCCACTGGCATCCTGCTCCGTGAATGCCTCTGTGGCTATTGCCGCTCCGTGCAGTGTTTGAATGCCTCCTCTTTATTCACGCCCTCTAGACTTGATGGATCCACAGTGTTTATCCCATGCCCTTTTGAAGTTGTTCACAGTTTTAGACTTCACCACTTCCTCCGGAAGGGCATTCCAGGCCCATCTAGTCTGCCCAACAAGCTACGCACTTTATCCATTTTTTTCCCCTTTTTTTCTCTCCCACCTGTTACTATTGGCTTCCAGGACCCTCCAGCCCTAATTCCCCTCCACCCCACCACCAATTTAGAGAGCAGCGCCGTAACTGCATCCAAGTGAACGTCCAGCTCAATTAGGGGTAGCAACCGCTGTAACAAGCAGGCCACACACTTTCCCCATACTCTTACCCACCCC
Source organism: Rhinatrema bivittatum (assembly GCF_901001135.1). Taxonomy (NCBI): domain Eukaryota; kingdom Metazoa; phylum Chordata; class Amphibia; order Gymnophiona; family Rhinatrematidae; genus Rhinatrema; species Rhinatrema bivittatum. Next base: position 250,862,706 of record NC_042622.1, on the reverse strand, counting down.
TGTTTTTATTTTTTTATTTTTTGAGATAGCAGCCCTCCATCCTTCCGCTCTGTGAAGGTGGAACACCAACTACTGGCCACTGGCATCCCGCTCCGTGAATGCCTCTGTGGCTACTGCCGCTCCGTGCAGTGTTTGAATGCCTCTGTGGCTATTGCCGCTCCGTGCAGTGTTTGAATACCTCCTCTTTATTCACGCCCTCTAGACTTGATGGATCCACAGTTTTTATCCCACGCCCCTTTGAAGTCGTTCACAGTTTTAGACTTCACCACTTCCTCCGGAAGGGCATTCCAGGCATCCACCACCCTTTCCGTGAAGAAATACTTCCTGACATTGGTTCTTAGTCTTCCTCCCTGGAGCCTCAGCTCGTGACCTCTGGTTCTGCTGATTTTTTTCCGACGGAAAAGGTTTGTCGTTGTCTTTTGATCATTAACGTTTCTCAAGTATCTGAAAGTCTGAATCATATCACCCCTGCTCCTCCTTTCCTCCAGGGAGTACATATTTAGATTGTTCAATCTCTCCTCATATGTCATCCGATGAAGACCCTCCACCTTCCTGGTCGCCCTTCTCTGTACCGCTTCCATCTTGTCCTTGTCTCTTTGTAGATACGGTCTCCAGAACTGAACACAGTACTCCAGGTGAGGCCTCACCAAGGACCTGTACAAGGGGATAATCACTTCCCTTTTCTTACTCGATATTCCTCTCTCTATGCAGCCCAGCATTCTTCTGGCTTTTGCTATCGCCTTGTCGCATTGTTTCGCAGACTTCATATCATTAGACACTATCACCCCAAGGTCTCTCTCCTGCTCCGTGCACATCAGCCCTTCTCCCCCCAGCGAATATAGTTCATTCGGATTTCCACTCCCCATATGCATGACTCTGCACTATGGTGGAGCTCACGTCACCACGGCCTGAAGAAAAAGGTTGTGTCTAAACATGCAGGTGCTTCTCCTCCTTCCTGCCCACGTGGTCCCGGAAGAAAAATGTTGCCGGAGTCGCACGGACAGGAAGGAGGAAGAGCATCAGCTGCGTGCAGAAGAAGAGCAGCGCTTACGGGCCACCATGAATCCCAAGTCGCAGCAACCTGAGACGAGGAGGAGGCCCGGTAGCATGTGTGCGTGTATGAGATGAGTTGAGAGATTGTGTGTGAGAGTGAGTTGAGAGACTGTGTGTGGGAGTGAAGAACTGAATGTTTGCAGAGACAGCATGTGAGAGCCTCTGTGTGTGTGAGAGAGACAGCATGAGACAGTGAGAGCCTGTGCTTGAGCAAGACAGCATGTGGGAGTGAGAGAGAGCTTGTGTGTGTGAGAGTCAGACAGCATGTGTCAGTGAGAGACTGTGTGTATGAATGACTGTATGAGAGAGAGCATGTGAGAGTGAGAGCCTGTGTGTGTGTGTGTGTGTGTGTGTGTGTGAGAGAGAGAGAAAACATGTGAGAATGAGAACCTGACTGTGTTTTTGAGGGAAGAAGACAGATGGAGAGAAAAGAAATAGAAAAAAAGATAATATCAAAGGAATTGGCAAAAAAATAAGAAAGGGAAAGTGGGAAAAAAAAAGCCTGCAACCAACCGATTAGAAAACTAAGATCAGACAGCAAATGTAAAAAAAAATAAATTACTTTTTAGTACTGATTGGCACATGAAATCTTTGGGAATGTGCAAGAGTAGCACTTTCTCTATGCGGATCTCACAATGTACGAGATCAGCATGGAGGAAGTGGAAGCCCACGGGGCCTGCACAGAGGAGGCAGCAGAATGGGCTTCAGTGCCAGTAGCAGCAATCAGCACCTCCCCAATAGCCACGCGGCAGCAGTGACAGTGGCAGCAGAGGAATGAGGGAGGCTCTGAGGTTGCTGGCAAAAGAAAGAGAGCACATGTGTATGAATGGGAGTCTGCCTGGGGGTGTATGTGTGTGAATGAATGGGTGCCTGCCTGAGAGTGTATCTGTGTATGAGAATGAATGGATGTCTTCCTGGGGTTTGTATGTGTGAGAATAGGTGCCTGCCTGTGTGTGGTATATGTGTGTGTGAGAATGACTTGGTGCCTGCCTGGGGGTCTGTGTGTGTGAGAATGAATGTGTGCATGCCTGGGGGATGGGGAGGGAATGGTGTGAAAATGAATGGGAGCTTGCCTGTATGTGTATGTTTGTTTGAGAATGATTGGGAGCTTACCTGGGTGTGTGTGTGTTTGTGTGTATGTGAGGGAGCCAGTGAGAGTGAGAGCATGAGTGTGTATGAGAAAATCCAGGGGAGTAAGAGTGTGTGTGTGTGTGTGTGGGGGGGGGGTGAGGAGGGGGAGAGAGTGTCTTACAGCCTGAGAGTGTGTCAGTGTCTGTGAGAGCGAGAGGTCACGGTGGGTATAAGAGCATGAATGTGTATGTATGTGACAGTGTATGTGTGAGAGAGAATGGACATGTGAGTATGTGTGAGAGAGAGAGGATAACCTCCTAATCCTCGACAATATTAGGGTGACTAGAAATCAAGAACTCCCACGTATGGACAGCAGGGGCTTTTTAAATTCCTTATTAGTTTTAATTATTAGGTGTTATTTGATATATGTGCTGTTTTGAAATATTTTATTGGTGTTTGGGAAATTGTAAAAAATGTATATGATTTTAATTGAGAACATAAGAAAATGCCATACTGGGTCAGACCAAGGGTCCATCAAGCCCAGCATCCTGTTTCCAACAGTGGCCAATCCAGGCCATAAGAATCTTGCAAGTACCCAAAAACTAAGTCTATTCCATGTTATCATTGCTAATGGCAGTGGCTATTCTCTAAGTGAACTTAATAGCAGGTAATGGACTTCTCCTCCAAGAACTTATCCAATCCTTTTTTAAACACAGCTATACTAACTGCACTAACCACATCCTCTGGCAACAAATTCCAGAGTTTAATTGTGCATTGAGTAAAAAAGAACTTTCTCCAATTAGTTTTAAATGTGCCACATGCTAACATCATAGAGTGCCCCCGAAAGAGTAAATAACCGATTCACATCTACCCGTTCTAGACCTCTCATGATTTTAAACATCTCTATCATATCCCCCCTCAGCCGTCTCTTCTCCAAGCTGAAAAGTCCTAACCTCTTTAGTCTTTCCACATAGGGGAGCTGTTCCATTCCCCTTATCATTTTGGTAGCCCTTCTCTGTACCTTCTCCGTCGTAATTATATCTTTTTTGAGATACGGCGACCAGAATTGTACACAGTATTCAAGGTGCGGTCTCACCATGGAGCGATTCAGAGGCATTATGACATTTTCCGTTTTATTCATCATTCCTTTTCTAATAATTCCCAACATTCTGTTTGCTTTTTTGACTGCCGCAGCACACTGAACTGACGATTTCAATGTGTTATCCACTATGACGCCTAGATCTCTTTCTTGGGTTGTAGCACCTAATATGGAACCCAACATTGTGTAATTATAGCATGGGTTATTTTTCACTATATGCATCACCTTGTACTTATCCACATTAAATTTCATCTGCCATTTGGATGCCCAATTTTCCAGTCTCACAAGGTCTTCCTGCAATTTATCACAATCTGCTTGTGATTTAACTACTCTGAACAATTGTGTCATCTGCAAATTTGATTATCTCACTCGTCGTATTTCTTTTCAGATCATTTATAAATATATTGAAAAGTAAGGGTCCCAATACAGATCCCTGAGGCACTCCACTGTCCACTCCCTTCCACTGAGAAAATTGTCCATTTAATCCTACTCTCTGTTTTCTGTCTTTTAGCCAGTTTGCAATCCGCAAAAGGACATCGCCACCTATCCCATGACTTTTTACTTTTCCTAGAAGCCTCTCATGAGGAACTTTGTCAAACACCTTCTGAAAATCCAAGTATACTACATATACCGGCTCACCTTTATCCACATGTTTATTAACTCCTTCAAAAAAGTGAAGCAGATTTGTGAGGCAAGACTTGCCCTGGGTAAAGCCATGCTGACTTTGTTCCATTAAACCATGTCTTTCTATATGTTCTGTGATTTTATTTATCAGTAGTTTTAAAATATTCTTTTATTAGTATGGTTTTACTATTATAAATGATGTTTCTTGATTTTATTGTTTTATGAGGAATGGTGGTTCTGTTTTTCCATTGTTAATACACAGAGTCTGGCTTCTTGGGGTTTCCATTTCAGTTTTTTCTAATTTGTGCTCCTTTATTTTGTATTCTGTATTTGGTGAGGGTTTGTCTCTGCTCTGTATGTGTGACCATGATGAGAGATTCCTCAGTAGGTGGTATATTGGTATTCTAGGACCCAGTGTAATATTTACCCTTGCTTATTCACAGGTAGGGTTATTGTTGTTTGAGTCCTTGGTGTTATTACTGTTATGTTATGATGGGATTGCAGTATAGATTTTGAGAATCTTTTTTGCGGGGTTTTGTGTTAGTTCCCAATGTGTCTGGCAGTGGAAGGTGTTTGTGCTGCTGTTACTGTGAGGTGACACCAGAATTTGAAAATATCTTTTAGTATGATGAGCTGTAAGGGAAACATCAAAGCTCCATTGTTTAGTGCAATTTCAGTGGATGCACAGAGTTACAGAGCTGGAGGTGCAGGAGTTTTATTGACATTCTGTCCCTTCCTATATATTCCAGACTTCACTCTCATAGCCATATAGAATTAGTTGAATGAGGCTATCAAATAATTTTATAGTAGTTTTACTAGAAGTTTGAAACTGGCCAGCTTTTTAAAATTATGCAGAAGACCTGATACACGCCCCCACCTGCAGTCATCCCACACACGGAACCACTCACCTTTGGGGTTCCACAGTGGGTCCTGGTCCTGTCTCCCTTGCAGCCCTCGTAAGTCCAGCTAGGCCCAGGTGTACTGCGGCGGCGGTTGCCAGGCCTTCGGCTGCACGTCAGGCCTCACGCTGGGCCTCAGCATCGCAGCAGCTAGCCATGCCCCTACGCACGCGTGGACCAGCCGCCCTGATGTAGGTTCCAGGGCGGGGCCTAGTCCCTTGGCGCACCCTGATTGGACTTATGTTAAAAGGAAGTTCCTGGCTTGCCTGCCTCCTGCCGCCTGCCCAAGACCTCAGCTTGTTCCTGACCTGCCTGCCGCCTGCCAAAGACCTCAGCTTCCTCTTCAACCTTGCCTGACCTCTGGATTTTGACCCTTGCTTCGTTGACCATTCCTCGGACTGACTTCTGGACTCTGACCTTGCTTGATTCTGGCACTGTCCCTAGCCTTGTCATCACCATCTCTATTCTGGTTTGCTCTCCTCCAACCTGTTTCCAGCCTAGAACCCGATAGCGCTCCTCTAGCATCTGTGGGCACGCCGGACTAACACTCTCTCAGGAGATCCTGTGAGGTCCACCTAAGTCCAAGTGGCCCGGGTCCCTGCGGACTCCTCCCCGGGGGACCTCGGGCTTCCAATGGTGAAGCTCTACACTGCCTCTGTCTCCTTCCTTGCTCCGCCCCCTGTGGACAGTCCCTGTACTACCAAAGGACAAGGGCCCACTCCCGAGTGCAACAGGTTGACAAGGCCATGGACTCGGCAGAGTCTCCCGCCTCCAGGGCTCTACCAGGACTGGCCACTACAGTAAAGCAACATCACCAAGCGCTGGAGATGCTGGCTTCTTCAGTAGATGAGCTACGCTTCTAGTTGAAAGAGACTGCTATGGCCAACCCTGTGGGCCTCTCGGCCACTATGCTTCCTAGAACAACTCTGGCACTTCCTGCACCTCCTAGATACAATGGGGATCCATGCTCCTGCCGTGGCTTCCTTAATCAGTGCTTTATGCAATTTGCTCTCCAACCCTCCTTCCAGTTGGAAGGGAAGGTTCTGGCATGGGCCTCTCCCTTATGGGAATGTTCTGATCCCATCCTCTCCAAGATGTCTGACTTCATTGCTCTCTTCAAGCAGACCTTTGGCGATCCTGGTCGGATGGCTATCGCCAGTCATAATCTACTCCATCTTCGTCAAAGGTCAAGGACCCTCTCTGAATACATGGTGGAGTTCCAAACCTTAGCCACAGAACTTGGGTGGCAAGAGGATTGCCTGCAAGCCTGCAAGTCAGCTCTAAAGGATGAGCTCTCTGTCCGTGAGACTCCCACGTCTCTAGAGGACCTAATCTCCTTTGCCGGAAGGATCGATCATCGTCTCCGGCAAAGACGCCTAGAAGTAAAGACTCCACGCTCTTCTCCAGTATGCCCTGCAATTGCACCCTGCACTCCTGCAAGGAACGTAGCACCACCACCTTCCTCCATGGTGGAACTTATGGAGGTGAACCGGGGATGGTTGTCTCCCACAGAACATCTACGCCGTAGAAAAGAAGGGTTTTGCCTTTACTGTGGCACCGCTGGACATCGTCTGCAGTCCTGCCCGGTTTGTCCGGGAAACTCGAATGCCTGAGCCCAGCGGGGGTCCCGAACTTGGGCGCAACTGTTTCTGGCCCTCAACGTTTGCTTCCAGTATCCCTGGGCTTCAAGGCCCACAGATTTGCCGCCACTGCTCTCATCGATACCGGAGTGAGTGGCAGTTTCATTATGGACGATATCATCAAACTCCTGGGAATACCCCTTCAACCGTTGGAGGTGAGTCTTCATATTACCTTCATTCAAGGAGAACATCTTCCCGGTCTAATTACACATAAGACCGTGGCTATTCATCTTTCAGTGGGTACCCTCCATAAAGAAGAAACATCCTTCTACGTGTTGAAATGCTCAACGCATCCGGTAATTCTGGGGTTGCCTTGGCTCCAGACTCATGAACCCCAGTTCAATTGGCAGTTGGTACAGTGGGGGCTGAAATGCCAAGCTACATGTCTCCGGCCGGTGTCTCCCGTGATATCAGTTTGGAAGTCTACAACGCTTCCTGGTCTGCCTCCACAGTATGCGGAATTCAGTGATGTATTCTCAAAACAGAAAGCAGACACTTTGCCTCCATTACGTAAGTTCAACTGTCCCATTGAACTTCTGCCGGGCACGATGCCTCCCAAAGGCAGAACCTATCCCTTGTCACAGCCTGAGACTCAGGCTATTTCAGAGTACATAAAAGAAAACTTGGAGAAGGGGTTTATTAGACCATCTGATTCGCCCGCAGGAGCGGGGTTCTTCTTTGTGAAGAAAAAGGATGGTGGACTTCGTCTTTGCATTGACTATAGGGGTCTCAACGCTATAACACGCAAGGACCATTACCCACTACCCCTTATCAGTGAATTATTTGACTGCCTTGAAGGTGCCAGAGTATTTTCCAAGTTGGATTTGAGAGGTGCGTACAATTTAGTACGTATCCAAGCTGATGACATCTGGAAGACAGCATTTAATACTAGGGATGGCCATTATGAATATGTAGTCATGCCCTTCGGGTTATGTAATGGTCCAGCCGTCTTTCAGCATCTCATGAATGAGATCTTCAGGGACCTCCTGCACAAGTTTGTTGTCATCTACCTTGACGACATTCTGATATTCTCCAAAGACATCGAAAGCCACCGTGAACATGTTCGAACTGTCCTCCAACGATTAAGAGAGAATCACCTGTACACTAAATTAGAGAAATGTTTGTTTGAACGCAGTCATCTACCTTTCCTAGGATATATAATATCTGACCGTGGCTTTTCCATGGACCCGGAGAAAGTCCAAGGAATCCGTGACTGGCCCCAGCTAGTCGGGCTTCGAGCCTTGCAACGGTTCCTAGGCTTCACTAACTATTATCAAAGCTTCATTGCCAACTACTCCTCCATGGTCGCCCCACTTACAGTGATAACTAAGAAGGGGGCCAATATCCGAGTCTGGAAATCTAGAGCCATCGCGGCATTCCTGAGGCTCAAGGATGCCTTCAGCTCCGGTCCATGTCTCCAGCACCAGGATCCCAAACGTCCATTTGTAGTGGAGGTAGATGCCTCAGCAATCAGAGCCGGGGCTTTCCTAAGTCAACACTCGCCCACGGGCAAGTTAATTCCTTGTTCCTTCTATTCACACAAGTTCACCCCCACAGAGCAACGCTATACAGTTGGCGATCGTGAAATACTAGCAGTGAAGTTAGCTCTTCAGGAATGGTGCCCCTGGTTGGAGGGGGCGCAGTACAAATTCACTATATTCACGGATCACAAGAACTTAGAGCACCTCAAAGAGGCTCAGCGTCTAAATCCTCATCAGGCCCGCTGGGCCTTGTTTTTTGAGAGATTCGACTTTAATCTCTGTATCCGTCCTGGTTCCAAGAATCAGCGAGCTGACGCGCTGTCTTGATCCTTTGAGCCCGAGGATCTTCCGGAAGTTCCTAATTATATCATCGATCCTGCCTATATATCAATAGCAGCAACCACTACTGTTCCAGTCGGGAAGACTGTCGTCCCTCGCCGACTATGAGAGCGGGTCTTAAGGTGGGCCCATGATTCAAAGCTGGCGGTCATCCTGGCCATGCCAGAATGCTGGAGATGCTGTGCTGACACTATTGGTGGTCCACCATGGTACAGGACTCTCGGAGTTATGTGGACTCCTGTCCCACTTGTGCACAACAAAAGCCACCAACAGGAAAGCTTTGTGGCTTGCTACAGTCACTCCCAGCGCCTACTGAACCTTGGTCCAGTATTTCAAGAGATTTCATCACGGATCTTCCCCATCACAAGGCAACAAGGTGATTTGGGTTGTAATCGACCGCTTCTCGAAGATGGGGCACTTCATCCCGTTGCCGGGTCTTCCGTCAGCCCCGGAATTAGCAAAACTCTTCTTGAGAAACATCTTTCGACTTCATGGACTCCCCAAGGAGATTGTCTCCGATCATGGACCACAGTTCGCCGCCAAGTACTGGCGCTCCCTATGTCAGAAATTCAGTATTTCCTTCAATTATACCTCGGCCTATCATCCTCAGGCCAATGGGCAGGTTGAGAGAACTAATTGGACCTTGAAAACGTTCCTATGTTCAAAAGTCAATGACCAACAGAATGATTGCCCAACATCACATAAGGACATAAATTTGCCGTATAATCTAAGGTGACGGGAGAATGATTGACATTGGAAGGGGAGGGCTCTGTGGAAGAATGTCTTGGCTGTAGGTGTGGTTTGTGTTTGATGATTGACAGTCCTGGTTGGGAGGTAGGGGATTTAAAAAAGCGGAAATGGTTAGCGAATTTCCGATTTCACGGGCCGTTGTACAGCGGCGGTATGAGGTTGTGTTAAATCGTAACGCTTTGAAGAGACGTGGAATCGTGACATTATGAGGAGACGTTGAATTATGCAGGCGCTGAGTTGTGGTATGTAAGAGTTCATGCTGGGCATGTGTGTTTTGATATTTGAACAAGAATAAATAGCATATCATGTTTTTTTCGGGTTATATACATATTTTCTATGTTTAGGAGAAAAGGATATATGAGGCTGGAGAAGTCCATTTTATGGAGGAAATTGGAGATTTTGTGGTGACCTCCGTTGAAGATAATCGTGAAATCATAATCTTTTGCTATTTAAAAATTATAGACACGTATGAGTATGTGGTTTGGGATATTATTAAGATAATTTTGTTGAACAGTTTTGAATTAGATTGATATGGTTACTGTTGAAGAATTATGATAAACATATGAGATGGGGAGAGTTAAAATACATTTTTGTGTCTAGGAATTTGGGATGTTTAATAATTAGTTGTGTTTGTGGTAAATGTAATTGGTTTTTATATTAAATGTATTTTGTATTATAGGTAGTGTGGGTACCGATGAGCTAGTGGAAGATTCAGCACATTGGAGAATTGAGCTCCCATGTGAAAGGGAGTATGTAAGAGAAAATTGTGTCAAAATATAACCCCTGAGGAAGCTTAATCGCGAAACAAGGTCCTTGTCGGGGACTGACAATATAGCACATATTAAATACATGGGGAGTGTTAACAATTGTTGAAGAATTAAAGATCTACATTAAAAGGAAATAATGATATTGGATATGTATAGAAACATTATATGAGGGTTCATTTACTTGCAATTTGTGTACTGTAATCTTCCTGTATGTAAAAAATGTGTTTGGGAAATGTGCAATATGGTGGGTATTTTAAGTAAAAGTATGGTTGGTGTGAGTGAATGAGTAGTATATTTTATGGGATAGTGTGTCATGTATATTTATGAAAAAATCTTTTAGGAATTTTGGGTATCCACACAATGTTAAAATATAGAAGAAAAAATTAAAAATAAGAAAATATATTTCATACAACGGTTATATGGTATATGATGATCTGTGATAAGATGTATTTGTAATAAATTAAAAAAAATTTAAAAGAACATCTATGAGTTATTAAATAACTATAATTAATGAGCAGATTATGCTTTATATAATAGAAATTTATGTCCTTATGTGATGTTGGGTGTTATTAAGTTAAGGACTAGTATATTACCCTTGTTGTAGTTACCGCAACAGAATGATTGGTCAGATTTTCCCCCTTGGGCCTACCTGTCACATAATACTCATCTCATAGCAGCCACCAACGTGTCGCCTTTTTCAGTGGTCTTCGGAAGGTAGCCCCGTCTGCCTCTTCCTTTTCCTGTGATGGTTCCATCTCCTGCAGCACAATCCATGGCTCAAACCATCTGCCAAGTGTGGACTCGAGTAAGAGAACGCCTCTCGCAGGTTGCTGAGCGCACTAAACGCACCTCGGATCTTCATCGACAACCTGCTCCACTCTTACGACCTGGCCAGAAGGTCTGGCTGAGTGCCCGAAACATCTGTCTCCGACTTCCGTCTCATTGGCTGGCCCCGAAGTATATCGGTCCTTTTTCAGTACTCAGAAGAGTGGGAGCCGTTTCCTATCAGCTCCAGCTACCCCAGTCCATGGGCATCCACAAAACGTTCCACGTGTCTTTGTTGAAGCCTCTTGTCTTGTCTTGGCCCTCTCATAAAGACCCTCCAGCTCCATGCATCTCAGCAGAACCTGATACTTCTCTGCAGGTAAGAAAAGTCCTTGATATACGACAACGTCGAGGCAAATGGGAGTATCTCCTAGCTTGGGAGGGCTATGGGGCAGAGGAGAACTCGTGGGAACCCTTTCAGCATATCCTTGACAAGGATCTCTTGAAGACCTTCCATAGACAGAATCCTGAGAAACCCCAGCCGCGTAGAGGGAAGCCTAGAAGGAGGGGTACTGTCATGTGCCCCACCCGTGGTCGTCCCGTGCATGGGACCACTCACCTTCGGGGTTCCACAGCGGGTCCTTGTCCTGTCTCCCTCGTGGCCCTCATAAGTCCAGCTAGGCCCCGGCGTCCCGCGGTGGCGGTCGCTGGGCCTTTGGCTGCACGCCAGGCCTCACGCCGGGCCTCGGCGTCGCAGCAGCTAGCCACGTCCCTATGCGTGCACATGCGGACCAGCCACCCTGATGTAGGTTCCAGGGCGGGGCCTAGTTCCGCCGGTGCACCCTGATTGAACTCATGTTAAAAGGAAGTTCCTGACCTGCCTGTCTGCCTGCCTGCCGCCTGCCCAAGACCTCAGCTTGTTCCTGACCTGCCTGCCACCTGCCAAAGACCTCAGCTTCCTCTTCGACCTGGCCTGACCTCTGGATCTTGACCCTTGCTTCGTTGACCATTCCTCGGACTGACTTCTGGACTCTGACCTTGCTTGCCTGACCTTGCTTGATTCTGGCACTGTCCCTAGCCATCTCTATTCTGGTTCACTCTTCTCCAACCTGTTTCCAGCCTCGAACCCGATAGCACTCCTCTAGCATCTGTGGGCACGTCGGACTTACACTCTTCCAGGAGACCCTGCGAGGCCCACCTAAGTCCAGTGGTGAAGCTGTACACTGCCTCTTTCTCTTTCCGTGCTCTGTGGACAGTCCCTGTACTACTACAGGACAAGGATACACCCCCGAGTGCACCAAGACCCTTTGGACTTTTTTTATTAACCCTTATTTTTATAACCAATTTTAATGCAGGATCCATGCTATAGAGGTGGGTGTGATGAAGAATTTTCATTTTGGATCCCCCCCCAAAAACATTCTTCTGTCTAGAGATGCCACTGATTTTCTGTGACCTTAAGCATTAGTACAAGAAGGATTATGGGGGGGGGGGGGGGATGCTGGAGAGACACACAAATGCATTGGCCCCCGGGCACCGTAGACCCTTGGTGCGCCACTGGGTGCGAGCCATATGGGGCCGCAAGCAGTGGCAAAGAGGAGTGGAGATTTGGCGGGCAGCGAGCAGTGCCCAACCTGCTTATGACCCAGAAAACCACACAGTCAGTGGGCGTGATCGAGAATGAGGTAGGAGTCGGGGCTGAGACCGGGGGTGGTGGCGCAATGGGGGGGTGGTGCAAGGGAGAAGGCTCGCTTAGGACGCCTAATCCTCTTGCACTGGCCCTGCCCAAGGCTTTCCGATAGGCGGTTTCTGTTGGGCGCAGATGGGACATGAGTCCACATAGTTTCAGGAGTCTTGCATCATGTTGGGCCACCAATTTATTTTATTTATTTATTTAAAATATTTATGTACCGTTTTACCAACACAAGATTGACCAAGGTTGACCAAAGCGATTTACAATAATAAAAATCTGATATAAGATAATATTAAATAAACAAAAATAAACAAAAAACATAGGTAGAAAAAAAATACAATCAGTTCATCATCAATATAAAATAACAAGTAAAAATATATCATAAAATAGATAAAATACTATAAATAATTACCATTATTTTAAACAAAACTAGAACAGATAGAAAACAAGATATGCAATCCTGACAGTCAAAATGATAAGGATGCTCCTTACAAAACAACAGAAACACTCAAAAAATAAATTGAATTCATAATTATTGTGAGAGGTCATTATTTCCAAATGCTTCCATAAAGTAATATGTTTTTAACGCCTTCTTAAAGTCATTTCTGCTTGATATAATGTCTCCGTAACATCTCTAGGGTCCTGGCACAACCTGGGTGTCCTGCCAACTTGGAATCATGAGCCCATTTCAGAACTCGTTCACATAATCTACGTGGAACGACAGTTTTTCCAGTAGGAACTGTAGTGGTCACGGCAAGGAACGCGCAAGCAGGGTCTATAATGTAGCTAGGGATTTCAGGAACATCTTCAGGTTCAAATGATCTTGATAGTGTGTCAGTACGGAACCTGGGCGGAAACATAGAATGAAGTTGAACCGTTCAAAGAAGAGCGCCCATCGGGCTTGTCGAGGATTCAGGAGTGGAGCTTCTTTAAGGTGCTCAAGGTTCTTATGGTCAGTGAAGATGGTAAACTTGTGTTGCGCCCCTTCCAACTAGGGACGCCACTCTTGGAGAGCCAACTTGACTGCGAGGAGTTCTCAGTCACCAACGGTATAACGTTGTTCAGTAGGAAAGAATTTGTGCGAGTAGAAAGAACAAGGTATCAATTTACCCTTAGGAGAAAACTGGCTCAAGACAGCTCCTGCGCCAATTGCAGAGGTGTCAACTTCAACGACAAATGAGCGTCTTGGGTCCGGATGCTGAAGGCAAGGACCAGAACAGAAAGCCTCCTTAATCGTCTGAAAGGCGGCTTGTGCCTTGATCATAGCAGTAAGCGAGGCAACTAAGGTAGAATAATTGGCAATGAAGCGCCGGTAATAATTGGTAAAGCCAAGGAAACGTTATAGGGCCCATAGGCCTACTGGCTGGGGCCAGTCATGGATCCCCTGGACTTTCTCTGGATCCATGGAGAAACCTCGATCGGATATGATACCCTAAAAAGGGTAAGTGATTACACTCGAAGAGAAATTTTTTCTAACTTGGCATACAAGTGGTTTTCTCTCAGATGTTGAAGGACGATCCGAACATGATCTCGATGAGATTCAAGGTCTTTGGAAAAGATTAGGATGTCGTCAAGATATACGACCACAAAAGTGTACAAGAGGTCTCGGAGAATTTCGTTCTCCGTTTGTATATTCATAGTGACCATCCCTTGTATTGAATGCGGTTTTCCAGATATCGTCAAGTTGGATGTATACCAGATTGTACGCACCTCTCAAATCCAACTTGGTGAAGATCCGTGCCCCTTCAAGGCGGTCAAACAGCTCACTGAGAAGGGGCAGGGGACATCAGTCTTTGCGGGTTATGGCATTGAGCCCTCTGTAGTCAATAGAAGGGCATAGACCGCTATCCTTTTCCTTAACGAAGAAAAACCCCACTCCAGCAGGGGAATCAGAAGGACGAATGAACCATTTTTCTAGGTTCTCTTTAATATACTCAGACATAGATTGGGTCTCGGGTTGAGACAAAGGATAAGTTCTGCCTTTGGGAGGCGTTGTGCCTGGCAGAAGTTCTATAGGGCAATTGAACTTGTGTAACGAGAAGACATCTTTGAAGTCAGCATTCTGCGGAGGCAAACCAGGTAAAGTAACAAACTTCAGAACAGGGACTACTGGAGATACAGGACGTAAACATGTCTTCTGGCATTTAGAGCCCCACTGCACCAACTTCAGGGAATGCCAATCGAACTGGGGTTCATAGGTCTGGAGCCAGGGCAGCCCCAGAAACTGGATGTGTTGATCGCTTTAATACATAGAAGGACATCTCCTCTTCATGGAGAGTGCCCATGGTAAGATGAACAGCCACTGTTTGATGGGTGATGAGCCCTGGAAGGTGTTCTCCTTGGATGGAGGCGATATGGAGGCTCACCTCTAATGGCGGAAGAGGAATGTTCAGAAGCCTGACAATGTCATCCATGATGAAGCTGCCACTTGCTCCAGTATCAACAAGAGCAGTGGTGGCGAAGGAGTAGGCCTTGATTCCCAGAGAGACGGGAAGCAAGAGTTGAGGGCCAGTGACAGCGCCTAAGCTCAGGACCCCCACCGGGCTCAGGCGTTGTAGTTTTCCGGACGAACTTGTCAGGACTGCAGATGATGTCCAGGAGTGCCACAGTAAAGGCAAAGACCCTTCTTCCTCCGCCGGAGATGTTCGGTTGGAGACAATCGCCCACAGTTCACCTCCATAGGTTCCAACATGGAGGAGGGTGGTGGTGCTGGAGTCTTAACTGGAGGACTAGGAACATGCGTGGGACGTGGTGTAGGAGAGCGGGGAGCCTTTACTTCTAGGCGCCTTTGCCAGAGGCGATGGTCAATCTTCCCGGCAAGGGAAATCAGGTCCTCTAGAGACATGGGAGTCTCACGGACGAAGAGTTCATCCTTGAGAGCACAGGAGAGTCCATCTAGGAAGATGGTTTGCAGATAATCTTCTTGCCACCTAAGCTCAGTGGCCAAAGTCTGAAATTCCACCGTATACTCAGAGAGGGTCCGTGACCTTTGTCGAAGGTGGAGTAGGTTGTGGCTGGCTACAGCCTGGTGGCCTGGGTCTCCGAAGGTCTGCTTGAAGAGAGCAATGAATTCAGATAACTTGGAAAGTATGGGATCAGAGCGTTCCCATAAGGGAGAGGCCCATGCAAGAGCCTTCCCTTCCAGGCGAGATAGGATGAAGGTCACCTTGGTGATTTCCTTCAGGAACAAAGAGGGTTGCAGTGCGAATTGCATGAAGCACTGATTAAGGAAGCCACGACAGGAGCGTGGATCCCCATTGTATCGAGGAGGTGCAGGAAGTGCCAACGATGCTTTGGGAAGCATGGAGGCTGCTAGGCCCACGGGATTGGCCAAAGCTGTATCTCGTAGCTGGGAACGAAGCTCTTCTACCGAAGAAGCCAGCGATTCCAAAGCTTGGTGATGTTCCTTAACTGTAGCGGCCAAACCCGGTAGGGCCCTGGAGGCGGGAGACTCTGCCGAGTCCATGGCCTTGGCAACCTGTTGCGCTCAGGGTTGGACCCTTGTCCTACAGCAGTGGAGAATGGCTCCCTGGTAGGGACCAGGAAGCACCTGCCCCCAGGCGGCGGAGCACTGGAGGAGACAGAGGCTGGGATGAGCTTCACCACTGGAAGCCCGCGGTCCCCCCGGGTGGAGCCCGTAGGGACCCGGGCCGCTTGGACTTAGGTGGGTCTCTCAGGGTCTCCTGGAGAGATGGTAGATAGGCGTGCCCACACAGGAGAGGAGCGCGATTGGGTTCGAGACTGGAGGTCAGATGGAGCAAGGAAGACCAGAACAGTGTAGGCGATGACAAAGCAAGGGACAGAGCCAGAATCAGGATATGGTCAATCAGGCAGGGGACAAATCCAAAGGTCAGTCCGAGGAGTGGTCAGTCAGGCAGAGGTCAGGTTCCGGAGGTCAGACGAGGTCGCAGGCAGGCCAAGGTCAGAAGGCAGGCAGCAGGCAGAGGACTCAAGGATCAGGCCAAGGTCAGTACCAAAGAGACAGTCCGGAGGTACTACCTGGGGAGACGACAGATGAACACAGGAACAGAAGGACATTGGAACAGTAGGATCCTGGAACAAGGCTGGAACAAGACTGGAAAAAGACTGGAACGAAACTAGAACAAGGCTTCAGAAGGCAGTGACAATCTAGCAACAAAGCCGACCCGATTGCCAAGGCAAGGAAGTGCAGGCAGGAACTTCCTTAAGTAGTTCCTTCAATCAGGGCATGCCGCGGAACTAGGACCCGCCCCTGGCCCTACAAGAGGCGGGGCGGTCCGCGCACACACGGAGGTATGTGGCCAGCACCACGGAAGTTGCAGAACTCCGACGTGAGGTCTGGTGTGCAGTGGAAGACCCGGCGACCGCTGCCGCGGCACGACGAGACCTGGAGGAGCTCACAGCCACCGCCAGGGATGCCGACCCGGGACTTGCAGTGGAGCCAGAGAGGTAAGCAGGCCCGTGCGCGGGCTGGACGCGAACAGGGCGCGCAACACAGAGAGACTGACACAGCATCTCAAGCCCAACAGTCTCCCAATCTGGAGACCACAGAAGACCTCAAGGAAGATGACAAAGGCTCAGAATGATACTGCAGCTGGGGGTTCAAAAACACTACGGATAGATCTGGTCCCAGAAAGTTCAATTCCCTTGTTGTACTCACAGATATTGCATTTAAAGACATCTCTGTGCGTTGGACCGGAGGTGCCAAAAAATGCAGCTGAAGCCAGAAATGGCTTCTGAGATCACGAGGCTACTGGAAAGGCTCCAAACACTGTTACTGAACCCAGCAAAATACCAAAAACATACAGGATGGGCCACGAGAACAAAAGAAGTCTTCAAAAGCACTACAGAACCGCTCTCAAAAGAGCCTGTGGTTTGTAGTTGACCCTGAGCAATCTAAAACCTATTACAGGTGAAGCTGCAAAGATTCAAGATCCAAGAAAAGACCTCCAAAGAAAGTAGGCAAAAGGGACCCCTAAAAATACTGCCCTTGGACTTGCTATGTTTAATGCACAAGTGTACTGCCTGTCTGTACTGGATCCCCCTCCTCTCCCCTACAGCAGCAAGGCTTGCAGGCATGTATGCCTTAATCTCTTCCTCATGGATGAAAGGCTGTAAAAAGGTCAGGGTTTATTCTCTGATGGATAGTTGCCAGTCGGTGAGGGTTTGGCAATGCTCCATGTACAAATGAGAAAGGATGGGGAAGTAATTTGGGACATTCGGTCTCTGCAGTAAATACTCGAATATATTTTTCTCTGCTCTCAGTCTGACTTAGGCAACATTCTGAATGCCTGGACTCAGATAACAAGCGGCATGCTAGGACTGTGCATCCCATCTATTGAGCTTCCCAAGAAATGAAGGACGAACATCTGAATTGCAGGGGCCTTGATTTGTTACCCCCAGCCTCCTCCCTGGTGAGGCTTAGCTGGTGACCAAAGGCAGCTGGTGTAGCATGTCACTTATTAACAGCAGGGATCTAACACGGGTATTTGAGAAAGGGGAAACCATGGTCAGAGCTGGAGTCTCCTCTCCTTTGTCCCTGCCACAGGCCCGTTGGTTTGAGCCAGGAGAAGCAGCATAGGCACTTCTTAGCAGAATAGGTTTCTTTTCAGTGTCTTAAGTCTCCTGGCACTTCAAGAAGCTGAAGAGAGTTAGTTGGCTGCAGGAATTGTTTTGGTGCTGGTCCAGATGGGTTTGCCACTGAAGCGCAGAGTGAAAGAGCTTTGCAACAGAGCAGCCTAATTGCTCCCTCTGCATTTCTGACCCAGCATGCCTCCATTCCAAAACCCTCCTTTCATAAAGGAATTGATTAAATCAACATGCCATAATTACGGCAATAAGCAGAGTGTGGGGAATAGATAGGCTGCTGTGCTTGACTACTAATATTAAGGGTGGTGATGCAGAGGAAAGGGGAAAAGGAGGGGGTGGAGTGCAAGATATGGGACTGAGCCCTTGTCATTCAGGCCTCTCCTTGTTATACTGTTGCCTAATCTGTATTTAATGGTTTCTGAATAGGAGGTGTTACTGAAGCCTTGTTTCCTTCTGCTTTGGCAGTTTCACAAAGTAGTTCCTGAATGTGAATGACAAGCCTCTCTGGGAGAGAGCATGTTCCCTAGCACAGGGCAGAGGGACCACAATTCCTTCTTCCCGTAGGAGTTAGCAAGCAGAGCAAGATGCCCACCTTGGAGAAAAACACCAGGGTTCAAATCCCGCTGCCACTCCTTGTGACCTTGGGCATGTCACTTTACCCTACATTGTCTCAGGTACAAACTTAGGGGGTGATGCATCAAGCCACGTTAGTGCTCTAGCATGCATTACATCATGTATATCGCGCGATGGATGCAATATTTTGCATTTCCTCGCCCAGATACTCTCCCCTATTACAATGACCTACTTTGCATGTGATTTGTATGCATGAATAATGTAAATACCTGCAAAAAAAGTCATTACTAATCAATTTAATGTAAATATTTTATCGTGGCTGGCCCAGAAGGTGGTTAGCTGCGATAAAATAACACCTATTTGAAATGTGTTAAATGTGCGGCAGGAGGCCCATGACCCTAACACGAGTCCAAAGGCTCCCGCCACACATTTAAAGCTGCAGGGGAAAAAAAATTGTGGCAAACAGGGAGGTTGGGGGGGGGGGGGGGGGGGCAGGTTGAGGTAACCCTGACTCCCTCAAATGACCAACTGTAAAAAATGTTAAAAAGACCTGCATGGAGACAACCCCAGCTTCCCTTCCCCCCCAAAGTTAACACAGAAAATGTGGCCCTGGCTCCCCACTGTCATGCCCCCCACCCCGCTATATGACAGTCACAGCCCCCCCCCCCCCAAGTCCATATCCCCACCCCCCAAGTAACAGTAATGGCACCCTCCCAAAGGAAAAAAAATGGTTCCGGGCCTCATCCTTCCTCACCCCTGACCTCTCCCATGTAGCCGACATCAGGACCAGGTGCACCCTCACACTCAGTCTGGTTTTCCATAATGGCACCGACCTGACTTGCCCCAACCATGTGACTGGGATAGGGTCCAGGGATTGGATGCAGGACACGTAGCTGGGTCAAGGTCAGGTCGGTGCCATTTTGGAAAATGGTGCCAATCAGGCCAGGTGCAAGGGTGCACCTGGCCCCCACACGGGATTCATTCAGAAAGTATAAATAGAAACATGCAGACTGTTGCGCATCCCAGCATCTGCGGAACCTGGTCCTTCCTCCCTTGTTGCTGCGTCAAGCCGCCTGTGTCCCTGGCGTCCACCTTCGGCTTCTCCAGCTCCCTCGTGCTCCTCTGCCTCCCAGGCCTCGCAGCGCGGCCCACGCCTGGTCTTGGCGTCCTCCGCCACATTGGCTCTGCCCCTAGGCGCGCGCGCATATTCTGTACATCCCTTTAAAGGGACCTTGGCAGGAACCCGCTCCGCGGCGCACCCTCATGACATCACATAGACTCACTATAAAAGCGAGGGCCTTTTACCCAGACCCTCGCCTTGGCAAATGGGTCGTCACCTTGTGTGATCTAGTTGCCGTCCTCGTTCCTGCATTCCTGTGCTTGTTCCAGTGTTCCTGCGTTTGTTCCTGTGTTTCTGTGCTTGTTCCAGTGTTCTTGCTTCTGTTTCTGTGTTCCTGTACTCGTTCTAGTGTTCCTGAGTTTGCTCCTGTGTTCCCGTGGTCCTTCCTGTGTTCCAGCGCCTGTTCCTGTGTTCCTGAGTTCACTCTACATCCCGCAACCCAGGTTATACCCTTCTCAGACTGATACACAGTACTGACCTCGGCTTGCCTCTGACTTTGCTTGGACTGACACCCAGAACTGACCTTTTCTTGCCTCTGACCACGCTTGGACCGATACCTAGAACTGACCTTTGCTCGTCTCTGACCACACTTGGACTGATATCAGGAACTGACCTCTGCTTGCCTCTGACCACACTTGGACTGATACCTGGAACTGACCCTTGCTTTGGCTGACCATCCTCGGACGGATACCCTGGCTTTGACCCTTGCGCTCCATTCGGACACTCTCTTTGCTTCTTCTGTGACCACCAGGTCTGCCTGCCTTGACGCTGTCAGTGGCCTTCCTCGAGCTAGACCACTAGGCGCTGCCTACCCTGCCCAGAGGACCTTCAGTTCCTGCCTTGTACCTGTGGTCTCCGGTACTCAACAGCAAAGAATCTTTTCCATTCAGTTCCACCCTCGGAGTCCCTCAAGGCTCGTCGTTATCACCAACATTATTTAACATCTATCTACTCCCGCTTTGTAAACTCCTCTCCGAGCTCAAATTAACACATTACGTATATGCAGACGACGTCCAAATCCTCCTACCGATATAGATTCTCTGGACAGTACTTTACGTTGTTGGAACACCTATCTATGCTCCATTAATAACCTCCTTTCAATCTTAACCTGATTCTCAACACAAACAAGACCGAATTCCTCTTAATCACACAGGATGGTAACTTTTCTCTAAACAACCTACCCCCTACAACTTTCCCAACCATCTCTCCCAAAGTCAGAAACCTAGGGGTAGTCATGGACACTCAATTGAGCTTCACAGGCTTCATTAACAACACAATAAAGGAGTGCTACTTCAAACTTCAAGTATTAAAAAGACTAAGACCCCTCCTTCATTTTCAAGATTTCAGGTCTGTCTTACAAGCAATCATTTTTTCAAAAATCGATTACTGCAATGCTCTTCTTCAAGGCCTTCCAGACAACTCCATTAAACCTCTCCAGTTGCTTCAGAATGCAACTGCAAGGATACTCACAAAGTCTAACAAAAGGGACCACATAACACCGATCCTTAAGAAACTCCATTGGCTCCCAGTCAAATTCAGAATCCTCTACAAGCTTTTAGTAATCACCCACAAAGCCATTCTTAACATCTCTCCGCTGGACCTATCGACCCCCATGCAACTTCATATTTCAACCCGTCCTCTGAGATTAGCGCAAAGAGGGACTCTTAGAACACCTACATTCAAAACCTCCTTTAGTAAAAGAGCCTTTTCCACCGCAGGCCCCAAACAGTGGAACCTGCTCCCACTGGACCTTAGGCTGGAACAATGCCCAATTACATTCAAGAAGAGACTTAAGACGCTACTATTCAGACAAGCCTTCCCATAACACTTGTCCTTGCCTCATCCTCCACAGACCTTCTCTTCCTAAGCTCAGATGCCTAAGCACTTTTTCTTCCGCTGACTAAGCTATTTAATAAATGAATATTAGTTTCATTAAATCTATGGTAACCCTACGCTACCCTCCCCCCCATCTTCCAACCCCCCTTCCAACCCCCTTCCAATCCCTCATTCCTACCCCCTTCCTCGGAATACCTTGTTACCCCAAAAAGCCAACTCTTATCAGTTCTTACCAGTTTTGACACGTTACTCCCCATGCTTAAGCTGTTTCCAAGTTTTTCTCTCCCCCTGTTCTATGTAAGACAACTTTGTCACTGTTTTATGGTTGCAATGTAAACCGGAGTGATAATTAACTCTGTTATTTGAACTTCAGTATAGAAAAGTTATAAATAAATAAATAAATACTCTCTGTTCTGGTCTAGCTCATCTGTTCACCGTCAGCCGTGCACCTCTACTCTTCGTGGGTACACCTCTCCACCATCTCTCCGGGAGACCCCCAGAGGCCCACCTAAGCCCAGGCAGTCCAGGAATCCAAGGGCTCAATTCACGGAGCTCCTGGACCGTTATTGATGAAGCTCCAGCTTGCCTCTGTCTCCTAGTGTGCTCCGCCTCCTGGCGGCAAGCGACCTCTGGGTCCCCTCAGAGGACTGTACCAATCCTGCGCCAGGCCAAGGGTCCACCTCCAGCGCAACACAGGCAAAAACTAAACTTGAAACTGCAACAAGCCAGACTGTATGGAATGGAAAAACAAATATCATTCCTCACTAAACATCAAGCAATAACATCAAGAAATATAAAGCATCAATCATAACAGTAAAACCAAACTCATAAAAAGAATAAATATTTCAAAACAGCTGATGGAAAGATCATCCAATGAGTACAAACATATAACTATTTTTTTAATTTTATTTTTAATGAATTTACTTTTAAACACAAGAATAACTTGTACCAGAAAAAGAGATATGCTGAATACATTACAAAAGGAAAATCAAACATAAACAAGTGTCATTACAGATATCTCAAAATAATAAGAAAAAGGGGAGACCAAGAAAGAAAGAAAGAGAGCGAAAAATTACAATGTAGAATGTAAAAACAGAACTGAGAACCAAACCTCAAAGCTATATCTTAATAGCCGAGCCTAAATAAGAGCATTACCTAGGTGTGAGAATCAAGGAATGATCACAATTGAGAAGGTTAAAAAAAGATATAGATTGAATTAAGATGTTTCACACAACATTTACACGGATACCTGAATATAAATTGTGCCCTCAATGATAACACTTCAGGTCTCATAGAAAGACATTTTTTTCCCGTGCTCTTGGGTTATTCTAGTAACATCTGGCCACAGAACAACTGTAAACGGTTATGAAAGAAAAATCTGAGCACAGAATTCTTGGGAGCACTGAGAGGAGAGGATCACCTTGCTGGTGGCTGAAAGAAATCAGTAAGTATTGCTTGGGGACATTTTTAAAACTTAAAAATATTGGGGAGAAGTAAACTATTGGGGTATATTATTTAGTGTATTTGTGCTTTTAATAGTCAGTAAGGCAGCTAAAAAGCAGAAGTTAGTGTGTTTGTATTTCCCAACCCTCCTCTCCTACCCACCCCTAGCTCATCTTTTAATTCCTGTCTGTGATTCATTTCATTATAGTCAGACAAGCCGTTAAGCCCGTTAAAACGGGCTACATCCCTCTGTCTCTCACCTCCCCCTCATTCTCTCTCCCCTCACTCTTCACCACCCCCTACCTCCCTCCCTCCCTCACCCACTCCTCCCCACCCTCCCTCTCCTCTCACTCAGTCCCTCCCTCCCACTCAGTCTCACTCACTCCCTCCCCCCTCTCTCCCTCCCTCTCACTCACTCAGTCCCACTCACTCTCACTCAGTCCCACTCCCTCCGACCTCTCCCTCAGTCCCACTCCCTCCCTCCCTCTCTCTCTCCCTCCCTCTCTCTCCCTCAGTCCCACTCCCTCCCTCAGTCCCACTCACTCCCTCTCACTCAGTCCCCCCTCCCTCTCACTCAGTCCCTCCCACTCAGTCCCTCCCTCCCACTCAGTCCCTCCCTCCCTCTCACTCAGTCACTCCCTCCCCCCCTCGCTCCCTCCCTCTCACGTCACTCAGTCCCAATCACTCTCCCTCTAGTCCCACTCCACTTCTCCAGTCACTCCCTCTCCCTCAGTCCCACTCCCCCCTCTCACTCAGTCCCACTCCCTCCCTCTCCCTCCGGCCCTCCCCCCAGTCCCTCCCCCCAGTCCCTCCCCTCACTCAATCACTCCCTCCCACTCAGTCCCTCCCTCTCACTCAGTCACTCCCTCCCACTCTCTCTCTCCGTCCCTCCCTCCCACTCAGTCCGTCCCTCCCTCTCTCTCTCTTCTCCCTCCCTCGCTACTGGCCGCTACCGCCGCCCGCTGCCGCCGCTGCCGCCGCCCGCTACCGCCTTCGCCGCCGCTCGCTACCGCCGTCGCTGCCCGCTGCCGGTACCGCCGCCGCCCACTGCTGCCACTGGACGCCGCCATTTTTTTTCTTTCTGACACTGGCTCAGACCGACGTGCTCTCCCGCACATGCGCGGTAGAGCTGGTCTCTACTGCGCATTTGTGGCACGTCGGTCAAGCTTCGTTTATCTAGTAAGATTATTCTAGTATATTAATTTGCTGTTTGGTTGCTCTGCTATAGAGTTAACATTTAAAAACAAACAAACAAAAAAACACTCCAGCTTTTAATCTGATAAAATCTATCTCTCATTTGGAGTTAGCTGGCACTAATAATCTCTGTTTAAATATTAATATTGGGGCATAAAGAGCTGAGTAAACAAATTTACAAAAAAGGACAAACAAACTTCTAGAAGTGACCAGTTCTACCTGGATTGGGTGTGGCAGTCTCAGAGCTTGGGGGAAGTAAAGTTTGAGAAGCAGGAGATCCATTGTGGCCAGTGCACAGTAGAGATGTGAATCGGAACCGGAATCGGTTCGGATTCTGGTTCCGATTCACATCGTGTTTTTTTTTTCGTCCGGCCCGATCGCGATTTTGTTTATTGGCTGCGCCCGAGCCAATAAACAAAAAACCCACCCCGACCCTTTAAAACGAATCCCTTAGCTTCCCCCACCCTCCCGACCCCCTCAAAAACATTTTACAGGTACCTGGTGGTCCAGTGGGGGTCCCGGGAGCAATCTTGGGCTGTCGGCTGCCACTAATAAAAATGGCGCCGATGACCTTTGCCCTTACCATGTGACAGGGTATCCGTGCCATTAGCCGGCCCCTGTCACATGAAGGGAGCACTGGATGGCCGGCGCCATCTTTAAAAATGGCACGGGCCATCCAGTGCTCCTACCATGTGACAGGAGCCGGCCAATGGCACGGATACCCTGTCACATGGTAAGGGCAAAGGGCCATCGGCGCCATTTTGATTAGTGGCAGCCGACAACCCGAGAACGGGAGATCGCTCCCGGGACCCCCACTGGACCACCAGGTACCTGTAAAAAGTTTTTGGGGGGGTCGGGAGGGTGGGGGAAGCTAAGGGATCAGTTTTAAAGGGCCAGAGTGGGCTTAGGGGTTATTTTTGTATGCCGTTTTTCCCACCCTCCCCCAAAATGATAAGAGAACCCCCACGAACAATATCTGAAAGAACAGAGTTATAAATGAAAACCCACCCCAAAAACAGCTATGTTATTAGGAGGATACATTAATATATATCAGATGGATTGACTTCCAATGAATGCTCGCAAATATAAATACAAAATCTAGTATTTTTTCTCTCAAAAAACTGTAGTGACTCATGGAATCACACGAAACCACAAAATGTCCAACAAAGCTCTCGGTGGATGCTAACAGTTGACTTAAAAGCTACTTACTATTTAGGTCGCTGCAAAACACATCACACATAGCGAATATAGTACCAGTGACACATTCTTTCAAAAATTGAATAAACTTGCCACAAACTTTTAAACGCTGAAAATAAGCGCCAAAAACGCTTGTCAATCAAAAGGGGGGGGGGGGGGGGCGTGTCCTACAAGTGAACCGATGTGAGGTTACTAAACAAATGTCGGTATATAAAAACTGCAAACAAACAAACAAACAAACAAATAAATAAATAAATAAAATGCCTGTATGTGAGGCAGCGATCGTCTACGGATACATTGGTTATAATAAGGTGTTCAAAATAAAAACATCATCAATGAAATAAAAACGGGAACAGGATCACAAAAAGCAGACTATTTGAAAATAGAAAAACCAGGAAAGTAAATGCTAAATACTGCTCCACCACTTGTAAAACTTTCCTGGTTTTTCTCTGTGTATCCAGTATTGCTACTTGATGAAATCAAGGTAATTTGTATACCCATACTCAATATATAGATATATGTTTCCCAGATATACTTTTTATTAACATACATTTTCCCATATCACTTGTATATGTTACCATTTTAAATGTCAAATAGGTGTATTAATTGTGCTGTACTTATTATTTATTTTATTTTTGAGTATTTATGTTTTGTATGTTGTAGCCCCTGACGCAGCCCTACCATTAGAGGGTGAAACTCGTCCAGAGTCGGGCTTTTTAAAAGAAACTCAATTTTATAATAAAGAATCCAAAGATTGGACATTTTGGCTTCTAATTTTCAACTTGTTGCCTCCACGGCTTGGTTAGACAGCCTTCTATGCTGGTTTTGGTGCAGGAAGGCTTTTCTCAACAGACTTTGTTTTATAACTTCATGATGCCTATATGGCCAGACAGAAAGCGGCTTGGGGGACTACATAGTCTCCGATTCCACTAGTCTAGCTCACTGAGGGTCCTTTGAGGGGTCCCAGGAAGTCTCCTAGCCCTGTAATAGGGTTCCCTCAGCACAGGGCTTGATTTTTCACCCGCAGGGTGATGCAGCTGGAGCGGTTGATCCGGAGGACGCTATCATAGCTCCTGGTGGTACTGGTTCGGGGTCTGGTTATTCCGGCTACTGAGGATGCGGGTCAAGGGGATGACCCGGTGTCTTTTATTCATGAGGCGGAGGATCCTAAGGTGGTCCGCCTTTTTAAAAGGGAAGAACTGGAGGTTTTGCTTCCCTTGGCTTACCAGGTTCTTGGGGTTAAAATGCCTCAGGAGAACCAGGATTTGGATAGCGAGGATGCCATCCAAGATGCTCCAACATCTTTCCCTTACCACAAGTCAATTAGGAAGTTAGTAGAAGAGGAATGGGGGAACTCCTGATTCTGGTTTAAAGGTTGGCAGAGCCATGGGGAAATGTAACCCTCTAACAGAACAGGATTTAGAATTTTTTTCTCTCCCGAAAGTAGATGCGGCGGTATCTGCTATGACTAAGCGCACCACGATTCCGGTTATTGGTTCGGCCGCATTAAAAGATGTACAAGATCGTAAGATGGAGTTACACCTTAAAAGGTTTCTTGAGGTGGCATCCCTAGGTTTGCGTGCAGCGCTTTGTTCACCCCGACCCTTTAAAGCTAACCCCTTAGCTTCCCCCACCCTCCTGACCCCCCCAAAAACTTTTTACAGGTACCTGGTGGTCCAGTGGGGGTCCCGGGAGCGATCTCCCACTCCAGGCCGTCCTCCCACTCCCGGGCCATCGGCTGCCACTAATCAAAATGGTGCCGATGGCTCTTTGCCCTTACCATGTGACAGGGTATCCGTGCCATTGGCCGGATCCTGTCACATGGTAGGAGCACTGGATGGCCGGCACCAAGGTAATGGTGGTGGTGACAGTTTTCCTTCGAAAGGAGGGTATTCTAGTTCACACATATTTGGATGATTGGTTGATCAGAGCCAAGACAGAGTCTCTAAGGTGCAAGTCGGTTCAACAAGTTCTCGAAGTCCTACAGTCTCTAAGTTGGGTAGTGAATCACGACAAAAGTCAGCTATCACCAACACAAACTTTATAGTATTTAGGAGCTCAGTTTGATACTCTTATAGGCAGAATCTTTCACTCTCAAGATTGAATCTTGAAACTTCAGGCCCAGATCCGCCGTTTTTTGTGGTTGCAGGTGCCCAAGTTCTGGGACTACTTACAGGTACTTGGCTCGATGGCCTCCAAGCTGGACTTAGTTCCCTGGGTGTTTTCCCATATGAGACCACTACAGATGGCATTGTTGTCCTGCTGGAAGCCAGTATCAGAAGAATATCATATCCGCTTACCTCTCGAGGGTTTGCCGAGAGTCATTCTGCCATGGCGGCTTCGGACTTCCAATCTCAGTCGGGGAGTGGACCTCGAAGTTCCCAATTGGATGGTGGTTACTACCAATGCCAGTCTCTCTGGATGGGGAGCAGTTTGTCTGTCCCATTCGGTTCAGGGATCCTGGTCCATGAGACAGTCTGCATGGTCTATCAACCTTCTAGTGACCAGGGCGGTTTGCTTGGCCTTGAAGGAGTTTCTGCCATTACTACGGAATCGTCCGGGTCAAGTTCTGTCAGACAATGCGACAACAGTAGCGTATATAAATCGGCAGGGCGGAACCAAAAGCAAGGCAGTGGCTCTAGAGGCGCAGAGGTTGGTGCTCTGGGCGGAACAACATCTAGAGAGATTAGCGGCATCCCACATCGCAGGAACAGAGAATGTTCAGGCGGATTTCTTGAGTCGCACACACTTGGATCCAGACGAGTGGGAACTCTCAGAGACAGCCATGCAGTTAATTCGAGATTGTAAGGGTCTACCTCACGTCGACTTTATGGCAACCTCTCGGAATGCCAAGGCCTTCCAATTCTTCAGTCGCTGAAGACAGTACGGGGCCAAAGAGGGTTGACACTTTGGTTCTACCATGGCCTCAGGGAGTTGTACTATATGTTTTTCCTCCGTGACCGCTAGTGGGCAAGGTTCTATGTCGCATAGAAAAGCATTGTGGAGAGGTGATTCTGGTGGCTCCGGAGTGGCCTCGGCATCTGTGGTTTGCGGATCTGGTCAACCTGGCGGTGGACGGCCTGCTTCACTTCGGCCACCTGATGCATCTTCTTTGACAGGGTCCTATATTTATCGATTGAATGCGCAATCCGCAATGTATAGGTCCCTATTCGTTGCATTCATGGGGTCACAAAATGTATGGCGAACCCCCACGAATGCAACGAATCCTGAACAAATAAACCCCTACCCTCCTGAACCCCCAAGACTTGCCTAAAGTCCCTGGTGGTCCAGTGG
Source organism: Rhinatrema bivittatum (assembly GCF_901001135.1). NCBI lineage: Eukaryota > Metazoa > Chordata > Amphibia > Gymnophiona > Rhinatrematidae > Rhinatrema > Rhinatrema bivittatum. Next base: position 250,834,303 of record NC_042622.1, on the reverse strand, counting down.
GGGTCCAGTGGGAGCCCTGGTGGTCCAGTGGGGGTCCTGGATCATCTCCTGCACTCGCGCCGTCGGCTGCCTGTATTCAAAATGGCGCCGATAGCTTTTGACCTTACTATGTCACAGGGGCTATCGGTGCCATTGGTCGGCCCCTGTCACCTGGTAGGAACAATGGACAGCCGGCGCCATCTTGTGCCCCTACCATGTGACAGGGGCCGACCAATGGCACCGGTAGCCCCTGTGACATAGTAAGGGCAAAGGCTATCGGCGCATTTTGAATACCGGCAGCCGATGGTGCGAGTGAAGGAGATCGATCCAGGACCCCCGCTGGACCACCAGGGACTTTAATCAAGTCTTGGGGGGGTCAGGAGGGTGGGCGGTTGTAGTTAATTAAATTTAAAGGGAACGAATGTCGAATTCAACGTATTAACAGATCGGGCTTCCACCCCCCCCCCCCCTTGACCGAATGCAATGTATCTGGGCCCCGACAAATTCGTATTCCGAATCCAATGAATACTTTCCGGCTGCACATCCCTAATGGCTTTTGAGAGGAGGCTTTGAAAAGGAAAGGTTACCCAGACTTGGTAGTCACCACATTTTTACAGTTTAGAAGGAAGTCTACTAACCTCTCTCATGTTTGGGTATGGAAGATTTTGGAGTCCTGGTGTTCCGTCAGGGGGATTCGCCCTCTTAGGGCCTTAATTCCTGAAATATTATCTTTCTTACAGGATGGATTCACCAAGGGCTTATCTCTTAGTTCTCTTAATGTGCAGGTAGCAGCACTGGGCTCTCTCCGTGGCAAAATTGAAGGTTCCTCTATTTTGTCTCATCTGGACGTGGTTCGTTTTCTTAGAGGTACGATGAATCTTTGTCCTCCAGTTCAGAAATCTTGTCCATCCTGGAACCTTAATCTAGTTCTTAAAGCTCTGAAGGGCTACGTTAAAGGATTTGACACTTAAGGTAATTTTTCTCATCGCCATTTGTTCGGCTCGAAGAATTTCTGCCTTATCTTGTCAAGATCCTTTCCTTCAGATTTCGGAATCCGGAGTTTCTTTACACTGAGTACCTTCCTTTTTACCAAAGGTGGTTTCAGTGTTCCATGTCAATCAGTCAGTGGAACTTCCAGCTTTTCCTAACTTACTGGTGTCGGATCCTAATGGGAGGGAGCCCAAACGTCTAGATGATCGGAGAGCTTTATTGCTTTACCTCCAGATTACCAATGACTTTAGGAGGTCCGACCACCTCTTCGTGCTGTGGAGTGGTCCTAATAGAGGCTCCAAGGCTTCTAAAGCCTCTATTGCACGATGGTTGAAGGAGGCTATTTTTTTTTTTAATTAATATGTTCTTTAATGACTATTTGAACAGTACACTGCAATAAACAGCCTTTGCCTCATTCTTAACAACAACAAAATTGAGATCCTAATCATCAATCAATCCTAATCATCAATCAAGACATCAACATCAAACTTCTAAACCCAGCTGACCTACTCAACTCATCCACTCCCATATTAAATCACTCACCACATGTTCGAGATCTAGGTATCATGCTAGACAATCAGCTCAATTTTAAAAAATTCATAAGCACAACCACCAAAGACTGTTTTTATAAGTTACAAGTCTTAAAAAAATTGAAGCCTCTTCTTTATTTCAACGATTTTCGGATGGTCCTACAAGCCATTATTCTATCAAAAGTCGACTATTGCAATTCGCTTCTCTTTGGCCTTCCATATTCATCCATCAAACCCCTCCAAATGCTACAGAACTCTGCAGCCAGAATCCTTACCAATACGAATAAAAGAGATCACATCACCCCCATTCTCAAGCTCCTCCACTGGCTGCCTATAAAGCAAAGGATCCTATATAAAGTACTCACCGTAATTCATAAATCCATTCACAATATCTCTCCTCTTCAATTATGTAACCAACTACGCCCTCACTCCTCCTCTAGACCCATCAGAGGAGCATATAAAGGCACACTCTATGTACCTTCAACAAAATCCTCGCATCATAAACGTGCCATATCTACAGCAGGCCCCATTCAATGGAATGCGCTCCCACCAGACATTCGGCTTGAGTTCTGCCACTCTTCATTCAAAAAAAAAACTTAAAACCTGGCTCTTTAGCCAAGCTTTTCCAGGACCATGATCATCATTTTTTCCCCTCCAACCAGCAAGAACATATCTTCTTCACAAACCCCCATTTTCCATACCACTACCTACTTCGGTATCTAATCTCTTGCTGCAGGACACTTGAGACTTTCTCACTTATACGTTATAATTTTTATGCTCAATAAGACCTGTCAACTTAATTGTTTAAGTCTTTTTTTTTTTTTTCTCCTTTATCTTTTGGTCATCAATGTTACAACGTTATTGTTAAATTTTGAACTTATGTACACTGTTCCAAGTTTCATAACCTTGTTCTATGTAATGCCTTTTGGCAATTTTCATGTTCTGTTTCAATGTAAACCGATGTGATCTTTATTTCATATAGGAACACCGGTATATAAAAATCTAAAAATAAATAAATAAATAAATAAACATATTACAATCGCAACAGTAAATAACAATGGTCAAGAATTTGTTTATAAATGTTTGTAGCATGCCCTCCCACCCTCCCCTTCTCTTCATGTTCATAGTAACCATCCAATAAATTACAAGAAAATACAATAGTATATAAGAAAACCGAAATATATGGTTAAATGACTAAATAAATGAATGATGATGAATGTAATGTTTTATCATTCTCTACTGTTGTTCTGTAAGAAAGTTACTAAACATGCCATGTCCTGCTGTCGGCATAGAATCTACCATTATCTCTATCCATTATATAGTTGGATTCTGCAACCATGTCCTCATGTATCTCCACACTGAGTGGAATGCATTTAATTTATCCTGTTTCATGGCTGTCAAATGAGCCATCTGTTATTGGGTATAAAGCCTATGGATCATGCTTTTGCAAATTTGCTCCTTGCGGTTATAAAGACTTGTGAGCAAATTTTTTGGGTATGATTATCAAGACCTCTGATTGGCACATTTAAGACTGTATCTCCAAAGAGACAGAGACAAGATGGATGCGGTCCAGAGAAGAGCGACCAAAAAGGTGGATGGTCTTCATCGAATGACTTATGAGGAGAGATTGAAGAATCTAAATATGTACACCCTGGAGGAAAGGAGGAGCAGAGGTGCTATGATACAGACTTTCAGATACTTGAAAGGTTTTAATGATCCAAAGACAACGACAAACCTTTTCCGTCGGAAAAAAATCAGCAGAACCAGGGGTCACGATTTGAAGCTCCAGGGAGGAAGACTCAGAACCAATGTCAGGAAGTATTTCTTCACGGAGAGGGTGGTGGATGCCTGGAATGCCCTTCCGGAGGAAGTGGTGAAGACCAGAACTGTGAAGGACTTCAAAGGGGTGTGGGATAAACACTGTGGATCCATTAAGTCTAGAGGACATGAATGAAGAGTGGGTGGCTCACGGGAATGACGGCTACTACCTGGAGATAATACCCTTATTCAATAAACATATACATGGTTAATGCGACTCCAACATTGCTCTAAGCTTCAACGGCAAGAGGTAATGTGGAAAAAAGGATTTGCATTCACAAAAAAGCGGGGAGTAGCTTGCTTGTTACGGCGGTTACTACCCCAAACCAAATAAGCCTGATACTTCACTTTCAATGCATAGCTCTCTGCTTCAACGGCAGGGGAGAAAGACTGATACTTCAAGTATATCCAGCATAGCTCTCTGCTTCAATGGCAGGGGAGAAAGTCTGATACTTCAAGCATATCCACCATAGCTCTCTGCTTCAACGGCAGGGGGGGAAAGTCTGATACTTCAAGCATATCCACCATAGCTCTCTGCTTCAACGGCAGGGGGGGAAAGTCTGATACTTCAAGCATATCCAGCATAGCTCTCTGCTTCAACGGCAGGGGAGAAAGACTGATACTTCACGTACATCCAGCATAACTCTCTGCTTCAACGGCAGGGGGAATGAAGAAAAGTGGATCTATATACAGACAACAACCAACAAGGACTGGATTATTTAGTCTGGATAAACAAAAAGCATGGGTGTAGCTTGCTTATTGCGGCGGTTATTACTCCTAACTAATTAAGCTAGATATTTCACTTAGATGCATTTCCAACACTGCTCTCTCATTAATGGTGGGGGTGGAAGGGAAATAGAACCAAAAGGTTACTAAGAGCCAAGAGTAACAGATAAGTATAAGAGAAAAAAAAAGTGCGAAACTTGCTGGGCAGACTGGATGGACCATTTGGTCTTCTTCTGCCGTCATTTCTATGTTTCTATGTATGTTTCTATGTTAACAGAGCGTATATAGGATTCATATTTCCTATACCATCTATTAACTTGGCTAGCCACATATAAATCTCTTTCCAAAAAGAAATCACCTTCGGACAGTGCCACCAGATATGCATAAAATCACCCTTTTGACCTCAATTCTCCAGCACATATTCGAGATCGCTGGAAACATGTTATGGAGTTTAACTGGGGTAAGATGCCAACGGTAAAGAATTTTATAACAGTGCTCCTGGATGGTAGCAGATATTGAAGCTTTTGCTGTCATCCTGTTATGAATCCTCCTGTAGCAATGCTACAGGAGGCTTCTCACCTCTTTCCTGGAGGCCGCTCTGAAGCCGGGGTCTCGCCTACCAACTATCCAGGATTTGCTCCAGGGCCTGGGAGGCCTTCGATGTCCTTGGGGCCTGCCTTAGGCTTGTTTGGTTCTGCATGGACTTCCTGGTTTGGGCCACCGCCCTTTTCCCTTGGGGCCGGCCCGCAGCACTTCTCCTCAGTTATAGGGCCAGCTGGGGGTGTGGCCCATCCAAACTCCTCCCAGGGAGTTGCCTGTCTTCAGCCCTAAAAAAAGACTTCAACTTCCAGTCAGCTTTGCCTTCGCAATGAGCCAGTTGTCTGAACCAGTTGTCTGAGGAGCTTCTCCTTCCCCTTGGACTCCATGTTCTTGCTCTTGCTTGGTGTTCCAGTATTCTAAGGGATCCCTCTTCGTTTCGTCTCTGCTGTTCCTGATCCCGGTCTCTGATGTCCTGATGTTCCTGACGTCCTCCGTCTCTGCCTTCCTGATGTTCCTGATGTCTTCCGTCTCTGCCCTCCTGATGTTCCAAAAGGCCTGACGCCCTCAATGGCTAGAGGTCCTTATGTACTTGATCTTCCTGATGTTCCTCCCGAGTTCTCCAGGTGGCCACCCCGAGGGTAAATCCATTCCGTCGGTTCCTGTTACCGGTCACTGGAGCCTCTGCCAGTTGGATTCCTTTCCTGAGCCTGACGTCCTCCGTCTCTGCCCTCCTGATGTTCCTGACGTCCTCCGTCTCTGCCCTCCTGATGTTCCAAAAGGCCTGATGTCCTCGATGGCTAGAGGTCCTTATGTACTTGATCTTCCTGATGTTCCTCCCGAGTTCTCCAGGTGGCCACCCCGAGGGTAAATCCATTCCGTCGGTTCCTGTTACCGGTCACTGGAGCCTCTGCCAGTTGGATTCCTTTCCTGAGCCTGACGTCCTCCGTCTCTGCCCTCCTTATGTTCCTGACGTCCTCCATCTCTGCCCTCCTGATGTTCCAGAAGGCCTGACGTCTTCGATGGCTAGAGGTCCTTATGTACTTGATCTTCCTGATGTCTGTTCCTGCAATGTTCCAGCTCCACGAGTTCTCCAGATGGCCACCCCGAGGGTAAATCCATTTCGTCCGGTTCCTGTTTCCGGTCATTGGAGCCTCAGTTGGATTCCTTTCCTGAGCCTGCCCCGCTCCCGCATGGTCTGTGACCAGATTTCTTTGGCTGTGTAGGGCGCGTAGAGGACAGGGTGGTCTGTGACCAGCCCATTGGGTCCGCCCTGTGTAGTGGGCTGTGTAGGGCACCCTGAGGAACAGTGCCCACTTGTCTTCGTCTAAGTCTTCCAAGTCCTTTTCATCTCGTCTGGATTTCCCAAGGTCCGTAAGAGTCATCCTTGCCTCGGACATTTCTGTTGCCTTGAGACTCCACCTACTCTAGTCTTAGATGCCTTCTATGACTGGAGCTTCCATCTGCTCACCTTTCTGGATGTCGATGCCTTGGGTTCTACTCCTGAGTCCTGAAGCCTTCGTCTCAGCCTTCAAATTTCAGCCCTTGTCCGCCCTTGTCCCTTGTCAGGCCTGCCACCTGTGCTGCTCCCTGCAGCAGGTCTGAAAGGGCTGGGAGTAGTCGGAGGACCACTCAGAGACCAACCTTGCGTGGTTGGCCTCATCCAGGCATTTAGGTAGGCAGGGGCTTGGTCAGCTCCAACCCTAGACGAGGTCCGTCTTACTGCAAGGGGCACATATCTCACTCCTAGTGCTCCCAGCTACCGGAGCGCAACACATACAGAACACCGTGTCCCAGTCAGCGTCATCCAGCATTTCCCCCAAATCCTGGTTTCATGCCTGAATGTGAGGGAATGAGTAAGGAGAATGTGTGTTCAGAAGGGTATGTATCTTAGAGGTTATACCGCGGATCTTATCCCAATATTCACAATAATTTTCAAGCATAGATTTAGATTGTTGTAGAGATTTCGCTTTAATCAAGGACAGTAAGAAGTGTTTAACCTGGGCGTAAGCTAAGAAGTTTCCTGAATCCAGAGTGTATGTATCTAGCAATACTGCTTGGTCTAGGATAATATTATCTTTTAATAGTTGCCCTATATGGATAAGACCTTGAGCTGTCCAATCTTTAAAGTGGGAAGATCCCATTCCTCCGGGGAAGCTGATGTTGTGGAATAATTGAGAAAGGTGGAAGTAATTAAAGGATCCCACTAATTTAGCCTTCCATTGTGTCCATATTTTCAATATATTGCCTAGTGCCGGTGACTCATATGCCAGCGGTCTCATTGTATAGTCTGCAGTGGCATCATCCCTACCTGTATCTGTTCCCCCACTGTTTAATTTCAACCTTATTGTAAATATCCACTAATGCTCTGAGCTGTGTTGCTGCAAAGTACCAAAGCAAATTTGGAGCCCCTAATACTCCAGCACTCTTAGGAAGAAATAATACTGCTCGTGCCACCCTTGGAGGCCTCTTTTTCCAGATGAAACCGTATATTTTTTTCTGCCACTGCTTCAGGATAGCTGCTGAAATGAAATTGGGTAATGTGGAGAAGTATAGTAAACGAGGTAAAATATTCATCTTAGTGTTCGCTATATGACCCAACCAAGAAAAGTACTCCCTCTCCAAGAGTTTAAATCTTTATCAAATTTCCTCCATAGCAGTATATAATAGGGATGTGAATCGTTTTTGAACGATTAAAATTATCGTCAGATAATTTTAAAATCGTCCAAAATCGTTAGAGTGCACGATACAATACAAATGCCCACGATTTATCGTCAGGGGCATTTGTATTGTATCGTTAAATAGGGGGTGGGAAAACCGGCACACCAAAAAAACCCTAACACCCACCCCGAACCTTTAAAACAAACCCCCACCCTCCCGAACCCCCCCAAAATGTTTTAAATGACCTGGGGTCCCGGCACGATGATCCCGGCGCAATGTCCCGCTCTCTGCCCATGGCTGCTGTGAAGAGAAATGGCGCCGGTGGCCCTTTGCCCTTATCATGTGACAGGCCAAAGGTAGCGCCGGCGCCATTTTGATTCCTAGCTCCCGACGTCACGCGTCCAGGAGATCGCTCCCGGACCCCCACTGGACCCCCAGGGACTTTTGGCCAGCTTGGGGGGGCCTCCTGACCCCCACAAGACTTGCCAAAAGTCCAGCGGGGGTCCGGGAACGACCTCCTAAACTCGAATCGTTTTGCCGTACAGCAAAATGGCGCCGACTGTACGGCATGGTCGGCGCCATTTTGCTGTACGGCAAAACGATTCGAGTTTAGGAGGTCGTTCCTGGACCCCCGCTGGACTTTTGGCAAGTCTTGTGGGGGTCAGGAGGCCCCCCCAAGCTGGCCAAAGTCCCTGGGGGTCCAGCGGGGAGCGATCTCCTACCCTCCTGACATCGGGGGACAAAAAAACAAAATGGCGCCGGCGCTACCTTTGCCCTGCTGTCATATGACAGGGCAAAGGTAGCGCCGGCACCATTTCTACAACGCACCGGAGGTCCGAGAGTAAAAGATCACACCGGGACCCTCCCTCTGGACCCCAGGTAATTTAAGGCATTTTGGGGGGGTTCGGGAGGGTGGGGGATTTATTTTAAAGGGTCGGGGTGGGTTTTAGGGATGTTTTAGTGTGCCGGTTTTCCCGCCCTCCCCCGATTCACGATTTACACGATATTTTAAAAAACAAAACCGCGACGATAAGATTCCCTCCCCCCCCAGCCGAAATCGATCGTTAAGACGATCGATCACACGATTCACATCTCTAGTATATAATTTAAAGCAAAGAAAGCTGCAATACAGAGTCCAATTTGTATACCCAAATATTTAATTGACGATTTCGCCCAGCGAAATGGATAGGCATGCTTTATGCTAGCTACTGCAATGCCTGGGAGATTGATATTCAAGAGCTCAAATTTTTCATAATTTACTTTAAAACCCAAAACTTTATTAAATTATTCCAATTCTCTCTTCACTCCCACGAGGGACCTCTTAGGTTCCATGAGCATAAATAAAATATAATCTGTAAACAATGACAGCTTGAAGTATAGTTCCTGGATCTTCACCCCATTAATGTGGTCTGATAATCGGAACTTCATGGCAAACGGTTCCAGAAAAAGGGCAAACATCATGGGAGATAATGGGCAGCCTTGCCTGGTATCACATTGGATATTTATTTATTTATTTTATTTAATTAATTTATTTAACAGTTTTTCTATACCGACATTAAAATACACATCATGTCGGTTTACATGATAACAAAAAGGTGGAAATTACAAATAACGGGGGGGGGGGGGGGGGGAGAGATGGGAGGTTAAGAGTAACTGGGGGTCGGAAGGAGACCCCAAGAAGTAGGAGGAGAGAAACGAGAGGAACAGTAACATCTAAATAACAAGGTTAACTATGGTTCAAGGGAAGAGTATATTGTTATATATATATATACAGGGGGTGAATATACAAGGTGTAAATATACAGGGTGCGGGGGGGGGGGGGGGGGATAGTGAGGAAACTGGGGAGTCAAAGGAGGTTAATCCGGGAAGGCTTGATGAAAGAGCCACGTTTTTAGTAGTTTTCTAAATTTGAGAGGGCAGGGTTCCATGCGAAGACTGGGTGGTAGGTCATTCCAACGCGTGGGGCCGGCGATAGAGAAAGCACGCTTTCTTGTAACTGAGAGGTGGGCTTTTTTAAGGGGGGGGGGATGAGCAGGGTACATTTATGGATTGTTCTGGTAGGGCGGGAGGATTGGGTGGGTTGGAAGGGTTCATTGAGCCAAGAGGAGTTGTGTTTGTAGATAGCTTTGTGTAAGATGGTGAAGGTTTTGAACAGGATGCGGAAGGAGATGGGGAGCCAATGTAGGCTTTTAAGGACAGGGGTAATGTGGTCAGATTTACGTATGTTACTAATGATCCTTGCTGTGGCGTTTTGAAGGATCTGGAGAGGTCTGATGGTGGAGGAAGGAAGGCCAAGATAGAGGGAATTGCAGTAATCTAGCTTAGATGTGAGTGTGGCATGAATGACAGTTTTGAAGTCGTGGGTGTGTAGGAGTGGCTTCAGCTTTTTCAGGACTGAGAGCTTGTAGAAACCTCCCTTAATAACGGAGGTGATGTGGTTTTTGAGGTTCAGATGAGGATTGATAAGGACCCCTAAATTTCGAACTGAGGGTTGCGAGAGTCGGGAGGTGGTCAGAGGGTCAGTGGGAGTGGCCAGTTTAAATGTGTGGTGGTTGTGAATGAGGAGTAGTTCGGTTTTGGTAGAGTTGAGGGCAAGTTGCATTGAAGTGAGTAAGGTGTTGATGGCAGAAAGGCAGTTTTCCCAGAAACATAGAGTGGCAGCAAGAGAGTCGCGGGTGGGAATAACGATCTGGATGTCGTCAGCGTAAATATAGAATTTGAGTCCAAGTTCTGTTAGGAGATGACAGAGGGGGAGGAGGTAAATGTTAAATAGTGTCGAGGATAGGGAAGAGCCCTGGGGTACACCATGAGAGAGAGTGAAGCGTGAGGATTCAGAGGAGCCAAGTTTAACGGAGAAGCATCTGTTGGATAGATAGAATTTAAACCATAGGAGTGCAGTACCAGAAATGCCAATGTCGATTAGGTGGGCAATGAGGAGGTCATGGCTTATGGTGTCGAAGGCGGCGGATATGTCGAGGAAGGCAATGAGGAAATTGTGTCCGTGGTCGAGGCCGGTGAGGAGGAAGTCTGTAAGGGATAGGAGGAGGGTTTCGGTACTCAAATTTTTGCAAAAACCGAACTGTGCTGTGTGGAGTATGTTGTAGTCCTCAAGGAATGACGTGAGGTATTGACTACCTTCTCCATGATTTTCGAAATGAAAGGAAGATTGGAGATGGGACGGTAGTTCGTAGGGTCTTTGGGGTCTAGAGAGGGCTTCTTGAGCAGGGGCTTGACTATCGCATGTTTAAGGGGGTCAGGGATGGAACCTGTGGAGAGGGAGCAGCTGATTAGGTCAGCTAAGGGAGACGCAATGGTATTGGGGATGGAAATTAGATTTTTAGTGGGTATAGTGTCAGAGGGGTGGGATGCGGGCTTGGATTTTTTAATTATAGCCTCAATTTCCTTGGGTGTGGTGAGTTCTAAGGAGTCAAGGGCGGAGGGATTATGGTGGGTTGTGAGGCGGTGGAGGGTTTGGGGGGTTGTGGGGGGAAAATGGAGGAGTATGTTGGCGATTTTATTATGGAAGAAAAGAGCAAGTTCTTCGCATTTCGTGCTGGTGTCATCTTCAGTAACTTTGGGGGTGAGGGGGTTGGTAAGGGTTGCCACGTAGGAGAAAAGGGCTTTGGGGTTGAAGGTGTATTGGTGGATTTTGGAGGAGTAATAGTCACGTTTGGTGTTTTGTATAGCTAAGCGATATTAAAACTAGGTCCATGGCTAAGCGATATTAAAACTAGGTCCATATTCCCCGTTCACCTTCACCCATGCTTTTGGTGAATCGTAAAGTTTTACAATCCATTGTTGGAAAAATTTTCCAAATCACATTTTTTGCAATACCTTAAAGAGAAATGGCCAGTGCACAAGGTCAAAAGCCTTTTCAGCATCAATTGATAATAAGGCTGCTGGTATCTGTTTATGTTATACCCAATCTGTTACGTCCACTACTTTTCTTATATTGTCGCCTGGCATTCTGGAAGGAACAAATCCCACTTGATCGTTATTAACCAGCTGAGGGATGATTATTTTCAGTTGCTCAGCAAGTATCCTCGCCAAAAGTTTGAGATCCAAATTAATTAACGAAATGGGTTGGTAAGAGCCGCAATTAATAGGGTCTCTGCCTGGCTTTGCCAACACTGTGATTCCCACTACATTGGCGTGGGTCGTTAGTGAGTTGTCTTCTTTCAGGGAATTAAACATTCCAGTAAGAGGGGCAATTAATATATGGGATAACTTTTTATAATAAGTACCGGTTAGACCATCTAATCCAGGAGACTTACCAGGTTTTAAAGCTTTTATAGCTTGTCTTACCTCAGACTTCTGGATAGGACTATCAAAAAGAGATTGTTGTTCGGGAGTTAATACCATTAATGGTAAATTTTCTAAGTAAGCGTCTGGCTCCTGAATATTTATTATTTATTTAGGATTTTTCTATACCGACATTCTTGAACCAAATATCAAATCATATCGGCTTCCATATAACGGAACAGTCACGGCTAAGGCGTTACATAGAACATCTGGGCAATGAACATAGAACAAGTCAACAGTAACAATAACAGTGAACATAGAACAATCAGCAATAACAAGCAACAGTAAAATAATTCTTCAGTGAATAACATAATAAATAGAGCCACATAATAATATAATTTATAGAGCCACAGCAACTGGGGCGGCTGTGGGCGTAACATACTATAATACTTTTTTATGGAATATCATTGTGGGACTGCTTCATAGGTAGGGCGTGGTGGGGGCTTAAGGCATAGCGTGGCAAAGAGGAATTTGGCTGGAGGAAAGAGGGAAGGGGGGGAAGGGAGGGGGAAGGAGATGGGGCATAGAGTCATGATCAGAGGACTCTGTTAAGAAAGTAATGGGTGCTCAAGTATCTCTTTAGAGTCCTGATATGTCATATGAATATGATCATATGAATATGATCGTCCTCTTTGTATAATATCGCATAGAAATCAGTGAAGCATTTGTGGATTCCCTCTAATGAAGTAACAATATTTCCTGTATTATCTTTAATTTTAGCAATATTGTTTTGGGCCAACACTACTCTCAATCGTCTAGCTAGGAGACGCCCTGCCTTATTTCCTCCCTCATAAAATTGCTGTTTGGTTATCTCCAAGGTGAAAGCTACAGCCTCTGTGTTTTAAAGTCTGCAGTTCTATCTTAACCTCATTTAATCGTTGCAATATCGATGGACTTTGAGAAGTCTTTGAGAAGACTTTGAGAAGACTTTGAGAAGTCTTTGAGAAGACTTTGAGAAGGGTTAATTGTATATTCTACTTAGTTCATTGTAAACCGAATTGATTTGATTTGTATTAAGAAATTCGGTATATAAAAGCCTTAATAAAATAAATAAATAAAATAAAGTCATATGTTGTGTCAGTTGTGTTATTTCTGTATTTAATGTCATGCGTCATTGCTCCCTCTGCTTTTTGCAGAAGGTTGCTTGGGAGATAAATATGCCCCTAGCTACCGCCTTGGAGCATTCCCAAATCGTTAGAGGAGATGAGGTAGAAGCAGAGTGGAAGCAAAAATACTCCATCAACTGTGCTCCTATTTTAGCTATGAAAGTTGTGTCTTTTAGTAGTGTTTCATTTAAACGCCAGAAGCATTGTCCAGGTGATTGAGAAGACAGTTTTACGTGTATCCATATGGGCGCATGATCTGTCCAAGTAATGGGTTCAATACCTGCTCCCACTACCCTATTCTGTACTTGCAGGTCTACCAAAAAGTAGTCAATTCTAGAGTATAGTTGATGTGCAGTAGAATAAAATGTGTAACTACGTGTGTGAGGGTATCTCTGCCTCCACATGTCTCCCAACTTCCATTGGTATATCAAGGAAGCTAACTGTCTTCTCACATGACCTGAAGAGGTGGATGTTTGTGTCAAATTATCCAATTTAGGGTTGTGAGTGAGGCTGAAATCTCCCCCTATAATTAGAAACCCCTCCACGTGTTTAACTAATAAGTTGTCTATGGAGCGAAGGAACACTCCCTGCCCTGTGTTGGGTGCATATATGTTAACGAGAGTGATTATTTATTTCCCTATACAAAGCTTTAATAATATATAGCGGCCTTGTGGGTCTGAAATTAGCTCAATTACCTCATGTACTAAGTCTCGGGAAATCAGAATACCCATTCCAGCATATTTTGCCCCTTTCATACTTGCTGAGAGGTATTTATGCGGAAATTGGCGAAGGGAGAGCAAGTGCTCATGCCTTTTTCTCAAGTGGGTTTCTTGTATCATTGCAACAGTTATCCTATGAGTTAATAGTTCTTGTTCTAACAAGAGTCTCTTGCGAAAGTGGTTGAGCCCTTTTACATTAATGGACATGATTCTATCTGCTGCTGGCATATTATAAATGGTATTATGTACCAAAGACATATGACAGGTGTTTGGTGATCAGACAATCTAAATCCGACAGCATGTAGTAAGTATTAGTTATTTCCCATGAAGAAATTTTCCCCTTAGTGCCCCTAATAACTACAACATACCACCCAACCTCCAGGGTGATTAACCCCACCTCAGGGGAGTCACACCTCACCATCAGAATCGATCGCCACCCCCCCTCCCCAAAATACACAAACCTCATTCAAGCTATAATGTTCGGTGAACAGTCAAAGAAATTCTTGTAACTTAACGATCTCCATCTCTTGTCAGTGACAGGACTTAATGAACCCATATACAGGTCGTTCGACCTTATGTTTCATTGTCCAGTACTGTTATTTTAAGATATTCAGCATATCGCTTTTCTTATGAGTTCCTGGGTATTCAGCCTTGATCAGACATTGCTGATCTTAGTTCTCAGAGTGTCTACGGAGACAGCTCCCTCTTTTGCCTACTCTGTGCCATCTTGGGTGATCATCAATCTTCTGGGCTTTGGGCAGTGTCTTAGCTGAGGGGATGTTCGGGTGCAGTCCGGCCTTTTCGAGAGCTGCTACAGCATTGGCAGGGGTCTTGATTCGGTGGGACGCTCCATTTATCGTAAATTGTAATCCAAATGGGAAGGTCCAGCGGTATCTAATATTTTCTATCCTGAGGTATGCCGTGACCTCCCGCAGCTTTTCCGCAATGTGGATGGTGCGAGGTCTTGATATATATTTAATGAGCGCCCTTCCCACAGTCAGTTATTGTGTTTCCTTGCTGCTTCTATTATTTGAGACTTTTGTAAGAAACTATGAAGACATATGATAATGTCTCTTGGTTTGGATGCCGTTCTGGGGCCCAGTGCTCTGTGAGCTCTCTCTATTTTAATAGACCCTGGAGTGATTTCCTCTGTGGAGTCATGTGCTTTACTTTCCTCTTGCAGGATAAATGAACAGTTTTGCAGCTACTGCTGTTGCACAACCGTTTCGAGGAACGCTGGTGAGGTAGTGAGGTCTTGGCAACCTGTTGCTTGAGCGCTAGGGAGCAATCCCGCTTCCAGGAAATGAAGTGGTGAAGCCTTGGCAAACTGTTGCGCTGGGATGAGTGGAGTGTGCCCTTGGACCTCGGTGAACTGGGAGAGGAGCTCCGAGGAAGCGCTGAGGGAGGTGAGACGGAGCCTCATCTGGGCGGAGACCGGAAGCCCAGGCCCCTGCCAACCTGCACAACCTCCGGGAGGCCAATCACGCAAGGTTGGTCTCTGAGTAGTCCTCCGACCACTCCAAGCCCTTTCGGACCTACCGCTGGGTAATGGCAGAGGTGGCAGGCCAGACAGGAGGCAGAGGTGGACGAGGATAACTGGCACTGGACAGACTCAGGTGCTGATGGAGACGAAGACTCTGGAGCTGACGAAGACTCTGGAGCTGATGAAGACGAAGACTCAGATACGGGAGGTAGGACAAGCTAAAATAAGGTAATTAAAAGTCTGGAACTTCCAAGAGAGCGCAGGACCTCCCACTGCTCGCAGACACTCAGTGAAGTGCAGCACAGAAGCACAGGATGGGCGACAGCCCCTCAGGAAGTCCAGGAACAGGAATACGAACATCTGGATATCAGAGACGAGGGACATCAAGACAGATGGATGGAGGTATCCGGCCAAGACTCATGGCAGCACGTCCTAGACTGAGCCTTGGGACCCCAGCATGATCGACGCACCTGACAGGTCATTTGAAGGAAGGTGAAACTTCCGACCCGGCATGTAAGACGCATCAGAAGGTCATCCCTAAGTTGGACGGAGGACAGACCACTTGGAGGTAATCCGGAACCTGGAACATGATGGTGAACAGAGGGACGTGGAGGATCCTCGGCAACGACGGATGGAACTGTCCCACCGAGCGCCCTACACACCCCAGCCAGGGTGATCGCGGACCACTCGGACCACTGCGCACCCTACATAACCCAGCCGAGCTGGTCGCGGACCACACAGGGACAGAACAAGCAGAGCCTCGGGACCTCTGGAAACATGATGGATGACAGGAACATCTGTACAGGGAAAGGAAAATTGGTTCTTACCTGCTCATTTTTGTTCCTGTAGTACCAGAGCCCACACAATTAGAAGGGGGTTATATTAAGGGGAGAGTTGTCTGCTCAGCTGTAAGATTGTTCCATGTTCTTGTTAATTGTTGTTTAATGGTTCCATATTTTTGCTATTATCTGCTTTGATATAGATATATACTGACGAACTGCAGGTGGCACGGTTTCTTAGAATAAGTAGTCTCCCTTAACTTTGCCTTCCACTTGGTATGAGACATTACAGCAGCCGACAAACATAGGGGGCCCAATATTCAATGCGCATTCAGCATTACTTAACCACATAAGTCCTATATATCTGGTTAAGTTGCGGCCGCTGAATTTATGCTTACATTTAGTGGCTGCTGCTTAGCCACATAAGTCCCTTATATGGCTAAAACATTAGCTGCATAAGTTGTGGGCAGGCAGTGGGAGGAGCGACTTAGCCGCATAACATATGCAACTAAGTAGCAATATTTTGTCTTAGCCGCATAAGTTTACCAGCTACGTTAGATGGTTATAACTGATTCAGCTAAGTACAAATATATATGCGCATATTCAGTGCCAAGGCCGCTGAATATACCGTGTAATTTAGCCGGATAACTTATATCCGGCCAAGTTACTTAAACGGCCATCTTTCAATATTGGGCTTCTAATGATTTTTTTTAAAAAGTCACATAAATTTGTTCTAATATTTCCCAAACACCAATAAAATAATTCAAAACAGCAGACATGAAATAACACCCTAAAATGTAAAATTATAAATAATTAAATAATTAAAAAATCTCCAGCTCTTCATACCATTAAATAAATACCTGGCATCTTTTAATTTTCCAGAGATTGTTGTGGATTTGGGTGAAGAAGGCCACACAATCTTTATCCGCTCTCTTTCTCCTTCCACACATAGGCACTCTCTTTCTCATACACATGCAAGCTCTCACGCACACATGGAGATTCTCTCTCTCATACACACATGCAGGCTCTCACTCTTTCATGCACACAAGCAGGTACTCTTATATAAACATAGGAACGCTCTCTCTCATACACATGCAGACACTCACTCTCATGCAAGTATTCAGGCTCTCTCTCATACACATTTGCAGGCTCTCTCTCTTTCATACACACATGCAGGCTCACGCTCATTAGGCAAACTTCGGCGGTCACCTAGGGTGCTGAGCCATAGGGGGTGCTGAAGAGCAGCCATGTGGTGCCGCAAGCAGGGCCTATCCCGCTCGTGGCCAAGAGAAATAGAGACAGTCGACGCCGAAACAGGTAGGAGGGCCGTGACCGGGGGGCAGCGCAAGGGTTGCCTAGGGCGCCCAATACCCTTGCACTGGCCCTGACTCTCATGCACATATTCAGGCTCTCTCTCTTTCATACACACATGTTGGCGCTTTCTCTCATACACACACATACACACCTCTCAAGTGTCCTCCTTTTTTCTGGGCCTTGGCCGAGCTGCGCTGCTCACTTACTGCCAGAGAGGGAAGTGGGAGGAAATGGCCCTCGGGTTGGGCTCCATCGTGGCCCCGTTGACCTGTCCCTCAGGCCGCATGGTCACACCAACACTTCCCTCAGGCCACGACGGGTTGGCCTCTGACACAGCCCTGCCAACACCTCCTTTGGGCCACATCGAGTTCTGCGGCAATCTCTCAGCAGGAGCTGAGATAACTATGTGACCAGTGTGATCGGCTCACCCCTGATAGGCCAATTCACCCCTGCTTGTTGTGCTGAAGAGATTTTTTGGAGGAGAGGGAAGGACATCCCTCTGGTATCCAGAAGGACTGCATCAAAGATCTTTTTGCCTGAGTGTCCAGTTGATAGCAAGGGTAAAGAGAAGAGTTGAGACTTTTGTAAGAGAAGAGTTTTGAGATTTGGATTACAGTTTGAGATTTTTTGATTGGTTGAACCCTATTAGGATTTTTGAACTTGGGGATTTTTCCATCTTTTTGTTAACAGTTTATGCTGGAGCTAGGATTTCCTTAACATGGATGGTGATGCAGAAGTGAGGGGACCAGTAAGAAGACACATGATTTTTCTTACTTTGATTTTTCTGATGCTGTTTCTAATTTTTACTATTTTGGCCTGGATACTCATCTTTAAATTGAAGTAAACTGTCTTTATTTTGAACCCAAATTGAACTCTCTTTGGTTTATTTTTTTGCTTTGCTCTTGCTGAATGGACAGTGAGTTGGCTGATTGTTACTGGGCTCTTTTGATTTTCACTTCCTTGCTCCTGTTTTGGGATCTTTAATATCTGGTAAGCATCATCCATCTGGAGTGTGGACCTCTGGGCTTACTCAATACTGACCGTGCCAGAGGCCCAGGAAGTTAGCTCCCCCCCTCACCGGACTTGAACCCTAGTAAACTGTAGCGACCTGGATGATGTCATCAACACAAATGGGGTACCGCTACACTACATTCAATTAATTTAATCCAGGATCACTGGAGGCATGTTGGCAACTCATTTCCAGTCTACGGTTTGAAAGCATGATCAATTGTGATATCATCATGCTTCATCCCTGGGCTTCAACCTTCCTGCATGTCCTATTCATGTAACCATTAGCAATGGTTACATGGAATAGACTTAGTTTTTGGGTACTTGCCAGGTTCTTATGGCCTGGATTGGCCACTGTTGGAAACAGGATGCTGGGCTTGATGGACCCTTGGTCTGACCCAGTATGGCATTTTCTTATGTTCTTATGTTCTTAAATATTACACAAACTGCTGCTGCAAAAAGGTCTCTGAAAAACTGAATTCAGGACCTCCATTCTATCACACATCACCTGTCCCCTAAGCTGTAATTTACTCCTCCCCATCTCATTTCACTGTCCCTTCAAATACAGACACAGAGAATATGACCGCAGATAAGGACTGCCCAGCTTGCCGTATGCGACTTCTTTTCCCAGCCACATGTAACCAGGGCTGATGCTAGCTTTTTTGATGCCCTGTGCAAACAATTACTGTGCTGCCTTCCACCCCCCCCCCCCCCCCACCCAATTCATTCAGTCTCTGTCCCGGGCCTGTCAAAAAAGGCCAAGCCCAACTCTATATTTTTAAAAACTGACATCTGCCTCCCCCACCCACGGAACCCATGGTCAAGGGAAGAGTGTTAGGTACCCTAAGCAAACCTTACAGCCTTGCACACAACCCCCGCCCCCCCCCCCCATACACCCGATACAGACACGCACAATGAAATTATGCATTTCAAACATATTTTACATGAAAAAGAACATTCAAATTAGTGTTCTGAGGCAAAAAAAAAATATCACTTACAATATGCATATTATATTTACATGCATTGCTTAAGTGCCAGCCAGAAAATTCTGCAAAAGAGACATTTGGAACTCCTATGGAATTAGGCCTTTTGTAATGTGGTTGGGTATGGGCTTAGCCTCAGGAAGCCATGAATAAACAGAATTACCATTACAATACAGTAAACCTCCCATACCAAAACAACTCTAACTGCCAGCACTCAAATAGTAATAACCTTATCTATGAAACGGCAACACTGCACATATGACATCAGGCCCTAGAACACTAATACACCTCCTTTTAGGAAAATAAAACAAAACGTCTGCTACAGATCCTTACACAGAAACTACACGCCAGCAAAATACCTTACCTCAATCACATATGCAGAATACAGACGGACCTTGATCAAAAACAGATCAGCAGAACCAGGGGTCACGATTTGAAGCTCCAGGGAGGAAGATTCAGAACCAATGTCAGGAAGTATTTCTTCACGGAGAGGGTGGTGGATGCCTGGAATGCCCTTCCGGAGGATGTGGTGAAGACCAGAACTGTGAAGGACTTCAAAGGGGCGTGGGATAAACACTGTGGATCCATAAAGTCAAGAGGCTGCCAATGAAGAGTGGGTGACTCGCCAGAATGATGGCTACTGCCTGGAGTCAATACCCTTATTAAATAAACATACACAGGCTTGACTCCAACATCGCTCTAAGCTTCAACAGCAAGAGGAAATGTGGAAAAAAGGATTCACACTCACAAAGAGGGGAGTAGCTGGCTTGTTACGGCGGTTACTACCCCAAATCAAATAAGCCTGATACTTCACTTTCAATGCATATACAGCATAGTTCTCTGATTCAACGGCAGGGGAGAAGAAAAGAGGGTTCGCACTCACAAAGC
Source organism: Rhinatrema bivittatum (assembly GCF_901001135.1). Classification (NCBI taxonomy): domain Eukaryota; kingdom Metazoa; phylum Chordata; class Amphibia; order Gymnophiona; family Rhinatrematidae; genus Rhinatrema; species Rhinatrema bivittatum. Next base: position 250,814,480 of record NC_042622.1, on the reverse strand, counting down.
GGGGAGTAGCTGGCTTGTTACGGCGGTTACTACCCCAAACCAAATGGGCCTGATACTTCACTTTCGATGCACATCCAGCATGGCTCTCTGCTTCAACGGCATGGGAGAAGACTTATACGTCACGCATATCCAGCATAGCTCCCTGCTTCAACGGCAGGGGAGAAGAAAAACAACCAATAAGGGCTAATAACATAGTCTGGGTAAAACAAATAAGCATGGGTGCAGCTTGCTTATTGCGGCGGCTACTACCCCAAACTAATCAAGCTAGATATTTCACTTGGATGCAGCTCCATCACTGCTCTCTACATTAAAGGTGGGGATGGAAGGGAAATAGAACCAAGAGCTAAGAGAAACAGATAAGTATGAGAGAAAATATGTGTGAAGCTTGCTGGGCAGACTAGATGGGCCATTTGGTCTTCTTCTGCCGTCATTTCTATGTTTCTATCTATGTTTCTATGAAGAGACCAGAAAGTATAAAAAGAAGCATGCAGCGAAGAACTGAACTGGAAGCCACAATAAGCCAACCTCTATTTACAGAGCAACAATGAAAAGCAGAAACATTACCATTTTTCATAAAACATTAAATAATAAAATCAGGAAATATAAAAGATCATAATAGTAAAACCATATTAATAAAAAGAATAAATATTTCAAACCAGTTAATGAACAGAATATCCAAAATTTCCCAAACGCCAATAAAATATTTCAAAACAGCAGGCACATCAAGCACCAAGCAATAATTAAAACAAATAATAACAAAAAATAAACTCTCTTCCATACCTGGAACTTTTTATTTCCAGACGCCCTTAAATTGTCGTGAATTAATGGGGGAGAGGAGGGGAAGATACACACACACACACACACACACACATACAACCCAATCAGGCTCCCATTCTCACACACACACATCCCAGGCAGGCTCCCATTCACACATACACATTTAAAGCAGGCTCCCATCACACATATACATCCAAGGCAGATTCCCATTCACACACACACAAACAAACAAACCCCAGGCAGGTTCCCATTCACACATACACACAAACATATCCAAGGCAGGCTTCCATTCACACCCTCACCCACAAACACATACATTAACATACCCACACTCACACCATGCAGGCAGGCTTCCAATCTCCACACCTATGCAAGTAGGCTACCTCTCACATACAACACATCCAAAGGCAGGCTTCTTTCCTCCCTCTCTCTTACACATACGCAGGCAGGCTGTTCCATGGCCATTTCTGGCACTGGGTCTCTTCTCATTTTCAGCTGCTGGAGCCCGCAGCTTCTCCTCATCTTCATCCGCCAATGGGTTAGGCTCTGCTAGCAGCCTGCAGCCTCTCCTCATTTCAGCTGTGGGCAGCCTGTGGCCTTTCTTCATTTCAGCCGCCAGAGTATTGGGCTCTGCAGGTGGGCCGGGCCTCTCTTCATTTTTGGCCGCTGGCAGCTTGGGCTCCATTGGTGGCCCTATGACCTCTCCTGCTGCCACTGCCCTGTGAAATGCACAATATGCACACTCAGTCACACCGGACCTGCATGTAACCGGGTGTCAAATTCTGTCCCTGTGGGTGGTTTGCCCTTTTGTGGAATGGTAATTGTGGCCTCAATAAGTCACCCTGCCATCAGAATGAGTCAGAGATCTCCATCTAGACCTTGTGCCTATGTCTGAGGTCAGTACTTTGTAGGTGTGTTAGTATAGTGTACCACTCCCCATTGGAAGGGTTTGAGCTCCAACAAAACACCTGTGCCCATATGACACAGGGGGAGTTGAGAATCAGCCTTAACTCAGGACTGAGGGAGGGGGTGGCTCTCCTCACAGAGAACACTTGAGGGACGGTCTAGAGTTGAGAGGATTCTAAGCTCTGGAGTCCTGCTGGTGTTTTGAGCCATCTCTTCACAGAATTGCACCACAGGCCTCACCCTTCACGTAGAAAGCTAACAGGAGTGAAGGAGGAGGATTCTAGGATAAGAGTTCCTGGTGGTCCAGGTCCTAAGAGCTGGGGATGAGTGAACCAAGAGGTGTCACAGGAAGATCAGTCTGCTTGGGAAAGTTGGGAACCCTAGGGAGAAGAAGACTTTCTTGGAAAGTGGATGGACCATGTACTGGGAGGTACCAGAGGAAGGGCGCCTTCCTAGGAAAGTTCTCCAAAGTCAGAGACAGATTCAGCTACTATCTGCCCAAGACTCCAAAGGAGAGAGTGACTGAAAGAGACAAGGAGCTTAAGGAAGAGATTTCAGCTACCAAACAAGTAAGAGATTTCAGCTACCAAACAGGTACTGGTAGGTCCCAGGATGGAAGGGGTACCCATCCCAAAGAGCTGATCTGTTTGGGCTGAAGAGAGACTATTTTTGTGACTTTTTTAGATTGAGTTACTGTTAAGAGTATTATTCAGAAGTGTCTCTATTTTTGGACTTTGATTTCCCTGCCATCGGTCAGTAAACATTTTTATTTTGAACAACAGCATTGGTGTGGATATGTCTTCTTTGAGAGTGCCTGGACTAGGAAACAGGAAGAACCCCTATCAATACAAACCCAAAGGGCATTGAAATGAGTGAATGTTTCCCCCTTGTGTAGGATCCTTGGAAGGTTTTAGTATCCTGTGTGATCTGTAGCCCTCCGCTTGTACCCCCATGCACAAGAGCTGTCTGGGACATGGGGCCCATGGGGTTTGTGGGGCTTTTGGGGGTTTTGGAAATATGTCTCCTGCTTTGGGAGGGCACCCTGAAGATTTCAGCCAAATTGAATGTGGTGTTATAGAGATCAGAAAATCCAAGATGGCCACTTCCATTTTCATGCCAAGCATTCGACCTATCAAGTGTTCCTGCCTGCGAGGAGCTTTCTGGGAGGTGCTCCTGATTGACATGTCATGTAATTCAGGAGCAGCCCTGGAGGTGTAGTGTGCGTAAAAGTGTCAAATGTGAACAGAGTGACATAGTGCATGCAAAGCGAGAAAGTGAAAACACACATGAAGTGAAAGGCCGGGAAGCACCGGCCTGTGGATGAGGGGAAGCCAGAATACGTGGTCCATGGCCCTCCCTGTGTGCCCCTGTGCCCAAAAACTGAGCAACTATGTAATGTGTGGGGTACATACATAGTTGCATTACAAAAGACTGTGCTAAGGTAAGGCATCTGGTTTCATCATTTTATTTTTGTACGAAAAAACACAAAATCTCGCTATACACATTCCATTCTCTCATCTGAGAAACCTTTTCCAGCCTCCCCTCTCAACAGAGACAATAATCCCCACTGTCACAGGCAATCTGATCTCTCATCTGAGAAATCTCTAGATAGAAACATGTCAGCAAAAGAAATCATGCTGCCTATCTAGTCTGCCCACCCATACCAACTGCTCAGCTTTACAGTCTCTACCACTCCCTCAGAGATTCCCTGTACTTGTCCTTTGCTACTTGAATTCAGATATTGTCTCCACTGTGAGGCTGAAATATTTCCTTAGATTATTCCTCAGTCAACCTCCTTGACCACTCATCTCATGTTCCCTTATTCCAGAGCCTCTTTTCCATTGAGGCCTGCCTCCTTGTGCATTAATGCCTTGGAGGTATTTGAATGTTTCTATCATATCTCTCCTATCCCACCTTTCCTCTAGGGCAGTGGTTCCCAACCCTGTCCTGGGGACCCCCCAGCCAGTCGGGTTTTCAGGATATCCACAATGAATATGCATGAGAGAAAATGTGCATGCACTGCTTCCATAACATGTAAGTTTTCTCTCATGCATATTCATTGTGGATATCCTGAAAACCTGACTGGCTGGGGGGTCCCCAGGGCAGGGTTGGGAACCACTGCTCTAGGGTATACATGTTTAGATCTTTGGGGCAGATTTTCAAAGGCTACGCGCGTAACCTGAGGAAATCTGCCCCTGCGTGCGCTGAGCCTATTTTGCATAGGCTCGGCGGCGCGTGCAAGCCCCGGGACGCGTGTATGTCCCGGGGCTTGCTAAAATGGGCGGTCCGGGGGCGCATGTCTGAAGTCCGGGGCAGTCCGGGGGCGTGGCTGAGTGCCCCGACACAGCCGCCTGTGTCTGAACAGGGAAAGCCATCGGGCTTCCCCTAAGGCTCGGCGCGGGCAAGGTGCACAAGTGTGCACCCCCTTGTGCACGCCGACCCCGGATTTTATAACATGCGCACGCGCATTTATAAAATCGGGTGTACATTTGTGCGCGCCAGGTAGCGCGCACAAATGTACCCCGCGCACGTAGGAATTAAAATCGGCCCCTTTGTTTGTCCCTACATGATTTACAACAAAGACCACTGACTATATTAGTAGACACCTTCTGGACTGACTCCATCCTGTTTATATCCTTTTGAAGGTGCGGTCTCTAGAACTGTACTCATTATTCCAAGTGAAGTCTCACCAGGGACCTATACTGGGACGATATCACCTCCCTTTTTCTGCTGACCATTCCTCTCCCTATGCAACAAGCATCGTTCTGGCTTTTGCCATCGCCTTATCCATCTGTTTGGTCACCTTGAGATCATCAGACATGATCACCCCTCATGGCTTCCCACCATAGACAGTACAATTCTCATCTGAGACTTGCCCAGGTAATGCCATGCTTATCAGGTCTATCAATAATATTTGCTTATTTATTTATTTATTTATTTATTTATTTATATGGTTTTCTATACCGTTGCACAGAAAATTCTTTCTCAACGGTTTACAATAACATAATTTAAAAGAAGGAAAAATAGATAAAATACATAATATTCACAAAATAATCCAAATTTACATATCAAGAGTATGATATTAAAATTAACTAAAAACTCCATAAATTATTAAAAAGACAGTAGAAAGTATAAGAGAATACAAGAATAAAAATTCTGCTTAATGCTCATTGTCAATAGAGTATGCCTGTTGGAAGAGCCATGTTTTAAATTCTTTTCTGAATCTTTTTTTGTTGGATTGAAGTCTTAACTCTTGTGGCATTTGGTTCCAAAGTTTGGGACCTGCTAATGAAATGGAATGATCTCTCACTTCGCTTAAGCGAGCAGATTTTATTGTAGGTTCTGATAGGAGGCCCTTGTTGGCTGACCTTAAATCGCATTGTGGTACATGTAGCCTGATTGTGGTGTTTACCCATTCTGTCAAATTCACCAAACAAAATTGTATGTATAATAGAATAGGACTTGCTTGGAAATTGTAAGAATGAACAGAATTTAAACCGCAGCAGCTTGATGTCAGGGGCCTTCAATTCTCCTCCACCCTCCTCCCTTTCTGTTCCACTGTCATTTTTCCACAATGACTGCCTGTGCATTCATTTAAATAAAAGGATCTTTGTTTTGGATTTATGTAATTGCTGTAACCATGAAGGCAACCTTTCAACCTTTTATGAAAGATCCTCTTGTACCTTTTTATTTTATTCTTTTCTAATTATTCAAACATATTGTTCCTGTTTGTTATGGTTTTTTCCCTAATTTCTTATATACAGAAATATGTACATGTATCTCATTATTGAACTGGAGATCACCAGACATCCTCAACCATCATCCAGGGAAGGACTTCATTATATTACTTACTTATTATGGAAAAATGAATGGCTAAGTATGGTTCTCCCAGGAAAAAGAAAGACTTTCTATATGTTTGGGACTCATATGTTCAATCTCTGCCTGATAAAACCAGAAATACTGTGATTTTTAGAATCTGTTTATTTATTTATTTTAGATTTTTATATTCCAATTTTCTGCACAACAAAGTGGATTACATTTCAGGTACTATGGGTATTTCCCTATCCCCAGAGGGCTCACAGTCTAAGGTTCTACCTGAGAAAATGGAGGGTAAAGTGACTTGCCCAGGGCCACGAGGAGCAGCAGTGGGATTTATTGGTTTATCCTAGTGCTGGCTGGTAAAATTGTTATAAGAACATAAGAACATAAGAAATTGACATGCTGGGTCAGACCAAGGTCCATCAAGCCCAGCATCCTGTTTCCAACAGAGGCCAAACCAGGCCACAAGAACCTAGCAATTATCCAAACACTAAGAAGATCTCATGCTACTGATGCAGTTATTAGCAGTGGCTATTCCCTAAGTAAACTTGATTAATAGCCGTTAATGGACTTCTCCTCCAAGAACTTATCCAAACCTTTTTTGAACCCATCTACACTAACTGCACTAACCACATCCTCTGGCAACAAATTCCAGAGCTTTATTGTGCGTTGAGTGAAAAAGAATTTTCTCCGATTAGTCTTAAATGTGCTACTTGCTAACTTCATGGAATGTCCCCTAGTCCTTCTATTATTCGAAAGTGAAAATAACCGAGTCACATCTACTCGTTCAAGACCTCTCATGATCTTAAAGACCTCTATCATATCCCCCCTCAGTCGTCTCTTCTCCAAGCTGAACAGCCCTAACCTCTTCAGCCTTTCCTCATAGGGGAGCTGTTCCATCCCCTTTATCATTTTGGTTGCCCTTCTCTGTACCTTCTCCATCGCAACTATATCTTTTTTGAGATGTGGTGACCAGAATTGTATACAGTATTCAAGGTGTGGTCTCACCATGGAGCGATATAGAGGCATTATGACATGTTCCGTTTTATTAACCATTCCCTTCCTAATAATTCCTAACATTCTGTTTGCTTTTTTGACTGCTGCAGCACACTGAGCCGACAATTTTAAAGTATTATCCACTATGATGCCTAGATCTTTTTCCTGGGTGGTAGTGTTGCAGTTAGGTACTGCAGGCAGGGTAGTGGACCCTTGGGCCGGCCCACCTAGGATGACAGGCTAGGCCGGGAGGCGGAGCCACAGGCTGGCGGTGTTCACCCGGGAACCAGGAACCCCCCAGAAGAAGCCCGTAGGGTCCTGGAACCTTGGGACTTGGGGTATATGCTCAAAGTCCAATAGGAGGTAAGCTTGGGCTGGGAGTGTAGTATGGAAAGTCCAGAGTGAAAGATAGTCCGTGTACCGGCAGTACAGGTCGAGGGCCAGCTGATGACAGGGCAGCGATACCTGTAGCAAACCGGACAGTGAGGCAGGGTCTGTAGAATGCTGGGCCTGGAGCAAGCTGAAGACTTAGATGGAATCGGTAGCAGACAGTGGACTGGAACAGGCTGTAGACTGGAACGGAGTCTGCCGCTGGCTGTGGACGGAAGCAGGCTGTGGACTGAAGCAGGCTGTGGACGGAAGCAGGCTGTGGACTGAAGCATTATTAGGGGGGGGTACTGTTGCGGTCTCTACCGCTTCCCCTTCTCTAGCCCTGAACAGTGCCTACCTCCGCTGCTGTCTGCCACCTGCCTCAGACCTCCGCTTCAGTCTGCCACCTGCCTCAGACCTTGGTCCGTTCCCGACTTCACTACAGCCTGCTTCAGTCTACAGCCTGCTTCAGTCCACAGCCTGCTTCCGTCCACAGCCAGCGGCAGACTCCGTTCCAGTCCTGGAACGGAGTCTGCCGCTGGCTGTGGACGGAAGCAGGCTGTGGACTGAAGCAGGCTGTAGACTGAAGCAGGCTGTAGTGAAGTCGGGAACGGACCAAGGTCTGAGGCAGGTGGCAGACTGAAGCGAAGTCAGGAACGGACCAAGGTCTGAGGCAGGCGGCAGGCTGAAGCGAAGTCAGGAACGGACCAAGGTCTGAGGCAGGCGGCAGGCTGAAGCGAAGTCAGGAACGGACCAAGGTCTGAGGCAGGCGGCAGGAACGGACCAAGGTCTGAGGCAGGCGGCAGGCTGAAGCGAAGTCAAAGGCAATCCAAAGGTCAAGTCAGGAACGAGGAACAGACGAAGCGCAACTCAGAACTACTAGGCAGTAGTGAACCTCGTTGCAAGGCAAGGAGAAGGAGTCCGGACGCCGGTTATATCAGGCTTAGGGCATGGCGTCATTAGCACAGGCGGAGTCAGACTTCTGGGAGCTGTGCGCACAAAGTGGGCGTCCTCACGCGCGCGCAAGGCAGCGGGGAGATGGGCAAGCAATGGCGGCCGCCACGTGGAACTGGCAGAGTTGTCGGAGTCCCGGCACCGCGGGACGCGGCGTTTCCAGCAGCGGAGGTAGGCACTGTTCAGGGCTAGAGAAGGGGAAGCGGTAGAGACCGCAACAGTACCCCCCCCTTTACGGCCCCTCTTGAGAGGCCCAGGCTTCCCTGGATGGTCCTGATGGAACTGTTGCAATAAGCTCTTGTCAAGGATATTGTGGCTGGGTTCCCAGGTGTTATCTTCATCACCGCAACCCTCCCACGCCAGTAGATATTCCCATCTACGGTTGTGGAAGCGGACGTCAAGAACCTCTCGCACTTGGTAAGTGGGATCATCGTCGATGGCTGTTGCAGTAGGATCCGGAGGCGTACGGTGATAACGAGAGAGGACCACAGGCTTAAGCAGGGACACATGAAAGACATTGTGGATTCGGAGAGTAGAAGGCAGTCTCAGCCGATACGAAACCAGGCCCACCCGCTCAGCAACCCGAAATGGTCCACAGAACTTGGGTGCAAATCTCTGTGATGGAAGTCAGAGATGGATGTTCTTGGTGCTGAGCCAGACTCGGTCCCCGGGCTGGTAGATGGGAGCTGGTCGTCGGTGGCGGTCGGCCGCTTGCTTGGCGGACACGGCCGAGCGGTGTAGCTGTTTTTGAATCTTGTGCCACAATGTCTGTAGTTGTCGAGCCGTTACCTGAACAGCCGGCGAGACATTGGGGACATCCAGCGGGAGCGGAGGTCTCAGCGGTTTCCCGTAAACTAGTTGAAATGGGGATTTGCCGGTAGCAGCGTGAACTTGATTGTTGTAAGCGAACTCGGCCCACGGCAGTAGTTCTGACCAATTGTCCTGTCTTTCGGACAATTGTCCTGTCTTTCGGACCCTGAAGGCCCGAATATACGCCTTCAGGGTCCGATTCATTCTCTCGGTCTGCCCGTTGCTCTGCGGGTGAAAGGCTGTGGAGAAACTGAGCTTTACTTTAAAGCATTTGCAGAGGGCTCTCCAATAGCGGGCAACAAACTGGGATCCCCGGTCGGAGACTATGTCTTGGGGAAGACCATGTAGCCTGAAGACATGCTGGGCAAAGAGACGGGCCAGTTCGGGCGCTGAAGGAAGTTTAGGCAAAGGTACTAGGTGCACCATTTTTGAGAAGCGGTCAACGGTGACCCAGATGACCGTATGCCCACAAGACAAGGGTAAGTCCACCACGAAGTCTGTAGCTATGTGGGTCCATGGTTCGGTGGGGACCAGTAGTGGCTGTAGGAGGCCACAAGGGGATCCAGGACTGGGCTTCTGACGTGCGCAGGTGGGGCAGGAACTCACATAGGAGAAAACATCCCGCTGGATGTTGGGCCACCAATAGAAGCGATTGATAAGCTCTAAAGTCCTTTCGCGTCCTGCGTGCCCTCCGATGAGGGAGTCATGAGCCCAGCGTAAGGCCGTTAGGCGATCCCGGTGAGGAAGTACGGTCCTCTCCTGGGAGAGGACCGTTAAAGCAGACAGGCGGACTTTAGTCGGGTCCAGGATAAATTGAGGAGGTTCTTGATCCTCCTCAACGCATGTAGTGCGAGAGAGAGCATCCGCTCTGAGGTTCTTGGCCGCCGGCCGATATTGCAGAACAAAGTCAAAACGACTGAAAAACAAGGCCCAGCGGGCTTGACGGGGGTTCAGTCGTTGAGCCTGTGACAGGAACTCCAGGTTCTTGTGGTCTGTGTATACGGTGGTGGTATGCAGGGAGCCCTCGAGCCATTGTCTCCACTCTTCGAAGGCGAGCTTTATCGCCAAGAGCTCCTTGTCCCCGATGGAGTAACTGCTCTCGGCTGGAGAAAACTTCCTGGAGAAGTAAGAGCAGTGGAGGAGTTGGCCAGAGTCGGAGTGTTGGCTGAGAACCGCCCCAACCGCTATACTGGAGGCGTCGACCTCCACAATGAACGGTCTGGAGGGATCCGGATGTCGGAGGCAAACTTCAGAGAGAAATGCCTCTTTGAGGTCGGAGAAGGCTGCTACCGCAGCGTCAGGCCAGTTCTTGGCGTCAGCTCCCTTGCGGGTCAGGGCCGTGAGCGGAGCCACTCGGTGCGAGTAACGCAGGATAAAGTGTCTATAGAAATTAGCGAAGCCTAGAAATCGCTGGAGGGCCTTGAGGCCCGTGGGCTGAGGCCACTTGGTGATGGCCGCTACTTTTTCTGGGTCCATGCGGAAGCCGGTAGAGGAGATGATGCATCCCAAGAAGGGCAGAGACTCAGCCTCGAATGTACACTTCGCCAGCTTGGCATACAAGCGATTGTCTCGGAGGGCCTGAAGAACCTGTGTGACGTGGTGGCGATGGGAATCCACATCTTTGAAAAAGATGAGCACGTCGTTCAGGTAGACTATGACATGCGAATGAAGCATGTCCCGCAGAACCTCATTCATGAGGTGTTGGAAGACGGCGGGGGCATTGCAGAGACCAAAGGGCATTACTAGGTACTTGTAATGCCCGTCTCTGGTGCTGAACGCCGTCTTCCATTCGTCCCCTGGGCGTATGCGGACGAGGTTATAGGCCCCTCTGAGATCCAACTTCGTGAAGATACGGGCACCTTGGAGGCGATCCAGAAGCTCTGGAATAAGCGGGAGAGGGTACGATCCCGCTTGGTGATAGCGTTTAGGCCGCGGTAATCGATACACGGCCGGAGGGAGCCATCCTTCTTGGCCACAAAGAAGAATCCGGCACCAGCCGGTGAGCGAGACGGGCAGATGAACCCCTTGGCAAGGTTCTCCGTAATATACTGGGACATGGCCTTCGTTTCAGGTGGCGACAGAGGATACATTCGGCCGCGAGGAGGCGTGGTACCTGGCAGGAGGTCGATAGGACAATCAAATGGCCGGTGAGGGGGAAGGATCTCCGCCATCTCCTTGGAGAAGACATCTTGAAAGCCTTGGTATGGCTCAGGCAGGAGGTGCGAGGAGCAGAGGTGCAGAGGTCTGGGCGGACGTGGGAGGTGTAGACAGCATTCAAAACAGGCAGGACCCCAACGAACCAGCTGGAAGTCATCCCATTGTATCACGGGAGAATGCTGACGTAACCAAGGAAGTCCCAAAACTAACGGGTGCACCGCTCGCTCCAGGACGAGCAGGGAGATCTCCTCCGAGTGGAACAGGCCTGTTTGCAGATTCACTGGGGCCGTGGAGCAAGTAATAAGCCCCGGGAGCAGAGTACCTCGGATCGAGGAGATCCGCAGAGGAGGGACCTTTTGAATTGTCGGCAGGGCAAGCTGAGTAACCAGATCGGCCACAATAAAGTTCCCTTCAGCTCCAGAATCAATGAAGGCACGAATCTGGAGTTCCCCACCGGGGTATTTCAGAGTTACTGGTAGCATGCAGAGAGGAGCTGATCCAGTAGCGCCTAGGTGTATCTCCTCAGTGTAACCTAGGCATGAGCGTTTCCCGGACGCTCTAGGCATGAAGCAAGAAAATGCCCCTTGCCTCCACAATAGAGGCAGAGGCCTAGGGAGCGACGTCTCTTCCTTTCTTCCGGGGTAAGTGGAGACCTGCCCAGTTGCATAGGTTCCCCAGTAGGCATAGCGGGAGGAAGAACCTTAGGTGCCGGTGTTCTGGCGGAGGTAGACTGCTGTGGTGAGGCTCGGCGATTTGAGCGGGTCTCTCTATCCCGCTGTAGGAGACGGCGATCCACCCTACCAGCAATGTCCATTAGGTCATTTAAATCCTCAGGAAGCTCCCGACCTGCCAGTTCATCCTTGATTCGGCCTGCCAAGCCCTCGAGGAAAATCCCTTTCAGGCAATCATCTTGCCAAGCGAGTTCCATGGTCAGGGTTCGGAAGTCTATAATATAGTCAGCCACCGGGCGTGTCCCTTGCCGCAGGTGTAGGAGCTCCGAGGCTGTGGTGGATCGGCGTGCTGGGTCATCAAAGGCCAGACGGAAGTTCAGGAGGAAGTCTTGTAGGTTCTGTAGCAAAGGGTCTGAACGTTCCCACAAGGGTGAAGCCCAGTCGAGGGCCTTGCCGTCCAGCAGGGAGAAGATAAAGGCTACCTTGGCTGCGTCTGAGGGAAACTGGGATGGCAGCAAGGTGAAGCGCACTTGACACTGGTTCAGGAAACCACGACATGTCTTGCTATCCCCGGCATACCGGGTAGGCGTGGGCAGCTGAGTACTTGAAGTAGACGCGGGTGCCGGAGGCAACTCCCGAGTGGAAACCTCAAGGCGGGAGACCAACTGTTCCACAGTGGCAGCGAGGGAATCAATGCAGTGCTGTTGTTGCTGGAGGCGTTGAGCCATCCCTGGTATGGCCTGCAGGCTTGGAGTCTCCGCCGAGTCCATGGCCTTGCAAACTGTTGCAGTTGGGTACTGCAGGCAGGGTAGTGGACCCTTGGGCCGGCCCACCTAGGATGACAGGGTAGGCCGGTGGCGGAGTCACAGGCTGGCGGTGTTCACCCGGGAACCAGGAACCCCCCAGGAGAAGCCCGTAGGGTCCTGGAACCTTGGGACTTGGGGTATATGCTCAAAGTCCAATAGGAGGTAAGCCTGGGCTGGGAGTGTAGTATGGAAAGTCCAGAGTGAAAGATAGTCCGTGTACCGGCAGTACAGGTCGAGGGCCAGCTGATGACAGGGCAGCGGGCGGCAGAGATACCTGTAGCAAACCGGACAGTGAGGCAGGGTCTGTAGAATGCTGGGCCTGGAGCAAGCTGAAGACTTAGATGGAATCGGTAGCAGACTGTGGACTGGAACAGGCTGTAGACTGGAACGGAGTCTGCCGCTGGCTGTGGACGGAAGCAGGCTGTGGACTGAAGCAGGCTGTAGACTGAAGCAGGCTGTAGACTGGAACGGAGTCTGCCGCTGGCTGTGGACGGAAGCAGGCTGTGGACTGAAGCAGGCTGTAGACTGAAGCAGACTGTAGTGAAGTCGGGAACGGACCAAGGTCTGAGGCAGGCGGCAGACTGAAGCGAAGTCAGGAACGGATCAAGGTCTGAGGCAGGCGGCAGGCTGAAGCGAAGTCAGGAACGGACCAAGGTCTGAGGCAGGCGGCAGGCTGAAGCGAAGTCAGGAACGGACCAAGGTCTGAGGCAGGCGGCAGGCTGAAGCGAAGTCGAAGGTAATCCAAAGGTCAAGTCAGGAACGAGGAACAGACGAAGTGCAACTCAGAACTACTAGGCAGTAGTGTAGCAGTAATGAATAGGCATCAGACAGCAGCATTCATGGCAGGCAGGAGGAGGGAAAAGGCAAAGAGGCAAAGAGGGTTTGTCCTCCCGAGCCTCTTCCTTTTATTGTACATTCATACAAAGGCAGATGATGTGTCATTACATGATTGGCTACTTTCCCATAGCAACAGAAGAGTCATTACACCATTGGCTTTGGCTCAGGGGGTGTGCACGGATCATATCATTGGCTGCTGAAATCTATACCTCCTGACTTTGTCCTGCCTCTGACTAGGGAACACCCAGCCCTTCTTTCAGGCTAACAGGATTAATTATAGGCCAGAGAAATACATGAAGTCAGGTATCCTCTCCTAGGCAGAGGGGCTTAAGCACAAGTGATGCTTTTATTCAGGCAAATGTCAGGGAGAAGGGAAGTTAATGTTTAAACCCTGAAATGGCTTGCTGGCAAGCGCATATTTCCCACATCTCACCCTTTCTGTTTTTGTTTAGGCAGCTCAGTAAAGCTTTAGACCCTTACTGAAATCTGTTATGTCTTGATATGGGCTGGAAATAGGGGAAGAGGGATTATGGAGAGAAGAAAGCTATAATTCGACGTGGTGTGCCAGCTGTCGATGAGCTTCTGAATCTCCATATCACCCAGAGCTGGTGCAGGTGGTGTGCCAACTCTGCAGGGCTCCGGATTCCCTATTAGGCATCTTACAAGACATCTTTGTATCCGGGCTGAGAGCAAGGTTTCAATATGGATATGAGGGTGGGTATGCACTGAATACAGCATCACAGGCAAATAATTAAGATAATTACAGTAATTATAATAGAAATCACCCCTTTTGAGACCAGAAATATCAGGGAGTCAGGACCATAGCCAGTCCCATGGAGAAGTTGGTATTCTGTCTGAAAATGGTGCATCAGCAACCATGGTTTCTATCTGCTCTGTGGTATGTGTGAGGTTTGCTTTATAGTCTGATATGTACACACAGCAATGAGATCCAATTAATGCACAAACACCACCCTTTAAGGCTAACATGGTTTGTAAGGTATAGCTGTTCTGAATGCTACTTCTCTAATCTGAGAGACTTTTGTTGTAAGTAGTTTTAATGCATGGACTGTCTGATTAAATAGGGCAGTCGTCCAGTTAGCTAGGATGTGTAAGTCTCTGTAATTCATAGCTGTTCCCATTGGAGGAAACAGGCTTCTAGCTATCTGAGTTTCTGTATACTTTTCTATGGGATTATTTATCGCCTCCCTTTTGTTACGGAGCCTTGCTTTGGGTAAATTTTTACGCCCACATAACATCCATATGTTTCCTTACAGATTAGTGGACATGTCATTGGTTATCATTTGGGCTATATAACTACAAAAGGTAAATCCTTCATCCCCTCTATACTTTCTGTACCTGCTTGGGTCTCCCACTGCACATCCTGAAATCTGCCAATTGCATACATATGTGGTATAACTATGCAAGTGTTCAGTGATTAATACAAAAGTTCAGTTACAATATGGATATTTCCCACCTGAATTCCCTTTCCATCCCCTGTATCATAGTCCCAACAAAGAGCGGCAGTCTCTTGAATACAGCTACCAATGTGTAGTATGGTATTATTAACTGGAGAGTTAATGAAAACCTCTCTGTAAAGGATAATTAGTCCATACTGTAAGGTTAAATGGTACAGCATGCATCAGTCATTCTCCGCGGGCTTGGGTTGGCATGTGTGCGCAGATCCAACAGTCTGTTCGATTCAACAGGTGTGAAAAGTTCTGTGCATGTTGTTCTGTCAGAGTCTGAAATCGCCATAGCTGGAGAAATAAGGCAAAGGAGGAGGATGCAGAACACAATTGTTAATGAGTTGGCATTCAGGCAAGAAAAGGGCGGCTAATAAGTTCTCTGGAGTTTTCTCAAGGCCTTGCTGTTCTAAGAGTTGTGCAGATTGGTTGGATAAGGCCTTGATCTGTCCCCAGGTCATGTGGTGCTGCTTTTTGCAAGGAGTCCGGACTCTGTCCTTCTGAGGGCTGTGGAGGCTCAGGGAGAAGTTGGGGATCGGGTCCTGTAGACCTGGACACCTTTCCATCTCTTCACGGCTTGATACCTGTGGAAGCAAGCAGAGAAACATATCCTCGTTCCCCATTTTAAGGGATCGGGACCGTACCAGACATTAAATATTCTATACAAAACTGATGGCTGTGGGTGACTAACCCTAGTCCCATAATGATTACTCATGGCTGTGGTCTTAAATTTATTTTAAGTGATTTAAAACAATACTTTGTTCAGCCAATCCTGTTTAGGGGAAAATCCAGGGGCAATCCCCCTTTTTTCTTTTTGTTTGGTCCAGAGCTCTTAAGGGTATGATTTGCTCTCTCCACAATGGCTTGCCCTGTGGTGTTGTAGGGGATGCCAAATAAGTATTTAATATTCAATTAACAAAATTCATGCAAAGGAATGGCTGCAGTAAGCAGAGCCATTTTTAGTTTTCAGAACATAGGGTAGGCCCATTATCAAGAATTTTTTATGCAGTGATCAATTTTCATTCAGTAAAATAGCAATAAATGTAAATTAATCATTTAAAGGAAAAGTCATTTGCAGTAAGCAGAATCAAATGACAAGTATATTAGACATTACATTAAACATATGTTACACAAGACTGACATATATTCATTCATCTTGCAAATATTAATTTACACAAAACTGACACATATTCATCCATCCTGCAAATATTTCTTGTATCAAGACAGACAACAGATAACACATAATATGAGCTAAAAATCTTATCAAAAAGTTATCAAAAACAAAATTAGATCAAGGATCAAAAATCAAAAGTCAAAAGGCGTTAGAAAAATGTTTGAAAATGTTAAAATAAACTGCAAAGTGTCCATCTTCACATCTCTTCATGGCAGGAAGGCTGTAAATCTGGAAAATATTAAAAACTGGCATACAGCAAAAAATTACTAAGGTAAGGATTAAAGTGAAATTCTTACTTTTTTAACCTTGAAGAAATCAATTCTATCATTCAATTTAATAAAATCAATTTGGAGTTGCAAGAAAAGGTTTGTGAGGGATTGCTTTAGATGTAGCAACCTCTATCAGTAAAAATTTTAAAGGTTCAGAATTCTGTAAAAGTTTTGTGAAAAAGAAAATAAAACTGAAGTGTCCTTAATACAGAAGGTCTGTAGGCCTGAAAAATAAAAACTATTATACAACAGAATTATTAAAACAATAATATAATATAACTTGTAGAATAACATAGCGCCTCCTAGTGGAGACCCCATCATTACTTTATAGATTGCAACTATTGTTCCAGGTTGCAATCAATAATACTCTGAGCTTAAATTCAATGTGGAGTATCAGAATAGAATTTCTTCTTATAATTATTAGAATAGGAAATTAAACACGCTGTTTGCTCAGCTCTGTCTGCTGCATGCTAAAGTTTGAAAGTATTAAAAGATTAAAAACATATAGAAAGTAGAGAGAGAAATTGCAGGACTAAGTCCAGTTTTTTTCTTTTCAAAAGTTCTCCCTCCCTCCCCCATGAGTGGCTAGCAAGAGTTACAGAAAAAGGGGGGGAGGAGCAGTGTTTCTCAAAAGAAAAGAACTACACCCAAGGAGTTAATCCTTCAGTCAATAGAAACTTAAAGATAGCATTGTTTAACAATTTAGATAACATCGACCACAGACAATGGCTTGGCAAGGACTGGTTCCTTGCAGACAGATACTATTTTTCTCCTATAGGAAAATTGCAATAAGAAACTGTGCGCTGGCAATTCAAACTATAAACTTAAATCTCAGAGAAATTGAGTCATTTTAAATGTGAGCCAAATAAACTTTGCAAAAGGGAAACTTTCACATGTAATTTACACAGAATATTATTCAAATTTCAGTACAGTTTGTAACATAAGCTCTGCATACACTTTGTGTGGGGGAAATACTCTCAGAGTATGCAGATTTTTTGTAACAATTCAAATAGGAATAGAAACCATTTTTTCCAAATTTGTACTGTTTGTAAAGAGAAACCATTTTTTTTTTTTTTCATAGTGATATTTTCTTTGCTTGTAACGCAGGAGTCTAATTAAATCCTTTTTTTTTCATAATGATATTTTCTTTGCTTGTAACACAGGCCCAAGATCTTACACGCTGATTTCTTTGAAGACCTGGGGGCATAGTCACTGCACATGGCACTCAACTCTATTGCTGCCACACCTAGTTCTTTGTTTCTTTCTGTAATGGGAAGGGCTTGAATCCCTTTCAATAATTCCTCTCTTGTGAGATTTCCATGTTCTAGGTGAAATCCCATGGTGGTTGGTGGGGGAAGGGCTTGCAGGCAAGATGGAGGAAGGCTAGTTTTTCTGACCTCAGTGTTTTCTATTTCCTGGGGCATTTTCTCTGAGGTGGATGCAGAGGAAGCCACAGGAGCCATGTGAGTGTGTGTCCCCAGATGTTCTATTTCATTTTCTGTCCCCCTTTGTTCATGGTTCTTTTCTGAGATGGGGAAGGCTTGAAGTCCTTCTAATAATTCTGTTTCTGTAAGGTTTTCTTTCTGCAGTTTCTGCTGAAATTCAATGCTAATCGCCCCACCCAGGCCAGGTGGTGGCTCTATTGTTCTCAAGGGTTGCTTTTCTGAAGAAGGCGGAGATGTGTGAATGGCTTGTGCCTTGAGTGTAGGTATGGGGAGCTGAGGATACAAAGAATTTGCTGTCTCTGAGGAAGACTGAGAAGATGGGGGAAGGGTATGTCTGCCTGCTTCTAAAAGCACATGGTGTTCAATGGCTTCTGTACATTTTTGCCAGATTAATCTTAGTTTTATGGGAGCTCTGGGAGCCGTATGAAGATAATTGCCGATTGAAATCCATTCCTGGGTATTTAGAGTTCCAGACTCCATGGAATACCAAGGGCAACGGCAAGCTATTTCACTTATTAATTTTTCTAAGTCCCCCAGGCTGACTTGCGCTATTTTTCTTCTGGTGATGAAATAATGATTATTGATGATTTGCTGCAACTTTCTGGCATGTAGCCGCTGCTGTACAGTCAAATCATTACCCATTCTTACGAGTGTGGGGAACAAACTTGCTGAGAAATACTTAAATATACTAAAAAGTACTTTAATATACTTACGATTGCAAATCTGTTGAACGATACGTATCTAGGCTATGACCAGCCGAAATAAGCATGGAGTTTATCATCACTGTCGCGGGTCACCAGATGTAGCAGTAATGAAGAGCTTTCATCGCAGGCAGGAGGAGGGAAAAGGCAAAGAGGCAAAGAGGGTTTGTCCTCCCGAGCCTCTTCCTTTTATTGTACATTCATACAAAGGCAGATGATGTGTCATTACATGATTGGCTACTTTCCCATAGCAACAGAAGAGTCATTACACCATTGGCTTTGGCTCAGGGGGTGTGCACGGATCATATCATTGGCTGCTGAAATCTATACCTCCTGACTTTGTCCTGCCTCTGACTAGGGAACACCCAGCCCTTCTTTCAGGCTAACAGGATTAATTATAGGCCAGAGAAATACATGAAGTCAGGTATCCTCTCCTAGGCAGAGGGGCTTAAGCACAAGTGATGCTTTTATTCAGGCAAATGTCAGGGAGAAGGGAAGTTAATGTTTAAACCCTGAAATGGCTTGCTGGCAAGCGCATATTTCCCACACAGTAGTGAACCTCGTTGCAAGGCAAGGAGAAGGAGTCCGGACGCCGGTTATATCAGGCTTAGGGCGTGGCGTCATTAGCACAGGCGGAGCCAGACTTCCGGGAGTTGTGCGCACAAAGTGGGTGTCCTCACGCGCGCGCGAGGCAGCGGGGAGACGGGCAAGCAATGGCGGCCGCCACGTGGAACTGGCAGAGTTGTCGGAGTCCCGGCACCGCGGGACGCGGCGTTTCCAGCAGCGGAGGTAGGCACTGTTCAGGGCTAGAGAAGGGGAAGCAGCAGAGACAGCAACAGGTAGCTCCTAATATAGAACCTAACATCGTGTAACTACAGCAAGGGTTATTTTTCCCTATATACAACACCTTGCACTTGTCCACATCAAATTTCATCTGCCATTGGATGCCCAATCTTCCAGTCTTGCAAGGTCCTCCTGTAATGTATCACAGTCTGCTTGTGATTTAACTACTCTGAATAATTTTGTATCATCCGCAAATTTGATAACCTCACTCGTCGTATTCCTTTCCAGATCATTTATAAATATATTGAAAAGCACCGGTCCAAGTACAGATCCCTGAGGCACTCAACTACTGTTTACCCTTTTCCACTGAGAAAAGGAGGGTAGGTGGGAGGTTGAGGGGAGAAGTGGGGATTTGAGGGGGAAAGCATTAAAAGTAAAGTTTCCCTTTATTCTTTGTTAAGCATGATAAGTAGAAGAATCTCTGTGTAAGTTTACGCTTGTGGCTTATGCTTCCAGGGCTGACCCTGACAGAGCTGCTCTCCAAGCACCGGGAGCAGGAAAGTATTTACCTTCCTCCCAGCTGGTCATCTTAAGGTATTGGGAGGGGTAAACTTTTAGATCTGAATATTTTTTGCCCAGCTCTATTAAAATATAAATTATATTTACTGAGGTTTCCCAGAGAGAAGACATTTGCCAAATGAGAGCTAGGGTGGAGGTGGCAGACAAGTGAATGGCAGTGCAGCCAGGCAGGCTATCTGGTTGGCCATTTTCTCCCACGAGTTCTAATTCTGTGACAGTTGTTGTGGCCACTGAATTGTGAATAAAGTGCATTTGTGTGTGGAGGGGGGGGGGGGAGCTTTGCATCACAGCATTCACATCTGTGATTAAAATTAAAATGGGGATAGACTATCAGTGTTTTGTTGTTGGGTTTTCTTTATGGGGAATGGAAGCATTTGACAGGCCTGCAGAGGCATAAGGCCTTTTGATGACAGGGTTACCAGATGGCCCCAGGTCATCGAGAACAGACTGAAGCAATCCTAGGTTTTGTTACGGACGTGGACCCTTGGACCGATCGGAACCAGATGAAGAGTCGTTGAATGAGGTGACAACGGAGGTCCCGATCGGAAGGCGGCAAGGACGGAGTTGAGAGTGGCTGGAGGAAGATCCGGGAAAGCCCTATGCGACCAAGGGCCGTGGCAAGGAAGGATGAAGCGCTGGAGCTGGTACAATGGTGAGGAGATCTTCGCCCTGGAAGCCGAGCCTCCCCCGAGAGGAGCTCGTAGGAGTTCGGCCGCTGGGACTTAGGAGATTCACCCTGGAAGCCGGAGTCCCCCCAGGAGGAGCCCGTAGGGACCCGGCCACTGGGACTTAGGAGAGCCCGCGGGGGCGGAGTCAGATGGAGTCCGAGGTTGTTGCTCACCAGTCCGGAGTCATGTACCAGAGAATCGTCGCTTGCCAGTCCGGGATCAGAAGCCAAAGGATCGCTGTAAGCCAAGACAGGGTCCGAGAGCCGGGAGTCGTCGTAAGCCAGTCCGAGGTCCAGAGCCAGAGGGATCACCGTAAGCCGCACCGGGGTCAGAAGCCAAGAGTCGTCGTAAGCCAGTCCAGAGTCAGAAGCCGAGAATCACCGTAAGCCAGTCCAGGATCAGGAAGCACAGGGAAGCAAGAGGATCAGGAACGCAGCAACTGGAGACAGGGAAAACCTGGGAACCTCGTTGCAAGGCAATGTCTTGGCTGAGCTGCAGGGTTTAAATACCCTGCAGCGTCTGACGTCATCCGGAGGCGTCCCTTGCCCTTTCCCGCGCTGGCCCCTTTAAATTTAGAGCAGGGATGCGTGCGTGCGTCTAGGGGGCGGGGCCAGCCGCCGAGGAACGCCGGCTGCTGCGTCGCAGCGAAGAGGACCCGGCAGGAGCGAGTGCAGGCCCGGGCGAGGCGGGGAGACGCCGAGCCTGCGGTGGCTGAGGTCCCCGGAGGTCCGGGGAGCGCGGGCCCAACGCGGGACCCCGATGGCGTGAGTAGCGATTCCGGGACCGACCCGGAATCGCAACAGTACCCCCCCTCCTACACCCCGTCCCGGGGGGCCGCGGCTTGTCTGGGTGCGCGGCATGAAATAGGCGAAGAAGGTCTTTATCCAAAACGTGGGAAGAGGGCTCCCAGGAATTCTCCTCCGGGCCATATCCTTCCCAAGACAGGAGGTATTCCCACCGATGACGTCGGAACCGGACATCCAGCACCTCTTTATCCGTGTACGTGGCCCCAGGGTCAGCAGTGACAGCAGTAGGCGTCAGTGGCAAAGGACGAAAGCGGGAGAGGACCACCGGCTTGAGGAGAGAGACATGGAAGACGTCATGTATGCGAAGGGTAGATGGGAGGCGTAGGCGGTAGGAAACCGCGCCAACACGTTCGGCTACCTGGAAGGGACCGATGTAACAAGGCGCTAGCCTCATGGACGGAAGCCGGAGCTGGATGTTCCTAGTACTGAGCCACACTCTGGAACCGGGCAGAAACACTGGAGCGGGTCGCCGAGACTTGTCCGCGTAAGCCTTGAAGCGTGCGGCGGTGTGGCGGAGCTTCTCTTGTGTGGAGTGCCAAAGCTGCTGAATCTGGCTGGCTGTCAGTTGCGCTGCTGGCGAGGAGGTGGAGACTGATAACGGTAGTGGTGGCTTGGGAACCTTTCCATAAACCATCTTGAAGGGAGACTGTTGCGTGGCGGAGTGTCGATGGCGGTTGTAAGAGAACTCCGCCCAGGGAAGAAGAGCAGCCCAGTTGTCCTGCTGTTCCCCTACAAAGGCTCGAAGGAACGCTTTCAGGGTACGGTTCGTGCGCTCCACTTGGCCGTTGCCCTGGGGGTGAAAGGCCGTGGTCAAGTCTAGTTGAACCCCAAATTTCCGACAGAGCGCCCGCCAGTATTTCGCCGTAAATTGGGGTCCTCGATCCGAGGCGATGTGCTGCGGCAAGCCATGCAGGCGAAAGATGCGATGTGATATCTCGATCGAATGTCGGTATACAAAAGAAATAAATAAAATAAATAAATAAATGTGTCGGATGAACAGCTCAGCTAGCTCCGGGGCCGTAGGTAACTTGGCCAGTGGCACAAAATGGGCCATCTTCGAGAAGCGGTCAATGGTGACCCAAACCACCGTTTTCCCCTGGGACGGGGGCAGCTCTACCACAAAGTCCGTGGAGATGTGAGTCCACGGTTCCGTAGGTATCGGGAGTGGTTGGAGGAGACCCCAGGGATGGCCTGGTAACGGCTTCTGCTGTGCGCACGTGGGACAAGACTGGACATATAGGCGGACATCCTCCTTTACTCGTGGCCACCAATAGAACTCGGTTAGTAGTTCCAGAGTCCGGGAGATTCCAGGGTGGCCCGCTGTCAGCGAGTCGTGCGCCCAAGCTAGCACCTTTTTCCTCGAGTGGAGAGGAACCACCGTCCTACCAGCGGGTACTAGTTCAGTGGCAGCCAACTGGACTTTCGCAGGATCCAGGATGTACTGAGGGGGTTCGGAAGAATCTTCTATTTCTGTAGTGCGTGAGAGGGCGTCCGCCCTAATATTCTTGGCCGCCGGTCGGTACCGGAGGGAGAAATTGAACCGGCTAAAAAAGAGTGACCAGCGTGCCTGTCGGGGGTTGAGCCTTTGTGCTTGGGATAGGTACGCCAAGTTCTTGTGGTCCGTATACACTACGATTGAGTGTTGAGCCCCCTCCAACCACTGGCGCCATTCCTCGAAGGCCAGCTTGATGGCCAGTAGCTCTTTGTACCCGATACCATAGTTCCTTTCGGCAGGCGAAAATTTCCGGGAGAAATAGGAACATGGCCGGGCTTTACCATCTCTAGAAATCTGGGACAGGACGGCCCCTACAGCCACACTGGAGGCATCCACCTCTACTACGAACGGGCGTGCGGGATCCGGGTGCCGGAGACAGGTGTCTTGAAGGAAGGCCTCCTTTAGAGCCTGAAAGGCCTGTACGGCGGTTGGAGTCCAGTTTTGGGCATCGGCGCCCTTGCGTGTGAGGGCCGTAAGAGGGGCCACCAAGGTGGAGTACTGTGGGATGAAGTGACGGTAAAAGTTGGCGAAGCCTAAGAAGCGCTGGAGCGCCTTTACTCCCATCGGCTGTGGCCACTTCCGGATAGCTGCAACTTTATCGGGGTCCATGCGGAAACCAGTCGAGGAGATGATGTACCCTAGGAAGGGCAAGGATTCCTCTTCGAACTGGCATTTCTCCAGCTTGGCATACAGTCGGTTCTCCTGTAATTTTAGCAGCACCTGGCGCACATGTTGGCGATGTTCCTCAAGGTTCTGTGAGAAAATCAGGACGTCGTCCAGGTAGACAATTACTGAGGTGTACAATAGGTCGCGCAACACCTCATTCATTAAATTCTGAAACACGGCTGGGGCGTTGCAGAGACCAAATGGCATGACGAGGTACTCATAATGGCCGTCCCTGGTGTTAAAGGCGGTCTTCCACTCGTCTCCCGGTCGTATCCGTATGAGGTTGTACGCCCCTCTAAGGTCCAATTTGGTGAAGATGCGGGCCCCCTGCAACCGATCCAGGAGTTCTGGAATGAGGGGCAATGGATAGCCGTCTCGTCGGGTGATCTGGTTCAGGCCCCGGTAGTCAATACAGGGCCGAAGAGACCCATCCTTTTTGGCCACAAAGAAGAAGCCGGCCCCTGCGGGGGATTTAGATGGTCGTATGAAACCTCGGTCTAGATTCTCCTTAATGTAGGCTGACATGGCCTTGGTCTCAGGCAAGGACAGAGGATAAACTCTACCACGGGGAGGAGTGGTATCTGGCAGCAAATCAATCGCACAGTCGAAAGGGCGATGCTCAGGTAATAACTCAGCCTTTTCTTTAGAGAAGACATCCCTGAAAGCCTGGTACTGTGGTGGTACTGTCAGCGGGGCTGTAAGAAGTGGAAGCGTCTGAAGCGGACAAGCAGGAAGACAACTGTGGGAGCAGGCTGGCCCCCAAGACGTGATTTGAAGCGAGTGCCAGTCTATTACTGGCGAGTGTTTTCTTAGCCAGGGCAGTCCGAGGATGAGCGGGTGAATGGATCTCTCAAGGATAAGAAAAGAGATCTCTTCCTTATGAAGGAGCCGGACCTGAAGCTGGAGAGGACTCGTACGAGTAGTAATGGACCCTGGAAGGGGAACCCCTTGGATGGATGATACCCGCAACGGGGGTTCCTGAGGCAAGACCTTAAGGTGCAATTGTTGCGCCAGGTCCCGGAGAATAAAATTCCCCCCAGACCCAGAGTCTAGCAGTGCCAGGGTGTCGAACCCTCCTCCAGGAAGACAGAGTTTAGCTGGAACCGTACATGGGGAGTCCGGAGAGGAACTGCCTAGAGTCAACTCCCCACTAGACTCTAGGTTCTGGCGTTTCCCGGACGCTCGGTGCAGCGAGCCAGGAAATGCCCCTTACCACCGCAGTAGAGACATAGTCCCTGTGAGCGTCGACGCCTTCGTTCTTCGGCCAAGAGAGGACCCCGGCCCAACTGCATGGGTTCTTCAGGCGGAGAGGCAGCTGCCGCAGACGGTGACGCTCGACCCCGAGGAGGCGTGGTTCGACGGGCGGACAGCCCCTGGGCGGACTGTCGCTCTCGGAAACGGCGCTGGATACGCCGGTCCACGCGTCCAGCCAGTTCGATGAGTTCCTGTAAGTCATCCGGAAGATCCCGGGCCGCGAGTTCATCCTGGAGCCGAGGAGACAGACCCTCCAGAAAGATCCCATGCAAACTGTCCTCGCCCCAGGCCAACTCGGTGGCCAGGGTCTGGAACTCCATCGCAAATTCCTCTAGGGGGCGATTACCTTGCTTCAGCTGGAGAAGTTCGGAGGCAGCTGTGGAGGCCCGGGATGGCTCGTCAAAGATCCTCCGGAAGGCTTTGACAAATTGCACGAGGTTATTTAAGCGGGAATCTTGGCGCTCCCAAAGGGAGGAGGCCCAAGCCAAAGGTCTCCCATCCAGAAGGGAAATAATGTAGGTCGTTTTTGCCCGGTCATGGTGAACTGCGCAGGCAGGAGGTCAAAACGGATGTAGCAGTGATTGAGGAATCCTCGACACGCCTTCGGATTCCCCGAGTACCTAGGGGGCGCTGGCATCTGTACCGGAACAGGGGAACCCGGGTTGACCTGAGGCGTGGATGCTGCGGGGCGAGCTGCGGAGGTCCCATCTACGCGATCCGCCAGGCGTTGAACGGCAGACATCAATGTATCCAGGCAGGATTGTTGCTGCTGCAGCTTCTGGGCAATGCCCGGAATGGCCTTTAGACCGGCAAGGTCCGCCGGGTCCATGGCCTTGCAATCTGTTACGGACGTGGACCCTTGGACCGATCGGAACCAGATGAAGAGTCGTTGAATGAGGTGACAACGGAGGTCCCGATCGGAAGGCGGCAAGGACGGAGTTGAGAGTGGCTGGAGGAAGATCCGGGAAAGCCCTATGCGACCAAGGGCCTTGGCAAGGAAGGATGAAGCGGTGGAGCTGGTACAATGGTGAGGAGATCTTCGCCCTGGAAGCCGAGCCTCCCCCGAGAGGAGCTCGTAGGAGTTCGGCCGCTGGGACTTAGGAGATTCACCCTGGAAGCCGGAGTCCCCCCAGGAGGAGCCCGTAGGGACCCGGCCACTGGGACTTAGGAGAGCCCGCGGGGGCGGAGTCAGATGGAGTCCGAGGTTGTCGCTCACCAGTCCGGAGTCGTGTACCAGAGAATCGTCGCTTGCCAGTCCGGGATCAGAAGCCAAAGGATCGCTGTAAGCCAAGGCAGGGTCCGAGAGCCGGGAGTCGTCGTAAGCCAGTCCGAGGTCCAGAGCCAGAGGGATCACCGTAAGCCGCACCGGGGTCAGAAGCCAAGAGTCGTCGTAAGCCAGTCCAGAGTCAGAAGCCGAGAATCACCGTAAGCCAGTCCAGGATCAGGAAGCACAGGGAAGCAAGAGGATCAGGAACGCAGCAACTGGAGACAGGGAAAACCTGGGAACCTCGTTGCAAGGCAATGTCTTGGCTGAGCTGCAGGGTTTAAATACCCTGCAGCGTCTGACATCATCCGGAGGCGTCCCCTGCCTTTTCCCACGCTGGCCCCTTTAAATTTAGAGCAGAGACGCGCGCGCGCGTCTAGGGAGCAGGGCCAGCTGCCGAGGAACGCCGGCTGCTGCGTCGCAGCGAAGAGGACCCGGCAGGAGCGAGTGCAGGCCCGGGCGAGGCGGGGAGATGCTGAGCCTGCGGTGGCTGAGGTCCCCGGAGGTCCGGGGAGCGCGGGCCCAACGCGGGACCCCGATGGCGTGAGTAGCGATTCCGGGACCGACCCGGAATCGCAACAGGTTTTGCCTCACTGAATGCTAGGACTTCTAGTTCTTAGGGAAATCGATAGAAAAATCAAACCTAAAACTCTGAGAACACAATGGTGTGAAACCAAGACTTGGATCAACCTGTGCCTAATGACCTGGGGCCATCTGGTAACCCTACTGTGACCTGCAGAAGGTGTTCATTAACAACAACAGAGGCAGTTTGAAAATTCTGCAGATTTAAATGCTGCAATTCTGATATTGTTCCGCTGATATACACCCTGTTTTGCTTAACTGCTAGGAGCTCCATTAGGCGGGTCTGCTGTGTGACCTGTTCAATAGATCCCTAGAAACGGGAGTGGTGCCGAGTGATTGGAGAACAGCGGTGGTGGTCCTGCTTCACAAGAGTGGGAACAGAGAAGAGGCTGGTAACTACAGACTAGTTAGCCTCATTTCGGTGGTGGGGAAAGTAATGGAGTCACTGTTGAAAGAGAGAATAGTGAACTCTCTACAGTCGGGAGAATTGCTGGACCAGAGGCAGCATGGATTCACCAGGGGAAGATCCTGTCAGACAAATCTGATTGACATTTTTGACTGGGTAACCAAGGAATTGGATCAAGGAAGAGCACTCAATGTCATCTACTTGGATTTCAGCAAAGCATCTGATATGGTCCCACACAGGAGACTGGTGAATAAAATGAGAAGCTTAGGAGTGAGTGCCGAGGTGGTGGCCTGGATTGCAAACTGGTTGACGGACAGAAGACAATGTGTGATGGTAAATGGAACTCTCTCTGTAGAGAGAGCGGGTTTAAGCGGTGTACCGCAAGGATTGGTGT
Source organism: Rhinatrema bivittatum (assembly GCF_901001135.1). Taxonomy (NCBI): domain Eukaryota; kingdom Metazoa; phylum Chordata; class Amphibia; order Gymnophiona; family Rhinatrematidae; genus Rhinatrema; species Rhinatrema bivittatum. The sequence goes on along the minus strand of NC_042622.1, from coordinate 250,787,429 downwards.
TGGGACCGGTCCTGTTCAATATCTTTGTGAGCGACATTGCGGACGGGATAGAAGGTAAGGTTTGTCTTTTTGCAGATGACACTAAGATCTGCAACAGAGTGGACACGCCGGAAGGAGTGGAGAGAATGAGACGGGATTTAAGGAAGCTGGAAGAGTGGTCGAAGATATGGCAGCTGAGATTCAATGCCAAGAAGTGCAGAGTCATGCATATGGGGAGTGGAAATCCGAATGACCTGTATTCGATGGGGGGAGAAAGGCTGATGTGCACGGAGCAGGAGAGAGACCTTGGGGTGATAGTGTCTAATGATCTGAAGTCGGCGAAACAATGTGTCAAGGCGATAGCTAAAGCCAGAAGAATTCTGGGCTGCATAGAGAGAGGAATATCGAGTAAGAAAAGGGACATGATTATCCCCTTGTACAGGTCCTTGGTGAGGTCTCACCTGGAGTACTCTGTTCAGTTCTGGAGACCGTATCTCCAAAGGATGGAGGCGGTCCAGAGAAGGGCGACCAAAAAGGTGGAGGGTCTTTATCGAATGACTTATGAGGAGAGATTTAAGAATCTAAATATGTACACCCTGGAGGAAAGGAGGAGCAGAGGTGATTTGATACAGACTTTCAGATACTTGAAAGGTTTTAATGATTCAAAGTCAACAACAAACCTTTCCTGTCGGAAAAAAATCAACAGAACCAGGGGTCACGATTTGAAGCTCCAGGAAGGAAGACTCAGAACCAATGTCAGGAAGTATTTCTTCAAGGAGAGGGTGGTGGATGCCTGGAATGCCCTTCCGGAGTAAGTGGTGAAGACCAGAACTGTGAAGGACTTCAAAGGGGCGTGGGATAAACACTGTGGATCCATGAAGTCTAGAAGACGTGAATGAAGAGTGGGTGGCTCGCGGGAATGACGGCTACTACCTGGAGATAATACCTTTATTCAATAAACATACACACGGTTAATGCGACTCCAACATTGCTCTAAGCTTCAACGGCAAGAGGGAATGTGGAAAAAAGGATTTGCAGTCACAAAAAAGCGGGGAGTAGCTTGCTTGTTACGGTGGTTACTACCCCAAACCAAATAAGCCTGATACTTCACTTTCAATGCATAGCTCTCTTTTTCAACAGCAGGGGAGAAAGACTGATACTTCACCCATATCCAGCATAACTCTCTGCTTCAACGGCAGGGAGAAAGTCTGATACTTCATGCATATCCAGCATAGCTCTCTGCTTCAACGGCAGGGGAGAAAATCTGATACTTCACGCATATCCAGCTCTCTGCTTCAACGGCAGGGGAGAAAGTCTGATACTTCACTTTCAATGCATATCCAGCATAACTCTGCTTCAATGGCAGGGGGAATGAGGAAAAGTGGATCTATAAACAGACAACAACCAACAAGGACTGAATTACATAGTCTGGGTAAACAAATAAGCATGGGTGGAGCTTGCTTATTATGGCGGTTACTACCCCTAACTAATTAAGCTAGATATTTCACTTAGATGCAGTTCCAACACTGCTCTCTACATTAATGGCGGGGGTGGAAGGGAAATAGAATCAAAAGGTTACTAAGAGCCAAGAGTAACAGATAAGTATGAGGAAAAAAAAAAGTGTGATACTTGCTGGGCAGACTGGATGGGCCGTTTGGTCTTCTTCTGTCGTCATTTCTATGTTTCTATTTTTAAAATTTGTTTGGCTTCTGACACTCTGTGTCACTTTGGACAAGTCACTTTTTGAGCTAAATTTTCAATAGAGCCCCTAACTGCATGTACTTTATAGCCAAGAGAAAACATGGTCCCCGCCTAAAATGAATTTTAAAATTAGGTTGTATTGTTGGATAAATGTATGCGTGTGCATTAAGGTGAAGAAAAACAGAGGATGTGACGTTAGTTGCCTTTGCTGTTGCGCCATGAGTTGGACCCTTGGCCTAGTGCAGGATTGGTAAGCTCCCTGGTCGGACCCAGAGAGCGCCTGCCACCAGGAGGCGGAGCACAAGAGGAGACAGAGGCTAGCTGGAGCTTCACCAATAGCAACCCGGGGTTCCCTCGGGTTGATCCCTTGGTTACCCGAGCTGCCTGGTCTTAGGTGGGCCTTGCAGGATCTCCTTGAGAGAAAGTTCAGAGGTGTGCCTACCACAATCAAGGGTGCGCAGTCGATGTTCAGGCTAGAAGTCCGTGGTGCCAGAGAAGGTCAGAATAAAGTCTCTGAATGTATGGCAAGGATCAAGGCCAGAATCAAGGTAGCGTAGTCAGCCAAAGCAGGGGTCAATACTAATATTCAGTCCGAGGATAGTCAGCCAAAGCAGGGGTCAAGTTCCAGGTGGCAGCCAGACATGGTCAGTGTTCAGGCAGAGGTCAGTTCCAGGCAGCGTGCAGATGTGGTCAGTGGACAGGCAGAAGTCAGTTCCAGACAGCGTGCAGACGTGGTCAGTGGACAGGCAGAGGTCAGTTCCAGGCAGCGTGCAGATGTGGTCGAGGAAACAGGCAAAGGTCAAATCCAGGCAGCGATCAACATAGTCAAGAACAGAGGTCAGTACCGAGAAGACAGTCTGAGAGGTACTACCTGGGGAGACGAAGGAACAGGAGGATGCTGGAACAAAAGGACGCTGGAACAGGAGGACACTGGAACAGGAGGACTGGAACAAGACTGGAACAGGACTGTAACAAGGCTGGAACGAGACTGGAACAAACACTGGAAACGCAGAGGCAAACTAGCAATCACAGCGTGATCGACCTGAATGTCAAGGCAAAGAAGTGCAGGCATTCACTTCCTTTTGAACAGAGTTCAATCAGGGCGTGTCATGGAGCTTGGATCCGCCCCTGGCCCTTTAAGGAGCTGGGTGGTCCAAACACACACCTATCGGGGCAGTGCCGATGCCACGGAGGACACTGAGCCCCGCCATGAGGCCTGGCTGGAGATGGAAGGCTCAGCGACTGCCCTCTCGGGACGCCAAGACCTGGCTGAGTTCACTGCAGTAGCAGGGGAGGACGTCCCGGAACCCGTGGGAGTCTTGGCGGGGTGAGTAGGCCCAGACGCGGGCCGAGCATGGACGGGATGCACAACAGTACCCCCCTCCCCTTCTAGGCCTCCCCCTCCTCGGGCGAGGCTTGTCTGGGTATGTCCTATGGAAACCCCTTAGGAGGTCTTTGTTGAGGATGTTCTGTGAGGGCTCCCAGTTTTCTTCGGCCCCATACCCTTCCCAGGCAAGGAGATATTCCCAGAGGCCTCGATGTCGACAAACGTCAAGGACCTCCTTGGAGGGTGTTGTCGGGTTCTGTGGAGGTGGAGGATCTCTGCGAGAAGGCCAGGAGAGCACTAGAGGCTTTAATAAGGAGACGTGAAACGTATTGTGGATAACCATAGATCGCGGCAACTAGAGTCGGTAGGTTACTGCTCCAACACGGTGGAAGATTGGGAATGGCCCAATATATTTCGGTGCTAGGCGATGAGAGGGTAGTCGTGGTCTGATGTGTCGAGTACTCAACCACACCTTTTGGCCGGGCTGGAAAAGTGGGGCTGACCGCCGATGAGCGTCAGCAATCTTTTTGGAACGTTCGGCAGCTTGGGTCAGACGTTCTTTTTCTTGGTTCCATACGTTACAGATGGTCTGTGCTGTGAATTGAGCTGCTGGCGAAGGCACGGAGAGGGGCACTGGCAAGGGTAGTCCAGCAGGGGTCCGGGAGTGACCTCCTGCACTCGGGCCGTATTGCCAGTATTCAAAATGGCGCCAGCGCTAGCCTTTGCCCTCATATGTCACATAGTGAGAGCAAAGGTAGCGCCGGCGCCATTTTGAATACTGGCAATACGGCCCGAGTGCAGGAGGTCGCTCCCGGACGCCAGCTGGACTTTTGGCAAGTCTTGTGGGGGTCAGGAGGCCCCCCCAATCTGGCCAAAAGTCCCTGGGGGTCCAGCGGGGGTCCCGGATTGATCTCCTGCACTTGTGCCGTCGGGTGCCAGGAACCAAAATGGCGCCAATAGCCTTGCCCTTACTATGTCACTGGGGCTACCGGTGCCATTGGTTAGTCCCTGTCGCATGGTAGGAGCACAAGATGGCGCTGGCCATCCAGTGCTCCTACCATGTGAGAGGCCATCATATGTCACATAGTGAGGGCAAAGGTAGCGCCGGCGCCATTTTGAATACTGGCAATACGGCCCGAGTGTAGGAGGTCGCTCCCGGACCCCCGCTGGACTTTTGGCAAGTCTTGTGGGGGTCAGGAGGCCCCCCCAAGCTGGCCAAAAGTCCCTGGGGGTCCAGCGGGGGTCCGGGAGCGATCTCCTGCACTCGTGCCGTCGGGTGCCAGGAACCAAAATGGCGCCAATAGCCTTGCCCTTACTATGTCACAGGGGCTACCAGTGCCATTGGTCAGCCCCTGTCACATGGTAGGAGCACAAGATGGCGCCGGCCATCCAGTGCTCCTACCATGTGACAGGATCCGGCCAATGGCACGGATACCCTGTCACAAGGTAAGGGCAAAGGACGGCCCGGTAGCCGGAGGACGGCCAGGAGCGGGAGATCGCTCTCGGGACCCCCACTGGACCACCAGGTACCTGTAAAAAGGTTTTGGGGGGTCGGGAGGGTGGGGGAAGCTAAGGGGTTACTTTTAAAGGGTCGGAGTGGGTTTAGGGGTTATGTTTGTGTGCCGTTTTTCCCGACCTCCCCCAAAACGATAAGGAAAGCCCCACAATCAATATCGTGGGGTTTTCCTATCATTTTGGGAGAGCCCCCGATTTCTGATGATTTTTAAAATATCGACGATATTTTCAATCGTCCGAAGCCCGATTCACATCCCTATTGAACACAAATCCATGACTATCATACATAAAATTCTAAACAATGAACATCAAGGACTAAATGGCTTAAACATAACCCCCCAGAATCCTCAAAGAAACCTACGCTCAAACAACTCAGGACGTTTAAAGATCCCCCCCATCAGAGATGCTCATTTGACAACAACCCGAGAAAGAGCCTTTTCCATTGCCTCCCCTAAAATTTGGAACTCCCTCCCAAAAGAGCTGAGAACTGAACCTAACCTCAAAACTTTCGAAAAAGACCTAAAAACATGGCTGTTTTGCAAAGTCTACATTGACATTCACTCTTCTGATCATCCTAACACCCAATCAAACTTTCAACCTAAATCACAAAATAACTTGTCTCCAACCAACACCAAACAAACCCTCCTCTCTCAATAATGATTATTTTCTGGACTAGAACATGATTAACCTCTGTTTAATATGCATCCTCTTATACCTATTTTTCACAATTGGTAAGAGAATTACAACTTGATTCTTGTAAACCGTTATGATGGCTTCACCGAATGACGGTATATAAAACTCAACAAACAAATAAATAAATAAAGCTACTCCCGTGGTAAAGGAAGTGAGAGGACTGATGGACAATCATCTAGTAAGGAAGGTGAGTCAAACCTTGAGAGAGGCTATCCCAGATATAACATTCTCGTCGGGGACTTCTGTGAGTCCTGCTCAGAGCCATATATCCAATCTGCCCGCTGGTAGCAATGGGGTTAGTGATGTTGAAACTCCCCCAAAGCTGTTAAATTTAACATCTTCTGACAACAGAGGAAATAAGTTAATGGATCAGGCGTCAGATGTTAAAGTGGCAGATGAAAGCAATACAGCATTGTGTGCAAGTAATTTGCCCCCTGAATTAGATCTGGAAGTGACTGAGCCTGAAAATATTACTTTGACTGATGTGTGGAGAGCTGTAATGAAAATGGAGAGAAGGCTTTCTCAATCCATATCCCAATCCACCAATTTTGCTTCTGAAACTAAAAAAAACACTAGAAAACCATGGAAAATTATTAGAACAATTAGAAACATCAAATACAGCTTCAGCTATGCAAATAACATATTTGCAGTCAACAGGGACTAGCTTTATAAAGGATACTCTGATTATATACAAATAGAAGGATTGGAAAATACTATGAGAAGCAAGAATTTGCGTCTCTTGAATTTCCCTGTTACTAGATTGTCAGCACAGGAGTTTCTTAAAAAATATGTGAAAAATATTGTGTATTTCAAATTAATTGCTTATTTCTAAAATTTATTATGTAACAAATTTAAAGAGAGTTGTGGCAGTATCAGAGGGGGGAATGGATGTTCTATTACCTGATAGCCCCAATTTAACATCGGTTTTGGAGGCTTCAGCAGATAATATTCAAACTAGAGCCATGTTGATAGTGACTTTTAGTTTAGAACAGCAAAAAAACCTATTTCTACAAAAATATTTAAAAGATAAAAGCTTATCTTTCTGTGGTCAACTAGTACAAATGTTCCCAGATGTTTCCAGGAGCATACAACTTAGAAGAAAACAGTTCCTTTTAATGAGACAGATAGTATTGACCTTAGGTGCTACTTTCTTCCTCAAATTCCCCTGTAAATATTTGATTACATTTCAAAAGAACAAATTTGTTTTTACTGACCCTGGACATCTGGAAACATTTCTCTTAGATAAAGGTGGATAGGGTCATTAACAGCTACTAGCATGGATAAAACAATATGGCAAAAATAGTGTATATCTCCTGAGTTTATTATTTGGATAATTTCCTGTATGTTGTTAGTTACTTGAGCTTCCCATAATGTGGACTGAATTGTTGATATTACGTTTGATTTTTTTTCTTTTTAGTCTTACGAATATAAGATTGCCTTATGTTATATTGATGTAATTCACAATATTCTTATTCTTATTTCATTGGAAAATGTGTTAAGAAACTTAAAGTATAAATTGAAAAAAAAAAGGAGGTGAGCAGCAAAGGTCACAGCCGCCTGTGACCAACGGGCACAACAGTACCCCCATTCTTAGGGCCCCTCCCAGGGGGTTTCGGCTTCCTAGGATGAGCAAGATGGAAGCAATGTAGCATCTTTTGTCCAATATGTTGGCAGCTGGTTCCCAGCTGTTTTCCTACGGTCCGTATGCTTCCCAAGAAATGAGGTACTCCCAGTGCTTTCCTCTTTTATGGACATCCAGTATGTCATCCACCTTGTACAAGATGTCCTCAGCATCAACGGATTGTGGATCAGGAGTCTTCTGAGAGAACTCCGAAAGGATAAGTGATTTCAGGAGTAAAACGTGGAAGGCGTTGTGTATTTTCATTGAGGGTGGCAACCTCAAGCTGTAAATCAAAGGTCCCAAACGTCAGAGGACGGTGAAGGGTCCAATGTATCGTGGAGCGAATCGAACCAAAGGTAGCTTGAGCCGGGTATATTTGGTACTAAGCCATACCTTATCTCCTGGCTTAAACTGGAGAACCGCTTGATGATGAGCATCATAGAATCTTTTAGCCCATTGCATATCCTTCTGTAGAAGCTCCTTGGTCTGAGTCCAGAGTTGATGAATCTCATCAGCAGTAGCTTGAACAGCAGGCGATGTACCAGTCAATGGTATGGGAAGTAGTGGAAATGGCTGACGGCCATACACAATTTGAAATGGCATGCATCCTGTGGTGGACACCAGATGCAAATTCAAGGCGAACTCAGCCCAGGGTAGACGTTCTGCCCAATCTTTCTGCCTAGAGTTAACATAGGCATGAATAAACTGCTTAAGGGTTCTGTTCATTTTCTCCGTTTGACCATTAGATTGGGGATGATATGCAGAAGTCAAATCCAAAGAGATATCGAATTTTCGACACAGTGCCCTCCAGAACTTGGCAGTGAACTGGACACCTCTGTCTGATACAATGTGTTTCGGCATCCCATGTAAACGAAAAATATGCTGCACAATTAGTTTGGCTAGTTCTGAGGCAGATGGCAGTCCCGGAAGAGCAATGAAGTACACCATTTTTGAGAACCGGTCCACGGTAACCCATATCGTATTGTTCCCACCGGAAGGAGGCAGATTGACCACGAAGTGGTCCAAGGTCCAAGTGCATCCAAGGTTCATCAGGAATGGGCAGACCCCAAGGTTCATCAGGAATGGGCAGACCCCAAGCCGACCGGCCGGAGATTTTTGCCTGGCACAGAAGGTGTAGGATTCCACGTACGCTTGCATGTCTTTTCTCATAAACGGCCACCAATAAAATCGCTGTAAGGTAGCAAGGGTTCAGGCTTGTCCTGGGTGGCCTGCTGCCCAATTCAGCAGCTTCTTCCTTAGAGACAGTGGAACCACCATTTTGCCTGTGGGAACTGAATGGGTAGTGGCCATCATTATCTTCTCAGAGTCACTGACGTGGTCTGTAAAGGACCGGGAAAGAGCATCTGCCCGAACATTCTTCTCAGCTGGGCGATATTTGAGTAGAACTTTGAACCTGTTAAAGAACAGGGACCATCTGGCTTGAGCATGGCAAAGATATTCCAGGTTCTTGTGGTCCATGAACACGGTTATCTGATGTTGGACACCTTCTAACCAGGGACCCCACTCTTCAAACGCAAGCTTAATGGCAAGCAGTTCCTTATCGCCGATGCCGTAATTTCTCTCTGCTGATGAGAAGCGCCTCGAGAAGAACGAGCAGGGATATAGGACGAGAGTATCACTGTGCTGGCTAAGTACGGCCCCTGACGCCGACATCTGAGGCATCTACCTTGACAATGAATGGCTTGTGAGGATCAGGGTGGCTTAAGCAGGGTTTCTGAAGGAAAGCCTTTTTGAGCACTTGGAAAGCAGAGATGGCTTCTGGAGACCTTTGTGAAGGGTTAGCCCCTTTTTTTCGTCATGGTGGTGAGGGGAGCAGTCAAGGTTGAGTAGTCCTTGATAAAAATGCGATAATTTGTAAAGCCAAGGAAGCGGTGTAGAGCCTTGATACGAGTAGGTTGAGGCCAATCTTGTATGCTTTGTGTCTTCTGGGGGTCCATCTGAAAACCTTTACTGGACACGATGTACCCACGGAATGGAACAGACTCTTGATGGAAGGCACACTTCTCGAGCTTGGCATACAAGTAGTTATCCCGAAGCCGCTGTAAGACAGTAATAACATCAGTTTGGTGGGTTCGCACATCATGGGAAAAGATGAGAATGTCATCTAGGTAAACGACCACACACTGATATAGTAGGTCACGTAAAATATCGTTCATCATATTTTGAAATACGGCCGGAACATTGCAGAGGCCAAAAGGTATTATCAAATATTCGAAGTGGCCATCGCGAGAATTAAAGGCCATTTTCCACTCATCCCCATGTCAGATAAGAATGAGATTGTAGGCGCTTTTTAGATCCAATTTTGTGAAAATCTTCTCCGCCTGGAGCCGATCAAATAGCTCTGAAATTAACGGTAAGGGGTACTGGTCTTTGATGGTGATCTCGTTCAGACCTCTGTAGTCAATGCAAGGGCAAAGGGATCCATCCTTCTTGCCTACAAAAAAGAATCTGGCTCCTGCCAGAGATTTGGAGGGTCAGATAAACCCTTTCTGCAGATTCTCTTGGATATAAGCCGACATGGCCTCAGTTTCAGATAAGGAGAGTAGATAAACTCTTCCTCTGGGTGGCTCAGAGTTGGGTTTTATATTGATGGCACAGTCAAAGGATCTATGCGATGGAAGTACATCTGCAGCTTGTTTAGAGAATACGTCTTGAAAAGAAGCGTATTGAGGTGGTAGACCGAAGGAGCGGGAGTGGTAGCCATACATGGCAATGGAGTTATTTTTTTTCGGCATCTGTTATGGCATTCAGGGCCCCATTGCAATAATTCTATAGATGACCAATTAAATTGTGGAGAATGATCTTGTAGCCAGGGTATGCCAAGCACAATGGGGTGTATGGCCTTTTCAAGAACCTGGAACATGATAGTCTCTGTATGCAAGGAACCCATGCGGAGACAAATGGGCTGTGTGGTGATCGTAACCTCTCCAGGCAAGGGCTCGCCGTGGTTGGACGAGAGGAGCATTGGTGTGGGCATTGGCTCAGTAGGAAGTCATAGGTGTTCTACTAATCTTTTGAGAATAAAGTTCCCACCTGCACCCGAGTCTACCAAGGCTTAAGTGGTGAATTCAAGAGGCCCAGAGATTATGGAGACAGGAAGAGTCAGTGGAGGAGAAGGAGCAGTTAGACCTAGGATGAGTCCTCCAGCGGATCCTAGGTCTGCGTGTTTCCCGGACAGATAGGGCAGGTTTGAATTGCATGACCGGTCTTCCCGCAATACATGCACAGGCCCATCTTTTTACAAAAGCGCCTTTCCTTGGCGGTCAGATGACTACGGCCTAATTGCATAGTAGAGATGTGAATCGTGTGATCGATCGTCTTAACGATTGATTTCGGCTGGGGGGGGAGGGAATCTTATCGTCGCGGTTTTGTTTTTTAAAATATCGTGTAAATCGTAAATCGGGGGAGGGCGGGAAAACCGGCACACTAAAACATCCCTAAAACCCACCCCGACCCTTTAAAATAAATCCCCCACCCTCCCGAACCCCCCCAAAATGCCTTAAATTACCTGGGGTCCAGAGGGAGGGTCCCGGTGTGATCTTTTACTCTCGGGCCTCCGGTGCATTGTAGAAATGGCGCCAGCGCTACCTTTGCCCTGTCATATGACAGCAGGGCAAAGGTAGCGCCGGCGCCATTTTGTTTTTTTGTCCCCCGACGTCAGGAGCGTAGGAGATCGCTCCCGGACCCCCGCTGGACCCCCAGGGACTTTTGGCCAGCTTGGGGGGGCCTCCTGACCCCCACAAGACTTGCCAAAAGTCCAGCGGGGGTCTGGGAACGACCTCCTAAACTCGAATCATTTTGCCGTACGGCAAAATGGCGCTGACCGTACGGCATGGTCGGCGCCATTTTGCCGTACAGCAAAACGATTCGAGTTTAGGAGGTCGTTCCCGGACCCCCGCTGGACTTTTGGCAAGTCTTGTGGGAGTCAGGAGGCCCCCCCAAGGTGGCCAAAAGTCCCTGGGGCTCCAGCGGGGGTCCGGGAGCAATCTCCTATGCTCCTGACGTCGGGGGACAAAAACAAAATGGCGCCGGCGCTCCCTTTGCCCTGTGCAAAGGGAGCACCGGCGCCATTTCTACAACGCACCGGAGGCCCGAGAGTAAAAGATCACACCGGGACCCCCCCACTGGACCCCAGGTAATTTAAGGCATTTTGGGGGGGTTCGGGAGGGTGGGGGATTTATTTTAAAGGGTCGGGGTGGGTTTTAGGGTTGTTTTAGTGTGCCGGTTTTCCCGCCCTCCCCCTTCCCCTCCCCCTTCCCCCGATTTACGATTTTTGACGATAAATCGGGGGAATTCCTATTAAATATTGCCTCTAACGATTTTTGACGATTTAAAATATATCGGATGATATTTTAAATCGTCAAAAAACGATTCACATCCCTATTGCATAGGTTCATCTTCCTCTTCAGGGCTAGGTTCAACCTGGACCGAAGTGGGCGGTAGATTCCGTTAATGGGTGCTACTGGATACATGCTTCTTCAGAGGTTTTACCTCGGCCGAGCGTTCACGTATACGGTGGTCAATTCGCCCAGCAAAGTCCATCAGTGAGCTTAAGGTATCAGGTAACTCCCAAGCGGCAAGCTCATCTTTAATGCGGGAGTTGAGTCCTCGTAGAAATATAGCTCTTAGGCAACCTGAATCCCAAAGGAGTTCGGAAGACAAGGTCTTGAATTAAATCATGTAGTCCGGGAGTAGTTTAGTTCCCTGTTGTAGATCCAGGAGGGCTGAACCGGCAATGGACTGACGAGCGGGGTCATCAAAATCTGACTTAAAGAGAGCCAGAAACACAGGCAAGTCATTTAGGACTGGATCATTGTGCTCCCACAAGGGTGAAGCCCAGGCCAGGGCTTTCCCATCCAACAGGGACAAAATGTAGGTAACCTTGGTAGTAGCATTAGGAAAGTAAGCTGGTTGTAAAGCGAAGTGCATACAGCATTGATTGAGGAAGCCCCTACACAATAGGGAGTCTCCTGTGAAACGCGTGGGGGCTGGTAGAGGAACTGTAGTTCGCCCGGTAGCCACCAGGGGTGATGCATTCTCGCTGGAAGTTGCAAAATCCTTCAGTCTGGAATTCAGCTGATTAAAGGTGGTAGCCAAAGTGTCGAGAGACCTCTGTTGCTCAATGATCCGTTGGGCCAGGCCAGAAATGGCCTGCAAGGCTGAGAACTGAGCCGGGTCCATGGAGTTAGCAATCTGTTATGTTAGGTGTGTCTTTGAACGAGAAGTAGGCCCTTGGGTTGTGGAGAGTTGAGTCTTCGCCCACAGGGAGGAGCCCTGTGGGCCCTTACCACAACAGGCAAGGTCTCAGCAGTAAAGGCCAACAGAGGAATAACTTTATTATACAGCTGATGGTAATCCGAGGAGTGGATCAATGGAGTCAGTCCAGATAGTAGTCTGCAGTGCAGAGTGGTCCGGTGAATACCTTTTCTAGGCGTAGCTTGTGCTAGCAATTCCGGTAGTAGTCCGCAGCATGGGGTAGGTTGGAAGCTGATGGCGTGCACAAGATAGAGGGGATCCGGTAGTGGCCCGCAAGTGGGGTAACCCAAGAATCCGTGCCACAAAGGTAGTAGAGCAGGTTCTGTACTCACACCGGTACTGTAGACGTAGACGGAAGATCAAGCACCAAGAGGTCCAGTAGGAACAGTGAGGGTCGTTCAGGAATGATGCAGGACTCACTGGAATGAGAGAGAGAGAAAAACGGCTCTCCGAGGAGCGGACAGCCCTGAGTGCGGCAAGGCCCCCAAGGAGTGGGTACTTAGGACACTCAGAGAGACGTAGTCCCAGCATGGTGGAAATAGCAGGAAGGAATCCTTGCTAACTCGTATAGCAACAGGTCAGCTGAGTTTAAATATGGGAGGCGGATGACGTCATGTGGTGGGGACGCCCCCGAGGTTCCTGCCATGACATGGTTAAGAAGAGGGCAGGCATGCGCCCGTGCCTTAGGTGAACCCGGAAATAAGATGGCTGCTGGAAGTGCCCATGCCATCCCGAGCACGCCATGAGGGTTGGAGTGTGGAAGCGGAGGCCATCATTCTCCCCAGACTTGGAGCTGTATATAGAAAGGAGGTGAGCAGCAAAGGTCGCAGCCGCCTTCAACCAACGGGCGCAACACGAGGGCCTTCCCCTCGAGACGAGAGAGGATGAACGTGATTTTTGTAGATTCCTTAAGGAACAATGATGGCTGAAGGGCAAACTGAATGAAACATTGATTGAGGAAGCCTCAGCAGAGGCGTGGATCCCTGTTGAAATGCGGAGGAGCTGGCAGCGCCAGTGATGCCCTCAGTAGCAGGGTAGAAGTCAGACCTGTGGAATTAGTCACTACTACCTCCTGCATTTGAGAGCGGAGTTCTTCTACTGAGGATGAGAGAGTGTCTAGGACTCGTCATTGCTCTTGAACAGTTGTGGTCCATATGGCGGGAGACTCCACAGAGTCCATGGCCATGGCCTTGGCAACCTGTTGCGCCGGAAGGTGGACCCTTGACTTAGTACAGGATTGGTAGGCTCCCTTGTTGGACCCAGACAGCACCTGCCACCAGAAGGCGGAGCACAAGAGGAGACAGAGGCTAGCTGGAGCTTCACCAATAGTAATCCGGGGTTCCCTCGGATTGAGCCCTTGGTTACCCAGGCCGCCTGGTCTTAAGTGGGCCTCACAGGATCTCCTTGAGAGAAAGTTCAAAGGAGTGCCTACCATGATCAAGGGTGCGTGGTCGATGTTCAGGCTAGAAGTCTGAGGTGCCAGAGAAGGCCAGAATAAAGTCTTTGAATGCAAGGATCAATGCCAGAATCAAGGTTGCGTAGTCAGCCAAAGCAGGGGTCAATACCAGAAGTCAGTCCGAGAATAGTCAGCCAAAGCAAGGGTCAAGTTCCAGGCAGCAGTCAGACGTGGTCAGTGGTCAGGCAGAGGTCAGTTCCAGGCAATGTGCAGACATAGTCAGTGGACAGGTAGAGGTCAGTTCCAGGCAGCGTGCAGATGTGGTTGAGGAAACAGGCAAAGGTCAAATCCAGTCAGCGATCAACTTGGTCAAGAACAGGCAGAGGCCAGTACCGAGAAGACAGTCTGAGAGGTACTACCTGGGGAGACGAAAGAACAGGAGGATGCTGGAACAGGAGAACTGGAACAAGACTGGACAGGACTGGAACAAGACTGGAACAAGGTTGGAATGAGACTGGAACAAACGCTGGAAACGCAGAGGCAAAATAGAAATCACAGCATGATCGACCCGATTGCCATGATAAGGAAGTGAAGGCAGGCACTTCCTTTTGAACAGCGTTCAATCAAGGCACTCCGCGGAGCTGGGATCCGCCCCTGGCACTTTAAGGAGCTGGGCGGTCTGCGCGCGCGTGCCTAGGGTAGAGCCGATGCCACGGAGGATCCCGAGCCCCGCCGTGAGACCTGGCTGGAGGTGGAAGGCCCGGCGACCGCTGCGGCGGAATGCCAAGGCCTGGCTGAGCTTGCTGCAGTAGCAAGGGAGGACGTCCTGGAACCCGTGGGAATCTTGATGGGGTGAGTAGGCCTGGACGTGGGCCGAGCGTGGACGGGACGCGCAACATTTGCAGTATGTTGTTTACCTTTTGACTACTTAGGTACACGTGTTTATCTCATACATGCCCTCAGAGAGCCCCCAAATGCCTCTTTTTTGTGAGCTAAGTTTGTGGATGTTATGATAGTACACACATACTTTCAGACAGCGGAAAATCCATTTGCCTATGCTAATTCCATTTCTACCTGTATAAAAGGCAACTAAGTCTTTGAAAATTTAGTCCAATATCTCATTCTGTCTCTGTTTAGCCAGCTGAGTGTGCAGCAGTGGTAGGGTTGCTACCTCATCCAGATCAACCCAAACAGACTTATCTAGTTCTGGATTCTACCCCATTGACTGCATGGAGTTATAGTTCTGATTTCTCCAAGAAAAGCAGGAACTACATCTGCCATGGGGCAGAACCAACATTGTTTGGATTGACCTGGTTAAGATTGCATCTCTGATATCAATATTGACTCTTCCCCACTTTGAAAGCTGCATTAAAATCACAAATTATGCTGCCAGACCCTCCAGCCTAAAATTTGTTTCATATTTGGATTTTTGGGGGTGCAAGAAAAGCAAGCTTGCTAACCGTAAACGGTGTTTTCTGTAGATAGTAGGAAGAATTAGCTATAACATGTAATGATGTCATCCAGCAGCACTAAATGGACCTCTCTCTCATAGCTAGTACAGCTTTTTGCTCTAGTGAGCATGTGCAGGAATTCCCATTCAGGTGTTGTCTTGTGAGCTCCTTCAGTCAACTTAAGAGGTAAATCTAGCTAGGTAGTTGACTCTTATGGAGGCGGGTGAGTATTTAGTATGGCTAATTCATCCTGCTATCAATGCAAAATACCAATTATGGTAAGTAAATATGCTTTTCCTATTGATAAGAAGAGCTGAATTAGCCATAACATGTCCCAAGCTGAGGGTTGCAGCAGACCATTTACTTAATATGCAACCTGGCCCCCACCATATAGAATAGGTGAACAGGTTATGCAAAACTCTTGTCCAAATGTACTGACAGTCTTTGAGAGATTATCCAGACAGTAATGGGACATAAAGGTGTCTACTGATGATCATGTTGCAGCTTTGTAAATGTCTCCAAGAGGCACAGATCACAGATGAGCTGCCAATGCAGCAAAGGTAGTAACTTGATGAGCCTTGATGGAGTCTGTAATTTGAATGCCTGCTAAGTTATAGCAGTGCACAGTGCAGTTTGCTAGCCAGTTGAACAATGTACATTTGGCCATTGCTATGCTCAGTCTGTTGAGGACCATTAGAGATGAATATTTGGGAAGTCTGACAATGAGGCTGCATTCTTTTGTAGTAAGCAAAGCTCTTTTACAGTCCAAGGTATGAAGAGCTTTCTCACCTTCATGTGTATGTGGCCTCAGGAAGAACATGGGCAGCATGATGGCTTGATTAATATGGAAAGCTGACACAATCTTTGGTAGAAACTTTGGATAGGTGCAGAGCACCACTCTATTCTGGAAGATTTGCATATAAGGAGGATAATGAACTAAAACCCGAAGTTCGCCGATTCTTCTGGCTGATGTCACTGCTACAAAGAATATTACTTTCCATATTATAAATGAGAGAAGCTGTTCTCCAATGATTCAAAGGGTGGCTTCATCAGCTGGGCAAGGACCATGTTCAGATCCCATGGAATGGGAGGTTTTAGTACTAATGGTATGCCACAAGCCTTTCATGAACTTGAATACTAATGGATTAGTGGAGATATGCTTACCCTTGGTTTGTAAATGGTCATCTGCTATGGCACTGAAATGCACTCTTACTGATAAGGTGACAAGGCCTGAATCATAAAGCGAGAGTAGATAAATCAGTAACTCTTTTGGTTTGCATGCGACTGGATCTAAGTAGTCGCATTGACATCATGTGACAAACCTTTTCCACTCAAATCCATAAGCTCTTCTAGTTGAGGTTTTAAGGCAGACACTATTATATTCTCAACTTCTTTGGGTAAGGGACAATTCTTTTATCATTGAGCATTCAACATCCAGGCCATCAGGTTGAGGGAAGGTTCAGGTGAAACAGACTTCCCTCTTCTTGAGTTAGCAAGTATGGATTTGACCCAAGAGGAATCAGAGGATGGCTGAAGAACTGAACTAGATATACAACCAGACTTGTCTGGGCCATAAGAATTAGATGGGCCCAGTCCTTCAGTATTTTTTGCACTGTCTTGGCTTTTAGCAGAATCGGTAGAAAAGCATACATGAGATCTGCATCCCAGTCAAGCAGAAAAGCATCTTAAGCACATCTGCTGGGCAGAATGAAGCAAAACCTTTCTGTTTTTCTGATTTGCTCTAATGCATATAGGTCAGTTGCTGAAAATCTACAGAGATTGCTGTTGATTGCTGAAGAGACCATTCATGTGGATGAAAGATTCTGTTGAGGCCATCTGCCAATGTATTGGAGATTCTGGGAAGGTAGGTTGCTTGCAGTACAGCTTGATGTTTGCATTAATACTCCCATATTTTTATCGCTTCTTGGCACAGAGTCCAAGATCCTGTGCCTCTTTGTTTGCTCATGTAGAACATGGCATGTTTGAATGAGAATGCTCTTCCCTTAAAGCTAGTGAGTAAAAGTTGTTAGCGCATATCTTATGGCTCTCAATTTGAGGAAATTCATCTGGAATTATTTCTCCTGGAATGATCATAATCCCTTGAGCTCAAAAATGGCCTGTGCGCCCCACAACCCTTTGTGGAAGCATCCATTGCTAAGATTACTTGGTAAGGTGCTACTCTCAGTGGTACTCCTTCCAGTAGAATGAAGGGGTCTACCCACCAACTCAATTTGTGTTTCATTAGGGGCTGAGTTAATTAGTCTCATTGGAAATAAAGGCTCCACTGTAGAAGACATATGTGTAGGCAGGTCAACGATACTACATCAATTGCTGCCACCATGTGACTGAGAACAACCAGTATTTCTCTTGCAGTTGACTGATCTGTGTTCAGCAGTCTGTGAGCCAATGCCCTGAGAGTTTTCTCGTGATCTGAAAGAAGAAAAGCTCTCTTCTGCAGAGAATCTATCCATGCCTCAATGAATTTCATTTTTGGGAGGTAATCAGAGTAGATTTCTTGAAATTTACAAGGAAGCCAAATGACTATAGGCGACATATTGATTTCTTCAGGAAGGCAAGAATGCCTTCTTAGGAATTAACAGCCAAAATCTGGATGCCCTGGCGACGTTGATGCACTACTGCTACAGTTAGGCATTTGGTGAAGACCCACAGTATGGCTGAGAGGTTGAAGAGAAGTATTTCTACTGTTAGTGAAAAGAATCCAGCATAAAGTACAAGTATTTCCAATTGGAGGGGTGGAAAGGAATGTGAGCATAAGCATTTCTTAGATCGAGAGCACATATCCACTCCCCCTTCAGGATGAAGGAGAGAATTGTGTGGAAGGAGTTCATTTTGAATTTCTCCTGGAGTATATATTTGTTCAGGCTTCTTAAATCAGGTCTAGTCTTGGTCCCCTAGATTTCTTGGAGATGGGGAAAACTGGTTCTATTGCCCATTATTTGAGGAGTGATTCCACTTCTTGGTGGAGGTGCATCAAGTGAGACTGAGCGAGATGAAGACTGAATGTTGAGGAAGTGTGAGATGCCAGGAAAAACACAAGAGGTAACCAGACTCCGCAGTCTTGAGAACCCAGCAATCTTTGGTGGCCTTGCACTACTCCTTTAGGTAGTGATGGATTCTATCCCCTAACGGGTCTGAAGGCTGGTCAAAATCTTGGTCCAGGCTTGGACTGCACCTGTTGCACTGCTTTTGGTTGATTGCATTCATGCTGTTGAGTGCAAGTGGAAAGTTGTTGCTGTTGCGGTAGTAAGGATGGTATCCAGTATTGCCGAACTTGCCGGAAGGGGCATTTCTGGAAATATGGTCTATTAAAAATGTAGAAGTTATGCCTTTCAGAAGACTGCTGTTCCAGTCCCATGGAGAGGGACTGCACTGCTACATGCTGTTCTTTTATTTAAGCCTCTTGTTTCTCTGAGCTATTCTCCAAAAGGTTATCACTCAGGCAGGATATATCCACTAACCTCTCATGGACATCCTTGTGTAGGGTACTGGCTCTCAACCAAGCTATGTGGTGACTTGTAATGGAGTTTGATGAAGAGCGTGAGGTGGTATCAAACACCTCGTAGACAGATTGAAGAAGATGGTATTTAAACTCTTCACCATCCAATTGTGGCTGAAGGTATGTGATTCTGGCATCACTGGCTGAAAGAAAAGACTTCAGCTTTTGTATACTGTTGCGATTTCCGGGATGGCCCCGGAATCGGCACTCACCTCACCTCGGTCCCGGGTCCGTCTCCCGTTCCCCTGGGCTGCAGGGACCCCGGCCGCAGCGTCCCCAGCGCGTGGCAACGTCTCCCGGGCCTGCAGGGCCCTCTGGCACCGCGCTCCGGCCTCCCTCTCTCTGCCGGCGTTCCCTGCGGCTGGCTCCGCCCCCTTAGGCGCGCGCGTGCATTCCTGCCCTGCCTTTAAAGGGCCCAGCGCGGGAGAAGCCCTAATCAGCCATAGATGACGTCAGACGCTGCAGGCCTACTTAAGCCCTGCAGCTGCAGCCATTCCTTGCCTTGCAACGAGGTTCCCAGGTTTTCCTGTATCCAGTTGCTGCGTTCCTGCTTCTTGTCTCCTGCTTGGCTCCTGACCCCGGATTGGCTTGCGTTGATTCTTAGCTTCTGACCCCGGACTGGCTTACGGTAATTCTCTGGCTTCTGACCCCGGACTGGCTTACGTTGATTCTCTGGCTTCTGACCCCGGACCGGCTTACGTTGATTCTCTGGCTTCTGACCCCGGACCGGCTTACGTTGATTCTCTGGCTCCTGACCTTGGACTGGCTTATGGTGATCCATTGGTTCCCGACTCTGGACTGGCGAGCGACGACTCTTCGGCACTCAACCTTGGACTTCTTCTGACCAGGCCCCCGCGGGCCCTCCTAAGTCCCAGCGGCCGGGTTCCTACGGGCTCCTCCTGGGGGGACTCCGGCTTCCAGGGTGAATCTCCTAAGTCCCAGCGGCCGAACTCCTACGAGCTCCTCTCGGGGGAGGATCGGCTTCCAGGGCGAAGATCTTCTCACCACAGTGCCACCGCCACCATCTCCTGCTTCCTCGCCAAAGCCCTTGGTCGCATAGGGCTCCCAGGGTTCCACCTTCGGCCAGCCCACCAGCCTGTCCTTGCCGCCTCCCGGCCAGGGCCACTGCTGCAACCATCTTCAGCAATCCATCCTCTGGCTCCGACGGCCAAGGGTCCACGAATCCAACAGTATACAATTGTGTAAGTACTGTACCCTGTAGAATTGATGAGCAGTGAACCATGCATTAAGGATGGAGCTTTGAAACATCTTTTTGCCAAAATAGCCTGGTATCTTTCCCTGCTGATTCCACTACTACTGATTGTTGAGTCAATAGGCCAAAAAGTGGAGATTATTAATTATGATCTTTAAGTCCAGTTTCCTTACTTCTGCGGCCCAAGAAATGGGATTTTTTCCACATACTCATTTGTAAATCTTGCAGGATATGGTCCATTGGAGCTTGTGGAACCTGGAAGAGGCCCAAGATGTCTGCATGAGGATTTCGTCCTTATGTACGTTACTCTGAGGACTTTTTCCTAATTTGACCAGAAACCTGGAGTAGGAAAGGAGGATATGGAGAGGGGTCAGAGGAAATTCCCGTTGATACCTCTTTGGAGCCTAGAGGTGAGGAACACTGATCCAGGATTCCAATGATGAAGCTGATGATTGAGGATGGGTCCTTGGTTGCCTTGAAGGAGTGTACTCTTGGTACACATTCTCAGAGTGGCTAGAGGCTGCTGCATATGAAAGCCATGGGCTGGAAGCACCTTGCAGGGGATCTGATAGAGAATCCACATGCATTGAGGATGTTGGGATGCCCTCTTATAGAAATAGAGATGACATTTTGGAAACAAAAGGTTGTATGGTACCTTTCTTATCCTTACCTATTAATGAGATAAATAAATCTTTCACTGACTCCACTATTTGGTCAAGTGGCTGACATGCCCTCTGATCTAGTGTGGGTAGTGGAACATCTTCTGAAATTAGAATGGAATTTTATACACCTTCTGGACTTTGTAGAATTTGTACTAGGGGCCAATTGGAAATAAGAAGCACCAGAAAGCAAATAGGATCTAGTGTTTTTGAAGGCAGATCCTGTGACAGTAATTTTGTTGGGAAGAGTGTTCTAGTAATCAGAGGTGCAAGAGGGATCTTGTCCCCTTCTGCTCTTTTGAGGACTGTGATCTGATCAGCATATAGCTAAGTAGGAAGATGTGTGGTACTATTGATGCTTCCAGTGGTTTATTGGGTAAAAGCATTGAAAATTGATGGGCTCAATGCATTGGCACATAAGTCCAAGGCCTTATGTGCCAATGGTTCCAGGGTCTTATGCTTCAATGGTGCTGAGGCAGTCTTGTGCTTAGATGGTGCTAATGAATTTGTGTGTTGAAGGTGCTAATAGAGTTCTGTGTGCCAACGGCACCCATGGGGCTCTATGCATCAATGGTACCAATGCACTATGCATTGACAGTGCTGGAACATTTGAGCCTCTGTGGTTTTTTGGCTCTGGTGGTTCTGCAGAGTGCATAAGAGCTGTGTTTACTCAACTGAGGATTTGGCCTGTTCAGCCGATAGGGGAGATATTTTGGAGGAGCTAGTGCTCAACTTTATTCTCAGTGAGGCAGACAAGGCTACGTTTTTGGAAGAGGATCAACTGCAATCTTTCCAAGACTTATACCAGTTCCTCCATTTACCAGACACTGGACCTTTTTGTTCGCAGGGAGATCTGTCCATAATTATAATAATTGGCTTGGTCGTGGTCTGGACTCAGGAAGTGCCATAAATACAGTCCTTAAACCCATTTACTGTGGCCTTTTTCTTTGTAGACATTCTGAAGAAAAATTGTTGTTTTGTTTTTTAAAAAGGTAGCACTGAAAAGTGCTGTTTGAGGGCTGCTGAGGCAGTGAAGCAACTTTAAAGATAAAAGTTTTGAAAAACTTTCAGAAAAGCAGAGATAGAAGGTACACATTTATGCTAGTGCTCAAATAAAAAAGGACCCGAAGGGGCTCATCAGACAACGCCCAAGCGGGGAGGGAATTCTGCACATGCTTAATATAACAAAAAAGCTCTACTAGATATGAGAGAGAGAAGTCTCTTCAGTGCCACTGGATGACATCAGCACATGTATGGCTTATTCAGCCTTGCGTATCAATGGAAAATGTAGATTACACTAAGATACAAACTGGATGGGAAAACATCTTGTAAAGGCTGATCATTCTTACTATAATCCACTCCCCCACAAGGTAATGTTCTCAATTTTCTTGCTATTGCAACCTTTATACACTTTTCTATGTATTTATTGAACTGCATTGCTGTCACACCTACAGCATCATGGCCTTGTGGTGTCCTTCAGGGGCCCAGCTGCAAGATATGAGTGGAAAGGTACTGGCAACCAAGCTTTCCTGAGTGGCAGGTATAGAAAGGGACTTACTGGGGTCATGTAGAGGGTCCCCTCAGTCCCCTAAATCAAATTCATAAAGGCTTTTGATGAAGAACAGAGATTGAATCATGTATCTACTCCCAAAAGAGCAAATAAACACTACCCTGAAGAATTTAAAAGTACAGATTTGCTGATAGCATCAGTAGTACAATGATCTGATTTGCCTATATCATGTCTGTCACCGGAATATTCAGTATGTCTTTAACAGGATGTGAGAGAGTGCCCCCTAGTGTTTCCCCTATTTACCTGTACAGGACCAGACTAGATGCCTAGTCCACCTTAAATCTCCTAAGGAGAGTATGCTCTCTGGGTGGGATCCTGCAGGGCAGGGGGAACTCAGAGGGTGTGACCAGAGACTGGGAAATAATGGTCTGAGCCTAATTAGGATCTGCAAACCAGGCCCAGGTCTCCAGGAGGAAGGCAGCTCCTGTTGAGTAATGCTGTCCAAACATTGAGCTGAGACAAAAGCTATGTGAGTTCTGAGGGAAGCAGTATAAACTGTGAGTAGAGAGAGTACACTGTCTGAAGGTAAAAGGCAGTGTACTGTTGTGTATATGATTGAAGCAGTGAATAAAGATCTAATGTTTTAAGAAAGGCTAGAGTCAGATTAGTTTATATCTCAGGCCTGTGGGAATCACTACTCGTTCCCACACAGGGGCTTCTTTGTACTGGGCAGGTGGCTCATTTCCTTCCTCCTTTTGGAGATTGGCTGTATAGATCTGATCCATACCATTTTCAAGGTCATCATGTGGCTCTATATATTTGCAGTATTTGCTAGAAGAAGGTCCCAATTGCCTAATCTGATTGCCAAATTCAGTCTTCTCCAGAGGATCCAGCTGAGATCTGTTGAATCATCTCCCTTAAATCTACCTGCTGCTCTATGTAAGATTCAAAATAAAGCAAACATGACAAAGTCAGAATTTACAGCCCAAAGAAATATATGCTGCCCTGAAAGTATTGAAATAACTGGTGTTAAAGTTTTAAGAAAAAAAAGTATTAGCCTTTGGATCTAGTGAGTCTCAAGGCTCTGTAGGGATTGATTAAGAAGTAATTTAAATAGAAGAGAGAGAATTATTCAGGTGCCTCTCCAGAGACATATATACCTGTGCTTGTGACCAGAGAAGTTTAATTTTTAATTTGGTAGCCATAATATAGAATTGATTTCTTGCTGACATTGTTCTCTTTTCTCCTATATTTCCTGTTGTTGCATGTTTTGAAATCTCCATTTAATCCAGCTAGTATTTTAGACTCTTGGCTAGTGTATGGAAATAACTGTGTTTGTAATATATAGAAAAAGGGATGCTATCTGTAGGACCTGTTGGTTCTCTTCCACCCTGCCCCACTCCCACTCACCCCTAGGTTTTTTCTTCCTAAATAGTTCTTGTAAGGACTTGGTTAGTGAATAATAAGACTAAAGTTTCCAATCTAACAGCTTGTATAATAGTCACTATTAGCAGAATGGCTTTTATTCAGTATAGCATTTGTGGTGCTTATGTCCCATGGCCTACCATTTGGAGCCTTAAGGGTTGTCCAATTGTTTTCCAGCTGTCTGCAATGAAAAAGCAGGGTGATGGCATTTGAAGAGGAATTGTTCATATTTCAAAAAACCTTCCCTATCTTGATGCAATGTCATAAAAGAAGCTGCTTCTTCTGGGAGACTCGATCATCAGAGGAACCAATTTGGCAACTCAATTTGATGGGGACACAATGGTCAAATGCATTCCAGGATGCTCAACTAATTGCAGGGTGGTCATGCAATTATAGAAGAAAGTAAGAACACTGATATCAATGTTATCATCTGGAAACCAATGACCTCACTATAAACGGTTTCCACAAGGTATAGGAAATTTTCCAAAAATCTAGGGGAGAAAATTAGACACATGCCAAAGACTATTGCCTTTTCAGAAGTACTACCAGACAGTTCATGGAAAAGGAAAGGAAAGATTATTCCATATAGATAATTTCAATATCTGGCTCAAAACCTGGTGTAAGGAAAATGGTTTTGGAAACATTGGAAGCTGAAGCCATCTATGGAGCAATAAAAGATTATATGGTAAGGATGGCCTATATTTGTCGTGGCAGGAAAGAAGATGCGTAGTGAAAAATGCAGATCATACATTATCAAGAATTTAAACTAGAAATGGGGGTGGTTAGGAGGTGGCCAGTGAAACGGAATGTCACCCCCCATT
The DNA here is from genome assembly GCF_901001135.1 of Rhinatrema bivittatum. Taxonomy (NCBI): domain Eukaryota; kingdom Metazoa; phylum Chordata; class Amphibia; order Gymnophiona; family Rhinatrematidae; genus Rhinatrema; species Rhinatrema bivittatum. The sequence goes on along the minus strand of NC_042622.1, from coordinate 250,763,324 downwards.
GGAAAGAGAAAGTAACAAAATCAATCAGTTAAAAAAAAAAACAGAGAAGTGTGACTTGGAAGAACAGCTGGAAAGCTATGACCACAGATGCTCATAGTTTGAGGCAATAAAATCCTGGACCTACAGCCCCTAATGATAGAGGCGGATTTGGACCATTGTTGCTGCTACAGAGACATGGTTCACTGAGTCTCATGATTGGGATGTGGCCATCCCGGGCTATAACTTGTTAAGGAAGGACAGAGAGGACATAAAAGGGGGAGGAGTAGATCTTTATGTCAAAAACAATATCCAAGCATCTGAATTACAAGGGACATAGGGTAAAGAAGAAGCATTGTGGACTGTCCTGAAAAGGGAAGATGGTGTGCTTCCATTTTTACTGGTGTGATTTATAGGCCTCCAACACAAAAGGATGAACTGGACAGAGACCTGACTGAGGACATCCAAAAGTTGGGAAAGAAGGGAGACGTATTGCACGTTGGAGATTTTAATCTTTAAGATACAAATTGGAACATCCCTTCTGCGGAATCTGCAAAAAGTAGAGAGATAGTGGATGCCCTGCAAGGGGCTCTGCTCAAACAAGTGGTAATGGAACCCACGAGGGAGGGTGTGATTCTCGATCTAGTGCTCACTAATGGGGATAATGTCTTTATTGTTCGGGTAGAGGCTCATCTGAGCACCAGTGAACATCAGACAGTATGGTTCGATATCGCAAATAGGATACAGAGAAGACACAAAGACCCAAGTTTTGAATTTCACAAATACAGACTTTGTCAAAATGGGGATGTACCAGGAAAAAGAACTGGAAGACTGGGAGAAAGTAGGTGAGGTGGAACAACAGTGAGCCAAATTAAATGGAGCTATTACAAAGGCAACAAATCTGTATGTTAGGAAAGTAAAGAAGAGTAAGAGGAAAAAGAACTGATCTGATTCTCTAAGGAGGTAGCTGAAAAAATTAAGGCAAAAAGAACAGGATTCGAGAAGTATAAAGGATCTCAAAAAAAGGAACACAAGGAAGAATATCTGTTAAAAATAAGGGAAACAAAGAAAGAAATCAGGAAAGCAAAAAGTCAAGCGGAAGAAAGAAATGCCAAAGAGATAAAGAGAGGAGACATAGCATTTTTCAGATATATCAGAGAAAGAAGGGAGGCCCGAAGTGGTATAGTAAAATTGAAAGTTGACAAGGAACACTGTGTGGAGAGAGATGAAGAAATGGCAGAAATATTAAACAAATACTTCAGTTCAGTGTACAGTAAAGAAGACCCTGGAGGAGGACCGTTGCTGGTTGACAAGAACGTAGATGGAGATGGGGTAGATGAAACTCCGTTTACAGAGCTAGGAAAACTGAAAGTGGCAAGACCATGGCACTGGATTAGGTTTAACCCAGAATAGAGATGTACTGGCTGGTCCGCTGCATGACCTGTTCACTAGATCCCTGGAAATCGGAGTGGTGCCGAGTGATTGGAGAAGAGCGGTGGTGGTCCTGCTTCACAAGAGTGGAAGCAGAGAGGAAGCTGGAATCTACAGGCCAGTTAGCTTCACCTCAGTGAAGGGAAAATTAATGGTTAGGATTCGTGGGTTTCGTGGACCCTTGGCCTGAGGAGGAAGTTGATGCTACCTGAAGGGTAGGGCCCCACAGGTCCTCACCGTCAGGAGGCAAGGTCAGCTGCAGCAGGGACATGACTATAGATCAGTAGAGAGAGGATGTCCTGCGTCACTACCACGTGATCGCAGTACTAGGCAGGACTGAAGATACGATGTACCAGAGAAGGAACCTCCAATGCAGAGGTGCGCTAGGCAGGACCCGAGGAGCGGAGAGCGTGGAGACGGGATCTCTGAAGACTGTCCCGAGAGGCGGGACAGCATAGAAACAGAGTCTCTGGTGTGATGACGAAGGGGCTGCCCCGAAGAGCAGGGAAGTGCAGAGTCAAGTCTCTGATGTAGTGACATAGACTGCCCCAAGGAGCGGGGAAGCATAGAGTAACGCCACTGGTATTATTTTTATTTATTTATTTATTTATGGTTTTTATATACCGGAAGTTCCTGTATAATATACATATCACTCCGGTTCACAGATAACAGAGATAACTATCGCCGGGATGGCGGTTTACATGGAACATATCGAACAGTAAATCTATTATAAAGTAGAATACAAACTAAGATCTACTAAGAACACATAAATAAAGCAAATAAACATTACAAAATTGCTGTGGGATGGGAGGGTTGTTGTATAATGATGTAGAGTCTGCCCCGAGGAGAGGGGAAGTGTAGAGTCAAAGTCTCTGGTGAAGTGACATAGAGGCTACCCCGAGGAGCGGGGAAGCTTAAAATCAAAGTCTTCGGTGTGGTAATGTAGAGACTGCCCCGAGGAGAGGGGAAGTGTAGAGATGGGATCTCTGATAGGCAGTGCTGAGGCTACCCTGAGGAGCGGAGAAACGAGCCGGCAGGAGCTCTGGTGAGGAGCTCAGGAGCTACCCCGAGGAACGGGGAAGCCTGGAGACCAGGTCTTCTGAAAGGAAGTGCAAGCAGGCCCCCAAGGAGCGGGTAACCCGAGCCAGAGTCCAGATCAGAAGGTGGAGATCCAAGGCAGGAACCACAGGTCTGGAGAGTCAGGACCAAGCACCAGTGAGATGAAGGAACTTGTTGCCAAGTCAGTTTGCATAGGCCAAAGGAGGTGCTTAAATATCCCAAGGTAATGATGTTATCAGTCGGGGATGGCCCAGGGGTTCCCGCCATTGGCCCTTTACATAGAGAACAGATGACGCGCACGTGCACCTAGGAAGGCCCAGAGTCGGAGTGTGGGCCAGTGGTGGTCCATATGGCGGGAGACTCCACAGAGTCCATGGCCATGGCCTTGGCAACCTGTTGCGCCGGAAGGTGGACCCTTGACTTAGTACAGGATTGGTAGGCTCCCTTGTTGGACCCAGACAGCACCTGCCACCAGAAGGCGGAGCACAAGAGGAGACAGAGGCTAGCTGGAGCTTCACCAATAGTAATCCGGGGTTCCCTCGGATTGAGCCCTTGGTTACCCAGGCCGCCTGGTCTTAAGTGGGCCTCACAGGATCTCCTTGAGAGAAAGTTCAAAGGAGTGCCTACCATGATCAAGGGTGCGTGGTCGATGTTCAGGCTAGAAGTCTGAGGTGCCAGAGAAGGCCAGAATAAAGTCTTTGAATGCAAGGATCAATGCCAGAATCAAGGTTGCGTAGTCAGCCAAAGCAGGGGTCAATACCAGAAGTCAGTCCGAGAATAGTCAGCCAAAGCAAGGGTCAAGTTCCAGGCAGCAGTCAGACGTGGTCAGTGGTCAGGCAGAGGTCAGTTCCAGGCAATGTGCAGACATAGTCAGTGGACAGGTAGAGGTCAGTTCCAGGCAGCGTGCAGATGTGGTTGAGGAAACAGGCAAAGGTCAAATCCAGTCAGCGATCAACTTGGTCAAGAACAGGCAGAGGCCAGTACCCGAGAAGACAGTCTGAGAGGTACTACCTGGGGAGACGAAAGAACAGGAGGATGCTGGAACAGAAGAACTGGAACAAGACTGGACAGGACTGGAACAAGACTGAACAAGGTTGGAATGAGACTGGAACAAACGCTGGAAACGCAGAGGCAAAATAGAAATCACAGCATGATCGACCCGATTGCCATGGCAAGGAAGTGAAGGCAGGCACTTCCTTTGAACAGCGTTCAATCAAGGCACTCCGCGGAGCTGGGATCCGCCCCTGGCACTTTAAGGAGCTGGGCGGTCTGCGCGCGCGTGCCTAGGGTAGAGCCGATGCCACGGAGGATCCCGAGCCCCGCCGTGAGACCTGGCTGGAGGTGGAAGGCCCGGCGACCGCTGCGGCGGAATGCCAAGGCCTGGCTGAGCTTGCTGCAGTAGCAAGGGAGGACGTCCTGGAACCCGTGGGAATCTTGATGGGGTGAGTAGGCCTGGACGTGGGCCGAGCGTGGACGGGACGCGCAACATTTGCAGTATGTTGTTTACCTTTTGACTACTTAAGGTACACGTGTTTATCTCATACATGCCCTCAGAGAACCCCCAAATGCCTCTTTTTTGTGAGCTAAGTTTGTGGATGTTATGATAGTACACACATACTTTCAGACAGCGGAAAATCCATTTGCCTATGCTAATTCCATTTCTACCTGTATAAAAAGGCAACTAAGTCTTTGAAAATTTAGTCCAATATCTCATTCTGTCTCTGTTTAGCCAGCTGAGTGTGCAGCAGTGGTAGGGTTGCTACCTCATCCAGATCAACCCAAACAGACTTATCTAGTTCTGGATTCTACCCCATTGACTGCATGGAGTTATAGTTCTGATTTCTCCAAGAAAAGCAGGAACTACATCTGCCATGGGGCAGAACCAACATTGTTTGGATTGACCTGGTTAAGATTGCATCTCTGATATCAATATTGACTCTTCCCCACTTTGAAAGCTGCATTAAAATCACAAATTATGCTGCCAGACCCCTCCAGCCTAAAATTTGTTTCATATTTGGATTTTTGGGGGTGCAAGAAAAGCAAGCTTGCTAACCGTAAACGGTGTTTTCTGTAGATAGTAGGAAGAATTAGCTATAACATGTAATGATGTCATCCAGCAGCACTAAATGGACCTCTCTCTCATAGCTAGTACAGCTTTTTGCTCTAGTGAGCATGTGCAGGAATTCCCATTCAGGTGTTGTCTTGTGAGCTCCTTCAGTCAACTTAAGAGGTAAATCTAGCTAGGTAGTTGACTCTTATGGAGGCGGGTGAGTATTTAGTATGGCTAATTCATCCTGCTATCAATGCAAAATACCAATTATGGTAAGTAAATATGCTTTTCCTATTGATAAGAAGAGCTGAATTAGCCATAACATGTCCCAAGCTGAGGGTTGCAGCAGACCATTTACTTAATATGCAACCTGGCCCCCACCATATAGAATAGGTGAACAGGTTATGCAAAACTCTTGTCCAAATGTACTGACAGTCTTTGAGAGATTATCCAGACAGTAATGGGACATAAAGGTGTCTACTGATGATCATGTTGCAGCTTTGTAAATGTCTCCAAGAGGCACAGATCACAGATGAGCTGCCAATGCAGCCAAGGTAGTAACTTGATGAGCCTTGATGGAGTCTGTAATTTGAATGCCTGCTAAGTTATAGCAGTGCACAGTGCAGTTTGCTAGCCAGTTGAACAATGTACATTTGGCCATTGCTATGCTCAGTCTGTTGAGGACCATTAGAGATGAATATTTGGGAAGTCTGACAATGAGGCTGCATTCTTTTGTAGTAAGCAAAGCTCTTTTACAGTCCAAGGTATGAAGAGCTTTCTCACCTTCATGTGTATGTGGCCTCAGGAAGAACATGGGCAGCATGATGGCTTGATTAATATGGAAAGCTGACACAATCTTTGGTAGAAACTTTGGATAGGTGCAGAGCACCACTCTATTCTGGAAGATTTGCATATAAGGAGGATAATGAACTAAAACCCGAAGTTCGCCGATTCTTCTGGCTGATGTCACTGCTACAAAGAATATTACTTTCCATATTATAAATGAGAGAAGCTGTTCTCCAATGATTCAAAGGGTGGCTTCATCAGCTGGGCAAGGACCATGTTCAGATCCCATGGAATGGGAGGTTTTAGTACTAATGGTATGCCACAAGCCTTTCATGAACTTGAATACTAATGGATTAGTGGAGATATGCTTACCCTTGGTTTGTAAATGGTCATCTGCTATGGCACTGAAATGCACTCTTACTGATAAGGTGACAAGGCCTGAATCATAAAGCGAGAGTAGATAAATCAGTAACTCTTTTGGTTTGCATGCGACTGGATCTAAGTAGTCGCATTGACATCATGTGACAAACCTTTTCCACTCAAATCCATAAGCTCTTCTAGTTGAGGTTTTAAGGCAGACACTATTATATTCTCAACTTCTTTGGGTAAGGGACAATTCTTTTATCATTGAGCATTCAACATCCAGGCCATCAGGTTGAGGGAAGGTTCAGGTGAAACAGACTTCCCTCTTCTTGAGTTAGCAAGTATGGATTTGACCCAAGAGGAATCAGAGGATGGCTGAAGAACTGAACTAGATATACAACCAGACTTGTCTGGGCCATAAGAATTAGATGGGCCCAGTCCTTCAGTATTTTTTGCACTGTCTTGGCTTTTAGCAGAATCGGTAGAAAAGCATACATGAGATCTGCATCCCAGTCAAGCAGAAAAGCATCTTAAGCACATCTGCTGGGCAGAATGAAGCAAAACCTTTCTGTTTTTCTGATTTGCTCTAATGCATATAGGTCAGTTGCTGAAAATCTACAGAGATTGCTGTTGATTGCTGAAGAGACCATTCATGTGGATGAAAGATTCTGTTGAGGCCATCTGCCAATGTATTGGAGATTCTGGGAAGGTAGGTTGCTTGCAGTACAGCTTGATGTTTGCATTAATACTCCCATATTTTTATCGCTTCTTGGCACAGAGTCCAAGATCCTGTGCCTCTTTGTTTGCTCATGTAGAACATGGCATGTTTGAATGAGAATGCTCTTCCCTTAAAGCTAGTGAGTAAAAGTTGTTAGCGCATATCTTATGGCTCTCAATTTGAGGAAATTCATCTGGAATTATTTCTCCTGGAATGATCATAATCCCTTGAGCTCAAAAAATGGCCTGTGCGCCCCACAACCCTTTGTGGAAGCATCCATTGCTAAGATTACTTGGTAAGGTGCTACTCTCAGTGGTACTCCTTCCAGTAGAATGAAGGGGTCTACCCACCAACTCAATTTGTGTTTCATTAGGGGCTGAGTTAATTAGTCTCATTGGAAATAAAGGCTCCACTGTAGAAGACATATGTGTAGGCAGGTCAACGATACTACATCAATTGCTGCCACCATGTGACTGAGAACAACCAGTATTTCTCTTGCAGTTGACTGATCTGTGTTCAGCAGTCTGTGAGCCAATGCCCTGAGAGTTTTCTCGTGATCTGAAAGAAGAAAAGCTCTCTTCTGCAGAGAATCTATCCATGCCTCAATGAATTTCATTTTTTGGGAGGTAATCAGAGTAGATTTCTTGAAATTTACAAGGAAGCCAAATGACTATAGGCGACATATTGATTTCTTCAGGAAGGCAAGAATGCCTTCTTAGGAATTAACAGCCAAAATCTGGATGCCCTGGCGACGTTGATGCACTACTGCTACAGTTAGGCATTTGGTGAAGACCCACAGTATGGCTGAGAGGTTGAGAGAAGTATTTCTACTGTTAGTGAAAAGAATCCAGCATAAAGTACAAGTATTTCCAATTGGAGGGGTGGAAAGGAATGTGAGCATAAGCATTTCTTAGATCGAGAGCACATATCCACTCCCCCTTCAGGATGAAGGAGAGAATTGTGTGGAAGGAGTTCATTTTGAATTTCTCCTGGAGTATATATTTGTTCAGGCTTCTTAAATCCAGGTCTAGTCTTGGTCCCCTAGATTTCTTGGAGATGGGGAAAACTGGTTCTATTGCCCATTATTTGAGGAGTGATTCCACTTCTTGGTGGAGGTGCATCAAGTGAGACTGAGCGAGATGAAGACTGAATGTTGAGGAAGTGTGAGATGCCAGGAAAAACACAAGAGGTAACCAGACTCCGCAGTCTTGAGAACCCAGCAATCTTTGGTGGCCTTGCACTACTCCTTTAGGTAGTGATGGATTCTATCCCCTAACGGGTCTGAAGGCTGGTCAAAATCTTGGTCCAGGCTTGGACTGCACCTGTTGCACTGCTTTTGGTTGATTGCATTCATGCTGTTGAGTGCAAGTGGAAAGTTGTTGCTGTTGCGGTAGTAAGGATGGTATCCAGTATTGCCGAACTTGCCGGAAGGGGCATTTCTGGAAATATGGTCTATTAAAAATGTAGAAGTTATGCCTTTCAGAAGACTGCTGTTCCAGTCCCATGGAGAGGGACTGCACTGCTACATGCTGTTCTTTTATTTAAGCCTTTGTTTCTCTGAGCTATTCTCCAAAAAGGTTATCACTCAGGCAGGATATATCCACTAACCTCTCATGGACATCCTTGTGTAGGGTACTGGCTCTCAACCAAGCTATGTGGTGACTTGTAATGGAGTTTGATGAAGAGCGTGAGGTGGTATCAAACACCTCGTAGACAGATTGAAGAAGATGGTATTTAAACTCTTCACCATCCAATTGTGGCTGAAGGTATGTGATTCTGGCATCACTGGCTGAAAGAAAAGACTTCAGCTTTTGTATACTGTTGCGATTCCGGGATGGCCCCGGAATCGGCACTCACCTCACCTCGGTCCCGGGTCCGTCTCCCGTTCCCCTGGGCTGCAGGGACCCCGGCCGCAGCGTCCCCAGCGCGTGGCAACGTCTCCCGGGCCTGCAGGGCCCTCTGGCACCGCGCTCCGGCCTCCCCCTCTCTGCCGGCGTTCCCTGCGGCTGGCTCCGCCCCCTTAGGCGCGCGCGTGCATTCCTGCCCTGCCTTTAAAGGGCCCAGCGCGGGAGAAGCCCTAATCAGCCATAGATGACGTCAGACGCTGCAGGCCTACTTAAGCCCTGCAGCTGCAGCCATTCCTTGCCTTGCAACGAGGTTCCCAGGTTTTCCTGTATCCAGTTGCTGCGTTCCTGCTTCTTGTCTCCTGCTTGGCTCCTGACCCCGGATTGGCTTGCGTTGATTCTTAGCTTCTGACCCCGGACTGGCTTACGGTAATTCTCTGGCTTCTGACCCCGGACTGGCCTTACGTTGATTCTCTGGCTTCTGACCCCGGACCGGCTTACGTTGATTCTCTGGCTTCTGACCCCGGACCGGCTTACGTTGATTCTCTGGCTCCTGACCTTGGACTGGCTTATGGTGATCCATTGGTTCCCGACTCTGGACTGGCGAGCGACGACTCTTCGGCACTCAACCTTGGACTTCTTCTGACATGGCCCCCGCGGGCCCTCCTAAGTCCCAGCGGCCGGGTTCCTACGGGCTCCTCCTGGGGGACTCCGGCTTCCAGGGTGAATCTCCTAAGTCCCAGCGGCCGAACTCCTACGAGCTCCTCTCGGGGGAGGATCGGCTTCCAGGGCGAAGATCTTCTCACCACAGTGCCACCGCCACCATCTCCTGCTTCCTCGCCAAAGCCCTTGGTCGCATAGGGCTCCCAGGGTTCCACCTTCGGCCAGCCACCAGCCTGTCCTTGCCGCCTCCCGGCCAGGGCCACTGCTGCAACCATCTTCAGCAATCCATCCTCTGGCTCCGACCGGCCCAGGGTCCACGAATCCAACAGTATACAAGTGTGTAAGTACTGTACCCTGTAGAATTGATGAGCAGTGAACCATGCATTAAGGATGGAGCTTTGAAACATCTTTTTGCCAAAATAGCCTGGTATCTTTCCCTGCTGATTCCACTACTACTGATTGTTGAGTCAATAGGCCAAAAAGTGGAGATTATTTAATTATGATCTTTAAGTCCAGTTTCCTTACTTCTGCGGCCCAAGAAATGGGATTTTTCCACATACTCATTTGTAAATCTTGCAGGATATGGTCCATTGGAGCTTGTGGAACCTGGAAGAGGCCCAAGATGTCTGCATGAGGATTTCGTCCTTATGTACGTTACTCTGAGGACTTTTTCCTAATTTGACCAGAAACCTGGAGTAGAAAGGAGGATATGGAGAGGGGTCAGAGGAAATTTCCCGTTGATACCTCTTTGGAGCCTAGAGGTGAGGAACACTGATCCAGGATTCCAATGATGAAGCTGATGATTGAGGATGGGTCCTTGGTTGCCTTGAAGGAGTGTACTCTTGGTACACATTCTCAGAGTGGCTAGAGGCTGCTGCATTGAAAGCCATGGGCTGGAAGCACCTTGCAGGGGATCTGATAGAGAATCCACATGCATTGAGGATGTTGGGATGCCCTCTTATAGAAATAGAGATGACATTTTGGAAACAAAAGGTGTATGGTACCTTTCTTATCCTTACCTATTAATGAGATAAATAAATCTTTCACTGACTCCCACTATTTGGTCAAGTGGCTGACATGCCCTCTGATCTAGTGTGGGTAGTGGAACATCTTCTGAAATTAGAATGGAATTTTATACACCTTCTGGACTTTGTAGAATTTGTACTAGGGGCCAATTGGAAATAAGAAGCACCAGAAAGCAAATAGGATCTAGTGTTTTTGAAGGCAGATCCTGTGACAGTAATTTTGTTGGGAAGAGTGTTCTAGTAATCAGAGGTGCAAGAGGGATCTTGTCCCCTTCTGCTCTTTTGAGGACTGTGATCTGATCAGCATATAGCTAAGTAGGAAGATGTGTGGTACTATTGATGCTTCCAGTGGTTATTGGGTAAAAGCATTGAAAATTGATGGGCTCAATGCATTGGCACATAAGTCCAGGGCCTTATGTGCCAATGGTTCCAGGGTCTTATGCTTCAATGGTGCTGAGGCAGTCTTGTGCTTAGATGGTGCTAATGAATTTGTGTGTTGAAGGTGCTAATAGAGTTTTGTGTGCCAACGGCACCCATGGGGCTCTATGCATCAATGGTACCAATGCACTATGCATTGACAGTGCTGGAACATTTGAGCCTCTGTGGTTTTTTGGCTCTGGTGGTTCTGCAGAGTGCATAAGAGCTGTGTTTACTCAACTGAGGATTTGGCCTGTTCAGCCGATAGGGGAGATATTTGGAGGAGCTAGTGCTCAACTTTATTCTCAGTGAGGCAGACAGGCTACGTTTTTGGAAGAGGATCAACTGCAATCTTTCCAAGACTTATACAGTTCCTCCATTTACCAGACACTGGACCTTTTTGTTCGCAGGGAGATCTGTCCATAATTATAATAATTGGCTTGGTCGTGGTCTGGACTCAGGAGTGCCATAAATACAGTCCTTAAACCCATTTACTGTGGCCTTTTTCTTTGTAGACATTCTGAAGAAAATTGTTGTTTTGTTTTTTTAAAAAGGTAGCACTGAAAAGTGCTGTTTGAGGGCTGCTGAGGCAGTGAAGCAACTTTAAAGATAAAAGTTTTGAAAAACTTTCAGAAAAGCAGAGATAGAAGGTACACATTTATGCTAGTGCTCAAATGAAAAAAGACCGAAGGGGCTCATCAGACAACGCCCAAGCGGGAATTCCTGCACATGCTTAATATAACAAAAAGCTCTACTAGATATGAGAGAGAGAAGTCTCTTCAGTGCCACTGGATGACATCAGCACATGTTATGGCTTATTCAGCCTTGCGTATCAATGGAAAATGTAGATTACACTAAGATACAAACTGGATGGGAAACACTTTGTAAAGGCTGATCATTCTTACTATAATCCACTCCCCCCACAAGGTAATGCTCTCAATTTTCTTGCTATTGCAACCTTTATACACTTTTCTATGTATTTATTGAACTGCATTGCTGTCACACCTACAGCATCATGGCCTTGTGGTGTCCTTCAGGGGCCCAGCTGCAAGATATGAGTGGAAAGGTACTGGCACCAAGCTTTCCTGAGTGGCAGGTATAGAAAGGGACTTACTGAGGTCATGTAGAGGGTCCCTCAGTCCCCTAAATCAAATTCATAAAGGCTTTTGATGAAGAACAGAGATTGAATCATGTATCTACTCCCAAAAGAGCAAATAAACACTACCCTGAAGAATTTAAAAGTACAGATTTGCTGATAGCATCAGTAGTACAATGATCTGATTTGCCTATATCATGTCTGTCAACCGGAATATTCAGTATGTCTTTAACAGGATGTGAGAGAGTGCCCCTAGTGTTCCCCTATTTACCTGTACAGGACCAGACTAGATGCCTAGTCCACCTTAAATCTCCTAAGGAGAGTATGCTCTCTGGGTGGGATCCTGCAGGGCAGGGGGAACTCAGAGGGTGTGACCAGAGACGGGGAAATAATGGTCTGAGCCTAATTAGATCTGCAAACCAGGCCCAGGTCTCCAGGAGGAGGCAGCTCCTGTTGAGTAATGCTGTCCAAACATTGAGCTGAGACAAAGCTATGTGAGTTCTGAGGGAAGCAGTATAAACTGTGAGTAGAGAGAGTACACTGTCTGAAGGTAAAGGCAGTGTACTGTTGTGTATATGATTGAAGCAGTGAATAAAGATCTAATGTTTTAAGAAAGGCTAGAGTCAGATTAGTTTATATCTCAGGCCTGTGGGAATCACTACTCGTTCCCACACAGGGCTTCTTTGTACTGGGCAGGTGGCTCATTTCCTTCCTCTTTTGAGATTGGCTGTATAGATCTGATCCATACCATTTTCAAGGTCATCATGTGGCTCTATATATTTGCAGTATTTGCTAGAAAAGGTCCAATTGCCTAATCTGATTGCCAAATTCAGTCTTCTCCAGAGGATCCAGCTGAGATCTGTTGAATCATCTCCCTTAAATCTACCTGCTGCTCTATGTAAGATTCAAAATAAAGCAAACATGACAAAGTCAGAATTTACAGCCCAAAGAAATATATGCTGCCCTGAAAGTATTGAAATAACTGGTGTTAAAAGTTTTAAGAAAAAAAAGTATTAGCCTTTGGATCTAGTGAGTCTCAAGGCTCTGTAGGGATTGATTAAGAAGTAATTTAAATAGAAGAGAGAGGAATTATTCAGGTGCCTCTCCAGAGACATATATACCTGTGCTTGTGACCAGAGAAGTTTAATTTTTAATTGGTAGCCATAATATAGATTGATTTCTTGCTGACATTGTTCTCTTTTCTCCTATATTTCCTGTTGTTGCATGTTTTGAAATCTCCATTTAATCCAGCTAGTATTTTAGACTCTTGGCTAGTGTATGGAAATAACTGTGTTTGTAATATATAGAAAAAGGATGCTATCTGTAGGACCTGTTGGTTCTCTCCCACCCTGCCCCACTCCCACTCACCCCTAGGTTTTTTCTTCCTAAATAGTTCTTGTAAGGACTTGGTTAAGTGAATAATAAGACTAAAGTTCCAATCTAACAGCTTGTATAATAGTCACTATTAGCAGAATGGGCTTTTATTCAGTATAGCATTTGTGGTGCTTATGTCCCATGCCTACCATTTGGAGCCTTAAGGGTTGTCCAATTTGTTTTCAGCTGTCTGCAATGAAAAGCAGGTGATGCATTTGAAGAGGAATTGTTCATATTTCAAAAAACCTTCCCTATCTTGATGCAATGTCATAAAAGAAAGCTGCTTCTTCTGGGAGACTCGATCATCAGAGGAACCAATTTGGCAACTCAATTTGATGGGGACACAATGGTCAAATGCATTCCAGGATGCTCAACTAATTGCAGGTGGTCATGCAATTATAGAAGAAAGTAAGAACACTGATATCAATGTTATCATCTGGAACCAATGACCTCACTATAAACGGTTTCCACAAGGGTACAGGAAATTTTCCAAAATCTAGGGGAGAAAATTAGACACATGCCAAAGACTATTGCCTTTTCAGAAGTACTACCAGACAGTTCATGGAAAAGGAAAGGAAAGATTATTCCATATAGATAATTTCAATATCTGGCTCAAAACCTGGTGTAAGGAAAATGGTTTTGGAAACATTGGAAGCTGAAGCCATCTATGGAGCAATAAAAGATTATATGGTAAGGATGGCCTATATTTGTCTGTGGCAGGAAAGAAGATGCTTAGTGAAAAATGCAGATCATACATTATCAAGAATTTAAACTAGGAATGGGGGGTGGTAGGAGGTGGCCAGTGAAACTGGAATGTCACCCCCCATGTGGAAAGAGAAAGTAACAAAATCAATCAGTTAAAAAAAAAACAGAGAAGGTGACTTGGAAGAACAGCTGGAAAGCTATGACCACAGATGCTCATAGTTTGAGCAATAAAATCCTGGACCTACAGCCCCTAATGGTAGAGGCGGATTTGGACATTGTTGCTGCTAAGAGACATGGTTCACTGAGTCCTCATGATTGGGGATGTGGCCATCCCGGGCTATAACTTGTTAAGGAAGGACAGAGAGGACATAAAAGGGGGAGGAGTAGATCTTTATGTCAAAAACAATATCCAAGCATCTGAATTACAAGGGACATAGGGTAAAGAAGAAGCATTGTGGACTGTCCTGAAAAGGGAAGATGGTGTGCTTCCATTTTTACTGGTGTGATTTATAGGCCTCCAACACAAAAGGATGAACTGGACAGAGACCTGACTGAGGACATCCAAAAGTTGGGAAAGAAGGGAGACGTATTGCACGTTGGAGATTTTAATCTTTAAGATACAAATTGGAACATCCCTTCTGCGGAATCTGCAAAAAGTAGAGAGATAGTGGATGCCCTACAAGGGGCTCTGCTCAAACAAGTGGTAATGGAGCCCATGAGGGAGGGTGTGATTCTCGATCTAGTGCTCACTAATGGGGATAATGTCTTTATTGTTCGGGTAGAGGCTCATCTGAGCACCAGTGAACATCAGACAGTATGGTTCGATATCGCAAATAGGATACAGAGAAGACACAAAGACCCAAGTTTTGAATTTCACAAATACGGACTTTGTCAAAATGGGGATGTACCAGGAAAAAGAACTGGAAGACTGGGAGAAAGTAGGTGAGGTGGAACAACAGTGAGCCAAATTAAATGGAGCTATTACAAAGGCAACAAATCTGTATGTTAGGAAAGTAAAGAAGAGTAAGAGGAAAAAGAACTGATCTGATTCTCTAAGGAGGGAGCTGAAAAAATTAAGGCAAAAAGAACAGGATTCGAGAAGTATAAAGGATCTCAAAAAAAGGAACACAAGGAAGAATATCTGTTAAAAATAAGGGAAACAAAGAAAGAAATCAGGAAAGCAAAAAGTCAAGCGGAAGAAAGAAATGCCAAAGAGATAAAGAGAGGAGACATAGCATTTTTCAGATATATCAGAGAAAGAAGGGAGGCCCGAAGTGGTATAGTAAAATTGAAAGTTGACAAGGAACACTGTGTGGAGAGAGATGAAGAAATGGCAGAAATATTAAACAAATACTTCAGTTCAGTGTACAGTAAAGAAGACCCTGGAGGAGGACCGTTGCTGGTTGACAAGAACGTAGATGGAGATGGGGTAGATGAAACTCCGTTTACAGAGCTAGGAAAACTGAAAGTGGCAAGACCATGGCACTGGATTAGGTTTAACCCAGAATAGAGATGTACTGGCTGGTCCGCTGCATGACCTGTTCACTAGATCCCTGGAAATCGGAGTGGTGCCGAGTGATTGGAGAAGAGCGGTGGTGGTCCTGCTTCACAAGAGTGGAAGCAGAGAGGAAGCTGGAATCTACAGGCCAGTTAGCTTCACCTCAGTGAAGGGAAAATTAATGGTTAGGATTCGTGGGTTTCGTGGACCCTTGGCCTGAGGAGGAAGTTGATGCTACCTGAAGGGTAGGGCCCCACAGGTCCCTCACCGTCAGGAGGCAAGGTCAGCTGCAGCAGGGACATGACTATAGATCAGTAGAGAGAGGATGTCCTGCGTCACTACCACGTGATCGCAGTACTAGGCAGGACTGAAGATACGATGTACCAGAGAAGGAACCTCCAATGCAGAGGTGCGCTAGGCAGGACCCGAGGAGCGGAGAGCGTGGAGACGGGATCTCTGAAGACTGTCCCGAGAGGCGGGACAGCATAGAAACAGAGTCTCTGGTGTGATGACGAAGGGGCTGCCCCGAAGAGCAGGGAAGTGCAGAGTCAAGTCTCTGATGTAGTGACATAGACTGCCCCAAGGAGCGGGGAAGCATAGAGTAACGCCACTGGTATTTATTTTTATTTATTTATTTATTTATGGTTTTTATATACCGGAAGTTCCTGTATAATATACATATCACTCCGGTTCACAGATAACAGAGATAACTATCGCCGGGATGGCGGTTTACATGGAACATATCGAACAGTAAATCTATTATAAAGTAGAATACAAACTAAGATCTACTAAGAACACATAAATAAAGCAAATAAACATTACAAAATTGCTGTGGGATGGGAGGGTTGTTGTATAATGATGTAGAGTCTGCCCCGAGGAGAGGGGAAGTGTAGAGTCAAAGTCTCTGGTGAAGTGACATAGAGGCTACCCCGAGGAGCGGGGAAGCTTAAAATCAAAGTCTTCGGTGTGGTAATGTAGAGACTGCCCCGAGGAGAGGGGAAGTGTAGAGATGGGATCTCTGATAGGCAGTGCTGAGGCTACCCTGAGGAGCGGAGAAACGAGCCGGCAGGAGCTCTGGTGAGGAGCTCAGGAGCTACCCCGAGGAACGGGGAAGCCTGGAGACCAGGTCTTCTGAAAGGAAGTGCAAGCAGGCCCCCAAGGAGCGGGTACCCGAGCCAGAGTCCAGATCAGAAGGTGGAGATCCAAGGCAGGAACCACAGGTCTGGAGAGTCAGGACCAAGCACCAGTGAGATGAAGGAACTTGTTGCCAAGTCAGTTTGCATAGGCCAAAGGAGGTGCTTAAATATCCCAAGGTAATGATGTTATCAGTCGGGGATGGCCCAGGGGTTCCCGCCATTGGCCCTTTACATAGAGAACAGATGACGCGCACGTGCACCTAGGAAGGCCCAGAGTCGGAGTGTGGGCCAGTGGTGGTCCATATGGCGGGAGACTCCACAGAGTCCATGGCCATGGCCTTGGCAACCTGTTGCGCCGGAAGGTGGACCCTTGACTTAGTACAGGATTGGTAGGCTCCCTTGTGGACCCAGACAGCACCTGCCACCAGAAGGCGGAGCACAAGAGGAGACAGAGGCTAGCTGGAGCTTCACCAATAGTAATCCGGGGTTCCCTCGGATTGAGCCCTTGGTTACCCAGGCCGCCTGGTCTTAAGTGGGCCTCACAGGATCTCCTTGAGAGAAAGTTCAAAGGAGTGCCTACCATGATCAAGGGTGCGTGGTCGATGTTCAGGCTAGAAGTCTGAGGTGCCAGAGAAGGCCAGAATAAAGTCTTGAATGCAAGGATCAATGCCAGAATCAAGGTTGCGTAGTCAGCCAAAGCAGGGGTCAATACCAGAAGTCAGTCCGAGAATAGTCAGCCAAGCAAGGGTCAAGTTCCAGGCAGCAGTCAGACGTGGTCAGTGGTCAGGCAGAGGTCAGTTCCAGGCAATGTGCAGACATAGTCAGTGGACAGGTAGAGGTCAGTTCCAGGCAGCGTGCAGATGTGGTTGAGGAAACAGGCAAAGGTCAAATCCAGTCAGCGATCAACTTGGTCAAGAACAGGCAGAGGCCAGTACCGAGAAGACAGTCTGAGAGGTACTACCTGGGGAGACGAAAGAACAGGAGGATGCTGGAACAGAAGAACTGGAACAAGACTGGACAGGACTGGAACAAGACTGGAACAAGGTTGGAATGAGACTGGAACAAACGCTGGAAACGCAGAGGCAAAATAGAAATCACAGCATGATCGACCCGATTGCCATGGCAAGGAAGTGAAGGCAGGCACTTCCTTTTGAACAGCGTTCAATCAAGGCACTCCGCGGAGCTGGGATCCGCCCCTGGCACTTTAAGGAGCTGGGCGGTCTGCGCGCGCGTGCCTAGGGTAGAGCCGATGCCACGGAGGATCCCGAGCCCCGCCGTGAGACCTGGCTGGAGGTGGAAGGCCCGGCGACCGCTGCGGCGGAATGCCAAGGCCTGGCTGAGCTTGCTGCAGTAGCAAGGGAGGACGTCCTGGAACCCGTGGGAATCTTGATGGGGTGAGTAGGCCTGGACGTGGGCCGAGCGTGGACGGGACGCGCAACATTTGCAGTATGTTGTTTACCTTTTGACTACTTAAGGTACACGTGTTTATCTCATACATGCCCTCAGAGAACCCCCAAATGCCTCTTTTTTGTGAGCTAAGTTTGTGGATGTTATGATAGTACACACATACTTTCAGACAGCGGAAAATCCATTTGCCTATGCTAATTCCATTTCTACCTGTATAAAAGGCAACTAAGTCTTTGAAAATTTAGTCCAATATCTCATTCTGTCTCTGTTTAGCCAGCTGAGTGTGCAGCAGTGGTAGGGTTGCTACCTCATCCAGATCAACCCAAACAGACTTATCTAGTTCTGGATTCTACCCCATTGACTGCATGGAGTTATAGTTCTGATTTCTCCAAGAAAAGCAGGAACTACATCTGCCATGGGGCAGAACCAACATTGTTTGGATTGACCTGGTTAAGATTGCATCTCTGATATCAATATTGACTCTTCCCCACTTTGAAAGCTGCATTAAAATCACAAATTATGCTGCCAGACCCTCCAGCCTAAAATTTGTTTCATATTTGGATTTTTGGGGGTGCAAGAAAAGCAAGCTTGCTAACCGTAAACGGTGTTTTCTGTAGATAGTAGGAAGAATTAGCTATAACATGTAATGATGTCATCCAGCAGCACTAAATGGACCTCTCTCTCATAGCTAGTACAGCTTTTTGCTCTAGTGAGCATGTGCAGGAATTCCCATTCAGGTGTTGTCTTGTGAGCTCCTTCAGTCAACTTAAGAGGTAAATCTAGCTAGGTAGTTGACTCTTATGGAGGCGGGTGAGTATTTAGTATGGCTAATTCATCCTGCTATCAATGCAAAATACCAATTATGGTAAGTAAATATGCTTTTCCTATTGATAAGAAGAGCTGAATTAGCCATAACATGTCCCAAGCTGAGGGTTGCAGCAGACCATTTACTTAATATGCAACCTGGCCCCCACCATATAGAATAGGTGAACAGGTTATGCAAAACTCTTGTCCAAATGTACTGACAGTCTTTGAGAGATTATCCAGACAGTAATGGGACATAAAGGTGTCTACTGATGATCATGTTGCAGCTTTGTAAATGTCTCCAAGAGGCACAGATCACAGATGAGCTGCCAATGCAGCCAAGGTAGTAACTTGATGAGCCTTGATGGAGTCTGTAATTTGAATGCCTGCTAAGTTATAGCAGTGCACAGTGCAGTTTGCTAGCCAGTTGAACAATGTACATTTGGCCATTGCTATGCTCAGTCTGTTGAGGACCATTAGAGATGAATATTTGGGAAGTCTGACAATGAGGCTGCATTCTTTTGTAGTAAGCAAAGCTCTTTACAGTCCAAGGTATGAAGAGCTTTCTCACCTTCATGTGTATGTGGCCTCAGGAAGAACATGGGCAGCATGATGGCTTGATTAATATGGAAAGCTGACACAATCTTTGGTAGAAACTTTGGATAGGTGCAGAGCACCACTCTATTCTGGAAGATTTGCATATAAGGAGGATAATGAACTAAAACCCGAAGTTCGCCGATTCTTCTGGCTGATGTCACTGCTACAAAGAATATTACTTTCCATATTATAAATGAGAGAAGCTGTTCTCCAATGATTCAAAGGGTGGCTTCATCAGCTGGGCAAGGACCATGTTCAGATCCCATGGAATGGGAGGTTTTAGTACTAATGGTATGCCACAAGCCTTTCATGAACTTGAATACTAATGGATTAGTGGAGATATGCTTACCCTTGGTTTGTAAATGGTCATCTGCTATGGCACTGAAATGCACTCTTACTGATAAGGTGACAAGGCCTGAATCATAAAGCGAGAGTAGATAAATCAGTAACTCTTTTGGTTTGCATGCGACTGGATCTAAGTAGTCGCATTGACATCATGTGACAAACCTTTTCCACTCAAATCCATAAGCTCTTCTAGTTGAGGTTTTAAGGCAGACACTATTATATTCTCAACTTCTTTGGGTAAGGGACAATTCTTTTATCATTGAGCATTCAACATCCAGGCCATCAGGTTGAGGGAAGGTTCAGGTGAAACAGACTTCCCTCTTCTTGAGTTAGCAAGTATGGATTTGACCCAAGAGGAATCAGAGGATGGCTGAAGAACTGAACTAGATATACAACCAGACTTGTCTGGGCCATAAGAATTAGATGGGCCCAGTCCTTCAGTATTTTTTGCACTGTCTTGGCTTTTAGCAGAATCGGTAGAAAAGCATACATGAGATCTGCATCCCAGTCAAGCAGAAAAGCATCTTAAGCACATCTGCTGGGCAGAATGAAGCAAAACCTTTCTGTTTTTCTGATTTGCTCTAATGCATATAGGTCAGTTGCTGAAAATCTACAGAGATTGCTGTTGATTGCTGAAGAGACCATTCATGTGGATGAAAGATTCTGTTGAGGCCATCTGCCAATGTATTGGAGATTCTGGGAAGGTAGGTTGCTTGCAGTACAGCTTGATGTTTGCATTAATACTCCCATATTTTTATCGCTTCTTGGCACAGAGTCCAAGATCCTGTGCCTCTTTGTTTGCTCATGTAGAACATGGCATGTTTGAATGAGAATGCTCTTCCCTTAAAGCTAGTGAGTAAAAGTTGTTAGCGCATATCTTATGGCTCTCAATTTGAGGAAATTCATCTGGAATTATTTCTCCTGGAATGATCATAATCCCTTGAGCTCAAAAATGGCCTGTGCGCCCCACAACCCTTTGTGGAAGCATCCATTGCTAAGATTACTTGGTAAGGTGCTACTCTCAGTGGTACTCCTTCCAGTAGAATGAAGGGGTCTACCCACCAACTCAATTTGTGTTTCATTAGGGGCTGAGTTAATTAGTCTCATTGGAAATAAAGGCTCCACTGTAGAAGACATATGTGTAGGCAGGTCAACGATACTACATCAATTGCTGCCACCATGTGACTGAGAACAACCAGTATTTCTCTTGCAGTTGACTGATCTGTGTTCAGCAGTCTGTGAGCCAATGCCCTGAGAGTTTTCTCGTGATCTGAAAGAAGAAAAGCTCTCTTCTGCAGAGAATCTATCCATGCCTCAATGAATTTCATTTTTTGGGAGGTAATCAGAGTAGATTTCTTGAAATTTACAAGGAAGCCAAATGACTATAGGCGACATATTGATTTCTTCAGGAAGGCAAGAATGCCTTCTTAGGAATTAACAGCCAAAATCTGGATGCCCTGGCGACGTTGATGCACTACTGCTACAGTTAGGCATTTGGTGAAGACCCACAGTATGGCTGAGAGGTTGAAGAGAAGTATTTCTACTGTTAGTGAAAAGAATCCAGCATAAAGTACAAGTATTTCCAATTGGAGGGGTGGAAAGGAATGTGAGCATAAGCATTTCTTAGATCGAGAGCACATATCCACTCCCCCTTCAGGATGAAGGAGAGAATTGTGTGGAAGGAGTTCATTTTGAATTTCTCCTGGAGTATATATTTGTTCAGGCTTCTTAAATCCAGGTCTAGTCTTGGTCCCCTAGATTTCTTGGAGATGGGGAAAACTGGTTCTATTGCCCATTATTTGAGGAGTGATTCCACTTCTTGGTGGAGGTGCATCAAGTGAGACTGAGCGAGATGAAGACTGAATGTTGAGGAAGTGTGAGATGCCAGGAAAAACACAAGAGGTAACCAGACTCCGCAGTCTTGAGAACCCAGCAATCTTTGGTGGCCTTGCACTACTCCTTTAGGTAGTGATGGATTCTATCCCCTAACGGGTCTGAAGGCTGGTCAAAATCTTGGTCCAGGCTTGGACTGCACCTGTTGCACTGCTTTTGGTTGATTGCATTCATGCTGTTGAGTGCAAGTGGAAAGTTGTTGCTGTTGCGGTAGTAAGGATGGTATCCAGTATTGCCGAACTTGCCGGAAGGGGCATTTCTGGAAATATGGTCTATTAAAAATGTAGAAGTTATGCCTTTCAGAAGACTGCTGTTCCAGTCCCATGGAGAGGGACTGCACTGCTACATGCTGTTCTTTTATTTAAGCCTCTGTTTCTCTGAGCTATTCTCCAAAAAGGTTATCACTCAGGCAGGATATATCCACTAACCTCTCATGGACATCCTTGTGTAGGGTACTGGCTCTCAACCAAGCTATGTGGTGACTTGTAATGGAGTTTGATGAAGAGCGTGAGGTGGTATCAAACACCTCGTAGACAGATTGAAGAAGATGGTATTTAAACTCTTCACCATCCAATTGTGGCTGAAGGTATGTGATTCTGGCATCACTGGCTGAAAGAAAAGACTTCAGCTTTTGTATACTGTTGCGATTCCGGGACGGCCCCGGAATCGGCACTCACCTCACCTCGGTCCCGGGTCCGTCTCCCGTTCCCCTGGGCTGCAGGGACCCCGGCCGCAGCGTCCCCAGCGCGTGGCAACGTCTCCCGGGCCTGCAGGGCCCTCTGGCGCCGCGCTCCGGCCTCCCTCTCTCTGCCGGCGTTCCCTGCGGCTGGCTCCGCCCCCTTAGGCGCGCGCACGCATTCCTGCCCTGCCTTTAAAGGGCCCAGCGCAGGAGAAGCCCTAATCAGCCATAGATGACGTCAGACGCTGCAGGCCTACTTAAGCCCTGCAGCTGCAGCCATTCCTTGCCTTGCAACGAGGTTCCCAGGTTTTCCTGTATCCAGTTGCTGCGTTCCTGCTTCTTGTCTCCTGCTTGGCTCCTGACCCCGGATTGGCTTGCGTTGATTCTTAGCTTCTGACCCCGGACTGGCTTACGGTAATTCTCTGGCTTCTGACCCCGGACCGGCTTACGTTGATTCTCTGGCTTCTGACCCCGGACCGGCTTACGTTGATTCTCTGGCTTCTGACCCCGGACCGGCTTACGTTGATTCTCTGGCTCCTGACCTTGGACTGGCTTATGGTGATCCATTGGTTCCCGACTCTGGACTGGCGAGCGACGACTCTTCGGCACTCAACCTTGGACTTCTTCTGACCAGGCCCCCGCGGGCCCTCCTAAGTCCCAGCGGCCGGGTTCCTACGGGTTCCTCCTGGGGGGACTCCGGCTTCCAGGGTGAATCTCCTAAGTCCCAGCGGCCGAACTCCTACGAGCTCCTCTCGGGGGAGGATCGGCTTCCAGGGCGAAGATCTTCTCACCACAGTGCCACCGCCACCATCTCCTGCTTCCTCGCCAAAGCCCTTGGTCGCATAGGGCTCCCAGGGTTCCACCTTCGGCCAGCCACCAGCCTGTCCTTGCCGCCTCCCGGCCAGGGCCACTGCTGCAACCATCTTCAGCAATCCATCCTCTGGCTCCGACCGGCCCAAGGGTCCACGAATCCAACAGTATACGATTGTGTAAGTACTGTACCCTGTAGAATTGATGAGCAGTGAACCATGCATTAAGGATGGAGCTTTGAAACATCTTTTTGCCAAAATAGCCTGGTATCTTTCCCTGCTGATTCCACTACTACTGATTGTTGAGTCAATAGGCCAAAAAGTGGAGATTATTTAATTATGATCTTTAAGTCCAGTTTCCTTACTTCTGCGGCCCAAGAAATGGGATTTTTCCACATACTCATTTGTAAATCTTGCAGGATATGGTCCATTGGAGCTTGTGGAACCTGGAAGAGGCCCAAGATGTCTGCATGAGGATTTCGTCCTTATGTACGTTACTCTGAGGACTTTTCCTAATTTGACCAGAAACCTGGAGTAGGAAAGGAGGATATGGAGAGGGGTCAGAGGAAATTCCCGTTGATACCTCTTTGGAGCCTAGAGGTGAGGAACACTGATCCAGGATTCCAATGATGAAGCTGATGATTGAGGATGGGTCCTTGGTTGCCTTGAAGGAGTGTACTCTTGGTACACATTCTCAGAGTGGCTAGAGGCTGCTGCATATGAAAGCCATGGGCTGGAAGCACCTTGCAGGGGATCTGATAGAGAATCCACATGCATTGAGGATGTTGGGATGCCCTCTTATAGAAATAGAGATGACATTTTGGAAACAAAAGGTTGTATGGTACCTTTCTTATCCTTACCTATTAATGAGATAAATAAATCTTTCACTGACTCCACTATTTGGTCAAGTGGCTGACATGCCCTCTGATCTAGTGTGGGTAGTGGAACATCTTCTGAAATTAGAATGGAATTTTATACACCTTCTGGACTTTGTAGAATTTGTACTAGGGGCCAATTGGAAATAAGAAGCACCAGAAAGCAAATAGGATCTAGTGTTTTTGAAGGCAGATCCTGTGACAGTAATTTTGTTGGGAAGAGTGTTCTAGTAATCAGAGGTGCAAGAGGGATCTTGTCCCCTTCTGCTCTTTTGAGGACTGTGATCTGATCAGCATATAGCTAAGTAGGAAGATGTGTGGTACTATTGATGCTTCCAGTGGTTTATTGGGTAAAAGCATTGAAAATTGATGGGCTCAATGCATTGGCACATAAGTCCAGGGCCTTATGTGCCAATGGTTCCAGGGTCTTATGCTTCAATGGTGCTGAGGCAGTCTTGTGCTTAGATGGTGCTAATGAATTTGTGTGTTGAAGGTGCTAATAGAGTTTTGTGTGCCAACGGCACCCATGGGGCTCTATGCATCAATGGTACCAATGCACTATGCATTGACAGTGCTGGAACATTTGAGCCTCTGTGGTTTTTTGGCTCTGGTGGTTCTGCAGAGTGCATAAGAGCTGTGTTTACTCAACTGAGGATTTGGCCTGTTCAGCCGATAGGGGAGATATTTTGGAGGAGCTAGTGCTCAACTTTATTCTCAGTGAGGCAGACAAGGCTACGTTTTTGGAAGAGGATCAACTGCAATCTTTCCAAGACTTATACAGTTCCTCCATTTACCAGACACTGGACCTTTTTGTTCGCAGGGAGATCTGTCCATAATTATAATAATTGGCTTGGTCGTGGTCTGGACTCAGGAAGTGCCATAAATACAGTCCTTAAACCCATTTACTGTGGCCTTTTTCTTTGTAGACATTCTGAAGAAAAATTGTTGTTTTGTTTTTTTAAAAAGGTAGCACTGAAAAGTGCTGTTTGAGGGCTGCTGAGGCAGTGAAGCAACTTTAAAGATAAAAGTTTTGAAAAACTTTCAGAAAAGCAGAGATAGAAGGTACACATTTATGCTAGTGCTCAAATGAAAAAAGACCGAAGGGGCTCATCAGACAACGCCCAAGCGGGAATTCCTGCACATGCTTAATATAACAAAAAGCTCTACTAGATATGAGAGAGAGAAGTCTCTTCAGTGCCACTGGATGACATCAGCACATGTTATGGCTTATTCAGCCTTGCGTATCAATGGAAAATGTAGATTACACTAAGATACAAACTGGATGGGAAACACTTTGTAAAGGCTGATCATTCTTACTATAATCCACTCCCCCCACAAGGTAATGTTCTCAATTTTCTTGCTATTGCAACCTTTATACACTTTTCTATGTATTTATTGAACTGCATTGCTGTCACACCTACAGCATCATGGCCTTGTGGTGTCCTTCAGGGGCCCAGCTGCAAGATATGAGTGGAAAGGTACTGGCACCAAGCTTTCCTGAGTGGCAGGTATAGAAAGGGACTTACTGGGGTCATGTAGAGGGTCCCTCAGTCCCCTAAATCAAATTCATAAAGGCTTTTGATGAAGAACAGAGATTGAATCATGTATCTACTCCCAAAAGAGCAAATAAACACTACCCTGAAGAATTTAAAAGTACAGATTTGCTGATAGCATCAGTAGTACAATGATCTGATTTGCCTATATCATGTCTGTCACCGGAATATTCAGTATGTCTTTAACAGGATGTGAGAGAGTGCCCCTAGTGTTCCCCTATTTACCTGTACAGGACCAGACTAGATGCCTAGTCCACCTTAAATCTCCTAAGGAGAGTATGCTCTCTGGGTGGGATCCTGCAGGGCAGGGGGAACTCAGAGGGTGTGACCAGAGACTGGGAAATAATGGTCTGAGCCTAATTAGGATCTGCAAACCAGGCCCAGGTCTCCAGGAGGAAGGCAGCTCCTGTTGAGTAATGCTGTCCAAACATTGAGCTGAGACAAAGCT
This sequence comes from Rhinatrema bivittatum, assembly GCF_901001135.1. Lineage (NCBI taxonomy): Eukaryota > Metazoa > Chordata > Amphibia > Gymnophiona > Rhinatrematidae > Rhinatrema > Rhinatrema bivittatum. The sequence goes on along the minus strand of NC_042622.1, from coordinate 250,737,773 downwards.
ATGTGAGTTCTGAGGGAAGCAGTATAAACTGTGAGTAGAGAGAGTACACTGTCTGAAGGTAAAGGCAGTGTACTGTTGTGTATATGATTGAAGCAGTGAATAAAGATCTAATGTTTTAAGAAAGGCTAGAGTCAGATTAGTTTATATCTCAGGCCTGTGGGAATCACTACTCGTTCCCACACAGGGCTTCTTTGTACTGGGCAGGTGGCTCATTTCCTTCCTCTTTTGAGATTGGCTGTATAGATCTGATCCATACCATTTTCAAGGTCATCATGTGGCTCTATATATTTGCAGTATTTGCTAGAAAAGGTCCAATTGCCTAATCTGATTGCCAAATTCAGTCTTCTCCAGAGGATCCAGCTGAGATCTGTTGAATCATCTCCCTTAAATCTACCTGCTGCTCTATGTAAGATTCAAAATAAAGCAAACATGACAAAGTCAGAATTTACAGCCCAAAGAAATATATGCTGCCCTGAAAGTATTGAAATAACTGGTGTTAAAGTTTTAAGAAAAAAAAGTATTAGCCTTTGGATCTAGTGAGTCTCAAGGCTCTGTAGGGATTGATTAAGAAGTAATTTAAATAGAAGAGAGAGAATTATTCAGGTGCCTCTCCAGAGACATATATACCTGTGCTTGTGACCAGAGAAGTTTAATTTTTAATTTGGTAGCCATAATATAGATTGATTTCTTGCTGACATTGTTCTCTTTTCTCCTATATTTCCTGTTGTTGCATGTTTTGAAATCTCCATTTAATCCAGCTAGTATTTTAGACTCTTGGCTAGTGTATGGAAATAACTGTGTTTGTAATATATAGAAAAAGGGATGCTATCTGTAGGACCTGTTGGTTCTCTCCCACCCTGCCCCACTCCCACTCACCCCTAGGTTTTTTCTTCCTAAATAGTTCTTGTAAGGACTTGGTTAAGTGAATAATAAGACTAAAGTTCCAATCTAACAGCTTGTATAATAGTCACTATTAGCAGAATGGCTTTTATTCAGTATAGCATTTGTGGTGCTTATGTCCCATGGCCTACCATTTGGAGCCTTAAGGGTTGTCCAATTTGTTTTCAGCTGTCTGCAATGAAAAAGCAGGTGATGCATTTGAAGAGGAATTGTTCATATTTCAAAAAACCTTCCCTATCTTGATGCAATGTCATAAAAGAAAGCTGCTTCTTCTGGGAGACTCGATCATCAGAGGAACCAATTTGGCAACTCAATTTGATGGGGACACAATGGTCAAATGCATTCCAGGATGCTCAACTAATTGCAGGTGGTCATGCAATTATAGAAGAAAGTAAGAACACTGATATCAATGTTATCATCTGGAAACCAATGACCTCACTATAAACGGTTTCCACAAGGTACAGGAAATTTTCCAAAATCTAGGGGAGAAAATTAGACACATGCCAAAGACTATTGCCTTTTCAGAAGTACTACCAGACAGTTCATGGAAAAGGAAAGGAAAGATTATTCCATATAGATAATTTCAATATCTGGCTCAAAACCTGGTGTAAGGAAAATGGTTTTGGAAACATTGGAAGCTGAAGCCATCTATGGAGCAATAAAAGATTATATGGTAAGGATGGCCTATATTTGTCTGTGGCAGGAAAGAAGATGCTTAGTGAAAAATGCAGATCATACATTATCAAGAATTTAAACTAGGAAATGGGGGTGGTAGGAGGTGGCCAGTGAAACTGGAATGTCACCCCCCATGTGGAAAGAGAAAGTAACAAAATCAATCAGTTAAAAAAAAAACAGAGAAGGTGACTTGGAAGAACAGCTGGAAAGCTATGACCACAGATGCTCATAGTTTGAGCAATAAAATCCTGGACCTACAGCCCCTAATGATAGAGGCGGATTTGGACATTGTTGCTGCTAAAGAGACATGGTTCACTGAGTCTCATGATTGGGATGTGGCCATCCCGGGCTATAACTTGTTAAGGAAGGACAGAGAGGACATAAAAGGGGGAGGAGTAGATCTTTATGTCAAAACAATATCCAAGCATCTGAATTACAAGGGACATAGGGTAAAGAAGAAGCATTGTGGACTGTCCTGAAAAGGGAAGATGGTGTGCTTCCATTTTTACTGGTGTGATTTATAGGCCTCCAACACAAAAGGATGAACTGGACAGAGACCTGACTGAGGACATCCAAAAGTTGGGAAAGAAGGGAGAAGTATTGCACGTTGGAGATTTTAATCTTTAAGATACAAATTGGAACATCCCTTCTGCGGAATCTGCAAAAAGTAGAGAGATAGTGGATGCCCTGCAAGGGGCTCTGCTCAAACAAGTGGTAATGGAACCCACGAGGGAGGGTGTGATTCTCGATCTAGTGCTCACTAATGGGGATAATGTCTTTATTGTTCGGGTAGAGGCTCATCTGAGCACCAGTGAACATCAGACAGTATGGTTCGATATCGCAAATAGGATACAGAGAAGACACAAAGACCCAAGTTTTGAATTTCACAAATACAGACTTTGTCAAAATGGGGATGTACCAGGAAAAAGAACTGGAAGACTGGGAGAAAGTAGGTGAGGTGGAACAACAGTGAGCCAAATTAAATGGAGCTATTACAAAGGCAACAAATCTGTATGTTAGGAAAGTAAAGAAGAGTAAGAGGAAAAAGAACTGATCTGATTCTCTAAGGAGGTAGCTGAAAAAATTAAGGCAAAAAGAACAGGATTCGAGAAGTATAAAGGATCTCAAAAAAAGGAACACAAGGAAGAATATCTGTTAAAAATAAGGGAAACAAAGAAAGAAATCAGGAAAGCAAAAAGTCAAGCGGAAGAAAGAATTGCCAAAGAGATAAAGAGAGGAGACAAAGCATTTTTCAGATATATCAGAGAAAGAAGGGAGGCCCGAAGTGGTATAGTAAAATTGAAAGTTGACAAGGAACACTGTGTGGAGAGAGATGAAGAAATGGCAGAAATATTAAACAAATACTTCAGTTCAGTGTACAGTAAAGAAGACCCTGGAGGAGGACCGTTGCTGGTTGACAAGAACGTAGATGGAGATGGGGTAGATGAAACTCCGTTTACAGAGCTAAGAAAACTGAAAGTGGCAAGACCATGGCACTGGATTAGGTTTAACCCAGAATAGAGATGTACTGGCCGGTCCGCTGCATGACCTGTTCACTAGATCCCTGGAAATCGGAGTGGTGCCGAGTGATTGGAGAAGAGCGGTGGTGGTCCTGCTTCACAAGAGTGGAAGCAGAGAGGAAGCTGGAATCTACAGGCCAGTTAGCTTCACCTCAGTGAAGGGAAAATTAATGGTTAGGATTCGTGGGTTTCGTGGACCCTTGGCCTGAGGAGGAAGTTGATGCTACCTGAAGGGTAGGGCCCCACAGGTCCTCACCGTCAGGAGGCAAGGTCAGCTGCAGCAGGGACATGACTATAGATCAGTAGAGAGAGGATGTCCTGCGTCACTACCACGTGATCGCAGTACTAGGCAGGACTGAAGATACGATGTACCAGAGAAGGAACCTCCAATGCAGAGGTGCGCTAGGCAGGACCCGAGGAGCGGAGAGCGTGGAGACGGGATCTCTGAAGACTGTCCCGAGAGGCGGGACAGCATAGAAACAGAGTCTCTGGTGTGATGACGAAGGGGCTGCCCCGAAGAGCAGGGAAGTGCAGAGTCAAGTCTCTGATGTAGTGACATAGACTGCCCCAAGGAGCGGGGAAGCATAGAGTAACGCCACTGGTATTTATTTTTATTTATTTATTTATTTTTGGTTTTTATATACCGGAAGTTCCTGTATAATATACATATCACTCCGGTTCACAGATAACAGAGATAACTATCGCCGGGATGGCGGTTTACATGGAACATATCGAACAGTAAATCTATTATAAAGTAGAATACAAACTAAGATCTACTAAGAACACATAAATAAAGCAAATAAACATTACAAAATTGCTGTGGGATGGGAGGGTTGTTGTATAATGATGTAGAGTCTGCCCCGAGGAGAGGGGAAGTGTAGAGTCAAAGTCTCTGGTGAAGTGACATAGAGGCTACCCCGAGGAGCGGGGAAGCTTAAAATCAAAGTCTTCGGTGTGGTAATGTAGAGACTGCCCCGAGGAGAGGGGAAGTGTAGAGATGGGATCTCTGATAGGCAGTGCTGAGGCTACCCTGAGGAGCGGAGAAACGAGCCGGCAGGAGCTCTGGTGAGGAGCTCAGGAGCTACCCCGAGGAACGGGGAAGCCTGGAGACCAGGTCTTCTGAAAGGAAGTGCAAGCAGGCCCCCAAGGAGCGGGTACCCGAGCCAGAGTCCAGATCAGAAGGTGGAGATCCAAGGCAGGAACCACAGGTCTGGAGAGTCAGGACCAAGCACCAGTGAGATGAAGGAACTTGTTGCCAAGTCAGTTTGCATAGGCCAAAGGAGGTGCTTAAATATCCCAAGGTAATGATGTTATCAGTCGGGGATGGCCCAGGGGTTCCCGCCATTGGCCCTTTACATAGAGAACAGATGACGCGCACGTGCACCTAGGAAGGCCCAGAGTCGGAGTGTGGGCCAGTGGTGTTCCAGCTGCCATGTGGAGCAAGAAGGACCAGGAACAGCACGGCAACAATGGCTGGCCAGAGCCGCGGGTTCACCTGGAGTGGAGGGCCAGGCATGGCAGGATGTGAGTTGGGTCGGCTGCAGCCTCCCGATGCTGATGGTCATAACATGGAGAATCTGCTGAAGGAAACGATAGTGAACTATTTACAGACAGGAGGATTGCTGAACCCGAGGCAGCATGGATTCTCTATGGGAAGGTCCTGTCAAACAAATCTGATTGATGTTTTTGATTGGGTGACTAAAGAATTGGAGCAAGGAAGAGCACTTGATGTGATCTACTTGGATTTCAGCAAAGCTTTTGTTATGGTCCCACATAGGAGGCTTGTGAATAAAATGAGTAGCTTGGCAGTGAGCGCCAAGGTGGTGGTGTGGATTACAAACTGGTTGACGGATAGAAGACAGCATGTAATGGTAAATGGAACCTACTCTGAAGAGAGAACAGTGCTAAGCGGAGTGCTACAAGGATCAGTGTAAGGACTGGTTCTGTTCAATATCTTTATGAGCAACATTGCGGAAGGGATAGAAGGTAAAGTTTATTTATTTGCGGATGATACTAAGATCTGCAATAGAGTGGACACACCGGAAGGAGTGGAGAAAATGAGACGTGATTTAAGGAAGCTTGAACAGTGGTCGAAGATATGGCAGCAGGGATTTAATGCCAAGAAGTACATAGTCATGCATCTGGGGTGCGTTAATCCAAACGAGCTGTATGCAATTGGATATGAAGGGCTGTTGTGTACGGAGCAAGAGAAGGATCTTGGGGTGACAGTGTCTATCGATCTAAAGGCAATAGCTAAAACCAGAAGAATGCTGGGCTGCATAAAGAGAGGAATAACCAGTAATAAAAAGAAGGTGATAATCCCTTTGTACAGGTCCTTGGTGAGGCCTCACCTGGAGTATTGTGTTCAGTTCTGGAAACAGTCTCTCAAAAGGGACAGAAACAGGATTGAGGTGGTCTAGAGAAGGGCACCCAAAATGGTGGTGGTGGTGGGTCTCCATCAAATGAATTTTGAGGAGAGGTTGAAGGACCTAAATATGTATACCCTGGAGGAGAGGGGGTGCAGGGATATATGATACAGACTTTCAGGTACCTGAAAGATTTTAATAATGCACATTAAACAACAAACCTTTTCCATTGGAATGAAATCAGTTGAACTAGGGTCACGGAATGAAACTCCAGGGAGGACGACTCAGAACTAACATCAGGAAATATTTCTTCTCGGAGAGGGTGGTGGATGCCTGGAATGCCCTTCCGGAGGAGGTGGTGAAGACAAAAACAGTGAAAGATTTCAAAGGGGCATGGATCCCTAAAGGCTTGAGGATGGAAATGAAGAAAAGAGTGCATGGGGGTAACTTGCTGGTGTGGCGGTTACTACCCTTAACAAATAGGCTCTCTGCTTTAACGGCAGGGAGAAAAGAGGAAAAGGGGAATTAGATTCAAACAGTAACCAACAAGGACTTTGAATTTTACGTTCTGGGAAAACAAATGCAAGGGGTAGCTTGCTGATGTGGCTGTTACTATCCTTAACCAATAAGTCTGATACTTTTGATGCAACTCCTACATTGCTCTTTGCTTCAACGGCAAGAAGTAATGAGGAATTGGACTCAAACAGTAACCAACAAGGGCCCTGACTTTGACAGACTGGGAAACTGATAAAAATGGGGGTGACTTGTATGCTGCAGCAGATGCTACCATAAGTTTGCTGGGCAGACTGGATGGACCGTTTGTTCCTTTTCTGCCATCATTTCTATGTTTCTATATGAAAGTAGGGTTGCTACCCCTCATGAAATATTGATCAAAATGCCCTCTGTACTTTTCAGTTTTCTTACAAATAGATTGCTACTACTAATCATTTCTTTATTGCTACGACACCTAACAGCACTGTACAGATACACTTAACAGATAGTCAGAGCTGGCGCTTCCATTAAGCAAATTAGGCACTCGTCTAGAACACCAAAATTTTGGAGATTGCAAAATCCCACCAGCATAAGGCCCAGAAGGGTGCTGTGCCAGAGCCTATACTAGCGGAGTAGGCGCAGTGCTGGAGCCACTGCCATTGATAAGAGGAAGCAAGTGTGCTGAAGCTACCACCAATAGGTAAGTTAGGGGAAGAGGGTGCAAGATTGAAGGTTTGCCTAGGGTGCCAAATACTTTTCCACCAGCTCTGCAGATAGTTCTTGATCTATGAACTTACAGTCTTGCACCTGTTGCTTCATTGATACCATAATAAAATAGCATATGATGGCAGAAAAAGGCCATTTATTTCAGTCCACACTGATCAAGATATATTCCAGCTGGCATTCACTGAGCATGACTGCTTGTAACATCTCTCTCTTTATCCAGCTTTTAATGTATTGAACTTTTTCCTCCTATCACCTCCTCCTTCTCCACCCCCTACCCCTGGCAAAACAAGAGTGCAAGGAAATGGTGGTTAAAGAGGATTTTGTAACTTTCAGAGCCAAATTAAAGGTCTGGTTATTGCTTCCAAAATAATTCTCTTTTTTTGCCCAGCAAGGTAACTTGAGTGAGAGCTGTGTGCAGGAGTTCAAGGATGGTCTGTGGCTGAAAGGGGGACAAATGAAAAGAAAAGCAGCTTAAAAGGAACATAAGATGCATCTGGCTGGAGTAAGCCAAGCCATTTGTTTTGCTTCCTAGAGGGCTAATGGCATGAACGTTATAAGCAGCAGCTCCTGCTGCAAGCGCTTCTCTTTCATTCCCCAACATTAGATAATGGCAGCAGGGCCTGAATTTGTGCATCAGCCCAAGAGGTCAAGAGGGGGCGGGGAGGGCTTCCCTGAAGACAAGGTACCTACAGGGACCTGGCAGCAGACTTGGAGCTTCAGTGAAAGGAACAAGTGTTGAGAAGCGGTTTGCCAGCTGAATTTGCAAAGTATAGAAATGTAGGAAAGACTAAGGATAACAGTCAATACGATGGAGAGAAGGATCCGTTTGGAATCTAAAGTGTTCCTAGTTAGAATTAATATCCTTCCATTATCTTGAGTCCAAAGGACCGTCCATTATGAAATAAATTCTCTCTACACACCTCAAACAAAGTTATCATTAATATTTTACTGACAAGCAAACTATATGAACCCTCAGGGCCATTTATCATGCTAGACAGGGCTTCACCAAGGAGTCGCCAGCAATAACCTACTGTTGCCAATTTAGGGGAAGCTCTCGAGGCCAAAGGGTTTGGAATAGCATTGCATAATATCATCTCAGTCCAGCTGTCCAACAGCACTCAGGCACTAACTAACTGGTGAAAACCCTCAAGGTCGCCAGCGACAGCCATGTGCTAACCAGGAAGACCTCAGCCCACGTGCTCTCCAGGACTAGGTGTTCATTAAGTGGAGAGGCTCCTGAACTCCTCATTGCACAGTGTTCTTTTAATAAGTAGACTGCTCATGCTTATTGGAGTTGGATGTCCATTAGCTGAGGCGATTCCGCATGCTTTTCAGAGCTAAACAGGTATTAGCCAGGGAGACTTCTGCATTCATAAAGAAACCTCAGGCCATCCTGCTTTCCAGAATCAGATGCACAATAACCCCAAAGACTCTGTGCTCTCTAGATCTCTGTGCATATTAACCAGTAACAATCTTCCCACGCTAGCAGAAGGCAATGATGTCTTAAATATCACATTCCTGAGAGAAAGGGATGGACATTCAGCAAACTCTGATTTTGTTGCAGTGAAGAGAGTTGTCCTGTGTTCATAAACTAAGAAACAAGTTCCTAACACTGGTGTCCTTGCAGAAGAAACTGGCTTGGGAAGGTAGCAGAATACCTTTATCCGACGGGTATGTTTTTGGCTTCAGTGAAAGGGTCGGCTTTGTTTTGTGTTCCTTCAGCCAGATTCTGCTGAACTGAGCTAAGATCTTGCCTGCCTTAAAGTTTTCCTTTGCTATAGTCAAAGATTGTTTCCCCACCCTAGTTTGCTCCTTTTCTATCACATTTCTGTTCTCTCTTCTCTTGCACTCTCTTTCCTGCTCCTCTATTCTCTCTTCCTTGCCTTTGTCTTTCCCACATTTCCTCTTTTCTCGCATATGCTCAGCTTCCTCCACCCTCTGCCTTCCTCTCTTTCTTTAACCAGTCATATTTTGAATTGTCCAGGCACCCAGAGGAAAGGAAGGTGGCTATTCCTCTCACCCCATAAGCACAAATACCTCAGGCCTCCCATTTTTTTTATTTTTTTGTGTGATTTCTCCTTTAAACACTAAACCCTCTGCTGCCAACCCTTTCATTAACCCAAACTCCTTCTCCTCTCCTCCTTCCCCCCACCCCCGGGATAATGTAAGAAAATAAAAATAATAAGGGCCTTAGCGAATGGCAAGTGGGGCAATATCCCCAGTTAAAGGGACCCCATGTCTACCTCCGGTCACCCATCTACTTGCTAAGGGGGTTGCAAGCCACAGCCTGAAATTTGTGCTGTGATACTGCTTCCTTCTCAGACAGGCCATTGCCAATTCCTCAACAAGGCCCTCAGCCTTGCATTCCCCCCTCCTCCACCCCCAGGGGACTGTCCTGAGGGGCGGGGGGGGGGGGGGGGGGTGAGAGCACAGACAGGCAGAGCCCATGCACTTCTTGTCTAACTGGGCAAGCACCTCAGAGAAAACAGGGGTTTTAATAAACTGCTTTGTGTGAAAACAGCAGCACCAACTGGAAGCTTCCTAAAGAAAATGAATTAAACACACTTTACAGACCCAATTATTCTCAAAAGCCTGATTCCGTACCAAAAAGAGAGGTAGTAAAGTGAATGGGAAATATGGGAGGGAGAGTGTTAAATAGATGACTTCTAAAGTTTAGGTAAACATAAACCATATTAATTCTCTCCTCTCACTTATTTATTTATTTATAAATTTTTGTATACCGAAATTTGTATATACATCACATTGGTTTACATTGAAATAATGGAACAGTGAAAAGGAAGTTACATAATAACATTTGTTTAAAGCGAACAGTTTTTAAAATGAACGAGGGAAACTATGCATAAGAGATACAGATCAAATTATAGAGTTAGTTTGGAGATAGGAAACTGGAACAGTGGATTTTAACCAAGGGATGGGGGTAGTTGACAGGCAGTAGTAGGGGTAAGGGTTAACAAGGAAAAACTTTTATATCATGGCTGTTGGGGGGGGGGGGGGGGGATAGGTTTCTGGGGAAGATCTGGCGTGGGTGGGCGCTATGGGAAGGCTTGTTTAAACAGCCATGTTTTCAGGGTTTTTTTTAAAATTTATGCGTGTTTGATTCTAGCCTGAGATCCAGGGGCATTGCGTTCCAAATTGAGGGACCTGCTAGTGATAGTGCTCGTTCTCGGGTCGAGTTGAAGTGTGTGATTTTGGAAGAGGGGATAGGAGGGGTTCTGTTGTTGGCGGATCTAGTTAACCTGCATGGGGTTAGATAGTGTAGGGAAGGGTAGAGTCTGTAGGTGTTTTGATTGTGTAGATATTTGTGTATGGTTGTTAGGGTTTTGAAGTGTATTCTAAAGTGAATGGGTAGCCAATGTAGGTCTTTTAGGATGGGGGTGATATGTTCTTTTTTACGTGTGTTGGTAAGGATTCTAGCGGTGGCGTTTTGCAGCATTTGAAGTGGTTTGAGTGTTGTTGCCGGGAGTCCTAGGAGTATGGAATTGCAGTAATCTAATCTGGAGAAGATTAGTGCCTGTAGGACGGTTCTGAAATCATTGCTCCCTCTTTTCTCTTTTTGTCTGTTTCTTCCTCTGTTTTTCTCACTGTTACTCTCCATCTAACCGTGCCTCCTTTTCTTCCCCTTCCTAATCCTCTTCCAGTTCTGTAATTGATGCTTATGTTTACTACCCGTGTCCCTGGAAACAAGGAGCTGTGTTGTCAGTGCAGTCACATGACGGATACCTGCTGGTGTCAGGTCTCTGAGGTGGAGGGAGCAACGCTGCTGAATCTCAGGAGCTCCAGAACAGAGAACAAGTTTAGGAAGTGCTCCCCAGATTCAGCTTGGCACTGCTGCATTGGAAGGCTGCTGGCACCACAACCAGGCGTCCCCTGCCTGTGCCGAGACACAGCCACAGCTGTGGGGAACGTTCTTGCTGCCACAGTCCTCATTGGCACCGTGAGGCTCTGCTGTGACAAACGGGCACAGTTCTTTGAAGAAATCCATTGAAAAAAATTAACAACACATCCTTGGGCTGTTATATTCTTCCATATATATGCAGTGTGAGTGTTCCCATCCATAGAATAGTTTTCTGTTGGTTACTGTTTCTACCCTAAAAAGTGCTCATAAAGGCGCTGATGTAATAAGATCCGCAGTGAAACAGGCATTAATTGTCTGCGCGGATTTTGTTGAGCCCACGCGGCAAAAGCTGGCACCTCTGTGGGATGTAAAAAGAAAAATGTATGCAAACAAACGCGCAGTAGCAGAGCCATGTAATAAGCCGCGCTTGAATCCACACGGAAGATCCAGGCGAATGTGATGAACAGCGAGCCATCTCGGGTCGATGGTTGGGATGATTTTAGTGATCCAGAGATATGATGGAAGTTCAGCAGACCTATGTTTTTAATTAGTGGGTGATAACTAAAACCGCGTGGCAGCTTTAATGGCTGGTGTAGGTTAGAGCAGGGAAAGCAGCAGGTTTTGTATTGCTTGTATCGGTAAGCGCAGCAAATACAGCATTGACTGCACAGTTGAGAGAAGGAAAATGTAGCCCATGTTCCATTGGTTGTGGACAGTGGCATGATATACAGGGATTTGTGATTGCTGTACACATATTGTTAATAATTGCAGGACCCCACCCTTTTAGGCTAAGAAGCAGATCCTTACCGTAGCCCGGTGTGGGTGTTGTTATGAGTGAGTTGGAACAGGAGGAAGTGATTAGATGCTAGTGGTAGTTTGATAGTTTAGGAGCTTATTCTTGTGATTGCTGAGTGCAGTTTTTTTTCGTTTTGTTCTAATTGTTTACTCATTGCTATTTACTCTTTCCTTCATCTCTCATCTGTAAGTGGAGCTTAGCAGTGCATTACTGGGTTTTCATCTTTTTGTCTGTCTATTTGTGTTTTTGTCCTCTGGGTTAGAAAGAGAAAAGCGAGATTCTGTGACTGCTCTGAGGGGCTAACAGATAGAAACATACAGGCCGATACAGTAAAGCGCGGCCACGGTTACCCTGCTTCTAACCCGCTTTATACCCACAATTTGGCCGCGTAAGTCCAACCCGCGATTCACTATCCCTTTTAACCCATCCTTACCGCTTCTTTAAATCAACGGGTAACCCTTTCCGCCCGCGGCATGTATATGAGATGTAAACGATCGGATTAGCTATTCCCTCCCATACAGTAACGTGCGCCCCGATTATCGCCTTTTTAACCTGTAGTTTTGCCACGCGTTTAACCTGCTAATTTACCGCCTACCCTTACCCCTGCGTTAGTGTGGAGCGTCAGGCAAGCCCCGGCAGAGAGAGACAGCAGGCTCCGGTCAAAATCGACTCGACATGTTATTAAAGCAAATGTGAATAAAGTGCAACAAAAGTAAACTTACTGCATGTGAATGACAAACAGTCCTCTCTCCCCTCCTCCCGAGGCACGCACAGTGGCTCCCCTGCCTCCCGGGGGCAGCCAGCGGCGAAAGCCGCTTCCAGCAGCCCCCGCCGGCAAAGGTGGATGAACGCACGCTTGTACGTGCAATTTTGGCACTCAAGGCAGTAAGGTGCATGAGCACACACCGTGCGTGACGTCACGGCATTCGGTCATGCACTTTCGTACGCCTGCACGTTCAATTTGTGCACTCAAGGCTGCGAAAGTGTATGACCGAACGCCGTGACGTCACGCACGGCATGCGCTCATGCGCCTTCACTGCCTTGAGCGCCAAAATTGCACGTACAGGCGTGTGTTCATCCACCTTCGCTGGCGGGGGCTGCTGGAAGCCGTGACGTCACGCACAGCGTGTGCTCATGCGCCTTCACTGCCTTGAGTGCCAAAATTGCACGTACAGGCGTGCGTTCATCCACCTTCACCAGCGGGGGTTGGTGGAAGCCGCTTTCGCCGCCGGCTGCCCCGGGAGGCAGGGGAGCCGCGGTGCGCGCCTCGGGAGGAGGGGAGAGAGGACTGTTTGTCATTCACATGCAGTAAGTTTACTTTTGTTGCGCTTTATTCACATTTGCTTTAATAACATGTCGAGTCGATTTTCACCGTGCGCCTTGCTTCGGGAGGGGGGAAGAGAGGACTGTTTGTCATTCAAATGCAGTAAGTTTACTTTTGTTGCACTTTATTCACATTTGCTTTAATAACATGTCGAGTCGATTTTCGCCATGCACCTTGCTTCGGGAGGGGGGGAGAGAGGACAGGCGATCCCCAATGCCCGAGCATAGGAGAACCATCCACTTCCTGGTACCTGTCATTTCAAATGACATTTGAAATGACAGGTACCAGTGCACCCAGGATACTGTATAGGCGCTGTATAGCGCTCTATACAGTAAAATGGATTGCTCAGGCCTACCGTTCATGGACGTGCTTTGGACGCAGCTTGCATTTGCGTCTAATTTAAATACTGTATCGAGCGGTATGTGATCCGAACTGTGCGTGCGGCAAACGAGGGTGCGCCCGGCACTGCTGCACTCTTTCTAATGCGTCTTTACTGTATTGGCCTGTCAGAAACATAGAAATGATGACAGAAGAAGACCAAATGTTCCATCCAGTCTGCCCAGCAAGCTTTCACTTTTTCCCCCCCTATACTTATCTGTTACTCTTGTCCCTTGTGACTTATTTGTTCTATTTCTCTTCCACCTCGCCATCGATCTATTTCCCTTCCATCCCTGCCATCGATGTAGTTAGCAGTGCTGGAGCTGCATCTAAGTGAAGTATCTAGCTAATTGGTTAGGGGTAGTAACCGCCGTCATAGCAAGCTACTCCCACGCATGTTTATCCAGCCTGTGCAACTCAGTCCTTGTTGGTTGTTGTCCGAATATAAACAATCTTTTCATCATTCCCCCTGCCATTGAAGCAGAGATCTTTTCATCATTCCCCCTGCCGTTGAAGCAGAGAGCTATGCTGGATATCATTGAAAGTGAGGTATCAGGCTTATTTGATTTGGGGCAGTAACCGCCGTATCAAGCAAGCTACTCCCCTGCTTTTTTGTGGATGCAAATCCTTTTTTTTCACATTTCCTCTTGCCGTTGAAGCATAGAGCAATGTTGGAGTTGCATTAACCAGCCTAGCGCATAGGTTAACGAGCGGTTGGATGCATTTTTTCAGACGCGCTACGCTCGCACCCGATGCAATAAGGGAATTAGTGTGTCCAAAACATGCACTCAAAAAACTGCATAGCCGATAGCGCTCATCACATGTAAATTCCATGTAGATGAGGCTATTAGCTATTACCCCCTGATTCAGTAAATTGCTGGGTGCCCAATGCACACTTTTCAACACGGCAAATTTAACTCCAGCCCCAGAGCTGTTATTAAGTCATTCCGCCAGTCAAGGGCTCCTGAGAATTGCAAGAATTCTGTTCTGTGTGGTTCCTCCTTCTAAGTATCATTGCAATACTTAGAGCAGGAGCACTGCTTGCAGTGTTCAAGATTAAAGGAATAATGTGATTTAAAAAAATAATTTCTGGACGCATATCATACACGCTCCAGGCATGTATATTGTGCCTATATATTGGGTGAAATCAACTGAGGAGGGATAAAACGGACACTCATATTGCGTGCCCGTTGCAGTTGTGGGCACACAACTGGGCTCCCGATGCATTTGAGCACTAGGGATGCACAAATCTTCCCTAGCATGTTCTTTCCCCTTGTTCTAACATGTGTCTCTTGTACTTCCCTTCAGCAGCTGCATGTGGCAGAGCAAGTGGCATTAGGAGCTTGGAGAAGGTTGATTGCTCTATGCCAGCCACAGTGTTCTGGAAGGAGCCGGTGGCCAGAAAAGGAAGGGCTCCGAGCATCTTCACCAGGCCTGGGATGGTATGTCCACGATATGCCAGTAGATCTGTGTCCTCTCTGATCTCATTGTACAGACCCATGGTAGCCCTGGAACTCAGTCTGTACGTCTTCATCACATCTGACTCCGGCATCCCCAGCAGTGTGGTCCTGAGGTGGGATATCCACTGCCTCCAAGCCCTTCTGTGGACTGCTTCAGCCAGAACACCCTGCTTCTCTTGATCCCTCCTCTCTGCCTTTTCCCTTCTGACCCGCTCTCTCCTGCCACAACTTCTGCCGCAGTAATCCTTCGACTGACCCGCAAAATATACCACAGCATCAGGAACAAATGAGCATAGTCCATGATCATGCCAGAGCTGCACGGACACACAACCACACCAAACCAATACAAGCAATGGAGCAAAATGGTCTCCAACTCTCGGCGCTTTCACTTAACTCGTGCCCTAACCCAGGCGCCAAAAAACCTGCACTAACCAGTCTCCCAGCTAGCACAGTTCCCTGCATTGCCTGTGAATAGATAATTCTCTCATTTGCATGCCATTAGCATGCACTCGCGCAAAACAAGCCTCGGGTTGGTAAGCGAGTTTATACACACGCTTTCCCCGCACACAGAGCCCTTATTGCATACCCGTGTAGGGTTTGCGCAGGAAAACATACATATAAACGCACGCATAGTATGTGCTGAAACCCCCAGCAGCATTACCACTGTTTATTGCATCAGCTCCAAAGAAAGTATGAATCCCTTATGTTGTCTGCTTTCCTCTGCCCCGATGATGACAGGTCGGATACCTGCTGTGCGTAGGGAGGATGTGCGTAGGGAGGAGTCCCTGAGCAGGTCCTGCTTTGAGAAGGTGAAAAAGGAGTGGGATGGTTGTTTAATAAGACTAGCAGAGTCCACTGTGAAGCTGGAGGCCTTTCTTTTTTTTTTTTTTACTACACCCAGAAAACCTAACAGGTTATTTGAAGCCTAAGGTTGGCCTTGTGTGATCATTCTTTCGCCGGGTCACATTTTCTCCATGCTTAAAGAATGAATTTTGTCAACTGATGTGGCAACTTGGTTCTAATCTCCATGCTATAGCTGTACCAGACGGTTATCTTCTTTTAAGGATATGATTGATATTTCTTCAAGGGTGTGCGTATGCACATTTGTACTGGAAAAACACAAATGCATCTGCCTCTCTGATAAGTGCCTTGGGTAATCAGAGAGCTCATAAGTCAAGTGGCTTCATAAATAGAGTGATACCAATTGTAAGGTGGACTTTTTTGGCTGCTGTTTTAGGTATTGAAAATGTAGCCCCTGTACAGGAATACCCTGGTATTGAACCCAAAGGCTCACATCTCAGGTGTTGGACCCCAATCATGCCATTCTCACAAACCACAACACCACTTGGAGAGTCCAGGAAACTCAGCTTCAAGACCCTTTTGTGTTGTTTACTCCCAACCCCTCTTTCAGGCTCTTGTAAACAGCACTGATGATCTCCCAACACAGGCAGCAGCATTAATCAAGCTGGAGGCTATGTGTGTCCAACTCAATTGTACTGAAAGGCTGTAAAAGTGGATTGATGACTCTTAACAACTTAAATTGAAAATAAAAGCCAACTGATTATTACAAGATGAAATTTAAATAAATGTGTGACCTTACTTCTTCAGCACCCAGTTCTCCAATTACTTCAGCCAATTCCTGTAGTGATTTGGCTCTTTCCTTCTCCTCACTTTATACTTTAATCTCCAGATCCTCTCATGGGAACGGGAAGAAAATGTATCCCAATTTACTTCCAAAAATCACAGAGTGTTCCGTTTCTCATACCTTTCCTATGGCCCTCACTTTTCCCTCACGCGCAACATTTTGGCACCTAGTGGGCGCAGTCACACCACTCTTCTCTTACAATTCTCCCTGATGTCTGTAAATAAAAGAAAAACCTTCTCCTGGAATTGGATATGAGTGCATTCCTCTTTCACGACACCTCTTCTTCTTCAGTCCTTTCTAGGGGAAAGGTACTATGTCCTCAGAACAGCGGCACCCAAGCCCCTGAGTCCTCGGGTACCCAGTAACACCAGGAGGGCAACTCAGTGAGAGGCAGGAAGGGTGGAGAGGTGGAAGGCTCTTTCCACCCTTTCTGCCTCTGGCAACTAAAACGTGGACAAAAACTACAGTGGTAAGGATCCCTGCCTCCTTGCTTGTACCAGTCTCTGTTTAGTGAGACTCCAGAGTCCTAACCCAGAAAATACTGAACTGGGGACAGCGGATAACATGCTGCTGAAATCCAACTGAAAAGATTTGCGCTGTAAGATAATGGCGAGGGTTTATAAAGGCTCTGAGCACACCATTTACTTTCTCTACCTTCCCTGAATGTTGGCTCACTCCTTTTGAGTAGGAATCCAAGGATTCCGTACAAGAAAATGTCTTTAAAAAAAAACCCAAAACAGATTGGCAAGTGCTGATCTCTTTGTTCTGACATCTATGAACTCTGTAAAACTGGGTATTTAACTCTTGTGTAGTTTGCAGGTCTGCTCAGGACTTGATTCAAGGTACCAGTCATTTTAAGGGATCTTAAGACAAACGGTGATCTCACTGCTGGCCTTCAATATAACATCCTCCAGATCTTGATCAGTGGTGACATCGCTTTCCATCAATCTCCTGAATCGGTTTAATGCAGTTTGCAGACATAGACATGGCTGTGTCTGGACCATCACCTACTGTTATGCCCGTCCTCTTACCTCAATGACTTTTTCATGAGCATTCAGGGCATAAGATTCACAGTGATACTTTTTTGCAGTGGTTGATTGATAATAAGGAACCCAAATATAGTAGTAACAAACTGTTACATGGCTTAATGCCATATGGGCTCCAAATGTCGTTTTTGCAGGGATTTCTCCCAATAGTAAACCTCCCAACTCAAAACAGAACTAATTGCTAGCACTAAAAAGTAATAACTTTAACTATGAAAAGGTAACACTGAAAATATTACACCAATACACTTCCTATTGGAAAACCAGAACAAATCAGGCTGCTATAAATCCCTACATGGAAATTAGACACTAGCAGAATACCTTGCCTTGGTCACACATGCAGAACACAGCACACCCTCAGCAAATACAGAATAAGGAGTCGAAAAAGTGTAAATTGTAATGTGCAAAAACTGAACTGGAAATGCAAGAAGCCGGACTCTATAAGCAGTGCAACAATGGAAAAACAGAAATGTTACCAGTCCTCACAAAACATCAAAAACCATATTAATAAAAAGAATAAATATTTCAAATCAGCTGATGAACAGAGCAACATCCAATAATTGAAAACTCATATAAAAATTTGCCAAACACCAATAAAATATTTCAAAACAGCAGACACATCAAATTTTAACACCCAAGAATTAAAACTAATACAGATAAAAAAAATTCTCCATACCTGGGAACTTTTGATTTTCAAATGCTCTGGGATTGTTGTGGATTAGCAGAAGGAGAGAGGGGGCTGTTACACACAAACTAACTTTCTCCTCTATCTCATATACATACACCCTCAGTCATACACAGACACACGGCATCTCTCTCACAGACACACCCTCAATCACACACACAGACACACTCTCAATCACATATACACACTGCATCTCTCATTTACTCACTTCATTATCAGCAGCTTTTTCCTTCAGCTGCCTGGGCAACACTGCTGCTCCTCCTGACAACCTGCTTCTGCTCAGATGCCACCCCACTGCTTCAGTTCCTGATGAGCTGGCTCACACATTCCCCCTGCTCCAATTCCTGATAGCTGCAGGGCCCTGCTGCTGCAGCCTACTTCTCACTCAGGCCGCTGCTCTGGCTCCCAACAGCTGCGCAGTCCTGCTCCGCTCCAGCTTCCGATGGCCGCGGCCCACAGCGCTGTTCTGCTCCAGACGACCACCGCGGAGCCTGAGGTTCTTCTCCACTCCAGGTGACCACTGTGGCCTTCGGCCTGCTCCTGCCAACAGCCACAATATCCCGCTGTGCTGCTCCCACTGGCTAAGGCAATCTCCCTTTTCCTGCCCCCGCAGGGCTGTGGGGGCAGGGAGGAAGAAATGCCATCGCTGTGCGACTCCCAGCACTGAGGCGCTCTAGGCCGCCACCCAGTTTGCTTCGTGCTTCCGCCGGCCCTACAAGGGATATAACTTGTATCATAACATATATAACATAATAATGATGGCAGAAAAAACCAAATGGCCCAACAAGTTTCTTGTGGTAGATCTGCTGCGCTGCACATGCTAACCTACAGCTAGTCTCTCACTTCTCTTCCAACCCCATAATTCGTGATGCTACCCATCAGAAAACTCAACACAATAACCTGCAGAAATATCGTAAGAGCTTAAAATAACTTGTTTAAAAATGCTTCCATTGTTGAAGAGATATTTTAACTTTGCAGACTTTATTCCCTTAATGTTTCAGATTTCCTTTGTGGTCCATATGTCAGTTTTCAGATTTCCTTTGTGGTCCATATGTCAGTTTTCATCTTATTGACCCTTGGTGCTGGTATTATCACAGGCTGTTCTACACAGAACAAATTATGCCACAAAATTAGCATACAGTATTGTTGAGAAACTACAAACTACACAGAAATAAAAATCAATAAACAAAAAATATAAAACTGATATCATTTTATTGGACTGGCTTAATTTTCAAAAGATTTACCTTACTAATATCGGAGGTAGCCAGATAAACCTCTTACTTTGAAATTTCTCCAATTCTGATGAGCTAAATGTGTCCACCCCTAGTTCACAATGCAGACAAATGTAGTCGATCGGAAGACAGATAGTTTTGAGGGTATTCCTAGGGTGGGTTTTCAGTTTAGTCAATCAGCAAGGATTTTCAGTGTTAACCGGCTAAATTTACAATTTATAAACACCTAAAATCAGAAGCCCTAACTAGATCGGTGTTGCCCTGCTCTCTTCTGGAAGCACACCTAACCAGTTGGGTTTTCAGGCTATCCATAATGAATATGCATGAGAGGGATTTGCATACACTTGGTCTCCATTGCCTGCAAATCAATCTTATTCATATTCATTGTGATAATCCTGAAAATCTGACTGTATAGATGTGCCTCCAAGAGAGGGATGGGAAACACTGCTACAGATAAGCAGGTAAAATGATGGATGTTATTGAAAATTGACCCCCATCTGTGGACTAATATGGCAACCAGACTACTTTATAAAGGAAGTTGGAATTATTGTACAGTTTTTTTTCCTTTTTTTTCTACCTGAGCTTGAATCACTTTGCTTAGAGGGTTCTGACATCCTGATTCCTTTGAAATTCAAGCATTGATTTTCCCTGGCAGCTTCACACCTCTGAATTGCTTCACAGGAATCATCCATTTGACTCTGGTGTCCCTGTTGTGGGCATGGATGGGAGGGGGAGGAAGATTGTATGGCAGGAAACACTCTGGTATAGTTTATCAACAGAATGGGAAAGTGCCGGGAAGGTGGGGTAGTGAACTGAGCATGGATCCTGATCCCACTACCACCACCATTCATTCTGTCTCCCTAGAAGAGTTTGACACCAGCACTATCATGGTCACTGGGGTCTGTTCTATTTCTGGTCTATGGCATGCAAGGAAGAGATTGCATGCATAGACTGGAAAATATCAGCGAATTCACACAACACTGCAGATTTGTATGCAGATCTCACTTTCAGTACCTAATCAATTCTACTCCTTCCCCCCTTCATCTCTCCCATCTGGCTTCTCCTCACCTAATCACCAACTATCACTAGCTTTGAACATCAGGGTCCTCTACTTGTAGCAAGAAGAAAAAAGATTAAAGGGATTGGAGCCAAAAAAAATATTCACCATGGAACCAATAAACATAAACTTCTGAGAACGTGATTGTCTCTGAGCAAAGAAAAATGGCGGGCAATGGACCCTGGCATCTCTCACACTTTCTTAGCCTTTCCTCACGGGCAAGGTCACCCAGTTGTGTGCTACCACAAAAGATGCAACTGGTGGTCTTGCCGCCTGACAAGCCAGTGTGGAGGAACTGAGTGAGTCTAGGAGACACCACGCACCGTTCTCTTAGAGCCAAGGGTAGGAGTGAGGTCTAGCATCAAGGTCATGCATGTACCATTTTTGCCATAGCTTTCCCAATGGAGGGTCCTGCAGTGGTTTATGTCACTTCTCATATTAGCAAGTGACCCCTAGTGATTGTGTGGATTTTAAATTTGGAGTTGAGAGGGTAGGAGCTTTTTCTTTCAGATCTCTTAGGGGGTAATTTTCAGAAGGATTTACACGCTTAAAACTGGGTTTTACAGGTGTAAGCAGGCTTTTGAAAATTGCTACAGTGAATTGTCAAAAGGTTTTACATCTGTAGGTGCAATTTAAGACGGTAACTTTCATTCTGCCCCACGGGTACATATGTGCATGTGTTCGCCAGCACACACACATGGATGCATCCATTTTATAACATACGCGTATATATGCATGTTATAAAATCGGCAGGATGTGCGTACATGTGCACATCATTTTATATGGGTGTGCGCAAATGCCACATCTATCGCATAAGTGGGGGACTTTTGTAAGATACGAGAATCGATGCCAATATCCATTTCTCCAGTCCATTCCCCAGTTCGACCAGTTAAAGGAAAACTATCCTTTATTTTACTTTACCTTCCCTGACCCTTAAAACCCTGTTGAGTAGCCTAGTTTTTTTCTGTTTTTCTACTTACACCTCCTCCATAGCAGAAGTAAAGTTATGCGGTAGGGGACCCTGGCGTGCGCTTGTGCACATAAGTATTTATGCACACATTGGTACTTTCGGACCCAAACCACTCTTAACCCTCCCAGACTCTGCCTACGCCCATTTTTCTGACTTTTAGGATTTGTGCGTGTATTGGGAGATATGAGCGTATTCGGTCGCTTTATAAAATTTGTGCGGCATGCACTGGCAAGAGACAAGCGTGTAATCTCCCAGCTTTGACGCATGTATGCCTTTTAAAATCTACCAGTAAGCGTGTAAATGGTCCTTTGAAATTTTGCTGCAATAATATGTTACATTTACATGCATAACCCCTTTGAAAATTACCTCCATAAGTTTGTACAGTACAGGCCCAAAGCCTTGGCTGAGTTGTAACTTATCTCTATTTTGCTTTTGAATGATTTTTGAATGTGACTTTGTGAGAGGAAGTTAGAGGAAATTTTTTTTTTGAAAGTTATCCGGGTGTCCCTCAGTATGAGGGTTTCCATTGCCAATCTAGCAATTAGTTGAGGGAGTAGATACCCAGCTGGTACCATAATCAGGAGGAGAGAGAGATAAAATCCACCAGTATGGCTCTTGGAGTGGAAGAGTAGCCTAGTAGTTAGAGCAGCAGGTGAGAAGCCAGGATTCAAATCCCACTGCTGCTCCTCATAATCTTGGGCAAGTCACTTCAGTCTCCATTACTTTAGGGACAAACTTATGGCCTTATTTTTAAAGGCTAGAGCTCGACAATACCAGGAGATATGTGCGTGCCGGGCATTTTCAAAGGCCTGAGTCACTTCGTATCTCCTGGTACGCATGGTAAAATAGAAAGGGGCAGGTCTGGGGAGGGTAGGGCATAGGCGGGCCAGGACAATGCCATTAGGTGCATACGCCGGCAGCCGGCCGGCCCGCATAACTTACTACTGCTCGGGAGAACAGGTATTTTGGAGATAAAAAAAACAAAGTAGGATAGAGGGATTTTAGGGTTCGGGGCGGAGAGTAGAAAAGGGAGGCAGGGTAGGCAGGGGGTTATGGAATAACCCTCCCAGTCCGCGCTTGTTATAAAATTGGCGCATCCATGTGCGCACGCCGGGAACCTTTTAGATGGTAAGTCCTCTGGGGACAGGGAAATAGCTCTAGTACCTGAATGTAACTTGCCTTGAGCTAACAATGAAAAGATGTGAGCTAAACAAACAAAATATGGATCTCCTTTAGAGCAAACAGCTGTGAAGATGCCTGCAAGGTAGAAGAGAGAATTGAAGAGTTCATGACCAAGCAATAGTTCCTCTGCTACTTCAGCAGAATCCCTAAGGCAGAGCTTCTCATCCTCTTTTATATCAGGGCACACTTTCAAGTTTGCTTGATCCTCATGGCGCACCGAACCAGATTTTACAAAGTCACACACACACGCTGGTCATGTGACTGTGAAAATGCCAGAAAATGTATTTGTGACTAAATTGAACTGCACTACCTTCCCTCCCTAAGAGCCAACTCAAACAGCACTCTTTTTCTCTCTAAATCCTGCCTCCTTCAAGATCCAATCCCAATCTCCTTCTCCCCAATGCCCAGTGTTCCCTTTGAGGATTTGTTTGCTGCGTGCAACATTTTTTGGTTACATTGCCCTGTGAGCACTACTTTCTTTGATGCAAAAAGCCCATCAAATTTATGCTCACTGCTACCCAGTCCTTAAAGGGAACACTGGCTAAGTCCACTGGCTAAGTCCATCCCATGCTTAAAATATTCACCTAATCCACTAACAACAGTGAAAATAAAATGTGTGTGAAAAAATATTTTCAGCAATAACATTCAAAACAGCTTTCTGCATGCAGGTGAAATTAATAGAGAGCAAACGTTTGTTAAAATAGAAATGAAGAAGGGATGGCCATAAAGCCATAAAAGCCAGTGATAAGTACCATCATTTTCACAGCAAGAATTAAAGCTACACAAGCCAGACTCTCACCAAAACAAAATAGAAAGGCCATAAAGTATAAATAGAAATATGCCAACAAAAACTAAACTGGACAAGCCCAACTGTATTATGTATTGCAATAATGGAAAAATAGAACCATCATCATTCCTCACAAAATATCAAGCAACAAAATCAAGAAATAAAACATTAATAATATTAAAATCATATTAATAAAAAGAATAAATGTTAAAACAGCTGACAAACATCCAATAATTAAAAAAAAAACCAACTTGTTATAAATTTCCCAAAACACCAAAAAAATATTCAAAACAACAGAATCATAAAACACCACTCAATAATTAAAATAAAAAGGAATTTAAAAACTCCTGCTCTCCATACCTGGGATCTTTTGATTTCCAGTCATACTGAAATTGTTGTGGATTGGGGGAGGGAGGGCCGCACAAACTTTATCGTCTCTCTTGCACACACACACACACGCAATAACACATTTCATTCTCTCATACACACCCTCTCTCTCACATAAGCTCTCTCTCCCTCTCAGGCACATTGGGGTACATATTGAAAAGACATTTAGATGAATAACAGGAAAGTTATCCATCTAAATGGCTTAGCCGCATTTTTTAAATGCCTACCTGGCTAAATTGTAGCCGGATAATTCATTATCCTGATAGAATTTAGTTGGGTAAGTCGAAGGCGTTCCTGGGGCGGGAAGTAGACATTTTGGGGAGCAGCTGAGTTAGCTAGTTAAGGTAACCAGCTATCTCCAATATTCGGAGTTAGCCGGTTATCTTAACTGGCTAACTCTAGATGTGCCATAGGCAAGTTTAAAGTTAGCCAGATACCATATATCAGACTAACTGTAATTTATCCGGGTATATTCAGGGGCACGACCACACCGCTGAATATCCTGGTTAAGTTAGCTGGTTATGGGTATCCGGCTAACTTAACTAGCCGCTTAGCAGCTGAATATTTACCACATTATGTATGTGTGTGCCTGAGAGAGCCTGTATGTCACACATAGGCTTTCATAGGCATGCACACTGACATAGACACATAAACACAGGCTCTCAGACACACACACACACACAAACAAGCTCTCAGTTACTCTCTTTCTCTCTTTCACAGACACAAGCAAGCTCTCAATCTCTCTCTCTCTCACAGGCACACACACAAGCAGGCTCCCAATCATTCTCTCTCTAACAGGCACACACACAAGCAGGCTCCCAATCTCTCTCTCTCTCTCATAGGTAGGCACACACACACACAAGCAGCCTCCCAATCTCTTTCTCTCACAAGCACACACACATGCAGCCTTCCAATCTCTCTTTCTCACAGGCACTCACACAAGCAGCCTCCCAATCTCTCTTTCTTTCACAGGCATACACACAAGCAGGCTCCCAATCTCTCTCTCTCATAGGCACACACACACAGGCAGCCTCCCAATCTCTCTCTCTCATAGGCACACACACAAGCAGGCTCCCAATCTCTCTCTCTCTGATAGGCACACATACAAGCAGGCTCCCAATCTCTCTCTCTCTCTCTCATAGGCACACATACAAGCAGGCTCCCAATCTCTCTCTTTCTCTCATTGGCACACACACAAGCAGGCTCCCAATCTCTCTCTCTCTCTCTCATAGGTACACACACAGGCAGCCTCCCAATCTCTCTCTCTCATAGGCACACACACAAGCAGCCTCCCAATCTCTCTCTCTCATAGGCACACATACAAGCAGGCTCCCAATCTCTCTCTCTCTCTCATTGGCACACACACAAGCAGGCTCCCAATCTTTCTCTCTCTCTCATTGGCACACACACAAGCAGGCTCCCAATCTCTCTCTCTCTCTCATTGGCACACACACAAGCAGGCTCCCAATCTCTCTTTCACAGGCACACATACATGCAGGCTCCCAATCTCTCACAGGCACACATACATGGCAGGCTCCCAATCTCTCTCTCGCAGGCACACACACAAGCAGGCTCCCAATCTCTCTCTCTCTCATAGGCACACACACAGGCAGCCTCCCAATCTCTCTCTCTCATAGGCACACACACAAGCAGCTTCCCAATCTCTCTCTCTCTCATAGGCACACACAAAAGCAGGCTCCCAATCTCTCTCTCTCTCTCATAGGCACACACACAAGCAGGCTCCCAATCTCTCTTTCACAGGCACACATACATGCAGGCTCCCAATCTCTCACAGGCACACACACAAGCAGGCTCTCAATCTCTCTCTCTCACAGGCACACACAGAAGCAGGCTCCCAATCTCTTGAATACTGTGTACAATTCTGGTCGCCTCATCTCAAAAAAGATATAGTTGCAATGGAGAAGGTACAGAGAAGGGCAACCAAAATGATAATGGGGATGGAACAGCTCCCCTATGAGGAAAGGTTGAAGGCTGTTCAGCTTGGAGAAGAGATGGCTGAGGGGGGATATGATAGAGGTCTTTAAGATCATGAGAGGTCTTCAACGAGTAGATGTGAATCGGTTATTTACTCTTTCAGATAACAGAAGGACTAGGGGGCATTCCATGAAGTTAGCACAATCAACGCACAATTAAGCTCTGGAATTTGTTGCCAGAGGATGTGGTTAGTGCAGTTACTGTATCTGGGTTCAAAAAAAGGTTTGGATAAGTTCTTGGAGGAGAAGTCCATTAACTGCTATTTATCAAGTTTACTTAGGGAATAGCCACTGCTGTTAATAGCATCAGTAGCATGGGATTTTCTTAGTGTTTGGGTAATTGCTAGGTTCTTGTGGCCTGGTTTGGCCTCTGTTGGAAACAGGATGCTGGGCTTGATGGACTCTTGGTCTGGCCCAGCATGGCAATTTCTTATGTTCTAATGTTCTCTCTCTCACAGGCACACACACAAGCAGCTCTCTCAGCCCCGCTGGCTCTCTCTTCTTTGGCTGTGAGTGGGTGGGCTCCACTTGAGGCCTCTCCGGGCCTTTTTTTTCTTCTTTGGCTGCAAGAGGGATGAGCTCTGCTTGTGGGCCCACCAGGAAATTTTCTTCTTTGGCCATGACAGGGTGAGCTCCGCTGGCACTGCAGCCAGTGCTTTTTCTTCTTTTGCTGCGAGTGGGATGGGTTATGCTGGTGCCATCACTGGGCCTTTTCCATTTTTTGCCGCAAGCATGTGGGCTCCGCTGGTGCCACCAGGCCTTTTTCTTCTTCTTCGGCTGTGAACAGGATGGTATCCACTTTTGGCCCTGCCAGTTTGTGGGTTGGGTGGCAACAGGAGTCGTGTTTAGCTGAAACTCCATCTCCTGCTGTTGCAGGGCTGCTCTCGTGATAAGACTGCGAGACTGGCCCCGCGGCAGCAGGTGATGACATTTGGTTAAATGCGACGCCTGCTGCCGGGGGGGTTAGGGTAAGGAGGTGTGTCACCACTGATCAGATCGGGCAGGGGTTTGATTTATCCCTGCCCAATATGATGTTTAAAGTCGGAGTGGCACTTGCCATCTTCGTAGCGACACCTATGGGCTAGGG
Organism: Rhinatrema bivittatum; assembly: GCF_901001135.1. Taxonomy (NCBI): domain Eukaryota; kingdom Metazoa; phylum Chordata; class Amphibia; order Gymnophiona; family Rhinatrematidae; genus Rhinatrema; species Rhinatrema bivittatum. The sequence continues at coordinate 250,711,211 of NC_042622.1, read as the reverse complement.
ATTCACTGAATCCCTTGAAGGCCCTGACTGCACACCACCGCAAACAAGGTAGGAACACTACCGAAGGAGAAAGGGGGGGGGGGGGGGGAGGGAGAGACCACCACAGCACAGTAAGATCTTGCTGCAGCACAACAATGTGCCACCACACAGTGGTTGAGTAGCTCTGCCCTAAGCGAATGGGAGGACCCTTTCCAGTTTGCCCAGGCAGCTTCATATTCCATCCAAGAAGAAAGAAGGACCTCCGATTCGCAGATGTACTGCTTTCAGTTGCACTATGGATATTACCAAAGACATTTGTATCAAGTGTCTTATTATTCATGTTGATAACCACATCAGTAAAGTTTATGTTGGAAACTACCATCACAGTGTCCAGCTTCTTTATTGGCATTTAGAAGGTCAGAGTATACATAACACCTAGGGCCTTGGAGATTATCCTCCTGTCTATTCCCCCCGGCCCCCAGCAGTGGACCTGCATCGGTGATTGTGTGAACCCTGCACATCTTTAGACAGGCCTCAGATGGGGGTTACACAAGAAAATGGCTTTTGAAATCGTTTTGCATGATTTATTCTCTGTAAAAACTGGTTTTGTTTTTGCTTTGATCTCTTAAAGATGAATTTTTAAAAGCCGGGCATACACCCGAATTGGGAAATGTGCGCATATCTAGGACATGCGCATGTCTACCCGATTTTAAAAGCTGTCCTCATGCACGTGCATCTCCAGTTATGTGAATATCTCACTCGGAATGAAAATGGGGCATTGTGTGGGTGGGGCATGGAGGTTCCAGGGTGGAGCCAAAGAAGTGCGCGCAAGTACTTACACGCCTGGGCGCACAATCAGGTCCAGTGCAGCGTACTTTTATTTTTGATATGGAACATAGAAACATGACATATGGCCCATTCAGTCTGCCCATCTGTCCAATTAATTTAGCATCACTCCCCTAGAGATCCCCTGTATTTATCTCATGCTTTCTTGAATTCAGATACTGTTTTTGTCTCCACTACTTCCACTGGGAGGCTGTTTGACACATCCACCCATCTCTGTAAAGAAATATTTTCTACTATTAGTCCTGAATCTACCCCCTTTCATCCTCATCTCATGACCCCTCGTTCTAGAGCAGTGGTTCTCAAATTTTCTCTCATGCATATTCATTGTGGATAACCTGAAAACCCGACTGGCTGGGGGGGGTCCCCAGGACAGGGTTGAGAACCAATGTTCTAGAGTCTCCTTTCCACTGAAAAAGGTTCACCTCCTGTGCATGGAAACCTTTCAGATATTTGAATGTGTCTATCATATCTCCCCTATCTTGCCTTTCCTCTAGGGCAGTGGTTCCCAACCTTTTTTGTGTTGTGGCACACCTGACATTGGGCTCACTTCATCATGGCACACCTTCACCTTCCCTCTTCCCCATTTCCCTGGCATCATCATTCTCCTCCCCCAACCCCTGGTATAACCACCTTCCCTTCCCTCTCCCCCCAAGTCTCACTCTTCACATCATCACCATCTTATCCCCGATCTTCACTCCACTGCAATCCTCATCTTCTTTCCACCCTGCTTGACATCATCACCTTCCCTTCCCTTTTCTCTCCCCTCACTCTTTGTATTATCACCTTCCTACTTCTCCCCCTCCCTTATTTCATCGTCACCTTCCCCTACCTTCTCTCTCCCTGCACCCTCTGCCATCTCTATCACCTTCTCTCTCCTACCCTCTCATTCTACCAAATCCCCTTCCACCACCTTCCCTTTCCTACCCTCTCCCTTCCTTGGCATCAGCTTTTTCTCTTTCTTTCCCTCTCTCCACCCTCCTATCCCATCACCTTCCCTTCCTTCTTCCCCCAATACCCCCAGCTTCCTAGCAAATCTGGCTGCCCCTTCCAGCAACACTTAACCGATGAAGCTGATTTCTCCACTGCCTGTTTCTCTCTATAATGGGAACTACATGGGGCCAGCAGGACTTGTGAGCCTCCAGAGCCCAATGCAGTTTCAGTTCTAGAGGAGAGCCAGCAAAGGGGAAAGCAGAAACAGCACCAGATAAGCGCTGATCTCTGACTCCCCCTGCTGGCGGGTGGATATTCTGCAAGCCAGCTGTTATAGGGGAAAGGGAAACTGGAATGTCTGGCACACCAGAGATACAGCTACAGCACACTAGTGTGCTGCAGAACACCGATTGGGAAACGCTGCTCTAGGGTATACATGTTTAGATCTTTAAGTCTATCACCATATGCTTTACAACGAAGACCACTGACCGTTTTAGTAGCCACCTTCTGGGCCAACTCCATGCTGTTTATATCCTTTTGAAGGTGCGGTCTGTAGACTTGTGCATAGTATTCTCACCAGGGACCTATACAGGGGCAATATCACCTCCCTTTTTCTGCTGACCATTCCTCTCCCTATGCAACCAAGCATCGTTCTGGCTTTTACAATCCCTTTAGCCACCTGTTTGACCACCTTAAGATCATCAGATATCATTAATCCCCAGATCATGCTCTTCCTTTGTGCTCAGAAGAAAGTCTCCTCCAATACTGTACCTTTCCCTTGGGCTTTTGCATCCTAAATGCATTACTCTGCATTTTTTAGCACTAAATCTTAGCTGCCAGACCTTAGACCATTTCTCAAGCTTCATTAGATCTCTCCTCATGTTTTCCACTCCTTCCTGGCTGTCCACCCTATTACAGATTTTGGGATCATCGGCAAAATGACAAGCTTTTCCTGACAACTCTTCCATTATGTTGCTCACAAAAATGTTGAAAAGATCCAATGACCGATGCCTGAGGCACACCACTAGTAACAACCCCCTCCTCCCAGAAATCTCATTTACCATTACTCTTTGTCGCCTCCCACTAAGCCAGTTTCTAACTCAGTCAGTCACTCTAAGATCCATAATAGAGCACACAATTTATTTATAAGTCTTCTGTGCATAACTCTATCAAAAGTTCTAGTGCTTTCCCTTGATCCAACTCTCTGGTCACCCAATCAAAGAAATTGATCAGATTCATCTGACAAGATTTACCTCTGATAAAACCATGCAGCTTTGGATTTTGCAATCCATTGGATTCCAAAAATTGCACTATCCTCTCTTTTAGCAGTAATTCCATTAGTTTGTTCTCACAGAGGTCAGACTAACTGGCCTATAGTTCCCAGCCTCCTCCTTACTTCCACTTTTATGAACAGGAACCACATCCACCCTTTTCCAATCCTCCACAACTACTTCAGACTCTAAAGAAGCTTTGAAAATTTCAGCCAGGGGAACTGCCAGGACATTTCTAAGTTCCCTTAGTATCCTCTGATGTATCCCATCCGGTCCCATCAACTTATCTACATTAAGTTTAGTTAGCTCCTCATGAACAGACTGTTCTGAAAATCGATTGAGGCTCACCTCATTTCCAATCTTATTTGTTTATTTTATGTGATCCTGCTCCAGGCCCTTCCACAATAAACACCGAACAGAAATATTTGTTAAGCAATTTTGCTTTTTCCTCATCAGCCTCTATTTATTCCTCCCCTTCACCTTTGATCTCACCATGCCACTTTTGCACTTCCTTCTATCACTAACATATCTTAAAAAAAAAGTCTTGTCCTCCTGTTTTACCGTATTTGTTATTTTTTCTTCTATTTGAATTTTTGTATTCCTGACTACATTCCCAGCTTCTCTTAATTTTTCCAGATATTGCCACCTGTCTGCGATCTCTTGTAGTTTATGAATGCTAACCTATTCTCCTTTACCTTTTCAACTACTTCTTTAGAAAACCATAATGTTCTCTTTTTCCTCTTCCCTTTATTTACATTCCTAATAAAAAAGATTAGTTGGGAGACCACGTGACCCGATGCGCGGGTAGGATGCTATCCTAACCCGCTCCCGGTCCCTCCTCCGTGCGAAGCCGATTTAAGGCATTTTTCTGCAACTCTATGGTGCTGGCGATAGGGCACTGCTTCCCCCATGGCTACTCAACGGCATATTGCCGACTTTTGGCAAACCAGCAGCGAGATGACCAGTAAGCCGCAGCGAGACAAGAAGATGCTGGGGAAAGCAGCGGCGGAAAACAAGATGGCCGATGGACCGCCGAGCCCGGGCCAGCGCAGGAGCAACACACAAGGTGAGCTAGTGGAAGAGGTCACCCAGGCGGTGGTCCTAGCGCTGGGCACCAGATTCCAGGCTTTATCCCAGCAAATCTCCTCGGGCAACGCGACGCTGGAAGAAATAAAAAAACAGGTGGAGGAAACACAGACCCGGATCACGGGCCTGGAGATGGACACATAGGCCCTGCACCAACAGCAAGGTACCCTGGACCAGAAACTATCTGCACTGGAGGCAAAGGTGGAGGATCTGGAAAACAGATCCCTCAGGAACAACCTGCGCTTTGTCTGTATCCCAGACTCTATATTAGACCGGGACCTCCCTGCGCTGCTGGAAGGCAGACTGCTGGATGAACTTGGACTACATAATTTGAAAGGTCAGTGTATAGTTGAAAGGGCGATAGGTTGGGGGCGTGCGGGCCCAACAACTCCAGACCTAGGGTGGTCATTGCCCGCTTCTTAAACTATGCCCATATGATGGCTATTCTGCAAGCATTCCGGAAAAAGGCTACCCTGGAGCTAGAAGGAGCAAAAGTTCTTAATTTTCAAGACTTTTCTGCCCTGGTCTCGGCCCAAAGAAGGGAATATTTATTTTATTTATTTATTTATTTATTTACGATTTTTATATACCGATGTTCATTTCAAAAAGAGATATTACATCGATTTACAATAAGGTACAATAGGTAATTCACTATCCCCTAAAAGGGCTTACAATCTAAAATTTTTGTACCTGAGGCTAAGAGATTACAAAAATAAAATCATCAAAATCAAAGTTCTTATTTTCTGGGATTTGCAACACCCTATTTAAAAGACGCATAAAGTTCACTCTGCAATATCCAGCGAAACTTCGGCTAGAGCATAACGGGTCATGGCGTACTTTTGAAAATACCGCCAACGCCCAGGAATTCTTAAATTCTCAACTGGACACCTGAACCTGTGGGATCAGGAGCATGCTGGAGTACTATTAGGAGTGGAAGCGTGCCTAACTTGCGAATGGCTGGCACTGCCCAATTGCTGCTTTTCCGATTACTCAAGGGACGGCAGGCAAAGGCCAGAGCTGGATTGATGTTTGAAGGTTTATCCTATGTTTTGTTTCAGTTTAGTTCATAAATTGTTACAAGTTATGGAGGGGGGACTGGACCGGTTCGAAATGTGTTCTTCACGCCTCTTAATTCTAGAGGCCCTTTGGTTGATGGGTAATTCTCTTGGGGGGGCTGGGGGAAGGAAGGGGGGAAGGGAGGGTGGGGAAAGGGGGGAAGAATGTAAGGTTCTTTAAGGTACCTGTCAGTCATCCGAGTCTGCACTCATTTCATTATAAAGTGATAAGCAATAAGGGGAAAACGGTAGTTCAATTCCTAGGCTGGGAGGAATAGAACGAGCTAAAAAGTATACGGTCTATACCAAATGTGATACAAAAGTTCTATTGGATCAAATATGGTTGAAAACATCCGCTTCCTATCGTGGAATGTAGCAGGAATTGGGTCGCCGGTAGGGATGTGCAGAGCAAAATTTTATGTTCATATTTTTTATGTCCGAAAGGGGGTCCCACTTGCGGCCAATATGGACATAAAAAAAATCCAATGAGTTGGGTATATGTACATATGTGCAAAAAAAAATTTAAACCCCCTCACCCTCCTTAATCCCCCCCCCCAGACTTACCACAACTCCCTGGTGATCGAGCGAGGAGTGAGGACGTCATTTCTGCAATCCTTGGCGAGAAGCATGTGACGTCGGTGGCACGTCGAGTGACGCGGCGTCACGTGATTCCCGGCTCGTTCGCTCCAGACGGCTCGTTCGGCCCAAAAAGAACTTTTGGCCAGCTTGGGGGGGCCTCCTGACCCCCCCAAGCTGGCCAAAAGTTCTTTTTGGGCCGAACGAGCCGTCCGGCGCGAACTCGCCGGGAATCACGTGGCGCCGCGTCACTCAGATGCGACGTCACGTGATTCCCGGCGAGTTCGCGCCGGACGGCTCGTTCGGCCCAAAAAGAACTTTTGGCCAGCTTGGGGGGGCCTCCTGACCCCCTCAAGCTGGCCAAAAGTTCTTTTTGGGCCGAACGAGCCGTCCGGCGCGAACGAGCCGGGAATCACGTGACGCCGGCGTCACTCGACGTGCCGCCGACGTCACATGCTTCTCGCCAAGGATTGCAGAAATGGCGTCCTCACTCCTCGCTCCATCACCAGGGAGTTGTGGTAAGTCGGGGGGGGGGGGGGATTAAGGAGGGTGAGGGGGTTTATATTTTTATTTTGGCTCAACAATCGCGATTTCCCACATATCGAACATATCTATGTTCGATATGTGGGAAATCCGATCGTTTATGTCGAATCAATTTTTTAAGTAAAAAAAAAATATGAGTTGCGTTTTACTAATGCGGTCAATCCGAATGCACACCCCTAGTCGCCGGTAAAGCGCTCAAAATTATTGACATCTCTACGCAGGCATAAGGCGCAAGTTGCGTGTCTCCAGAAGACTCACCTAACAGATATAGAACATCAAAAACTGAGAAAAGACTGGGTGAGAGAAGTGTATTATTCCTCAGCAGTCCAGTTTGACATGGCATTCTCTCTCTCCTCTTTCAGAGGATAATTGACAAAGCCATTTTGGCAGGGAAATAATGATTTGCTCACGTATGTCTGCCATCTGAAAATTGCCCTGCCTTTAGGATGCACGCTGTGAAGCAAGACACGTCCTTTTCGTCACATTCAGAAAAAGGGGCTTGTTTAGGGGAAGAAAAATAGCACTCGTAGATTGCCATGGAAAAATCTATGTGCACAAAAAGGAGGAAGAAAAAGTCCACAGGTTCAATTCCAAATGAAAGTACGTGCATGTTTTCTTTTTGAAACTGGTGGGAAGTCCATAGGTAAAAAGGGCCTGTAGATTTTTGTCCCAATATGGACAATCTGGTAATTGCCCCCTCTATGTATCAGGGTTCCATGGCAGGGCATTAAGATCTGTGCAGGAAGATGCTGACTAACAATGCTGTGCAAAGCAGGGGGAACATGTCCTGTGTACTAAATTGACTGGGTCGTGATATATTACCAAGGCAGCTTAAAAGAGGACATGACCTTGAGACACGAGCTGCACTCCCAAACAAAGACAAGATGTAATTAAGAAATAAGCTCTAATTCTTCTCCTAGCTTTGATAAACCGTGCTGTCATCTGCAAGAAAATTGATGCCCCGAGTTTTAATCCACAGAGACTCGGCATGTTATCGTGTTGAGTTTCTTGGGTTGGCTACTTTTACATTCGAGAGGTGGAAGTGGTGGTGGAGGAGGAGGGGGCCAGGGAAGAGAGGATGGGTGAAGGAGATACAGGGGATTGCAACTGTGTGACTGAATCTTAACCAGTAAAATGCCACAGCTGCCAGGTCTGAATTAAAGAACTCTTTTAAATCATCACCACAGGCCAATCTGGTGGGTCAGTTGGCAAGTGGTGTGTGCTGCCATGTGGAGAAAATGGGTTTGATTCCTTGGCTGGGCCTTTTGCTTCCTGGTTGTTGCACCTTGCTAGTACCTTTTTGGTTGAATTTAAGTCCTGCAATCGCAGAGTTCCAAAATAAGCCCTAATGCATGTCCCCAGGTTGAGTAATACCTCTGTAATTGCTGGGCTTAGCAATTTATTGTGGGGTAATGTAAAATAGGGGGGAAATCCCTGTGTAGTTGTAGTGAAATCTTCTGGTGCTATAGCCCCACAGAGGCCAGTTCTGATTTAGCTGGAAGCTGCCATAAAACAAAAAAATCACTGAAATGGAATGAGTTTGTGCCCTATGATATCATATGTTCTATGCCTTTATCCCTGTGATGACATTCTCCCAGTAGTTGAAACAGACAATAAATAACCACAAAAATCTATGAATCACTCTCTAGTTTGAGGAAAACAATCTCAGGGCGGCATTAAATGGTGTCATGTTGCTAACTAAAATCTCACAACTTTAATGGCAGCAAAAGAGAGACGTGTAATGGTCTCATATGCAGAAGCAGGAAGACTGCCTATTGCATACTGATTATTTATCATTAATTTACTGTGATATTTGTTGTTGTTATTTCAGTATTTTTTGTAGCATCCAAAGTCAGTACAGTTTAGAAGAAACCATCTCCAGAAACAAGAAAATCATTGGCTTATTGCCTGCAGCACAAGGGTCATTTGAGATGTGCTGCAAGACCCATTGCATGAAAAAGGTGAGGAGGTCATGTGATGCACTGTGACCTCATCAGCCGTAAGGAGGCTCCATTGAATTGTGGGATCATCATCTACATCGAGTGTGGTTTATTTATTGTATTATGCTATCCTCCACCCTGTCTTATCTCTGAAACAGGAAGCCAGACTGAATGCTTCTTGTTAGCTTACACAGGGATGCCGTGCAATGACATCAGCATTTGTGGTAAGAGGACTTGTGAAACTTCCTATTACATCGTCAGCTGTAGAAGCAGCTGCGCTGTGACATCATCACCTGCAGCCAATGTCCTTTGGCTCCCTGTCTGTGCAGGAGAAGGTGCTAGATCTTGTAAGCGTGACGAGCAGATAATAAATGTGACATTGCTGCTGATGGAAAAAAGCCAACCTGGAAATATCTGGGGCAGAGGCAATTACAAGCAGAATTGATGTTTATTGTTACTCTTGATCTTAAAGAGGTCTCTTGGTTCCAGCTGTGAGAAAGCAGCATATTTTCCCTAATTTATTGACTGGAAATTCTTAACCAAGTGGATTATTAATTAGAATAGGAAGCCCTTTCTTTTAATCCTCCATATTCTCAGCAAGTCTGTATTTTATGCTAATATTTCCTGCTCCCATCCACATGTTACAGTTCAACATTGGATGTGGCAGACTGCGCCAGTGATGAAATGCATAATTGTTAAATTAATCATCAGATATTAATGTTTATTTAAGATGATTACATATTGTATGCAAACCAGAGAGCTGCGTTTCCATATAGTGATCAGCGTGCTCATCTCAGGGAAAGACTCCAAGCCAATTATCAAAACACAACAAAGTGTAAATCAGAGACACAATTCACATAAGCAGGGAGGGGAGATTTTTTTTATTATTATTTTTTTATGTATGCATTTACTGAGGCTGCAGTAAGTTTATTGGAATATAATAATAGACTATCTCTGTGCACAGTACAGACTGTACACAATAAAAACACAATTAGATGAAAGGCAGAAGGCCTGGAGAAATGAAGTGCAGCAAGGGGTGACTGTCAGAAGAGCAGTAGAAAAGAATGGTGCAGGGTGGAGAGGAAGGATAATTAGTTTGCTGACAAGCTTTATTTTTCCAGTTTGAGAAATAATGTGAGTATCTGTAGCAAGAAACAGGAACAGTGTTCTCCCCGAGTTATTCGACAAGGCTACGAACTCTTCATGAGCTACAGGCTTTGGGGGATCAGAAGGAAAAGGGGAGCTGAGTCCCAAGCTCTATAATGAGAGCATAGACAGGGAATGATGAAGGATTATGGAAAGGGAGCAGGGGTGGCTCAAGGCAATCTGCTGCCTGAGGTGAGGGATGAGATGGCGCTCCCCCACCCCCACCCCAAAAAAAGTGTGGCACAGATCGAATCACCAAGATGGCCGGTAGGCAGGGAAGGGTCCCCTTGGAGTCTGGCCATTTCTGTGATCTGACATGCTGGGGAAGTGGGCAGACGGAGTTCCCAGAGGAGTGGCAGATAAGAATGCCAGCAATAATATTTCTAGGAAGCTGCCAACCCTGCTGCACTCCTGGGAAACCCTGCCATCTGCTTCTCAACCTTCCCCAGCATTTGCACCCTGGGGATGTGGGAGATGAGGGTCTGTGCATGGTGCACTCTCCCAGGGCAGGTGCAAAGGTACTAGGCGCTCAGCGAACCTTGCAGCCTTGTGCCTTCCCCCAGCCCCACCATGCACACAATTACAGATTATGCATTTATAATAACAGATTTTACATGAAAAAAAAACATTGTCTTCTGATGTAAAAATATCACAACATGAATATTATATTTATATGCACTGCTGATGTGACAAAGAAGAAACCCTGAAATAAAGACACTTGGAGCCCATATGGTGTTAGGCCTATTGTAAAGTGTGAGGTAAAAGCTTGGCCCTCAGAAAGCCATAAATAAACTGCACTATAATTACAATATAGTAAACATCCCATACCAAAACTGCACTGAATTCCAGCCCTCAAACTGTAAGAAGTCTACCCATGAAAATGCAACACTGCAAATATTACACTAGGCCCTAAAACACCAACACACCTCCTATTAAGAAATCAGAACCAGTCAAGCTGCTATAGATCCCTACACTGAAACTACACAGTAGCAGAATACCTCATCTCCAACACATCAGAACACAGACAGACCCTCACCAAATACAGAATAAAGTGACCATAAAGTCTAAAGAGAAACGTGCAGACTTCACTGTACTGGAAACTGTAAAAATCTAGAATCTGTATGCATTGCATCAGTGGAAAAACAGAAACATCACCATAAAACATAAAATCAGGAAATATAAAACAATCATAATACTAAAACCATACAATAAAAAATACATATTTCAAAACAGCTGATGAATAGAATAGCATATACTTAAATTCATATAAAATGTTTTAATAAGTTCCCAAAAACCAATAAAATATTTAAAAACATCAAACATCCAATAATCATTAAAATTAATAAGGATAAAAAAAATTCCCACCTTTCAATACCTGGGAACTTTTGATTTAGTCACTCTGAAATTGTCTTGGATTAGCGGGAGAAAGTGAGTTATTCTCACACTCACACTCTCACACACACACATGTACACGCACATGTTTGCTCACACTCTTAAGTCCTCGCATGTTCGCTCACACTCTCACATACACATACACAGTGGTTCACATTCTCTCACATGTTCACACACACTCACATTCCCCCATACATTTGCATTCACATGCTCCCTCTTGCTCCCCTTTTCCTTCCTTACCCTCTCACTCAACCCTTTCTCTTCCCTTCCTCCTTATTCACTTAACCCATTTTCCCTTTCATCTCCTTTCACTCACTCAGCCCCATTTGCTTCTCTTCCCTTCCTCATTTGCTTCACATATGTATTTACCCCCTCCCCTCCCTTCTCACTCACCACCCTTCCCTTCCATCCTGTATCACTCACTTATTCTGCCTCCCTTCCCAGGCTATTCTCTCTCACTTACCCCCTTTCCTTCCCACACACCTCACCCACTGTCTCTTATCTTTCCTCCTGCCCACAGGTCTTGGGATCTTTGCATGCACATCATAATTCTGCACTGCCAGCTCAGGGTTTGTCTTTCTATCTGCAAGGTCTGGGATTCCCCCAGGCATGTCATGATCCTGTGCCACTGTCACTAATGTCTTTCTGCTCATAGGGCCTGGGATCCCTGTTGGCATGCCATTATTTGGAGTGCTGGTGACTTCTTTCTGCCTGCAGGCATAGATGCAGGGTGCGGAGGCTGCCAAAGAGGTGTTTTGCAATGCTCCAAAATTTTGCTGCTTGAGGCCACCGCCTCACCCTGACACATGATAGAACCACCTTCAAGGAGGTGTGTGGGCAGGTTGCAATTAACTTCCCCCTTCCCTTATCCCGCTCAGCTTCTTGCTATTGAATTTGTTGTCTACTTCCCGAAGGAAAAGAAGACTAATACCATTTTTGTTTGGGGTCCTACCCACATCAGATTTTCAGGACATGTGATAGGGAACACAAAAAGTCTGTCAGGGTGTTTTTCTCAGATACACACATATCAGGCCTGGTATATTTGCATGTGCTTATCCTAGAAAGTAGGCACCTTTAGTTCTGAGTGGAACTTTTTGATTTTTTTTTTTTTATAAAGGAGGTTAAATCTGTGCCTATTTAAGTCTACTTAGGGACCTTCATTGTTAGGATTTTGCCTGCTAAGCAGCCTTATGCTACCTTGCTGCCGACTACAATGACGCCTTCCTACCAGCAGAGACATCCAATGAGCTTAACTTCCAGCTTTGCCAAGTTCCTCCTCTCTGCTTGTGCCATGCCCAAGTCTCAGCCCTATGTAAACCTGCCTTGCGATTGTATCCTTGCCTTCACATAGTATCACCCTTGGCTCCATGTCCTGGCCCTTGTTTCTTGTCTTGCCTTGCAACCTTTGGGCCTTCTTGCCTTGTGGCCTTTGGCCTTCTTGCTCTTTGTCTTGCCTTGTGGCCTTTGGGCCTTCCTATTCTGTCTTACATTCTGCCTTGAGGCCTTTGGGCCTGTTCTGCCTTGTATCCTGCCTTGATGCCTTCAGGCCTACACTGTCTAGTACCCTGCTTTGTGGCCTCTTCAGGTGTTCCTACTGGCTAGCAGCCTACGGGTCTCTTGCCTTGTTGCCTTTGGGCTACTATGTTCTCTGTTCGGTATTATCCCTATCTGCCTTTTCTGGTCTTGTCCTTGGTTAGTCTTGTCAGCCAGTAATAAGTAGTGGCTATTTCCTAAGTCAACTTGACTAATATAATTGTAAACCATTACAATTGAATACAGAGTGATGGTATAGAAATTTAAAAATAAATAATAGCAGTTTATGGACTTCTCCAGGTATTTGTCCAAACATTATTAAAACCCAGATAAATAACTCCCTTAACCACATCCTCTGGCAACAACTTCTAGAGCATAATTATGCACTGAGTGAAAAACAATTTCTCTGATTTGTTTTAAATATGCTACTTGCTAACTTCATGAAATGCCCCCATCCTTGTATTATCTGAAAGAGTAAATAATTGATTTACATTAACCCATTCTAGTCCTCTCATGATTTTATAGACCCCCCATCATATTCCAACTCAGCTGTCTCTTCTCCAAGCTGAACAGTCCTAACCTCTTTAGCCTTTCCTCATGGGTGAGCCATTCCATCCCATTTATCGTTTTGGTCGCCCTTTTCTGTACCTTCTCCAGTGCATCTATATTTTTGAGATGCAGCAACTAGAAAACTTTGAGATCAGGAAAGCTTTATTTGTGAGTACGGAACAGGGGTGGACTCCAAGAGTCTTGGATGATATGGAGCTTAATGGTAAGGTTATGTCCATATTTTACCAAACTCCTAAACATTAGGATTCATGGGGACTATACACCATCCAAGCTGGAATGCAGAGCTCAGGGTGGAGCTAGAATAAAAAGAAGAATAGGCTGGATTATGGCTGTCAGCACATAATATATCCATTATCTAAAAGAGAGGGTTGATGTATCAGCTAATGCATTGAACCTCTAGGTATACCATATTCTTTTCCAAATGTAGTAATTCTAGCCCTCTCTATTAGAGAGGATGTCAGTTCTGAGATCTCAGAGCCATATCCTGATTTGTAAGTTACTTAGAGCTTTTAATAGACAAGCATCTAAAAAATTGATGGGCGAATTTTAATTTGCCCGCACGTGTAAAATACGGGGGTTAGTCAAGTGGCCGGGCCTTGTGTGCGCTGCACGCATTTTAGAAGGGACCCAGCTGCATGCGTAACCCCCATTATGCACACAAGAGCCGGGCCTCAGCAAAGGGGGCGGTCTAGGGGGTGGAGTGGGGCTGGATGCGGCGGGTACAGAAGCCACTTACCGCTGTGCTGGGTGATCGCATGCCAGAAGGTTGCCGGCGCGCGCACCTTACGCCAGCTCAGGAGCTGGCGTAAGTTCTGAAACAAACCAAAAAAAAAAAAAAAAGGTAGGAAGGGGTCGCAGAGGAGAGGGGAATAGGGAGGGAGGGTAGGTAGGGGGGTAGGAAAGTTCAGTCCCAGTCCGCTCCTTAATTGGTCACCAGAACAGGCTGATCCTGGTTTTGTCCCACTGCATACCTGAATTTGTAGCTCTGATTGTTCCTTTGATTTCCTTGGAGTCTCGGTTTTGTCTCAGTGCATGCATGGAGATGTAGTCCAGCTTTATCCAAGGAAATCAAAGGAAAAATTAGAGCTACAAATTCAGGTATGCAGTGTGACAAAACCAGGATTAGCCTGTTCTGGTTACCTGGGATAAGGTGGCAACCCCTAAGGATAGTGGTTGTGGCGTCTGGGTTGAATGATAACAACAAAAAGCCTTTTCTGATAAAGCTTAAGGAAAACAAATGTATCTATTAACAAAACATTAAAACTATAAAGTTAAATCACTTACAGAAACAGACCTTATCTTCCATGGAAATCCTTGCTTCTATCCAATTTTTCCTTTCTTTGGTTGGAAAGGATAGCTGGACTTGCTCAGAAGCCGAGTGTCAGTCCAGCTCACAGTGCTGCCTTTGATGGGGTATGCTGGTGACTTTAACCTGCACCCTGCGACGCTCACCTGTTTAGCCCTCTTCCTCCCTTCCCCATCCCACCCAATAAGAAAGGTTTCAGAAGAGAGACAATCGGTCCATTCCAGAGACATCACAGATAATAAGCGAGCAGATGCAGGGTTGGGAGTTGTTAATTCCTGTTCCTTTATAACATATGGGATGCTGTTCTACCTGAAAGCCTGAGGAGCAGGGGGGTGGGCTGCGAGTAGAGGCTCTTTATCACAGCCAGCACCTTCCCTCTGCAATTAGACCTTATAGTAATTGTGTCTGTAGGCAGCGAGTTGTGAGGACAGGAAAAAATGATAAAATAAAAAATAAGGAAACAAACAATAAAACATCCTTTTTTTTTCTTTTGCTATTGTTCACCTTCAAAAGACAAAAAAAAATGAACAGAAGGAAAAAGAACAGCGAGTCACACACGCCGAGAATGTGAAGGGCAGTGTCACGGAGACACGGAACATAAGCCAAGGAATGAAAAGACTTCCTGGCGCGGCACTAACAGTTCCTGAGCTCGGGGGCGTGCCGCACTCTTACTGTAAAACAGGATTCACGCAGGGCCTGCTGCAGCTTATGGCCCAGCTGCCTCAGTTCCTGAGGAATGTGATCAGAACAAGAACAGAGTCCTTCAGCAAATGCACCATTCTAAGGAATGGTGATGTGCCCAAGACCAAAATGGCACAGGCTGGGCAATACTGCAAGCACAACTGAGGTCCCCAGTTGGCCCAATTGTGAACATACCGGCCTCGGGTCCCTCGCCTACCAATCAGGCAACCTGACCGCTGCCTGTGAGCAGGGAATTCATGCGAGGAAGCTCCCGCTGCTATTACGAGAAGGTTTTGAGATGGCGAGATGGCAAGCTGGCAGTGCTAGCTGATCACAGGCCACCAGTGGAATTCTGAGCTAGTCATGCTTTTCAAGTGTCAGTTCAGTTCACTCTGGAATCTGCAGTCCTGTTTTTTTCTTGTTAAGAGAAATGGTCTACAGGTCAGAACCCACTGAAATAGAAGTTGAGTTATAACAAGGAGCTCCCCCCCCCCGGAGGCCCAGGAGCCCCTCCTAGCAAATCCCTGCTCAGACAGTGTTGTTAGCTAGAAGCTCCCACACTCTCAGATGGCACTGCTAGGAGGGTGCTCCCAATGCTCGACTTTGATGCACTGGAAAAATCAGGCTTCCGTTATGAGTTAGAGATGGCACTGCCATAAGAAGGATCGTATTGTGAAATCACAGCACGTCCGCAAGAAAAGGTGCAAATGCCAGGCAACCAGAGTTGATCTTGAAAAGGAGATAATGTAATATATAATGACAATCAAATTCCTCATTAAAAAAAACAAACAAAATCTGCCAGCTCAGCACTTGGATAAACATTTTACTCTTTGAGAAAACATGAGCAGTGCGGTTTCTAGACCTTAACGAATTGTTAACCACAGAGCTGAGAATTAAATCACTCAATTCCAAGAAGAATTTCAATCATGTGTGTGTGTGTGATCAGCCATTAAAGGCGCTCAGAAAGCATGGGCTGTATAAAACCCATCATGAGTGTCACTCCAAATTTTGTAATGTAACAACCAACAGAAACAAAAAACTCTCAAAAAAATAGCTAGTAGTGGACCTTCAGACTAAGCATTACTGGTCATCAGACTTTCATTGCTTTATCCATAATCACTGGTCCAAAAGCCCCTTAATATTGTTATGCATTTTTTAAAGTGTTTGCAAATAAAGCACACATCAATTGCAAATAACTTTTTTGAAATCGTTCTTATCTTAATATTTTGCTGTCATCAATGGCTTGTCAGTTCAAACTTGTAGTCCCAATCCAACTAGTTTTCCCAACACAGGCCGTGTTTTGAAGAGTATGTCTGCATCAGGGGAGCCATTTGTATTTCTACAAAGAGCAATAAGCAATTCTTCTACTATTAAATGTTTGGCACCATGTTTGATGTGCAATAGATATGTATTTTATTTGCAAACACTTAAAAAATCTAAAAAAATATTATGGGACTTTTGGACCCGTGATTATGGATAAAGCAATGAAGGTCTGATGAAAGTCCACTACTAGCCAGTTTTTAAGAGTTTTTTGTGCTGTTGGTTGTTATTATATAAAACCCAACCACACTGGGACAAGAAAAGGGCTGGCTGAACTCCCCACTGCCATCCCACCCATTATACATACAGAGTACGCTCCGTTATGTAAGGAACTTCCCAGAGATACTAATGCAGCATGGCCAATGAGGAGGCTTAGCAGAGGAGTTACAGTGTACTTAGTGGGCCAATTGGGTGCTATGACATAGTTCTCTGAGGAGAACTGGGAATGGAATCAGGGAAATATGCATTATGTAAAGAGCTCTACTGAGTGTCTTCTAAAGAAGCATATAAATTAACTAAGTGGGTAGAGAAAAGAGACAGGTTTAGCTGGGTTCTAGCTCCCCCATGTGGGAGAATAGAATGGTGGAGTCCTGGCCTATAAAAATCCAAGACACCATTTTGTAGGTGTGGATCTTGAGTTGTCTTCTCAATGAGCAGCATTCTCTCATGCTTGCTTCAGGCTTTTGTTTTGTTTTTGGGAAAAGGATCTTAGGACTAGACAGGAAAAGGTGCCTATCTTAATGATTCCAGTTTTTGACCCTTTTTTTGTTGTTGGGGAAGAAGTTTATCTACCCTTCTTTTCCTCCTTCTGGGTTATCTTTTGAAATGGTTTTATTTCTGTCTTTCATCTGAGTTCCCTTTTGGACCCAGGAACTCAGAGAATATCATCTGCAGAAAAAGTAGGAGTTTCTCATTCAAAGAGACTCATTAACCTGTCAAAGGTTGTTATCGGAGTTGTGGACTTTAGGAGAAGGCCTGTGCCACTGTTTGGACCACTATACTATTGCCTGGATAGTGGAGATGGAACAGGGAAGTAAGGAATGTATTCTTTTCATCTGGAGAAAGGTATGCAATATGGGATTTTATGGTGTAACATACTGACTGAGTTACATCTGCCTGAATCCTGAAATCTGGGAGGAAACTTTTAAACTGCATTTACAATTAGCAAGGATCAGGAATGGACTAAAAGATGCATTAAGAGTTACAACGTCACAGATTTAAGGGTAGATTTTCAAAAAGTTGCATGTGTAAAAAACAGGGGTTGCATGCGTGGCCGGGCTTTGTGCACGACATGTGCATTTTCAAAGGGGCCCGGCCATGCTATTAACCCCTTATCGAAGAGCCAAACATATAAATGGATTGGATCACATAAGGAGTTCTAAATAGTCATTACCTCTATTTCATCATCTATTGTCAGTAAAGTTATTTATTTATGTCTCAATTCTTTTAAACTGCTCATTCAGATACCTGATCTGGTCAGAGCGATGTACATCATAAAATTACAAAATAAAACAAAAAAAATGACAATAAAATTAAACAAAAATGACAATAAAATAAGCAGCATGGTCAAATTACAACTAGTGGAAACCACAATCAGCTTCCAGCGTGATTATTACTGCTGTGTACAAAGATGCTCAGGGCCCTGGAGAGAAGTCTGTGCCCCATGATAGGGAGTCTTGGATCTCAGAAAGACAGAGAGAAGAACTTAAGAGCTGTGTAGGAAGTTTGGCTATCTTAAGCCTGTGGAATTGAGGGTGGCCCTTGGAGTCCTCAGTGAGGACCTCAGCCAAAGGGGTTACAATTATAAAACAATTAGTATTAAGAATTTCATGTAGTATAGGCAAGGACTGCCGTGGACAGGACCACAATCTGTATAGGAAAGGGCTGGGTCTATGGCATAATGGCGAGAATTCAGCCCTTCCCAGTACAAGGCACACAGAGATGGGAATGCACCACCACGGCACCTGCCATCTCTGCTGTTAACAAGAGATCATATTAAAAATAAAAACAGCATACACAGCAGAGCATGGACAGAAAGGCAAGAAAAAAATATCTACGTGTGTGAGAGGTGATTTAAAGATGACAAAGCTAAACAGTCTCTGGGGTGGCCTTATCCAGTTGTGTAGATGGAGCATCAAATGAAGCTGAAGGAAGGAAGGCTGAAGAGAAATGTGAGGCGATACTTTTTCACTCAGAGGGTGGGGAATAGCTGTAACAGAGTGGGATGGAGCGGTGTGGAGGAGTAGCCTAGTGGTTAGAGTAGTGAGCTACAAGCCAGGGTTCAAATCCTGCTACACCTTGAAGCAACAGAGGGTGAAGTGACTTGCCCAGGTACAAATTTAAAGGGGTATTTATTAACCATTTTTCACATAGTCACGGAATGGGAGAGAAAGTGTTGTAAATCAGGCCTTCAGGGGATCCAATTAGAGCAAAAAAGGTAAATGTATTTGATCCTCGGCCATTTAACTAAAAGGTTCAGATTAGGAAAAATACCAGTACCGGCTGAAAAGGACCAAATGGTCCATTCACTCTGCTCAGCAAGCTTCTTATGGTAGTAACTAACTGCCGCTTTGTGCAGGTTACCCCCAAGCCTTATGTAAAGATTAGTAATATTTACAGTCAGAGCCAAGCAACTGTTGAACCCATAACAAAATTACTGCTAGCAACATTTTTATGGGGTGAGAAGCCTTCTTGATAATTCAGACTATGCTGCTTGAAATGATTTGCTTTTGAACTTGGCCATAGAAGCAGTCCTGTGCTTTTTCCCTAATATCTGCTTATGAGTATCCTGAACTGTAAAGGTTGGGACACAGCGTTGGCGGTTGTCTGGCTCCAATTCCCCTTTTTTCCTTCTCTCCCCTGCCTCCTGCTGTCAAAGCAGAGAGCGATGTTGCAGTTGCATCAGAAGAACCAATTTAATTGGTTGGTAATCCCCATGCACTCTGCTAAGGGTAGTAAGTGCCTCTGCATGCAGATTACCCCATGCACGCTTTTCTTCATTTCCAACTTTTAGCCTTTAGGAATCCACAGGATTTATCCCCAGGGGCAGTGGAACACCTTTTTGACTGGGGTGGCCAGCCAAGCCCTACCCCAACTCCACCCCCAACTCTACTGCAAGCTCCGCTTACGGTCTGTTGCATCTGTCAGTCGCAGACGGCTGCGACCTTTGCTGCTCACCTCATTTTTCGCAGTAGCTCCGATTCTAGTTAAGATGGCCGCCTCTGCCTCTGCACGCCGACCTCCCTGGTGTTCCCGGGACGGCGGGACCGGACTTTCCTACCTACGAGTTAGCAAGGATTCCTTCTTGCTCAATTCCTTTCCTCTGAGACGCTTCGCCTCGCTGTTCCTGCGTTCCAGACTGAGTGACTCAGGTACCCGCTCCTCAGGGGCCTTGCTGCACTCAGGTCTATCCGCTCCTCAGAGAGCCTTATCTGCCTGTCTCACCTTCACCAGCTAGTGAGTTCCTCTCGCAGCTTCCTCGGACGACCCTTCACTGTTCCTGCTTCGGGTAACCGCTGCTGCTACTATGAATTCTGTACTACAACACCACGGAGTGAGTCCGAGACCTACTCTACATTACTGTTTCCATCTTTCTGTGTGGATCCTCGGATTACCCCGCTCTGCAGACCACTACCGATCCACGCTGTCTTGTGCCAATTGCCATCTATCTCCAGCTTACCCCGCGCTGCGGACCACTACCGGAGATATCACTCACAAGGCCTACCAAGAAGCAAGTATTCCCTGGGTTACCCCGCTCTGCGGACCACTACCAGAGAATACATTAGGGGTGTGCATTCGTTCCCTACGAATTGGGAATCTGCAACGTATAGGGCCCTATTTGTTGTATTCATGGGGAAGCGAAACGTATCGCAATTCCCCACGAATACAACGAATCTTCGCTGAATTATTCGGCCGCCTAGGAGCCAATTTAAACAAACCCCCACCCTCCTGACCCCCCCAAGACTTACCAAAACTCCCTGGTGGTCCAGTGGGGGGTCCAGGAGCCATCCCCTGCACTCTGAGATGCTTTCAAAATGGCGCCAATAGCCTTTGACCTACTATGTCACAGGGGCTACCGGTGCCATTGGTCAGCCCCTGTCACATGGTAGGAGCACATCATTGCTGAGACCCTGCCTGTTGTGGAGAGTCCCCACAGGGCTCCTCCCTGTGAGTGGAGTCAGCTCTCTCCACGACCCAAGGGCCCACAAACCCAGTTCAAACATAACACGTTCCCACTGCAATGTTTTTACATTACTTTTATAGTTAATGTCATTCTATTTTACATACATTCTTCGCATAACTTATAAAGTATAATTTAGAGGTGGCCAACTCCGGTCTTCAAGAGCCACAAATAGGCCAGGTTTTCAGGATATCCACAATGAATATGCACGAGATAGATCTGCATGCACTCCCTCCATTGTATGCATGTTTATTGTGGATATTCTGAAAACCAGGCCTGTTTGTGGCTCTTGTGGACTGGGGTTGGCCACTCCTGGTATAATTATTAATTCCCAGACCAATTAAATGCTTGATGCTAGAAAATGGGCAACATGGTAAAGGAGGAAACAACCAAAACAGCATCACTAATAGAAATATTTGTGATCAAGGACCCCCCCCCCCCCCCAACACACACACACACACACACACAGCCATCTAACAATGAGGGCAAAGCAGGATATTTTCCCCTACACTTTACCATAGAAAAAAATTATGGTGTCATCTAAGTAATCTATCTAAGAGCCTACTCTGTCGCTTTAACTGTTGTTATTATCCTAATCACTATGTTCCTTAGACCTTTCTTTCTAGCAGTCTTTGCTTCCAAGTTTACTACCCTTGTTGAATGTAACTTTGTCCTTCCGTTGTAACTATGGTTTCTGTTATAGTTTCCCCTTTTCGATGTAAACCGATCTGATATGGTTTCTACCATGAAGGTCGGTATAGAAAAGTGTTAAATAAATAAATAAATAAATAGCAGAATCAATAATTAAAAACTCACATAATTGTTTTAATATTTTCCCAAAAATCAATAAATATTTCAAAATAGCAGACACATCAAATAACACCCAAAAGTTACAACTAGTAAAGATTTAAAAATCTCCCACTCTTCATACCTGGGATCTTTTGATGGCCAATCACCCTGAGAATGTTATGGATTGGAGTGTGGGTGACCACACAAACTTCATCCTGTCTCTCTCTCACGTTCACACATGTTCATTCTCTAAAACATTCCCCACATGCTCTCTCTCTCACACACACACATACACACACACTCAGGCAGGCACTCACCAATATACAAGCACGCAGGCACTCTCTCACACACACACTCAGTCAGGAAGGCACTCTCACACAGACACATGAAGACAGACACATACACAAGCAGACAGGCACTCTCTCTCACACACACATACCTTAGGCAAACAAGAAAGCATTCTCTCTAATACACACATACAGGAAAGCACTCTCACACACATGCAGGCAGGCAGGAAGGCATTCTCAAACATGCAGACAGATACACACATAAGCAGTTAGACACTCACACACACGCACACATACACCTGTAGGCAGATAAGGCAGCACTCTCTCACACACACACACACACACACACACACACATACAGGCAGGCACTCTCTCACATATACGCTGGCAATCAGGAAGGCAATCTCACACACATGCAGGCAGTCAGGAAAGTACTCTTACATACACACATGCAGACAGGCACTGTCTCACATACGCACCCCATAAGTAGACAGGAAGGCACTTTCTCACACACACAGGCAGGCAGTAAGGCACTCTTGCACACACACAGGCAAGAAGCAATCTCACTCACATACAGGCAGACAGGCATGCAATCTCTCACACATAGGCAAGCAGGCACTCACACACATACAGGCAGATGCTCTCTCACACACACACACACACACACACACACAGGCAGGCAGTGAGGCATGCTCACACACTCACATGCAGAGACACACATAAGCAGTCAGGCACTCACACACACACACACACCTGTAGGCAGACAGGAAGGCACTCTCTCACACACACATGCAGACAAACACATATGGAGACAGGTACTCTCTCACATACGCACCCCCGTAGGCAGACAGGAAGGCACTCTTCATACACACTCAGACAGACAGTCAGGCAATCTCTCACACAAAGGCAGGCAGGCACTCACAAACACACATATAGCCAGGCATTCTCTCACACACATGTACAGGAAGGCAGGTATTCTCTCTCACACACATGCATGCAGGCAGACCAGGGCCTCATTTTCAGCAGCCACAGGATGGACTCTGTGGCGGCCTGGGCTGCTTTTTGTTCTATCGCAGGATGGGCTTCATGGTGGCATGGCTGCTTCTTCTGCTGCTGTAGGATGGGCTCTTTTGCAGCCTGGGCTTCTTCTTTGGCCACCACGGGACAGGTTTTGCGGTAGCACAGCCAGACCTGTTTGCAAAGGATAGAGGCCTTGCCATGCGGTTGCTTCTTCTTCCTCAGCAATCAGTGCCTGATGACGTCATTCAGGCACCAGCAGCCAAGAAGGAGGAAGCGGCCGGAAGTAATGCAAGGCCGCAATCTTCCGATTTGCTAAGATCAGGCAAAGTGAATGAAGGGATCATGGAAATACCGGGGGGAGCGAGTAGGCGTCAGAAAAGACATGGGCCGTCTCACTTGTCACCAATGAGATTGCTCTTTCCATTGCCAGCAGAAATTTGGGGGGGGGGGGGGGGGGGTATTGCCCCTTGCGGTCCCCCCTCTCATTCCGATGCCTATGTTTATCCCATGACTTTTTTAATTCATTTACTGTTTACATCTTCACCACCTCTTCCGGAAAGGCATTCCAGGCATCCATCCCTCTCCTGATGTTGGTTCTGAGCTGTCCCCCTGAAGTTTCATTTTATAACCACTAGTTCTACTGTTTCCTTTCCAATGGAAAAGGTTTGAAGTTCATGCATCATTAATACCTTTCAGGTATCTGAAGGTCTGTATATCATATCTCCCCTGCACCTCCTCTCCTCCAGGGTATACATATTCAGGTTCTTCAGCCTCTCCTCATAAGTCTTTCAATAGTGATCCCACACCATTCTGGTTGCCCTTCTCTGGACCACCTCCATCCTGTCCTTTTTGTGATGGGGAACGCCAACAGTCACTCAGAAGCGCATGCTTCAGAATGGTGTACCGTTGAAGGATTCTAAGAGAACAGGAAAATTAGGGCATCCCAGTAGAGAGTTTGCAATAAATACCAAAGTGGACCAGGTGTCTTTAAGTAAAGAGCAGAAAGATTCCAATTTATCCTTGTCAACTGATGAGCAGGTTGTTAATACAAACAAAAAAACATACTTTGAAATGTTTGCATACAAATGCTAGAAATCTAAAAGATAAGATGGGAGAGTTAGAGTGTATAGCACTGAATGAAGAGGTAGATATAATTGGCATCTCAGAGACCTGAGAATAACCAATGGGACTGTGATACCAAGGTATAAATTATATGGAAATGATAAGATGGCTTAAATTGGTGGAGGGGTGGCACTATATGTGAAAGAGGGCATTGAGTTAAACAGGATAAAAGTTCTGCAGGAAACAAACTGCAATGTTGAATCTTTATGGATAGAAATCCCCTGCCTTTGGATGACTGAGCTGAGAGTACCCCTGCTCAGCATCAAAGACAGCAGCACAGCAAGCCACAGGCAATGCGCTTTCCTGGGAGGGTGCTGCTCTGCTCACAGGGTCTCGGACATTAGGAAGGATGGGAGACGTGGAGTCTTGAGGACAACGAGGGCACAATGATTGAAGGAGAAGTGAGGACTCAGGGATTGGGGGGAGTTGGATCTCCAGGGAACAATGAGGACTCGGGTTTGGTGGGGGTCAATATAGGAGAATAAGAAATTGGGGATTGGTAGGAGAGCTGGGACCTATATTGGGTGAAGTTTGGGGTGGGGGGAAGAGTGTAGACTCAGAGAATGAGAGGGAGAATGGGGAATCAGGTACTGAGATGAAATTGGGGGCAGGGGGAGGGACAGATTTAGTGGGAGGAGTAGGATACACTCTGGGACCAACATGATTAAAAATAAAATGCCCAGTCAAACATAGAAAAAAGCATTTTATTTTAAATTTAGTGATTGGAATATGTCAGTTTTATGAACCTGCATCTCTGATAGCTTTAGATTTTGCTCAGTGCAGGAGGAAATGCATTTCTGTTTCTATATCTCCAGGGCTGCCATTCTAGAGTCCAGTTTAGTAGGGTTTCCAGTTTAGTTTTTGTCTATATATTTCTATTTCTAGTCTGTAGTCCCTTATTCAGTATTTAGTGAGGGTCTATCTGTGTTCTGTGTGTGTGACTGAGATGATGGATTCTGATAGCGTGCATGGTCTGTATAGGGATCTATATCAGCCTGGCTTTTCTTTGTTCCCAATAGGACGTGCATTAATATTCTAGAGCCCATTACAATATTCACTGTGCTGCCTTTTGCTGGGTGGGAGGAGGGGGGCCTTGAAGAGCCTGCACAACCCGCTGTGCAAACTGTGCATCTGCACTGGCCTGTGGCACACAACTGAGCCAGCTTGTAAAGTCTGGCTGGACAATATTAACTGATTATTGTAAAATATTCTGGGACCCGGTCCAAAGCCTCTGATCTGAACATGGCTCCTACACAAAATCTATATTTTGGAAATAGTAGGATTTTGTTCGCTGATTTGACTTTTTCTGGTGCATTATTAGTTTTCTTATATACAGGTCATACCTTACAGGCCTGAGGCTTATATACTGGGATTGAAATATTTTGTGGTAACAAAATTTGTGCTTTTACATATTTTTAGAGGGTAGATTACTACAGTTTTTGTGGGGAAAGTTCATTGGACGCCCCTCTTCTCCACCCCCTTCTCCAAACACCCCCAAAGCTTGCTCGCTGCTGTCCCAGATTAATCCATCAGAAATCTGGTAGCCTGCTATAACCCAACTGCACTGGTCTCCAGTGACCAATCTCCAGACTCCCAGAAGCCTGAGAAGGAGGTTGTATGGGAGACGATGTAGTAATGGTTTGCACAGAGCAGCAAAAGAGGCAGCACTCTTCCTGGGTCCTCAATGTAAGAGTTCTGGGAGTTAGTGCTGTCATGTATGCAGGTTTGTCTAGGTTCTGAGTGGTTTTGTATTACTTTACAATGTGCCTGGCAGTGGAGAGAATTTGTGTTGCTGTTACTGAAGTGATACCAGAATTTGAATATTCATAAAGTATGATCAATTATGTGTTTGTGCAGGATCATTCTCGGAGTGATTGGAGGAGGGTGACAATTAGTTCCACTGTTGCCAAACTTTTGGCAGGGTCCCTATTGACCCAATCCCCGAACATAAGAACATAAGAAAATGCCATACTGGGTTAGACCAAGGGTCCATCAAGCCCAGCATCCTGTTTCCAACAGTGGCCAATCCAGGCCATAAGAACCTGGCAAGTACCCAAACACTAAGTCTATTCCATGTTACCATTGCTAATGGCGATTCTCTAAGTGAACTTAATAGCAGGTAATGGACTTCTCCTCCAAGAACTTATCCAATCCTTTTTTAAACACAGCTATACTAACTGCACTAACCACATCCTCTGGCAACAAATTCCAGAGTTTAATTGTGCGTTGAGTAAAAAAGAACTTTCTCCGATTAGTTTTAAATGTGCCCCATGCTAACATCATGGAGTGCCCCCTAGTCTTTCTACTATCCAAAAGAGTAAATAACCGATTCACATCTACCCGTTCTAGACCTCTCATGATTTTAAACATCTCTATCATATCCCCCCTCAGTCGTCTCTTCTCCAAGCTGAAAAGTCCTAACCTCTTTAATCTTTCCTCATAGGGTAGTTGTTCCATTCCCCTTATCATTTTGGTAGCCCTTCTCTGTACCTTCTCCATCTCAATTATATCTTTTTTGAGATGCGGCGACCAGAATTGTACACAGTATTCAAGGTGCGGTCTCACCATGGAGCGATACAGAGGCATTATGACATTTTCCGTTTTATTCACCATTCCCTTTCTAATAATTCCCAACATTCTGTTTGCTTTTTTGACTGCCGCAGCACACTGAACCGACGATTTCAATGTGTTATCCACTATGACACCTAGATCTCTTTCTTGGGTTGTAGCACCTAATATGGAACCCAACATTGTGTAATTATAGCATGGGTTATTTTTCCCTATATGCATCACCTTGCACTTATCCACATTAAATTTCATCTGCCATTTGGATGCCCAATTTTCCAGTCTCACAAGGTCTTCCTGCAATTTATCACAATCTGCTTGTGATTTAACTACTCTGAACAATTTTGTGTCATCTGCAAATCTGATTATCTCACTCGTCGTATTTCTTTCCAGATCATTTATAAATATATTGAAAAGTAAGGGTCCCAATACAGATCCCTGAGGCACTCCACTGTCCACTCCATCCGGTCCAGTGATTTGCTATTCTTTAGTTGGTCAATCTGGCCTACTACATCTTCCAGGTTCACAGTGATTTCGTTCAGTTTTTCTGACTCATCACCCCTGAAAACCATCTCCGGAACTGGTATCTCCCCAACATCCTCATTAGTAAACACGGAAGCAAAGAATTAATTTAGTCTTTCTGCAATGGCCTTATCTTCCCTAAGAGCCCCTTTAACCCCTCGGTCATCTAATGGTCCAACCGACTCCCTCGCAGGTTTCTTGCTTTGGATATATTTTAAAAAGTTTTTATTATGAGTTTTTGCCTCTATGGCCAACTTCATTTCAAATTCTCTCTTCGCCTGCCTTATCAATGTTTTACACTTAACTTGACAATGCTTATGTTTTATCCTATTTTCTTCAGATGGATCCTTCTTCCAATTTTTGAAGGATGATTTTTTGGCTAAAATAGCCTCTTTCACCTCACCTTTTAACCATGATGGTGATCGTTTTGCCTTCCTTCCACCTTTCTTAATGCATGGAATACATATGGACTGTGCCTCTAGGATTGTATTTTTAAACAGTGTCCAAGCCTGTTGAACACTTTTAACCTTTGCAGCTGCACCTTTTAGTTTTTTTCTAACTATTTTCCTCATTTTATCAAAGTTTCCCTTTTGAAAGTTTAGTGTTAGAGCTACAGATTTACTTATTGTCCCCCTTCCAGTTATTAGTTTAAATTTGATCATGTTATGATAACTGTTGCCAAGTGGCCCCACCACCGTTACTTCTCTCACCAAATCCTGCATTCTACTAAGAATTAAATCTAAAATAGCTCCCTCTCTTGTTGGTTCCTGAACCAATTGCTCCATGAAGCAATCATTTATTACATCCAGGAACTTTATATCTCTAGCAAGTCCTGATGTTACATTTACCCAGTCAATATTGGGGTAATTGAAATCTCCCATTATTATTGCACTGCCAAATTGGTTTGCATCCCTGATTTCTCTTAGCATTTCATCAGCTGTCTGACGATTTTGTCCAGGTGGACGGTAGTATACTCCTATCACTATGCTCTTACCCAACACACATGGGATTTCTACCCATGTAGATTCTACTGAGTATTTAGTAGGGATGTGAATCGTTTTTTGACGATTTAAAATATTGTCCGATATATTTTAAATCGTCAAAAATCATTAAAGGCGATATACAATAGGAATTCCCCCGATTTATCGTCAAAAATTGTAAATCGGGGGAAGGGGGAGGGGAAGGGGAGGGCGGGAAAACTGGCACATTAAAACAACTCTAAAACCCACCCCGACCCTTTAAAATAAATCCCCCACCCTCCCGAATCCCCCCAAAATGTCTTAAATTACCTGGGGTCCAGTGGGGGGGGGGGGGTCCCGGTGTGATCTTCCACTCTCGGGCCACGGGTGCGTTAATAGAAATGGCGCCGGCCCTACCTTTGCCCTGTCATATACAAAATGGCGCCGGCCGTATGGCCATATTGCCGTATTGCAAAATGGCGCCGGCCCGTATGGCCGTATGGCCGGCGCCATTTTCAATACGGCAATACAATTCGAGTGCAGGAGTTCGCTTCCGGACCCCCGCTGGACTTTTGGCAAGTCTTGTGGGGGTCAGGAGGCTCCCCCAAGCTGGCCAAAAGTCCCTGGGGGTCCAGCGGGGGTCCGGGAGCGATCTCCTGTGCTCGTGACGTCGGGGGACAGGAACCAAATTGGCGCCGGCGCTACCTTTGCCCTGTCATATGACAGGGCAAAGGTAGCGCCGGCGCCATTTCTATTAACGCACCCGTGGCCCGAGAGTGGAAGATCACACCGGGACCCCTCCCACTGGACCCCAGGTAATTTAAGACATTTTGGGGGGGGTTCGGGAGGGTGGGGGATTTATTTTAAAGGGTCGGGGTGGGTTTTAGGGTTGTTTTAGTGTGCCGGTTTTCCCGCCCTCCCCCGATTTACGATTTACACGATTTTAAAAAAAACAAAACCGTGACGATCCGATTCCCTCCCCCCTCCAGCCAAAATCGATCGTTAAGACGATCGATTACACGATTCACATCTCTAGTATTTAGTCTCTTGTATGATCTTTATCCTGTTGGACTCTATACCCTCCTGGACATAAAGTGCCACATCCCCGCCAAGTTGATCCTCCCTATCATTGCGATATAATTTGTACCCTGATATAGCACTGTCCCATTGGTTATCCTCCTTCCATCAAGTTTCTGTAATGCCAATTATGTCAATCTCATCATTTGCTGCTATACACTCTAACTCTCCTATCTTACTTCTTAGACTTCTGGCATTGGCATACAGATATTTCAAAGTGTGTTTTTTGTTTGTTTTAACAACCTGCTTTTCAGTTTGGGATAATTTGGAAATCATTAGCTTTGGTGATTTTTTACATATAGGCATATGGACTATGTTTGCTTTTAATGGAACCTCTCTGTTGGGATGCCCTAACTCTCCTGTTTCATTAGTATCCTTCAAGGATACATTTCTCCGAACCATGCACTGCTGAGTGACTGTCGGCTTTCCCCCTTGTTCTAGTTTAAAAGCTGCTCTATCTCCTTTTTGAAAGTTAGTGCCAGCAGCTTGGTTCCACTCTGCTATACATTCTAATTCTCCCATCTTACTTCTTAGACTTCTGGCATTAGTATACAAACATTTCAAAGTTTTTTTTTTGTTTGTATTTTCATTCTGCTTTTTAATTGATAGGGATAAGTTAGAATTTTTTAGCTCAGTTGAGTTTTTAGTTACAGGCACTTGGACTACTTTTCTAATTATTGGAACCTTGAGCCGAGACGAGGTTGGTACCACCACCAAGGGAAGGCCCCCAGTGGTCCTCATCGTCGGGAGGCGGTACAGGTGAAGAAGACCCAGCTGGAGCGTCACCTTTACCAGCCCACGTTCCCCTCAGGTTGAGCCCTTGGGTGCTGGGGCCAGCAAAACTTAGGTGCGGGTCTCTCACGTTGAGGAGTCCAGGAACAAGGCAAAGCGGCGTCAGGCAGGCAGAGTCAAGGCAGGCGGCAGACAGGCGATACTAGGAGCAGGCCAGAGGTCAGGACAGGCAGCAAACAGGCAGGACGGTGAGACAGGCTGGAGGTCAGGACAGGAAGCGATCAAGCGGAAGTGAAGTACCAGGCAGGAGTCACAACTGGGGAGTCAGTCCGAGGGCAGGAGCAGGAGCGAAGCCGAGACAGGAACAGGAAGGCAAACTGGAACACAGGATTAGGAAGGCAAACTGGAACTCAGGATCAGGAAGGCAAACTGGAATGCAGGATCAGGAACAAACAACAATGCACTCAAGGCTGCACAGGACCTGTTGCTGAGGCGAAGTACCAAAGTCGGGGCTGTGTTTAAATATCCAGGAGAGGTGACATCATCTTCCTGGGCCGCGGCAAAGTTTTCTGGCGCAGGCCCTTTAAGAGGCGGAGAGCGATGTGCATGCGCGCCTAGGAAAGCAGATGCTGAGGCCGAGCCGGTGGCGTGTCGTGCCGTGTGGGCAGGCTGCTGCTTCGGGGTTCGGGGCCTGGCCACCTCATGCGGCAAAGAGAAAACAGGAGACCGGTGCCTGCTGGAGCAGGTAAGGGGGACCGGCCGCAGGTTGCCACGGCCGGGAATCCTAACAGTACCCCCTCCTTTACACCCCCTCTTAAAAGGGCCAGGTTTGCCAGGGTGAGCCATGTGGAAATGTTGGAGGAGTGTCTTGTCAAGGATGTTCGAGGCAGGTTCCCAGGTGTTCTTCTCCAGTCCAAATCCTTCCCAGGCGATCAGTTATTCCCAGCATCTGTGATGGTGTCTCTTGTCCAGCACTTCTTTTACCTGGTGAATCTGGTCCTCTTCGGATACGACATCCAGTGGCTGTGGTGGCTTGCAATGGGGCCAGGATAGTACTAGCGGTTTCAGAAGGGAAACATGAAACGTGTTGTGGATCTTCAAGGTTGAGAGTAGGCGTAGGCGGTAAGTAACTGGGCCCAGATGTTCAGTCACCGTGAAGAGGCCAATGTATTTGGGAGCCAATCTCGTCGAGGGCACTTGGAGGTGGATGTGGTGGGTATTCAGCTATACCCGATCTCCAGCCTTAAAGAGAGGAGCTTGACTGCGGTGTCTGTTGGCCCCCTTCTTGGCTGCTTCAGCTGCCTGCTGGAGGTTGTCTTGAGTACTGTTCCAGAGGGAACAGAGTTGCTGTGTGGTGAGGTGAGTCGTGGGAGAGGGCACTGAGAGCGGCATAGGTAACGGTGGAACTGGTTGTCGCCCATAGACCAGTTGGAAGGGTGCAGTACCAGTCGCCGAATGGGTGTGCAAGTTGTGGGAAAACTCCGCCCACAAATGTCAACTGATAGTCATCCTGTCTATCACTGACGAATGAGCAGAGAAAGGTCTTCAGTGTCCAGTTGGTGCGTTCGGCTTGCCCATTATCCTGGAGGTGGTATGCCAAAGTGAAGTTGTAACCCAAACTTCTTGCACAAGGAGTGCCAGTACCTGGCCATGAACTGGGTCCCTCAATCGGAAGCTATATGTTGGGGCAGCCCATGGGGGCGGAAGATATGCTGTGTGAACAAAGGAGCTAGCTCGGGCACTGAGGGTAGCTTGGGAAGTGCAATGAAGTGTGCCATCTTGGAAAATCTGTCGATGACCACCCAGATGACATGGTTCCCATTAGACAGAGGATGTTCAACTACGAAGTCAGTTGATATGTGGGTCCATGGTTCCTTGGGTATGGGCAAGAGTTGCAGGAGGCCCCAGGGGTGCCTGGGCAACAGTTTCTGCTGGGCATAAGTCGGGCAGGAGTCGACGTAGGCCCGGACAATGCACTCCATCTGTGGCTACCAGTTATAACGGTGCAGTAGTTCCAAAGTTCATGCCCTCCCGGGATGCCCGGCAGTGAGAGAGTCATGTGCCCATGCCAGAACTCTCCGTCGAAGACGGGTGGGGGGGGGGGGGGGTTTAACACCATCTTCCCCAGGGGCACCGTCTGGGTAGCGGCCAGGAGGATCTTTGCAGGGTCTAGAATGTATTGAGGTGAGGTAGAGACATCATTCGTTTTGTAGGCCCTGGACAGGGCATTGGCCTTGGCATTCTTGGAAGCTGGTCAGTATCAAAGGCTGAAATTAAAGCGGCTGAAGAACAGCGACCAGCGGGCCTGGCAAGGGTTCAGGCATTGGGCTCGACCGAGGTATTCTATATTTTAATGGTCAGTAAAAACCGTGATGGGATGCTGTGCTCCCTGAAGCCACTGTTGCCATTCCTCGAATGCCATCTTAAAGGCCAATAGTTCTTTGTCCCCGATGCCATAATTTTTCTCTGCCGGTGTGAACTTGCGAGAAAAGTAGGAGCAGGGTAACAAGGTCCCTTTGCTGGAGTGTTGACTGAGAACGGCACCCACACCTATATCAGAAGTGTCCACCTCCATGACGAATTGATGTGAGGGGTCTGGATGTCGGATGCAGGTCTCTTGGAGGAAGGCCTGCTTTAACTCTTCAAAGGCCATGAGTGCCTCAGGTGGCCAGTGTCTTGCGTCAGCTCCCTTCTTTGTAAGAGCAGTGAGAGGCACCACCAGGCACGAGTATTGGGGAATAAAATGTCTATAGAAATTGGCGAAGCCAAAGAAGCTTTGTAGGGCGTGAAGCCCCGAGGGCTGGGGTCAGCCCCGAATACTGGAGACCTTCTCCGGGTCCATGTGGAAACCCGTGGTGGAAACGATGAACCCCAGGAAAGATTCCGTTCAAAAAGACATTTTTCCAACTTGGCAAAGAGCCTGTGCTTATGCAGGCATTGCAGGACATGTCGAACCTCCAGGCGATGCATGGACAAGTCCTTTGAGTAAATAAGAACAGCATCCAGGTAGACTATGATGTTGGTGTGTAACATATCGCGAAAGACCTCGTTCATGAGGTTTTGGAAAACCGCTGGAGCACTGTATAGTAGGGATGTGCAGCCAAAACATTTTTGTTGCATTTGTGATACGTATTCGTCGGGGGTGATTTCCGTTGCATTTGGACGTATGGCGCGCCCGATACGTTGATATGTGAATTCGTTTTCTGGTTCCCATTAAAGTCAATGGGGGAAGGATTTCCAGCCTATTTTTGGCTGCAGAATTGGGGTTTTATTATCAATTTTGATGAAACTTCTGGGGAGCAATCATCACAACAACAAAAGAATTCCAAGGTACTTAGACTGTGGCAAAGTGGCACCAAAGTGGCATGAATAGCCTAAGGCACTGTAAAGGTGCAAAGGGGTACCAGAAGTGGCAAGAGTGCAGCGAGAGTGTCAAAAACACACCACAGCTTCAATAGAGAGCACTGATAACAGATGCATGAACCCTCGAAGGCAGCATGATAGACAAAGCGGCAAAACAAGTGGTATTGACATCCTACAGCACAATGAAGGGGGAACATAGCAAGCAGAAAACTAGCAACAACACACTGAGGAACCATGATAATGGCAATAACACCACAAGGAGTTGAGTGACTCATCTGGTGATTGGCAGCAAGGCAGAGTGGCAGAAAGTTGATAGGGGAAAGACAGGCTGGCAGAGCCAAGGTAGTCAGGTCCCTGTGGTTTGATAAGGGAAAGACAAGGAGGCAAGACAAGACGAGGCTCAGCATGTGGTGGACTGTCAACTGTGCATACTGTGCACCCGACCCGTCTTGAAACAGGGACCAGGGAGTCTAACACGAGTGCTAGGACCTGAAACATGATGAACTATGCCTGGGTGGAGTGGAGCATCTGCAGGTGCCGATTTTGGTGGTAGTAGCAAATATTCAAACAAGAGCCCCGGGGAGAGTTCCCTTTCCTATGAGCAGGAAAGGGCTCCCTAGAATGGGTTTGCCCCTAACGTGGGGGGTTTCCATTGGGGTCCAGTGGGCTCTCGCTGGTCTTTTAAAATCAGGCTGGCTGCACCCGGGATTCCCAGGGACTGTAGTGTGAGAATATTCTTGACAAAAGACAGGTAGGCCGGAAAGCAGTCAGAGTACAGCTTGGCATAGAAAGAGGCTGATTTCAAAATGGAACAGCGGTTCAACATGGGTCAGAGGGTAGAAACAGGCAGGCTACACCCGGGGAAAGTTCCCTTTCCTAGGAGCAGGAAAGGGCTCCCTAGAATGGGTTCACCCCTAAACAGCGGTTCAACATGGGTCGGAGGGAAGAAACAGGCAGGCTACACCCGGGATCCCCAGGGTGTGAGAATATCCTTGACAAAAGACAGGTAGGCAGGAAAGCAGTCAGAGTACAGCTTGGCATAGAAAGAGGCTGATTTCAAAATGGAACAACGGTTCAACATGGGTCAGAGGGTAGAAACAGGCAGGCTACACCTGGGGAGAGTTCCCTCTCCTACGAGCAGGAAAGGACTCCCTAGAATGGGTTCGCCCCTAAACAGCAGTTCAACATGGGACGGAGGGGAGAAACAGGCAGACTACACCTGGGGAGAGTTCCCTTTCCTAGGAGCAGGAAAGGGCTCCCTAGAATGGGTTCGCCCCTAAACAGCGGTTCAACATGGGTTGGAGGGGAGAAACAGGCAGGCTACACCCGGGATCCCCAGGGTGTGAGAATATCCTTGACAAAAGACAGGTAGGCAGGAAAGCAGTCAGAGTACAGCTTGGCATAGAAAGAGGCTGATTTCAAAATGGAACAGCGGTTCAACATGGGTCAGAGGGTAGAAACAGGCAGGCTACACCCGGGGAGAGTTCCCTTTCCTACGAGCAGGAAAGGACTTCCTTGGAATGGGTTGGCCTCTAGAGTGGAGCACGAGCCTTCAAAGCGTGGCTACAGGGAGCAGGGTGCCATGTGAACAGCGGTTAAACATGGGTCAACAGGTCCTAAGAGATAGGCTGCAACACCGGGGAGAGTTCCCTTTCCTAAGAGCAGGAAAGGACTTCCTTGGAATGGGTTGGCCCCTAGAGTGGAGCACGAGCCTTCAAAGCGTGGCAACAGGAAGCAGGGTGCCATGTGAACAGCGGTTAAACATGGGTCAACAGGTCCTAAGAGATAGGCTGCAACACTAGGGGAGAGTTCCCTTTCCTAAGAGCAGGAAAGGGCTTCCTTGGAATGGATTGCCCACTAGAGTGTATAATGGTACAAATTGTTCGGATTTAATCATTTGCAAACAGATCATGACTTCATAAGCAAGACAAAGGAAGTTCTCTTCTCTGCCCTGAAACAAAAGAAAACTCTTTGTTTTATTTAATGATCCATGCTGTGAAGGATTACTAGTTTTAATTGCCAGAGACTGAGGTTTCCCTTTGCAACGAATACGTTAGGACTGAACATAAGGCCTGAACAAACAAGCACAGCATTGCAGGACAGAGGTGAAACACTTGTAGGAACATAAGGCCTGGACGGACAGGCAGAGCAATCGAGGACAGAAGTCAATCCCACCTAGGGACATAAGGCCTGGACTGACAGGCACAGCAATCAAGGTCAAACACTTGTAGGAACATAAGGCCTGGACGGACAGGCAGAGCAATCGAGGTCAAACACTTGTAGGAACATAAGGCCTGGACGGACAGGTAGAGCAATCGAGGACAGAAGTCAATCCCACCTGGGACATAAGGCCTGGACTGACAGGCACAGCAATCAAGGTCAAACACTTGTAGGAACATAAGGCCTGGACGGACAGGCAGAGCAATCGAGGTCAATCACTTGTAGGAACATAAGGCCTGGACTGACAGGCACAGAAATCAAGGTCAAACAGTTGTAGGAACATAAGACCTGGACGGACAGGCAGAGCAATCGAGGTCAAACACTTGTAGGAGCATAAGGCCTGGACTGACAGGCAGAGCAATCGAGGACAGAAGTCAATCCCACCTAGGGACATAAGGCCTGGACGGACAGGCAGAGCAATCGAGGTCAAACACTTGTAGGAACATAAGGCCTGGACGGATAGGCAGAGCAATCAAGGTCAATCACTTGTAGGAACATAAGGCCTGGACTGACAGGCAGAACAATGGAGGTCAAGCACTTTATTTTTTATTTAATTTATTTAAAAGTTTTTATATACCGCACTAGGGGTAGTAGTCTATCCATCTTAGAGGTTCACAAGAATTAAAACACACACAATAGCATCATATGTAACACAAAGGTCATAACCTACATGAACAATCATTAAATAATAATTATTTGCAACAATTATTGGGAAATATCACAAATATTGAAATAGTCGTTCCGGTATTGATAAGAGTCACAGATATTGAGAAGGTCATTCAGTTATGTTATATGCACAGGTAAATAAATACGTTTTTAATGCTCTTTTAAACTGTTTATGGTTTACTGTTAATCGGATGTATTCAAGAATTGAATTCCACAAAGTCCGTCCTGCAACAGAAAAGGCTCTTTTTCTAGTTAATGCCAAACTTGCAGTTTTTATTGTTGGGATTTCCAGCATGCATTTATCTATGGATCTAAGCTGTTGATTGGGCTTGTATAATCTTAACATAGAACATAACCATATTGAATTAGGATTGTGTAATAGATTGTGAATTGTGGATAAGATTTTATATGAAATACGGAATGATATAGGAAGCCAGTGTAAGTGGTACAAAATTGGTGTGATATGGTCTCTACGTGTTGCATTACAAAGCATACGAGCTGTTGTGTTCTGAACAAGTTGGAGTGGCTGGAGTGAGCTTTGAGGTAATCCAAAATATAAAGCATTACAGTAGTCTAGTGCGGACAATATTAAAGCCTGAGTAGCAGATCGAAAATCTTTTGGTAGTAGTAGGGGTTTTATTTTTTTCAGCATGTGTATCTTAAAAAATGATCTTTTCACTACTTCAGAAATGTTTTTGGATAATGATAGTCAGGAGTCAATGATCATTCCTAAATTTTTTGCAAATGGTTTGATAGTCATGGTTTGATTTTCAAATGTAAAAGATTGAGGTGGTTTATGATGAGAATCAGGAACTGTGGATAAATAGATCAATTCTGTCTTATTCATGTTTAGTTTTAATCTGTTGTGTGAAAGCCAAGTTTTTATTGTGGTTAAGTAAAGTTGTAGTAGAGAGAATGTTTTCGACCAGGAGTCATCAAATGGAACTATGAATTGAATGTCATCGGCGTAAATTTTGAAGTTTAGACTTAGTCCGGCTAAAAGACGACACAGTGGTAGAAGATAGATATTAAACAATAAGGCAGACAGCTGAACCTTGAGGGACACCTGTTTTGGTTGTGTACCAATCTGTTTATGATTACCCATAGTGATTCTTTGTGGACGGTTTGAGATAAAAGAGGAAAACCATTGTAAGGCTGTGTTTTTTATGCCAATTTGATAAAGATTATCTAAGAGAATGTCATGATTGAGCGTATCAAACGCTGCTGATATATCCAGTAAAACTAGTATGTAATTTGTATTTGAATCAAATCCTCTGATAATAGTGTCAAATGAAGAGATAAGTAATGATTCCGTACTGTATCCATTTCTAAAGCCGTGTTGATTGTTATGCAAAATGTTATTGTTTTCAATATATTCAGATATTTGATATAGTGCAGCTGTAGGAACATAAGGCCTGGACGGATAGGCAGAGCAATGGAGGTCAATCACTTGTAGGAGCATAGGGCCTGGACTGACAGGCAGAGCAATCGAGGACAGAAGTCAATCCCACCTAGGGACATAAGGCCTGGACTGACAGGCACAGCAATCAAGGTCAAACACTTGTAGGAACATAAGGCCTGGACGGACAGGCAGAGCAATCGAGGTCAAACACTTGTAGGAACATAAGGCCTGGACTGACAGGCAGAGCAATCGAGGTCAAACACTTGTAGGAACATAAGGCCTGGACGGACAGGCAG
Source organism: Rhinatrema bivittatum (assembly GCF_901001135.1). Taxonomy (NCBI): domain Eukaryota; kingdom Metazoa; phylum Chordata; class Amphibia; order Gymnophiona; family Rhinatrematidae; genus Rhinatrema; species Rhinatrema bivittatum. Next base: position 250,673,837 of record NC_042622.1, on the reverse strand, counting down.
AGCAATCGAGGTCAAACACTTGTAGGAACATAAGGCCTGGACGGACAGGCAGAGCAATCGAGGTCAAACACTTGTAGGAACATAAGGCCTGGAAGGACAGGCAAAGCAATCGAGGTCAAACACTTGTAGGAACATAAGGCCTGGACTGACAGGCAGAGCAATCGAGGACAGAAGTCAATCCCACCTAGGGACATAAGGCCTGGACTGACAGGCACAACAATCAAGGTCAAACACTTGTAGGAACATAAGGCCTGGACGGACAGGCAGAGCAATCGAGGACAGAAGTCTATCCCACCTAGGGACATAAGGCCTGGACTGACAGGCACAGCAATCAAGGTCAAACACTTGTAGGAACATAAGGCCTGGACGGACAGGCAGAGCAATCGAGGACAGAAGTCTATCCCACCTAGGGACATAAGGCCTGGACTGACAGGCACAGCAATCAAGGTCAAACACTTGTTGGAACATAAGGCATGGACGGACAGGCAGAGCAATCGAGGTCAAACACTTGTAGGAACATAAGACCTGGACGAACAGGCAGTGCAATCAAGGTCAAACACTTGTAGGAACATAAGGCCTGGACGGTCAGGCAGAGCAATCGAGGTCAAACACTTGTAGGAACATAAGGCCTGGATGGACAGGCAGAGCAATCGAGGTCAAACACTTGTAGGAACATAAGGCCTGGACAGTTGACAGTCAGGCACAGCATTTGAGGTCAGGCCCTTGTAGGGACGTATGGCCTGGGCAGTGGATGGTCAGGCACAGCGTTTGAGGTCAGGTACATGTGCTGCAGTGCTTATATTATCTGGAGCATAGGAGGCAGTTGGAGCTGTTGCAAGGCTTTGAATTGCTTTTATTCATCTTGCCATTCACAGGGAAAATTTGGAAACCCAAGCAAAGGCAGGTTTACTTTCAAAAACACTGGTGCCAGCCTTGAGCGGTGAGGGCTCATGATATCCCCTGTCATTGAAAAGACATGTTCACTGGGCACACTGGTTGGTGGACATGACAGATATCGCTGAGCCACTTTGGCTAGGTGTGGCCAGACAGTGGACTTGTGTGCCCAATATGCCAGCGGATCTGTCTGCAAGTTCTCTATCGACTGAGAGATACCGTGTCACTGACAGATGTGCTGGTGTCTCCTTTGCTTGGGCGGGCTGAGAGTCACTCATGCCAGCTGCTTTCTCTCTCGCCGGTTGCACAATTGATGAATCTTTATGGGCAACATGCCTTGGGCGTTCTGACATGGAGGAGGAGGTACTATCTGTCTCTGACACAGTGCTGCTCCTGCTTGGGCTAGCAGCACAACTCTCTGAAGTGCCTGCTGTTTCCACCTCTGCTTCAAGCCTAATCTGTCTCTGCCTATGGCGCTCCTGTTCACGGACATTTGCTAATAGCAGCTCCTTCACAAATGACAGACAATTGGACTGTTGGGCCAGTTTCCCTTTCACACGGGGATCACAGACTGAGGCGAGCATGAATGTGCAGTCGTCTGTTAAAGGCCTTAATCTGTCTTTCACCTGCTGCTGCAAAATGTCCAGACACTGCAGCATCTCAACTGTCATTCCCTCTTCCCGTTTAAAGGCCTCCAAATGTTCATCCAGGAAATTAACTATAGGGATGTTGTCAGCCAAGGTGGCACTTCTGGAACTCAGCTCCTCCGTGACATCCTTGAAGGGCTGCAGGATTTTTACCAGCTGACTCATGACTAACCAATCATGATGCCCTAGGGGATTCTGCACACCTATGTCCATTGTACCAGAAAGTTCATGAAGGGGTGTCTGCAGCTCCAGTAACCTCTCCAGCATCATAAAGGTGGAATTCCACCAAATGGCAATGTCTTGAATGAGACGCTTATGAGGCATATCCAAATCAGTCTGCTTTTGTTGGAGAACCTGCCCCGCCTTGACACTTCTGTGGAAGTGTGCTGCTATGTTCCTGCACTTCTGTATTAACCTATGCAGGTATTCATTCTCTTTGACATTGGACTCCAAGCCCAGAGCTGACTTCACTACCAGGTGCAGAATGTGTGCAAAACATCGGATGTTCTTAAAGCGCCCGTCGGTTATTGCCTTAACCATGTTTGCACCATTGTCTGTGACAAAGAACCCTGCCTGAGTTTTCCTGTCTTGCTGGTGTAATTGCCAGCCCTCCAGCATCTGTCTGATGCATGCTAGAATATTGGCTGCGGTATGAGCCTGGTCCGTCAGGTGGGTGTGCAGTAAAGCCCACCTCCACCCTGATACTTCTTCAGTAATAGAGCTGCTGGCTGCCCCTGCCTCAGCCATGTCCCACCAGTGTGCTGTCAGAGAGAGGTAAGAGTGTGCGGCATTCATGGCGGTCCAGACATCACAGGTAAAATGCACTCTTCCCTCTGCCTTAGCTAGCAGCGCTTGCATGCGACTGCGACACTGCTTGTACAGGCTGGGGGATGACCTTTCTACTAAATGTGGTTCTGGAGGGGATTTTGTAATTTGGAAGTACGACCTTCAAAAAATGCTTGAAACCCACATTCTCCACTAACTGCAAGGGCTGATCAATCAGGGCAATCATTTCCCCAATGGTCCTGGTTACAACTTTTGAGGCTGCCTGCCTCCTACCCCAGGATAGCGTTACCGCACTCCACCCCATTTCCTCCATGGTGGGTTGTCGCTTCTGCCACATGTCAGGGGGTTGCTGGCTTGCCACCTGACTGCTAGAAGGGGATGAGGGCGTGGGCTGACTCTGCTGCTTTTCTACCACTGCACACTGTTTGGAAGCGGTCCCCCGACAGGTACTGCCACCATCCCCAGATGGCAGTAATCTTGTTGGGTGTTGCCTCTTCATATGATGGTTTATGCCAAAATTAGATAGATGTCCCATTTGCTTGCCTCTGCTAATATCCCTGGCACAGTAATTACACCGAGCATAGCGCGGGTCTTCCGTCACTTTAAAGTGGCTCCAGATCGCAGATGTCTTTCGTGATCCTCCCTTCTCTAAAGCCTTGGGGGTGGATGCTGGCACTGGAGCTGAGGTAGTGGGTGCACCCTGAGAAGCAATGCCAGGGGAGCCTCGGTCACCCTCTGTGCCTGTGCTGACTGCTCTTCCTCCTCCTCCTTATCACTTTCATCTCTCCCCTGCTGCACATTTGTGGAGGCTAAGACAGGACTAAGTGATCCTACTGAAGATTCGTCAGCTATTACTTCTTCCGTTTCTGATGACAATCCCACACTAGAAGATTCTTCATCTGAATCAGAAGCAAACAGTGACTGCGCTACCTTGTCAACGCTAAGTGTCAGTTGAGACTTCTGTCCCCCTGCTGCTTTTGGGTATCTACATTTTGTCTGGCATGACTCTGCCTCCCCTTCCCTCACCTCCAAAACTACAGGGCCAGAAACATGTGGGGGCGATGGCGATGCATCATGGTCAGATTTCATTTTTTTCGGCATGGAACTGCCAGCCACTACAAAGAGTTTAGATTGCGACAGGTGCCTTTTTAGCTGTACTGGTGGTGTTGCACTAGTGTCTTTTGAGGTGCCTCCTCTGCCAATCCCAATCACTCGACTACATCTCTCTTTCCCTGACATTATGGATTTAATGTCACTGAGTAGTACCACTGCCCACTGTCACGGTGCCTGGCTGTGCATACACCACACACTAATGTGTGTGGTGTATACACAGAGACGGTGCTTGCTTGTAAGCACAAAAGAGGCACACTCCCTGGGCACTTGACTGCACAGACCCACTCAATAATAAGGTTCAGTCTGTTAAAACTGCCCACTGCCCACTATCACGGTGCCTGACTGTGCAGTAATATGTGTGGTGTGCACACTGATGCTGCTTGCTTGTAAGCATAAAAGAGGCACACTCCCTGGGCACTTGACTGCACAGACCCACTCAATAATAAGGTTCAGTCTGTTAAAACTGCCCACTGCCCACTATCATGGTGTCTGGCTGTGCACTAATATGTGTGGTGTGCACACAGATGCTGCTTGCTTATAAGCACAAAAGAGGCACATTCCCTGGGCACCTGACTGCACAGACCCACTCAATAATAAGGTTCAGTCTGTTAAAACTGCCCACTGCCCACTGCCACGGTACCTGGCTGTGCACTGATGTGTGTGGTGTGCACACAGATGCTGCTTGCTTGTAAACACAAAGAGGCACACTCCCTGGGCACTTGACTGCACAGACCCACTCAATAATAAGGTTCAGTCTGTTAAAACTGCCCACTGCTCACTATCACGGTGCCTGGCTGTGCACTAATATGTGTGGTGTGCACACAGACGCTGCTTGCTTGTAAGCACAAAAGAGGCACACTCCCTGGGAACTTGACTGCACAGACCCACCCAGTAGTTAGGTTCAGTCTTTTAAACTGCCCAGTAAAGCCCAGTGCACAGAGAGACTAAGTGATTTGAATTTTAAAAAATCAGTTTAAAAAAGCTGGAATTTTTGTCACTCCAGAAAAATGGATGAAATTGAAAATAATATATCTCTCCAAGCCAGCCCAACACCCTAAATGGTGGTCAGTGCTAGCTGACCTAGCACAGCTTCTCTTCTCAGTCAGAGATCACCAAAATAAACAGCTTGAAAGAAACAGGACTAGCTGGCCCTGGCACTGCAGCAAAACAAAGAATAATTAGCTTTTTCTTTCCTTAACTAGCTTAACTAGCCTATCTCTCAGTGCAGCCTTCTCTTACACCCAGCCCACCTCCCCACAGCATCGCTGGAAATAAGTGCGTGGCTCCTCGTGCTGATGTTTATATGGTGCTGGCTCATCAGTAAAATCGACAGAGAGCACTGAATGACAGCGTGATTGGCTGCATTCAGTGCATGTCACAAAATTTCAGCACGGATACGCTGCATTCCGGTATCCATGCCGACCTGTCCGACCCTTTCCTGTGAGTCACTGTGACTCACAGGAAAGGGTCAGACAGGTCGGCATGGATACCGGAATGTAGGGCATGGGCGCTGCCATTTTGTGAAAATCATAGGTAGCTAGTAGCTAATGGGGGCGAAGAAAAGCGCGCGCCGCGGGGCGCACCGAATTACAAGGACAATAAGTTAAATACGTGGTGAGTCGCGATGCGTTTCGCCTCCCCACGTATTTAACGGATATGACAAAATATGTTGCGGATCGCCAATACGTCGAAAACGAATGCACACCCCTACTATATAGGCCAAATGGCATTATTAAGTATTTGTAGTGGCCATCTCGTGTGTTGAAAGAGGTCTTCCACTCATCCCCGGATTTGATGCGGAGAAGGTTATAGGCCCCGCGGAGGTCCAGTTTAGTGAATATCTTTGCCCCTTGGAGGCGGTCCAGCAGCTCAGGAATGAGAGGAAGTGGGTATCTGTCTCTACGGGTGATGGCATTTAGGCCCCAGTAGTCAATGCAAGATCTCAGAGTACTGTCCTTCTTTGCCACAAAGAAGAAGCCAGCACCCGTGGGCGAGGTGGAAGGGTGGATGAAGCCCCTGTTGAGGTTTTCCCAAATGTCCACCCACTAGCCTGGGTCTCAGGGAGAGACAGCGGGTATACTCGGCCCCGGGGGTGGTGGAATCCGGAAGGAGGTCTATGGCGCAGTCAAACGGATGGTGTTCGGGGAGTGTCTCTGCCTTCTCCTTGGAGAACACGTCCGCAAAGTCTGCATATTGTGCTGGTAGGGCAGACAAGGTCGTGGCAAGCAGAAGCCTGGGTCTGGATATGTCGCGGAGACATGTCATGTGGCAATTGGGCCCCCAGGAGGCCAGTTGCAACATCTCCCAATCAATGCAGGGGAGTGTTTCTGAATCCACAGGAGTCCCAGTACTCACCAATTTGCTACATTTTTGAGGGCATAAATAAACATGTGGATGAAGGTAAGTCAGTTGATACAGTGTATCTGGATTTCCAAAAAGCTTTTGACAGAGTCCCTCACGAGAGACTTCTTAGGAATTTAAAATGTCATGGGATGGGGACAATGTCCTATTGCGGATTGCCAACTGGTTAAAAGATAGAGAGTGGGATTATATGGTAAACTTTCCCAATGTAGATAGGTGAATAGTGGAATGCCCCATGGATCTGTTCTGGGACCACTGTTTTTTAATATAGTTATACTGCAAATGACCTGGAAATGGGAACAACAAGTGACGTGATGACACAAAATTATTCAAAGTTGTTAAATCCCAAGAGGATTGTGAGAAATTGCAAGAGGACATTGCAAAACTGGGAGACTGGGCATGCAATGGCAAATGAAACAATGTGTACAAGTGCAAAATGATGCACTTAGGGACAAGCAACCCAAATTATAGCTACACAATGGAAGGTTCCATATTAGGAGTTCCAACTCAGGTAAAGGATCTGGGCATCATCGTTGATAATATATTGAAAACTTCTTCTCAGTGTGTAGCAGCATCCAAGAAACAAATAGAATGGTATGAATTATTAGGAAAGGAATGGAGAATAAAACACAGAATATCATAATGCCTCTGTATCGCTGGCAGCAAGGAGACAGGATCCTGGTACAAGCCGAGGTTGGGGCAAGCAGAGTTCCAGGAGAAACCGGAGTCCGTAGCAGAGGACAAGACACAGGATCAATATGCAGACAGGGCGGTCAGGCAATGCAGGACAAGGCAGAGAAGCAACAAGGAGACAAGGAGCAAAGGAACAACAAGAAGACAAGGGGCCAAGGCCAGGGAAGGAATAGAGGAGATAGCTGCAAGACTAAATTGTAAACCTGGGGTACTCCAAAATTTAGTCACTGTATGCACACAAACAAAACACCAATGGGATCCTTGTTGCTGCGAGTTTCCAACTGATAAATGCAGGGCACAAGCGGGGAAGGCTTCTTTCTTTCTTTCCATATTAGGAGCTACCACCCAAGAAAGAGATCTAGGTGTCATAGTGGATAATACATTGAAATTGTCGGTTCAGTGTGCTGCGGCAGTCAAAAAAGCAAACAGAATGTTGGGAATTATTAGAAAGGGAATTGTTAATAAAATGGAAAATGTCATAATGCCTCTGTATCGCTCCACGGTGAGACCGCACCTTGAATACTATGTACAATTCTGGTTGCCGCATCTCAAAAAAGATATAGTGGTGATGGAGAAGGTACAGAGAAGGGTGACCAAAATGATAAAGGGAATGAAACAGCTCCCCTATGAGGAAAGACTAAAGAGGTTAGGACTGTTCAGCTTGGAGAAGAGATGGCTGAGGGGGGATATGATAGAGATGTTTAAAATCCTGAGAGGTCTAGAACGGGTAAATGTGAATTGGTTATTTACTCTTTCGGATAATAGAAGGACTAGGGGGCACTCCATGAAGTTAGCATGTGGCACATTTAAAACTAATCGGATAAAGTTTTTTTTCACTCATCGCACAATTAAACGCTGGAATTTGTTGCCAGGGGATGTGATTAGTACAGTTAGTGCAGCTGGATTTAAAAAAGGATTGGACAAGTTCTTGGAGGAGAAGTCCATTACCTGCTACTAATTAAGTTGACTTGGAAAATAGCCACTGCTATTACTAGCAATGGTAACATGGAATAGACTTAGTTTTTGGGTACGTGCCAGGTTCTTATGGCCTGTATTGGCCACTGTTGGAAACAGGATGATGGGCTTGATGGACCCTTGGTCTGACTTAGAATGGCATGTTCTTATGTACACAAGTCCTCCTACCAAGCTGTTTGCTCTGGCTTAGAGTCCTTCCTATTCAATGACAACTGCCTCTGAAATGTGAGAGAGGTAGCAGCACAAGAAGGCAGCTATAAAACTAGTATTTGGGTTGTTTTTTTTTATCTGAGCTGGTCCCTCCCAACTAAATAGGAGGGGAAAAACCAAAACCTCCCTCTAATCTCCTAGTTCACTTATCTCAGTTTTCATGGTGCACACTTCCAGCCAGTGCTGAAGCAGTGTCGAGCCATGCTCTAAACCATGCTCTGAAGCAAGTTTGCACTGCTTCCAATGCTGCTCCTAAGTGGAAGCTGTGTCTCTGTTCCACAGGTCAGTGGTCCTTTTTCTCTTTCTAACCCTGGGAGATTCAAAAGCCAAGCCGGTCTCTTTTATTTTGCTTTGTTCCAGGCTCACTCAGAGGCTCCTCAGCCCCCACTAGCTCCCAGAGTCAGGTGACTTTCCTGGTTCACTGACAAAAGGATATCATAGCACAGAGTCCAGCGTCCTTGTTAATACCTTCAGCTGTTAGCTCAGCAGCTCAGGCTGCAAAAGCAAGCTGTTTTGACACATAGTAGTTCCTTAGGTCCACTTTCCCTTCCAGCCAGGGTCACATAGAAGAATGAAGATTGCAACACCAATTTAAAAGCATCAGTTTGAATTTCTTATTCAGACTTGGACCATGCTCAGCATAAGCTCAGGGGGGCAGGGAGCAGGTCTAGAGGGACGTATTAGGTGGACTAGGCGGCCACCTAAGGGCCGGATTGGGGTGGGGCACCATGTTTGAAAAGAGAAGTCACATGGTGCAATGCACCATGTGACTACTCTTTCGGATAGTAGAAAGACTAGGGGACACTCCATGAAGTTAGCATGGGGCACATTTAAAACTAATCGGAGAAAGTTCTTTTTTACTCAACGCACAATTAAACTCTGGAATTTGTTGCCAGAGAATGTGGTTCGTGCAGTTAGTATAGCTGTGTTTAAAAAAGGATTGGATAAGTTCTTGGAGGAGAAGTCCATTACCTGCTATTAAGTTCACTTAGAGAATAGCCACTGCCATTAGCAATGGTTACATGGAATAGACTTAGTTTTTGGGTACTTGCCAGGTTCTTATGGCCTGGATTGGCCACTGTTGGAAACAGGATGCTGGGCTTGATGGACCCTTGGTCTGACCCAGTATGGCATTTTCTTATGTTCTTATGTTCTTAATGCACAGGTAGGTGAGATCGTTGATAGTGCAATTCGGGGGTGGGGGGGAGGCAACTTTGGCAACCCAGACACATCAATTGTGGCAAACATTTTCATGGGATCAGTCATAGCTTTCATCTTCGTTAATAATATCAGTTTTATTTGAGACTAGAGAATGGCAGTGTTTAGTCGGTATTTACTCAATAACAGAATGTGAAATAAAAAAAATAGTTCATTAAGAATCACTGCATATGATGAGCATCATCTCTTTCTCTAGTTCACTCAGTCCTGCTCCTCATTGTTCACTCACTTCCCTCTTTGCAAACCCCATTCTATTCATTTACTGTCCTCCCTAACAAATCCATCATTCATCTGATTCCTCTCACCCCAGTTCATTTTCTCCTCCCACAAAGTCCTCCCTCATCCCTGTTCATTCCTCTCCCCAACAAATCCCTCATTTACCCCAGTTCACTCCTTCCCCCACCCCAAAAAGTCTCACTTTTCTCAATTCACTCATTCTCTCCTTCCCATGATTCACTCATTCCCCATCTCGCGATCCCTGCTCTGTGGGTTCACGCCCTTCTGACCCCAGTGATCCTCAGTTCACTCCCTCCCTGCCCCACCGGTATCTCCTTGTTCACTGGCTCCAATGACAGCAAAACAGGAGGAGGAGGGCAGTCTAATAGCAGCTCCAGTGCATCCTTCATCCTCCCCTGTAAGAGTCCAAACATCGCGCATTGGTTCAAAGTGTGCCATGACACTCAGGCCCCAGTAGGGAAGGAGGGAAAACACACCAGAAATGCAACAAGGCTACTCTCCTCCTCTTCCAGTTTTCTCAATTGAGCTGGTGAGCGAGGGGATACAATTGAAGCAGAGAGGGAGTGAAATAGGGATTGTGAAGGTCAATGGGGAAGGTAGCATGCACTATCCACTGCCACCAATTTTAGTTTTCTGGAGTGGGTGGGAGACAGGAATGCACTATCCACTACCATCAATGTATTATGGCCCACTCCACTGGGGATAGTGAATAGATACAGTAGCTAGACAGGGACATACCTTGAAGAGGCTGGGTGATATGGAGCAGCTGTCTTCTGCTTAAGCAGCTGCCGTTACCCATGGGTTGAGCACTTGGCTGCGGGTGGCTGTCAGGACTTCTCAGGTTAGAGCAGTACCAGGAAGCACTGAAGACCAGGACCAGAGCAGAAGGCAGGAGTATAGCCGAGAACCAAGACAAAGCAGGACCCATGACCACAGGAACATGGCCAGGCAATAGTATAATACTGAACAAACTCTGTATGGACTGTTGGGACAGCAAAGGTGTGTCAGGTAAGAGCTCCAAATATATACAGCCCTGCATTTGGGACACAACCACTGTTGGTCAAATAAGGAGTTTCAGGAGGTGGGGCTCCCCTAACTTTAGTTTGCTTAGTATTTTCTACAGGGGTCTTGGTGTATTAGAGTTTCTGTGGCTCCAATATAAGTTCCCCTGTTCTTAAATATCAAGTGCTGCAGATTCATTCCCCACTACCGCTAATGTAATGTTAGTCTTTTGCGTCAGAAGCTGCAGGTTCAGCCCCTGATGCAATGTTAGTCTTCTAGGGTAGGTGTCCAGGGGTCCTGACTTATATAGTTATTTAAATAATTATTTTTAATAAAGGCATGACACAAAATGAAAAATATCTCATAAAACCCATCAAACATAATATATTAAAAAATGGGAAAAATACACCCTATCTAATATTTAGTAAACTTTTATCACTGTGTGTTGACAGGTTTCATGACAGCTTTCTCATTGAATAATTATCAAAATATGAAATATAGAAAGAAATATGAGTCATAGAAGCAGAAACATAAATACCCCAAATTGTATGTACTAGAGTTTACAAAAAAAAAATCCCTATTTTTCTATGTTGGCAGGTTATTGCTGTGGGAAGAGGGGTGGTGTGGCTGTGAAAGATGGCCTAAAGTGGTGATATGTCATAGATTAGAACATACACACACAATCTTATAAAAGCAAAACTTAGTTTATAAAATATGGTAAAAAATCTATAGAAAATTGTATAATCAGCAAAGATAAACAATATCAAAGTGAATATCAATAATAAGCAAACAATATCACAACAAGTATTACATAGATTAATCAAGGCAAATAGTTACTGCAATAACAAAGATAGAAATAAAGAAAAGGGACTATACAGGAAATACTTTCCTTATAGGCCTTCCTTTCTATGAGATAGTATCTTCTTGAAAATGAAAGGCCGTACAAGCTCGGGAATTCCACAAACCACCTGCTCGCTCTTTGTCCGTGGGCCATTTAAAGAACCCTGTCAGATGACGTTCCTTATATTCTCATTTTCTCTGGCTTTAATCTAGTGACTGCAAGTGTTAGATGTTCTGACTTGCACTCATAACTCTGACAATAGCCAGCCATATCTTGTTAAGCTATGTCTAATTAAAACTCACAGTAACAATTAGATTTATGGCCTGGCTATGGTTGTTAGGGGGGCATCATGTGCTAGACTCTGAATATTGGCCTTTACCAGCAGCTTATCTCTTAGAAAAATAAATGTTAGAAAGAACAAAGGGGCCGATGTAATATTATTTGCAGAAAGCATTCACTGACTTTTCAGCGCCCACTTTCTTAACGCATGCATGGCACCCACAAGGGAGGCACCATGCAATATGCAAATTAGAGGGCCGCGCTAGCAAGGAGGCACTAGAGTCGCGCTAGCAAGGAGACACTAGTGTGACCTTTGCGCCTCCTTGCTAACGGAACCCTGCGGTTACCGGCGGTTTGCTGGTTATGAACACCGATGCCGATAAACTTGGCGTCAGTTTTCATAACTGCAGTCAGCCAGTTATGAAAACTGATGCCGAGTTTATTGGCGTCGGTTTTCATTACTGCAGCTGGCCAGTTATGTATTGCCAGTTATGTATTGCAGTTATATATTGCATCAGCCCTGCAGTCTCCTGCCTTATCTTTTAGCTCAATAGTACCAGGCAGTCTAAAAAGAAAAACAAAAGTCAACATGCTACAGTTTCAGGCCTTCCTTATGCTTAAATTATATGCAATGTAAATATAATCTTCTGGGAATCTAATTGGCTAACCCCTAAAATAATTTTAATAGAGTGGCACTTTTCCCATATCGGCGGCGGTCTTCAAAGCGGCCGGCAGAGATTTTTTTTTTCTTTTTTTTTTTACTTTTAAAAAAGTACAGAAAGCAGTTTTTTCTGCTTTTCTGTACTTTTTTTCAGTGTGCTCAGCTATTAACGCCTGCTCCAGGCAGGCGTTAATAGCTGAGTGATAAATGTGCGTCTCAGACGCAATGTTTTTTGCATTTGGAGTGAATGAGTAATAGCCTCATTCACATGCATTTACTTGTGATGAGCGCTAACTCATTCACTCCGCGTCAGACGCGCGTTAATTAGGGGCTAATCCCCCTATTGCATTAGGGGGTGGATTAGCACCTATTTAACCCGTGTCTGACAGCAGGTTAAACAGTGCGCTCAGCTGAGCGCACTGTATTGCATCAGCCCTGCAGTCTCCTGCCTTATCTTTTAGCTCAATAGTACCAGGCAGTCTAAAAAGAAAAACAAAAGACAACATGCTACAGTTTCAGGCCTTCCTTATGCTTAAATTATATGCAATGTAAATATATTGATCCTCATTTATCAATTATTGGTGACTATTTTAAGACATTATCAACAACCCCTTTGCATATGATAATCTTCTGGGAATCTAATTGGCTAACCCCTAAAATAATTTTAATAGAGTGGCACTTTTCCCAACCTCAAATATATTATAAGCAGTACTACAGGCAGTGCCTATGATATCTACAGTTCTGAATGTAATCTGCTTTGAAATACTTGAAAGGTGGAATATAAATCAAATAAGAGACTTCCTGTGGTGGGAGGAGGGAGGGAGATCACAGACCAGTAAGACCTGGGATGGTATGGCAAGCCGGCAAAAAGAGGCAGACTGGATGGACCAAGGTGTCTTTATTAGAGATGTGAATCGGAACCGGAATCGGTTCCGATTCCGGTTCCGATTCACATCGTTAATTTTTTTTTGTGCGGCCCGATCACGGTTTTGTTTATCGGCTGCGCCCGAGCCAATAAACAAAAAAACCCACCCGACCCTTTAAAACTGTTCCCTTAGCTTTCCCCACCCTCCCGAACCCCCCCAAAACATTTTACAAGTACCTGGTGGTCCAGTGGAGGTCCCGGGAGCGATCTCCTGCTCTCGGGGCCGACGACTGCCACTAATCAAAATGACGCCGATGGCCCTTTGCCCTTACCAAGTGACAGGGTATCCATGTCATTCACCAGGCCCTGTTACATAGTAGGAGTAATGGACGGCCCTTACCATGTGACAGGGGCCGGCCAATGGCACGGATATCCTGTCACATGGTAAGGGCAAAGGGCCATCGGTGCCATTTTGATTAGTGGCAGCCGACTGGCCCGAGAGTGGGAGATGGCTCCCGGGACCCCCACTGGACCACCAGGTACTTGTAAAAAGTTTTGGGGGGGTTCAGGAGGGTGGGGGAAGCTAAGGGAACAGTTTTAAAGGGTCGGGGTGGGTTTAGGGATTGTTTTGGTGTGCTGTTTTTCCCGCCCTCCCCCAGAACAATAAGAGAACCCCAGGAACAAAATCGTGGGGTTCTCTTATCGGGAGCCCCCAATTTCTGACGATTTTGAAAATATCGTCCGATATTTTCAATCATCTGAAGCCCGATTCACATCCCTACTCTTTATCTATGTTTTTGTGGGGCTGGCTTTCAAAGGATGTAGCTTCCTTACTTTAGAAGTTAGGTGGCTAGATTTGTCCCTTTGAAAACAGATTGGGGCAGATTTTATAAATCTGCGCACACACGTACTTTTGTTCGCGCACCAGGCGCGAACAAGAGTACGCGGGATTTCAATAGATACGCGGGTAGCCGCGAGTATCCATTAAAATCCAGGGTCGGCGCGCGCAAGGCTGCCCAAAATCGGCAGCCTGCGCACGCAGAGCCGCGCAGCCTGCCTCCGTTCCCTCCGAGGCCGCTCAGAAATTGGAGCGGCCTCGGAGGGAACTTTCCTTCACCCTCCCCTCACCTTCCCCTCCCTTCCCCTACCTAACCCACCCCCCCGGCCCTATCTAAACCTCCCCCCTACCTCTCTATTACGAAAGTTACGCCTGCTCGAAGCAGGCTTAACTTTGCTCTTGCCGGGCCGGCTGCCGTGCTCCATGTTCCAGTCTGGGGGCTGGTTCAGGGGCCGCTGTCACGCCCCCGGAACACCCCCGGGCCGGAACCACGCCCTCAAAACGCCACATCACTCCCGACATGCCCCCAAAACGCCGCGTCACTCCCGGCACGCCCCCGACACGCCCCTCCATGCAAGCCCCGGGACTTACGCATGTCCCGGGGCTTGCGCGCACCGCCAAACCTATGCAAAATAGGCTCGGCGTGCGCAGGGGGGGTTTGGGTTAGGTTTTCGGGGGGGTACGCGCGTATCCCTTCGAAAATGTACCCCCTAGGGAATAAGCAGCTAAATTTAACCACTCAAAAAATGGGCATCCTGGGGGGTTTCCTGGTGTCAGGGGGAGGACTTGGCTGCCTGGTACCAATTTTCAGTGCTAGGTAGCTAAATTTGGCCACTTAGGTTTAGATAAATATTTACTTATTATTTGGATTTATTACCCACCTTTCTGAATACAAAATTCACCCAAAGCAGTTTAGCATATGAAAATAGCAGCAGATAAACAGAGGTTAATTGCAGCTTCACAATAGAAAGGTGTAAACATTTTAAAATAGCAGCAAAACAAATCACATTCTAATTTAGCAATAAGTCAGAATGTGTTAGTGCCTTAGCACTACCTTTGAATAGAATCGGCACACATTGACTAATCTCTGCTAACAACATGGCAAGGACACTAATAGCTAACTCAGAAAATAAATAATCCAGCATCAAAAATATTAGATTGTAGTAGTGATTTTATGGCATTTGAAGTTATGCCATGCATTTCTGAAGTCAGTTTAGCATTTTTTAGTTCCAGATTGGGCATTAAAAGCTTGCTAGAAGAGCCAGGCTTTTTATTTGCTTCCTAAAGCATGAATAGTTATGCATTTGTTGGAACTCTTTCGGAAGGGAGTTCCAGAGGGCCAGGCAGTATCTGGCTGGCTTGGTTGGACACTCTGCCTGTGCTACAAATTCACCTTTCTGTTTTCTCTTGAAGCATTCTGGTTTTGTAATCTTGTTTGATCAGAATAGTTAAGGCCCTAAATTGTAGCAAGTTCAGGAGTGAGAGTGAGGGTGGGGGCAGAGAAGAGAAGATTGAGCCTTCACTGCACTCTCCCCTTTAAAAACACACACAGACCTTTATTTTATTTTTTAAAACTCTTTATATAGGCACAGACATACAACAATAAATTCTTGCAAGACTCTCAGAAGCATACAGCAACAAAAGAGAAAGCAGAGAAATAGGTGAAAATATTGTATTATTTCATGTCAATCAAAGATAAAATTTAACTCTGCGTGAACATTAATTCTGCTATTTCAAATCATTCTTCTTCTCCATTGCTAAAATGGATCCCAAATGCTAGAATATTTTTCTAGCTTGCCTTTTAAGATACACGTTCAATGTTTTGTATTAGCTAGCTCAAATGTTTCAAGTTTCCAGAATTCAAATTGATGAATTGATTTCCAAAGGCTTTCATTAGCCTTGCTGCGGGCATGAATAGGAGAATTTTCAAAGCCATTTAGGTAGGTAAGTAATGATTTATGCATGTAAATTGGCCTATCTTAAGATTGCTCTCCCACCATCAGTACAGCTAAAAGTGCATGCATGTGTACATTTAGCCTCATTTAGAGGAGGCATTTCTGGGGGGTATGTCTTGGGTGGGACTGAAAAATGACGCTCATAGATTATATTTTCAAGTCTTCACAAAAATCAGGTACAAAAGTCCATAGGTACTTGCTATCCGCAGCAAGTTTCAAAGGAACAATACTGAAGCCAATATTCAGCCAGAATTCAGCTAAACAAGTTAGCCGGATAAACTTCCGTGACTGATTTGGCCGAGATATTCACCACTGCAGCCCACGCAGCTGAATATACTCAGCTATCTTATAGTTGGTTATTCAGATACGTTTATCCAGCTAACTGTAGGAAGGCCAAATAAGGGCCAGATTCATTAAGCCTTTTCTCCCATTTTGTATCTGTGGGAAAAAGCTTTAGTGAATCAGGTCCTAAGCTGGATAAGGCTGAATATCGGCACTTATCTGGTTAAGTTAGCCAGATAAGTAGCTCCATCCTGGAATGCCCATGTCCTATCCCTCACTTATCCGGTTAACTGTGTAGCCAGATAAACAGCTGGCTTAGTGGCAGCTGCTGAGTACAGTTGAATATTCAAATCATGCCACTTAGGCAGCTAAGACAGAACTTAACTGGCTAAGTGGCGTTCTGGCCAAGGGCAGCTCAAGTCAATCTGTTGCCTGAGGTGCGGAAAGAGATAAGAACATAAGAAATGGCATCCCTCAAGGCACAGCACAGGTCAAATCATCGAGAGGGCAAAGGGGATGAGAGTCCCCCTTGCAGTTTAGCCCTTTTGTCAATTTGAAATGCTGAGGAAGGTTGAGGCAGGGTTAGGGTTCCCAGAGAAGTGGCATATAGAGTACTAGTGATAATATTTCTAGGAAGTATGCAGCCCTGTCACACTCCCAGGAACCCTATCACCATTTCTCTCCGAGGAGGTGGGAGATGGGTGAATACTGTGAGTCTAAATTGATGCACTCTCTCTGAGCTGGTACTGCACACACAATTAAAAATGATGCATAAATAACAACAGATTTTACATGAAAAAGGATATTCAACGTACAATCTTCTGAGGTAAAAATATCACTTAGAACATATATATTATATTTACATGCGCTGTTGTGGTGCCAACCAGAAAACTCTGCAAAAAAGCAAAAAGACACTTGGAGCCTATATGGTATTGTACAGTGAGAGCCTGGCCTTCAAAATGCCATGTGTAAACTGAATTACAATTACAATATAGTAAACTTCCCATACCAAAACAGCACTAACTGCTAGCACTCAGACAGTAACAACCCTACCTATGAAAAGGCCATAAAACACCAGTACATAGTTTTATTTTCCAGGTGTTATTTGATATGTCTGCTGATTTGAAATATTTTATTAGTGTTTGGGACATTTTTTTAAAAAGTATATGAATTTTTAATTATTTATTTATTTATTTATTAGCTTTTTTTGAAATAATATTATTAGTATGTTTTTAGTATTATTATGTATTTATTTTATTTCTTGATTTTATTGTTTGATATTTGAGGAATGGTAATGGTTCTGTTTTTTTCATTGTTGCATTGCATAGAGTGTCTGGCTTCTTGCAGTTTCCAGTTTAGTTTTTGTCTGCGTGTTTGTCTTCCTCCTCCACTGCTGCTGCTGCTGCCAGCCTATACCTTCTTCTTTGTGGAGAGCAGCCATTCTTCAGTTCATCTTCATGTGCTGGCCCCGAGGTAATTCACTACCTCACGGTACTAGCACTTCCTGTATTCTCATCTTGTCCATTGTGAGATGAGAGTATAGGAAGTGCTAACACCGTGAGTGTTGAATACCGCAGGGCCAACACCTGTGGAGGAGTTGCCAGAAGTCTTCTTTTTCTGCTCTGGCCTCCTGCTTCTTCCGCCGCTGGTGGAATCAGGTCCACCAGCAGCACCAAGGGCCTCCTGCTTCTTCTGCCATCAGTGGGATCGGGTTCACTGGTGGCAGCTCAGTACTCTCCCTGCTCCTGACACTGCCCCACTGGGTGTGCCGCCCTGTGCAATTGCATGGTTTGCACACCCTGTGGGTCCGGGCCTGTCGTTTTTTAGAACTTCTTTAAACATTTTTTAGTTTAATTATTGAATGATATATATAAGTTGTTTTGAAATATTCTTTCTATTCATATAGTTTTACTATTATGATTGATGTGTTATATTTCTTGATTTTATTGTGGTTTTATTAGATATGATGATTTTCCTGTTTTTCCATTCTGGCACTGCATACAGAGTCTGGCTTCTTGCGGTTTCCAGTTCAGTTTTGGTCTGCACATTTCTGTTTATAATTTACTCTGTATTTGGCATCAGTCCAACTGTGTTCTGCATGTGTGATTAAGGTGATATATTCTACTAGCAATTAGTTTCTGTGTTGGGATCTATAGAAGCCTGGCTTATTCTGTTTTCTTAATAGGAGATGTTTTGGTGTTTTAGGGTCTGATATAATATTTGTAGTGTTGCCTTTTCATAGGTAGGGTTCTTACTGTTTGAGTGCTGGCATTTAGTGTTGTTTGGGTATGGGAGATTTACTATATTTTAATTGTACTTTAGTTTACTCATGACTTTCTAAGGGCCAATCTCACACCTAATGCACTTTACAATAGGCCTAATACCATATGGGTTCCAAGTGTCTCTTTTGCAGGGTTTTCTGGTTGGCATCACAACAGTGCATGTAAAAATAATAATATGCATGTTCTAAATAATATTTGTACCTCAGAAGACTATGAATGTCCTTTTTCAACCATGTAAAATTTGTTATAAATGCACAGTTTTTAATTGTATGTGATGAGGGCAGGGAAGGTGGAGGCACAAGACTGTAAAGTTTTCCTACTGTACTTAATTCCCTTGCACCGACCTGGA
Source organism: Rhinatrema bivittatum (assembly GCF_901001135.1). Taxonomy (NCBI): domain Eukaryota; kingdom Metazoa; phylum Chordata; class Amphibia; order Gymnophiona; family Rhinatrematidae; genus Rhinatrema; species Rhinatrema bivittatum. Next base: position 250,655,349 of record NC_042622.1, on the reverse strand, counting down.
GAAGGGTATGTCACACACAGACAGCTCCCCACCCCCCTTCACCCATCTCCCATATCTCCAGATGGCAAACATGGGAATCAGTTGGGTGGGTTCCTTGGAGTATGACAAGGTTGCAATCTTCCTAGAAATATTATCACTGAAACTCTCTCTGCCACTCCTCTGGGAACTCTGACCCCTGCTTTCCTCCTTCTGCAGCATCTCAAATGACCAAAAGGGCCTGACTCCAAGGAGACCCCCCATGGTCCTCTCAATGATTTGACCTATTCCATGCCTTGGGGGAGGGGATTAGGCCATTTCATCCCTTGCCTCAGGCAGCTGATTGCCTTGAGCCTCCGCTGGCTAAGGGGTAATCTGGTGGTTACAAACCTAACAGCAGTGGCATGCCTGCCGCAGATTTCCATGAAGGAATTGGAGTAACCTGCATGCTGTGATCATAGTTAAAACCCAAACTTCCATGAGCATGGGGAGACTGGCTGTTTTGGAAAATGGCTTGATTAGTTTTGATAGCTGTGTAGATTGTTAGTAAACCTGGTAATAAGGCATGGAAGTGGATTTAGTATTTATCTTGTAAGAATCATAGAGGAAGATGACAAGTTTTAGAAAGGGTAATATTCAAAGACCTTCCCATGGGTAAAATAGTGCTTTAGCCATAGAAATGAGCTGTTCTAAAATTTCCCGCCCAATATGTAGTTAAGCTTATGTTATGAATACCGGCCGCGGCAAGCAGCGACCGGGACTTACCGCTGTCCCCAGGGGCCGGACGGACCGTCGGCACTGAGGCGGACCGCTTGTGCTCCCTCAGCGGCAGCAGCCGCTGCCATTCCAAGATGGCCTCGGCGTTTCTTCCCGCGCGGCTAAGCTCCACCCCTTGACTTCTGCTAGGGCCGCGCGGGCGGCTCTGGCACTTAATTTAAAGGAACACTCACAGGATGTGAGCTGGTTCCTTCCTGCTGCACTCTCATTGGCTGGGACTATTGGGACTATTGGCTGGGACTATTGGGACTATTGCCTTGACTTCTTGGCTCCTGGGTTTGTTCTGTTCCTGGTTCCTGCTTGTCTTCCTGTGTTGATTCCTGGTCCGGCTGACATTTCCCCTGGTTCTTTGATCCCTGGCTTGGTGATGATACTCTCTGGCTCTCGATCCCTGGACTGGCTGCAGACATCTCTGGCTCTCGACCCCTGGACCGGCTGTGGACATCTCTGACTCTCAACCCCTGGACCGGCTGCGGACATCTCTGGCTCTCAATCCCTGGACTGGCTGCGGACATCTCTGGCTCTCGACCCCTGGACCGGCTGCTGACATCTCTGGCTCGCGACTACTGGACTGAACTTCTTAAGAGATCCTCGGGGTTGGCTCCTCGACCCGCTGAAGGTGTCAGCTATTGTTGTCTCGACCCACTGGAGGCGCCAGCATCTGGATTACATGACCAGCAGGAGGCGCCTGTCCAGATCTTCTTCATTCCTACCTGCAATCCCGAGGATCGGCCTCGCCTACCGACGGTGGCCTAATCGGTCATCGCCGGACCAAGGGTCCACACTTCAGATCATAACAGTAAGTCAAGGCCATGGACCCGGCAGAGGCCTCAGCTTTAAGAGCCATTCCAGGCCTGGCTCGAATCCATGGCCGCCTCCATGGAGCAGCTCAATGCTTGGCTAGATGCGGTGGTGGCCAACCAGCCAGGTATGTCTGCCACAGCTCCACCGGTCGCACCTGTTCCACTCCCAGCACCGAGCAGCCTCCGTCCAGTTCTTCCACTTCCAGCTCCACCACGATACACCGGAGATCCCCGTCTCTGCCTGGGTTTTTTGGATCAATGCACGATGCATTTCCGACTACAATCACCCTTCTGTCCAGATGACATCACCAAAACCACATACATTCTGTCCCTGTTGGAAGGCAAAGCTCTCACCTGGGCCTCTCCTTTATGGCAACAATCGGATCCAGTGTTGCAGAACTACTCTCAATTCATTGAACTGTTTCGGACTACCTTCGAGGAACCTGGGAAACAAGCTGCTGCCGCTACTGATTTGCTTCATCTCCGTCAAGGAGGACGTTCTCTCACGGATTAAATATCGACTTCCGCACTTTAGCCAACGAACTCCATTGGGAGGAGAGTGTTCTTCGGACCATCTATCTAGAAGGACTTACTGCAAAAATCAAAGACGAGTTGGCCGCTCGAGAACTTCCGTCTTCCTTAAATGACACCATTGAATTGGCCAACAGGATCGACCGTAGGCTACAAGAGAGAGCACGAGAGGGTGGTAACTGGAGGAGACGGTCTACATTTTTCCAGGCCCCTCCGCCTGCCACTACGACTCCTCGGGAAACCCCTACCAGTGAGGGTCCCAGAGACGAACCTATGCAGCTCGGAAGGGGTCCGTTGACTCCGGAGGAATGCTTGAGACGGCGCACATCTGGGCTTTGCTTGTACTGTGGTGGTTCCGGACATCGTTTAGCAAACTGCCCTATTTGTCCGGGAAACTTCAAAGCCTAGGGACTTTGGGGGGTGTTTCCCTGGGCCTTTCTTCTCCAAAACCCCCACTCACTCTACCAGTAATTCTTCATATGAATGGACAGGAATTTACCACCTTGGCACTAGTGGATTCAGGAGCCGGAGGAGATTTCATTCTGCAAAACCTTGTGGATAAACTCCACATCCCAGTCCAACTTTGTCAAAAACCTCTAGTCATTTCCTCCATCCATGGGGAACCTTTACCCGGCAGGATTACGCATCAGACGGAACCTCTGGACTGTTTTATTGCACCGGACCATTCTGAACAAATTACTTTCTATGTCCTTGAGAGAGCCATTCATCCTGTGGTATTGGGCATACCTTGGTTGCAACGCCACAACCCCCAATTTGATTGGGCTTCCTTACGGCTGACACAGTGGGATCCTGAATGTTCTGGGACTTGTTTGAAGGACTCCGGTTCCGCTTCCAATTATATCTGTGCCTTGATTCTGGGGGAATTACCCACTCCCTATAAACAATTTGCAGATGTATTCTCTAAGAAAGCGGCTGATGCCTTGCCTCCTCATCGGGCGTTCGACTGTGCAATCAAGTTGGTGCCTGGTTCCACACCTCCACGTGGGCGAGTTTACCCCTTGTCTGCTGCTGAAACTTGAGCCATGACTGAATATATTCAGGACAATCTACAAAAAGGATTTATCCGGCGATCCACCTCGCCTGCGGGGGCTGGATTTTTCTTTGTGGAAAAAAAAGACGGGACTTTACGCCCTTGCATCGACTATAGAGGACTCAATGCTATTACCATCAAGGATCGGTATCCCTTGCCTCTCATTGCGGAATTATTTGACTGTCTGCAAGGAGCTCAAATTTTTTCCAAATTGGATCTCCGTGGTGCATACAATTTGGTACGAATTCAAGAAGGGGATGAATGGAAGACTGCGTTCAACACCAGAGATGGACATTATGAGTACTTGGTAATGCCGTTTGGTTTAACTAATGCTCCTGCGGTTTTTCAAAATTTTATTAATGAAATCTTTAGAGACCTGTTGTATACCTGCGTTGTGGTATATCTTGATGACATTTTGATTTTTTCTAAAGACCTACTAACTCATCGCCAACACGTGCTACAAGTATTACAACGACTCAGGGACCATCGATTGTATGCTAAACTGGAGAAATGCATTTTTGAAACAGAGTCTTTGCCATTCCTGGGTTATATTATTTCCAAACGAGATTTCCAAATGGACCCAACTAAAGTAAAAAGCATACAAGAGTGGTCACAACCGAAGGGTCTAAAGGCTTTGCAAAGATTTCTGGTTTTGCCAATTATTACAGACATTTCATTAAAGACTTTTCCAAATTATCTGCACCACTTACCGCACTCACACGTAAAGGAGCTATTCTCACCAGTTGGCCCACAGCCGCAGAGGAAGCATTTCAGGCTCTTAAGGACTCATTTTTACAACAGCCCTGTCTCCGCCATCCTGACCCAAATCACCCATTTACTGTTGAAGTCGATGCATCCACCAAGGGAGTAGGAGCAGTATTAAGCCAGTATGATGCGAAAGGTACATCTCATCCCTGTTCATATTTTTCAAGAAAATTTTCTTCTGCTGAGCGCAACTATGCTATTGGCGACAAAGAATTATTGGCCATTAAACTCGCATTGGAAGAATGGCGACAATGGCTGGAGGGGGCCCAGCACAGAATCACTATCTTTACTGATCACAAGAATCTGATTTACTTACAACAAGCTCACCGTCTTAACCCGTGGCAAGCTCGCTGGGCATTATTTTTTTCACGTTTTGATTTTGAACTCCGGTATCGACCTGCAAGTAAGAATATCAAAGTGGATATACTATCCCGGTCCTTTGTCTGCGAGGATGGAGAAGAGACTTTGCAGAATATCATTGATCCAGCCCGTATCATTCTTGCAGCTACCGTCTCTGTTCCAATGGGGAAAACCGTGGTTCCCAGCAGACTCCGCAACAGGGTACTGAAATGGGGACATGATTCCCAATTCGCTGGACATCCTGGACGCAAGAGAACACAGGACCTCCTTCAACGATTCTACTGGTGGCCAGGGATGTACAAAGACATTCGTGCGTACGTAGACTCCTGTCCCGTTTGTGCCCAACATAAGAATCCGGTGGGGAGGCCGTGGGGACAATTACAACCATTGCCGGCACCGACCAAACCTTGGACGCATATCTCCACCGACTTTATGGTTGATTTACCTGCTTCTGAAGGACACACAGTTATCTGGGTGGTGATTGATCGTTTCTCTAAAATGGCTCATTTTACACCCCTGCCCGCCCTTCCCTCTGCTCCTCGTTTGGCTCAACTATTTATGTCACATATATTCCGGCTTCATGGCCTACCTCTGCACATTACTTCCGATCGAGGTTCACAATTCACCACGCGATACTGGCGGAATCTTTGTGCCAAATTTCAAATTGCTTTAGATTTCACTACCGCCTTCCATCCGCAAGCCAATGGTCAAGTAGAACGAACTAATCATACTCTCAAACAGTTCCTACGGTCTTATGTTAATACTCGACAGGATGACTGGGTGGCGTTGTTGCCGTGGGCGGAGTTTTCCCATAACTACCACACTTGTACATCGACCGGATCCTCCCCGTTTCAAGTTGTGTTTGGCTATCAACCTACACCACCGGTGCCTCTACCCCTGGCGGTGCCCTCTCCGGCGGCTCAACTTACTGCCACACAGTTCAAGCAGTTATGGGTGCACACTCGACGCATGCTCCGTAAAGCAGCTCTTACGGCTAAGAAGTTCGCAGATAGACATCGGAGACCTGCACCTCAATTTCATCCGAGTGATAAGGTGTGGCTGAGCACCAGGAACATTCATTTGAGGGTCCCCTCTATGAGATTGGCTCCCCGGTATATCGGTCCTTTTCCGGTGACTAAACAGATCGGTCCTGTAAATTACCAACTACGCCTACCTACCTCCCTTCACATCCACAAGGTTTTTTATGTATCCCTGTTGAAACCAATGCTCCTCAAATGGCCATCTCGGAAGGTGCCTGTGTCATCACACGTTCAGCTGGAGGAAGACCCGACGTATCAAGTCCGAGAGGTTCTCGATGTTCGGAGACGAGGCCGTAGATGGGAGTATCTCTTGGCGTGGGAAGGATTTGGGCCTGAGGAGAACTCCTGGGAACCTGCTACTAATATCCTGGACAAGGATCTTCTCAAGAGTTTTCATACCAACCACCTGGAAAAACCCAAGCCTTCTAGGGGGAGGCCTAAAGGAGGGGGTACTGTTATGAATACCGGCCGCGGCAAGCCGCGACCGGGACTTACCGCTGTCCCCAGGGGCCGGACGGACCGTCGGCACTGAGGCAGACCGCTTGTGCTCCCTCAGCGGCAGCAGCCGCTGCCATTCCAAGATGGCCGCGGCATTTCTTCCCGCGCGGCTAAGCTCATCCCCTTGACTTCTGCTAGGGCCGTGTGGGCGGCTCTGGCACTTAATTTAAAGGAACACTCACAGGATGTGAGCTGGTTCCTTCCTGCTACACTCTCATTGGCTGGGACTATTTAAGCAAGGTCTGTACTCTCAGACCTTGCCTTGACTTCTTGGCTCCTGGGTTTGTTCTGTTCCTGGTTCCTGCTTGTCTTCCTGTGTTGATTCCTGGTCCGGCTGACGTTTCCCCTGGTTCATTGATCCCTGGCTTGGTGACGATACTCTCTGGCTCTCGATCCCTGGACCGGCTGCGGACATCTCTGGCTCTCGACCCCTGGACCGGCTGCGGACATCTCTGGCTCTCGACCCCTGGACCGGCTGCGGACATCTCTGGCTCTCGATCCCTGGACTGGCTGCGGACATCTCTGGCTCTCGACCCCTGGACCAGCTGCGGACATCTCTGGCTCGAGACTACTGGACTGAACTTCTTAAGAGATCCTCGGGGATGACTCCTCGACCCGCTGAAGGCGTCAGCTATTGTTGTCTCGACCCGCTGGAGGTGCCAGCATCTGGATTACACGACCAGCAGGAGGCGCCTGCATCCAGATCTTCTTCATTCCTACCTGCAATCGGCCTCGCCTACCGACGGTGGCCTAATCGGTCATCTCCGGGACCAAGGGTCCACACCTCAGATCATAATAGCTTAAGCATATATGTCTTCTGTGAGCATAAGTTTACATGGACTGAGTGGAGTTATTCCTAGGGACAGGGTTAAGAAGGGAGGTCACACTTATGCATTTTCAAGTCTGTGCATAAAATTTCCCAAAACTTTTCAGCGAGCAGATCGGCAGTTGTAATTGTGTGTGGGTAGCAGTGGTGGGATAATTTTTCCAAGTGACCTTACGCATGCAACTTTGCTTTGAAAATTGATGTAACTTATGCGCCTAATTGCTGTAAAATGTTTGTGGGCTATTGCAAGATGACCTCCAAAATGGCCTGCCAGTTCTTTAACAGATTCTGGGCATGCTTGGAAATGATATGGAGACAGTGGTAAGAAAGGGGTTGAAAGTTTAGGAAAAAGACACATGGGGGGGGGGGGGGGGGAGCTGGCATTGGGATGAGTTTGGGAATTTATATGTTCATTTGCCTAGAGTGAGTGAATCTCAGCTGGACAGACTTAGCTGGGCCATTTCAGTTTCTGTCTGTCATCATTTACTATGATATTATTCAAACCTTGTCCTTGTCACTCACCATGGGGAAAAGGCAACAGAACAACAGAGACATCACGGGACCCAGACACAGAAAAATGTTATATATGGCTTTTAAGAACCCTGTAGCACTTTAAAAAAAAATTGATTGTTTGATCCCGAGCCTCCAAAATCCTTCATTTCCTGCAGCAGAAATCCTTCTTTAGAATCCATGGTTTTCTTTCCCACTGACCTTCAGGGTCACAGCATATTTGTTTTATGATGACAGTGTTCTTACTGAGTCTTGGACTATTAATAATGCACATAATTCCCACATCAGCTCCTCCGCCTGAAAGAAAAAAAAAGCGGCAGATGTGGGTAATTTAGGCCAGAGTCAGTACATCTCAGGAAGGAAAAATAGCATCTCTTAGAAGAAAGGATGCTGGAGAGTTAGCCCCAGTGCGTCACAAGCCTCCTGCCACAAAGCGGCGGATTACCATTACAATTCCCGGAACCAGTGATGAAAGAAATGAGGAAAAACAAACACAGAATGGCTTGGAGAAAGAACACCGATGTAATGAGAGCGCCTGAGAACTGCTGCACGAGAGCCAGGTCTGGAGGTCACCCGAGTATATCAGAAAGGGAAAATGCATTACTAGCAGGCATGTGTGCACAGTGAGTGACTTAGGATAAGGTGAGTTCAAGCTTGTACTTCAGCTGTGGAGTAAGAACTGGAGTGAAATTTCTGTATCTATGGAAGAGGGATGCAGGAGATAGGGAAACTCAGCTCACGCTGGCACGGGCTCAAAAGGTACTGGGGCAGGCTTGAAGACTCAGTGGCAGCACGGACGACCTGGATTCAATTTTAGGGATGTGAATCGGGCTTCGGACGATTGAAAATATCGTCGATATTTTCAAAATCGCCAGAAATCGGGGGCTCCCCCAAAACGATAGGAAAACCCCACGATATTGTTCGTGGGGGTTCTCATCGTTTTGGGGGAGGGCGGGAAAAACGGCACACAAAAATAACCCCTAAACCCACCCTGACCCTTTAAAACTAATCCCTTAGCTTCCCCCACCCTCCTGACCCCCCCCCAAAACTTTTTACAGGTACCTGGTGGTCCAGTGGGGGTCCCGGGAGCAATCTCCCGCTCCCGGGCCTTCGGCTGCCACTAATCAAAATGGCGCCGATGACCCTTTGCCCTTACCATGTGACAGGGTATCCGTGCCATTGGCCAGCCCCTGTCACATGGTAGGAGCACTGGATGGCCCGCGCCATTTTTAAAGATGGTGCCAGCCATCCAATGCTCCCTCCATGTGACAGGGGCCGGCCAATGGCACGGATACCCTGTCACATGGTAAGGGCAAAAGGCCATCGGCGCCATTTTGATTAGTGGCAGCCGACGGCCCGGGAGCGGGAGATCTTCCGTTGCTTGGGTTGGCTGAGGTTAGCTGCTGAGGCGGCTTTCACAGCTCCTAGGAGGGGAGGGTATCTCAGTTATGACATCTACTGGCTGGACTTTGGTTGCACGCATACTGGGCTCCCCAGGGAACTGCAGTCTGCGGCTCCTGGCCAAAAACCATCACTACGATAGCTGGGTTAGGTGTGTGTGTATGTGTGTGTGTGGGAGGGTGGAGGTGATAAAATAAAGGAAAACCCCCATTTAGCTTGCAAATGAATGCATATGGTGCTGTAGCCCCAAGAAAAGCCAATTTTGATTGAGCTGGAAGCCAGAAGGAACAGGAAGAATCCGATGGGCCAAAATTACAATTAAAAAGTAATAAAGGAAGGTACTGGATTTCTTGGGGTAACTAAATCCCCAAACTTTTATTTCTGTCCTAATCATTTCCACCATTAATATCACTTAATTTTAATTCTGTTGCTTGAAGAACTGTCACCTGCCTAATGAAAGTGAAATGCACATAGGTGCTGATTCCGCTGAGACGGCTCAAGTTTCTACTTCTATGCGTAGAATGGTGGAGAACCGAAAGGAAGACAGCGATGTCCGACTTGGACAGAGAGCGATATCCTACAAGCAGTCAAGCTTCTGTGCCTGGCAACTGGGATAGATCCTTGGCAGCATGAGCCAGAAAAACCTGGGCAGACTGGGTGGGCCAATTGGTTCTGTTCTGTTCCTACCCTGTTACTCTGCTTCCTGTCAAGGTGAAGTGGAAATAGGACCGAGAAGAAGGAGACTTCTGACTCTGGTGGAGGAAATAGATTCAGGAGAAACGGATCGTTGGCATTTCCTTTCTGCCTTGAGAAGTTCCAAAAGGACAAACCTGTTGTAGGTTTGGTGACCATATGTAGTGTGATTCTTCTGCCTTCTCCCACTGAAGAGCACTGGCATGTGAGAGAGAGAGTGCCATGCCCTATGCGTTGCAATCAAATAACACTGATACCCCACCACCACCCCTTCCTGTTCCCTCCCCCCCATCCAGTTGGAGCGTGCATCTAAAATTTCATACATTATGTAAAGAATTAGTCCACAGTACTACTCCAGGGAGAAAGCTCTTTCGTGTTACTTTAGCTGCATAAAAGGAAGAGGGCACTGGATGAGAATCCCTACAGATCTCTTTTTTCCCTGTATCCCCCCAGTGAATGACTCCTATACTGAACTTGGAGAAGCTTGACAAACTAAGGCCAATAAAAATGAAATGGGTCAAAAAGTGGCGGTGTGTGCACCCAGCCGGGTCATGGATTGGAAGGCCTTTGGGTTTGTTTTTTCTTTTTAGGGGCGAGGGGAGGGTTTGGCAATCCTCAGCATTCTGATGCGAGTAATGTCGTTAACAAGCATTCCAGTGTAGTGTCTATGAATCAGATACTTAATCCTGATTTATTAGCCCACAAGATAGATGCCTGCTTAATGGGTCATTAAAAGCACCATCATCCAGGCTCTTCCATGGTAAGTTGCTGTTTCTGTGCGGAGAAGCATTTCCACCCAGCACCCTAGCGCCATCCCCCTTTTCGTCAGTCTTCCTCCGGGAGAATCATCGCAGCTCCGTTTAAAACAAGCTCTTCTGTAAGCTGGATAACCTGCAACCATGCAGACTCTAAAGTAGCTGAACTTGTTGAGTCTGTCATTTGTTGTATCCATATTCTAATCTACCGTATTCACTTACCTGTACAAAGTATGGGCATAACTCTAACACAGCACAGAAGTGAGCTGGAAAATTTGTGCATAAGTTACACCACTTTTCAAAGCAGACTTGTGTGTTTAAGTCTGCTTTGAAAATTATCCCACCAAATCCACCCCGCACACTTGCTAAAAATGTAGGCAGAAATCTTCTGAGAAAATTTATGGGCATGGTTTTCAAAATCCAAATTTATGTGCAACGCTCAGTCAAGATAAACTTACGTGCGAACAGACCATATGCACATAAGTTTACCTGCATGGACAATTTTGTAAAAGCCCATTTCTGCGCATAAAACACTGTTTTACACATGGAAATTGTTTTGAATATTATCCTTCTTGAGGTCAGTATTCATCAAGGCCTTTTAGACGGATAACTCACAAGTTATCCATCTAAAAGGCAAGTTTTAGAGGGGTAGATATTGAAAGCCGGCCAAGTAACTTAGCCAGATAGAGCTTTTACAGCTAAGTTACAAGGATACTCAGCGGCATAGCTATGCTGCTGAATATCTGCATACAAAGCACTACTTAGCCGGATAAGTGTTATCCAGCTAAGTCTATTGAGCACATTTAGCTTAGCCAGTTAACTTATCCGGCTAAGTCTCAATATCACTACTTAGCCAGATAAGTTATCCGGCTAAGTAGCACTGCTCCTGATCCACCCACTGCCCGTCGACAAGTTAGCTGTGTTATGTTTTTGTAAGAATGTGAACCCTGGGCTGAGATGAGAGGTGTCCCCGCCCACAGGGAGGAGCCCTGTGAGCCTCACCGTCAGCAGGCATAGTCTCAGTGGTGTGGGACACAGCTGTAGGTAGAGACTTTATTATAAAGGAAGGAAAAAGTAATGTCCACAGAGCTGATGATGTAATAATAAAGTTCTCAGCAGTGGGGAATACCCAGAGCGATGCCATAGATGAGAAGATCCGGTAGTGACCCGCAGAGCGGGGGTAGGCCGGGGATCCCCTCTGACGAGTGTAGGCACCTCAGGAATACAAATCCAGTAGTGGCCCGTGGAGCGGGGTATGCTGAGGATGTCTGTACAGTAGATGTTGAAGAACTGGTAGAGATGCCTTAACCCGGAAGTGGCTCCCGTAGTTGGTGTATCAATGCTCGGAGTACACCGTGGGGAATCCTCGATACAGTTGTAATGTAGAAGTCAGTAAAGGTACTCACAAGAGGTGGATTCAAGGAGAGAGTGAGATCAGAGAAGCAGGTCTGGTAGCAGTCAGGCAGATAGGCCCTCTGAGGAGCGGATAGCCAGGAATGCAGGGGAGCCCCCGAGGAGTGGGTACTCAGAGCATCGGATGCCAAGACCAAGTCAGGAACAGGAAGTCTTTGAAGGAGACGGATTCAGCAAGAGGGAACTCCTTGCTAACTCGTAGAAGGTAAGGGCCGGTCAGGTTAAATACCATAGCGGATTGACATCATTGGTAGGGGACGCCCCTGAGGTTCCTGCCATGACGTGTACAAAAAAAAAAAAAACCCCACAAAAAAGTAGCCAGAAGCTAGAAATAAGCTTGGAGCAGTATAAACCAAAGTAAAAAAGTTGAATAGTTCAGCTCAGTTACTCACCTTGGAAAGGTGTTGAGGTAGTGTGATTAGGTTTGAATAGGGAACAACATTTGTTAATCAAGGGAGCTGTGAGTCACTCAGGCTGACTAACTAAGTGTGAAAATTGTGTGTTTTGTGAATAGGTACTATTGTGTGTTTGTGAATAGGTGCTATTCTTTGTTAATCAGCACAGCAGTGAGTCACTCAGGAAATCTAACTGAAAGGTCACGCAGGAAATCTAACTGAAAGGTCACTCAGGAAATCTAACTGAAGTGTACATCTCCTAAGGGATTATTTTGCACTAATTTACTTTAGAAGCACATTATAAATTAGAAGGAAAGAGCTCAGTAACCCACATTCCAGTGGAAACACTGAGAGGAGAGGATCACCTTGCTGGTGGCTGAAAGGAATCAGTAAGTTTTTGCTTGGGACATTGACATTGACTTTTTTAAAAGTATTGGGGCAAAGTTAACTATTTGGGAATATTATTTAGTGTGTTTGTGTGTTTGTGCCTTTAATAGTCAGTCAGTGAATAAAACAAGTTAGACTGTTTGCATTTTTAAATAGTCAGTCAATAAGGTAGCAGTAGGTAGGCAGTGAATACACAAGTTAGACTGTTTGTATTTTTAGTCAGTCAATAAGGTAGCAGTAGGTTGGCAGTGAATAAATAAACAAGTTAGACTGTTTGTATTTAGTCAGTCAATAAGGAAGCAGTAGGTAGTGTGTTTATTTTTTAAAAGTCTGCCTGACTATTAAAGTGTCCTCCAGACTTTTAAAGAGCTAAGTGTTTTATTTAATAAATAACTGAGTGCATTGTATTGAAAAACAAAAAAAACACACAAAAAAAAAAAAAACCCACAAAAAAGTAGCCAGAAGTTAGAAATAAGCTAGGAGCAGTATAAACCAAAGTAAAAAAGTTGAATAGTTCAGCTCAGTTACTCACCTTGGAAAGGTGTTGAGGTAGTGTGATTAGGTTTGAATAGGGAACAACATTTGTTAATCAAGGGAGCTGTGAGTCACTCAGGCAGCTACAAAAGTAAAAAATGTCCAAGAGGCGTGGTCATTGTTAAAAAAATACCATTCTAGAAGCACAGTCCAGATGTATTCCACACATTAAGAAAGGTGGAAAGAAGGCAAAACGATTACCGGCATGGTTAAAAGGGGAGGTGAAAGAAGCTATTTTAGCCAAAAGATCTTCATTCAAAATTGGAAGAAGGATCCAACAGAAGAAAATAGGATAAAGCATAAACATTGGCAAGTTAAATGTAAGACATTGATAAGACAGGCTAAGAGAGAATTTGAAAAGAAGTTGGCTGTAGAGGCAAAAACTCACAGTAAAAACTTTTTTAAATATATCCGAAGCAGAAAGCCTGTGAGGGAGTCAGTTGGACCGTTAGATGATCGAGGGGTTAAAGGGGCACTTAGAGAAGATAAGGCCATCGCGGAAAGATTAAATGATTTCTTTGCTTCGGTGTTTACTGAAGAGGATGTTGGGGAGGTACCCGTAATGGAGAAGGTTTTCATGGGTAATGATTCAGATGGACTGAATCAAATCACGGTGAACCTAGAAGATGTGGTAGGCCTGATTGACAAACTGAAGAGTGATGATCGAGGGGTTAAAGGGGCACTTAGAGAAGATAAGGCCATCGCGGAAAGATTAAATGATTTCTTTGCTTCGGTGTTTACTGAAGAGGATGTTGGGGAGGTACCCGTAATGGAGAAGGTTTTCATGGGTAATGATTCAGATGGACTGAATCAAATCACGGTGTACCTAGAAGATGTGGTAGGCCTGATTGACAAACTGAAGAGTAGTAAATCACCTGGACCGGATGGTATACACCCCAGAGTTCTGAAGGAACTAAAAAATGAAATTTCTGACCTATTAGTAAAAATTTGTAACTTATCATTAAAATCATCCATTGTACCTGAAGACTGGAGGATAGCAAATGTAACCCCAATATTTAAAAAGGGCTCCAGGGGCAATCCGGGAAACTACAGACCGGTTAGCCTGACTTCAGTGCCAGGAAAAATAGTGGAAAGTGTTCTAAACATCAAAATCACAGAACATATAGAAAGACATGGTTTAATGGAACAAAGTCAGCATGGCTTTACCCAGGGCAAGTCTTGCCTCACAAATCTGCTTCACTTTTTTGAAGGAGTTAATAAACATGTGGATAAAGGTGAACCGGTAGATATAGTATACTTGGATTTTCAGAAGGCGTTTGACAAAGTTCCTCATGAGAGGCTTCTAGGAAAAGTAAAAAGTCATGGGATAGGTGGCGATGTCCTTTCGTGGATTGCAAACTGGCTAAAAGACAGGAAACAGAGAGTAGGATTAAATGGGCAATTTTCTCAGTGGAAGGGAGTGGACAGTGGAGTGCCTCAGGGATCTGTATTGGGACCCTTACTGTTCAATATATTTATAAATGATCTGGAAAGAAATACGACGAGTGAGATAATCAAATTTGCAGATGACACAAAATTGTGCAGAGTAGTTAAATCACAAGCAGATTGTGATAAATTGCAGGAAGACCTTGTGAGACTGGAAAATTGGGCATCCAAATGGCAGATGAAATTTAATGTGGATAAGTGCAAGGTGATGCATATAGGGAAAAATAACCCATGCTATAATTACACGATGTTGGGTTCCATATTAGGTGCTACAACCCAAGAAAGAGATCTAGGTATCATAGTGGATAACACATTGAAATCGTCAGTTCAGTGTGCTGCGGCAGTCAAAAAAAAAAAGCAAACAGAATGTTGGGAATTATTAGAAAAGGAATGATGAATAAAACGGAAAATGTCATAATGCCTCTGTATCGCTCCATGGTGAGACCGCACCTTGAATACTGTGTACAATTCTGGTCGCCGCATCTCAAAAAAGATATAATTGCGATGGAGAAGGTACAGAGAAGGGCTACCAAAATGATAAGGGGAATGGAACAACTCCCCTATGAGGAAAGACTAAAGAGGTTAGGACTTTTCAGCTTGGAGAAGAGACGACTGAGGGGGGATATGATAGAGGTGTTTAAAATCATGAGAGGTCTAGAACGGGTAGATGTGAATCGGTTATTTACTCTTTCGGATAGTAGAAGGACTAGGGGACACTCCATGAAGTTAGCATGGGGCACATTTAAAACTAATCGGAGAAAGTTCTTTTTTACTCAACGCACAATTAAACTCTGGAATTTGTTGCCAGAGAATGTGGTTCGTGCAGTTAGTATAGCTGTGTTTAAAAAAGGATTGGATAAGTTCTTGGAGGAGAAGTCCATTACCTGCTATTAAGTTCACTTAGAGAATAGCCACTGCCATTAGCAATGGTTACATGGAATAGACTTAGTTTTTGGGTACTTGCCAGGTTCTTATGGCCTGGATTGGCCACTGTTGGAGACAGGATGCTGGGCTTGATGGACCCTTGGTCTGACCCAGTGTGGCATTTTCTTATGTTCTTATGTTCTTATGAGGCCCTTGTGCACGCACGCGCGCCTAAGTAATTCCGGATCCAAGATGGCGGTCGGCAGTGCCCACGCTGTCCTGGGAATGCCGGAGAGGTCAGCAGGGGATTAGCAGAGACCGCCATTCTTCCCAAACTTGATGGTGCAGAAAGAAAAGAGGTGAGCATGAGAGGTCGCAGCCATCTGCGACCGACAGGCATAACAAGCTGGTGAGCCAGATTGCAGGCTAAGTGACTTTTCTAGCTATCTAGCAGCCACTGAATGTAACCGGATATTCAGTAGCCTCTAGATAGCCAGATAAGTCCTATTTGTCTGGCTATCTGGCATTTGAATATTGGGCTCAGAGTATTGAGCCACTTATCCGGCATTAATCTGAGAGCGTTTCAGAGAGGAGTTAAGTTATCTGTTTAACTTAGTCAATTTTTAACTATGGCCGGATAACCTTCCACTTAACTGGATATCTACAAAAGGTTTACCTTCAATCTTTTGAAGACATCTGGTTAAGTAGCTAGTTATCCGGCCACACAAGGTCAGATAACTAAAAAACCTAGGTGGTTATGTTCAAATGTAGCCAGTTAGGTTTTTTTAGTTATCCGATTACATGTAGCTGGATAATTTTAGGCAGGTATATTAAGCAGGACATTTATGGGACAGGTTATCCAGCTAACTTTAGCTGGATAACTTGTCCACTCACCAGCTTACTGAATATTACCCCACAAAAGTACTATATGCAGTTATAATGTAGAATGCAATAAATACATAGTACTATAGAAACTGTGGGCCCAATGTTCAACGCTGTCCAGGTAAGTAACTTAGCTGGATATGACTTATCCAGCTAAGTTACAAGGGTATTTAGCAGCACAGCTATGTTACAGAATATCTGTAGTCAAGACGCTGTTTAGCCAGATAAGTTAAATCTGGCTAAGTTAGATCAGTTCTATGGGTATTCTACGAATGAATTTCCGTACTTATCTGGTTAAGTTAACCGGATAAGTAGTGCCGCCCAGATCTGCCCACTGCCCGGCCACAAATTATCCAATGGTAAACCCACTTTCAATATGTCCTCTTTTCCCAGTATATTTTGATTCTTGCTAGATTACTTTTTATATTTATTTATGGATTTATTTATATTCGTAGCCTGGCAGTTTCCTCCACTTGTTGGGCTTTCAGTTCAGTTGGAAACCAGCTGGAGCCTTCATTTACAATAATCCAGCGTTACCCTGCCCATTTTTAACCCCTTTTATGTCCAGCTCAGTCACAAACCACAGCTCCCTCCATAACCTGGCATGCAGGCAGTCTGGGTCTGACAAGTAGGGGTCAGTGTTGAGCAATAACCAAGATACTTTTCCCCCCACTGACCCCCAGCATTCTGCGTGCTGCATCCACAGAACCACCTCCCCCCAGCTTCGACCCCACTCCTGCCGCGCTGAATTTACTGGTCTAAGGAGCATAGTCCTGGGCTGGAAATCAAATCCAGATCTCCCTCATAGCAGTGCCCAGTAATTGCCACTGAGCCATCGGGCTTGCCCCAGGTCTGCTTTTCTTAATATGGAAAACAGGTCTCTAGCTGAATGTGAGGTATAAAGCAAAAGCTGACTCAAGAGGATTCAAAGTTAAATGCAAAATTTTCTTCAGATACAGAAAATGAAAGAAAAAGAAAAATGCAAGCAGGAAAGAGAATACTGGAGATGATTTTTTTCATGATGCATTCTCTCACGTTGCACATACTAAAAATACAAGCGGGTCCTGAAGAAATTTGATACATGCTAAAAGAATTGCAGGTATATGTTCCGTATACAGCAGTTTGCAGGTAGATGCTGAGGAAGAATCATTTCCAGGGGTGCGTTCTTTTTTATTGCACCATTAGGCCAGGATTAACATGTAATTGGTGTACTCAGAAATCTGGATGACATAATAAGTAAGTAGAAAAGCAATCTGCTAATGCGTGGGCACTGCCAGCTGATTTATTGGGATGTTTTAATCCACATAAAACTTACCACGTGAATATATATGGGGCGACCGTGTCTTCCTGGGCCATATATTATCTGAGTAACGGTATCTAACAGGGGGCGTCATTAATCAAGGATTATTCCCATGGCCATAGAAGAGGTGATGACCAAGGACAGATTGGGCCTAGCACATCTACTTGCATAATATATGGAGATGCCTGCTAGCCTTGATACGTTCAGTACATGTTCTGTAATGTAACGCATTGAAGAAAAATATAGCTTTTATGAACAAGGTTTCTGAAAACAAGCCCTTGTCTGCTATTATCCTAAAGAACAATAGCAAAAAAAAAAACAAACCATAAAATAAAATAAACATTTTTAAAATGCTCAGACAGGTGTAGAAGGGAACTTTATGTCATGATAAAATGTAAAACAAACACCAAACAGGCCCACCAAAATAAGCAAAAATCACATTTTATTGTAATTCACCATCCCACCAAAGTTTGGGTCCCATCGAAGGAACCATCATCAAGCCATTTTTACCTCAATATTATTTCTATATATTTATTTATTTATTTATTTAAAGTTTTTTCTATACCGACTTTCCAATAACAGAATTATTGATCAATTCGGTTTACATTTTGAACAATAACAGTGACAAGCAAATGTCTTACAGAGAACAGGAAGAATAACTTGGAAATGAATATATGGGGTTAAACAAAGAAATACAATATACACGTTTATATGACAAAGTGTAACCAATTCATGTTATTATAATAAATCAGATACAGTATTTTATGTAATTAGTAACTTGAGGGGTCCCTATTCAGCAGCATTTCGCTGGATGACTTGTGAGTTTTCAGGCTAAATGCCAACTTTTGGATATTTCAGTCACTTATCCGGTTAACTCATCATCTGGCTAAAATTTAGTCAGCTAACATGGGGCATACCAGGGGCATTCTAGGATGGAGCGAAATTATATGGCTAACTCTGGTTGTGCCTTAGATCAGTCTTAAAGTTAGCCAGATAAAGATATCCGGCTAACTTTAAGATAGTCGAATATATATTCAGTGGTGCAGCTGTGCTGCTAAAATATCCCACCAAAGTTAGCGGGATAAGTTTATCCAGCTAATTTTGCAAACCAGCTAATAGCTGAATATTACCTCCTTAGTAAATAATGGTAGAAAAAGACCATTTGACCCATCCAATTTGCCCATACTGCAATAATATACTATCCCAGCTACCAGCTATAAAAGATAGACTACTTGTAGGATATCACTCCTTATCCAAATCAGTTTTTGTTATCTTCCTTATTGGTTCTTTACCATCCTAGGTAGATGATCATACCTGATTCCATACTTTATCCAATAGCCAGTGCTCCCTCTCTCTGCCCATGATCCACCATTGAGCCCTGCTACAATCCAACTGCTACCAAACTTACAGGGTCATTCATCAAAATGAATTAGGCCTTTATTATGGGCGTTAGGGCCCCAATACCCACATTAATGCATGTATTATTTATCGCGTTGCATGACACAAATGAAAATTTTACAAATGTATTCAAAGGGGAGGAGTTTGGGTGGGGTCCATTAAAATGAGGAGATTAACACAGTGTACAATAGTGTAACACATGTTATTGCAAACAGCTTTTTCCTGGTGTTAAGCATGCATTTTTTGGGCAGGGAGAGGGAGTAAAGCACAGAGTAGAGAGTGGAGAGCAGAGAGTAGAGAAAGAGCCCCTAGGGTGGCACACATAATTGTCATCTAAATATACCACCATAGGAGAGTAATCTAGTAACTCGAGGTGAGGAATAAGGTGGCGGTCTAGGGTTTAGGGGACAGTTTTACATGCACAGTCAGATTTACGAACAGCATAGTACACATCAGTGAGGATTTGAGGTGATTTGGAATGAGGAAAGGTACACAAAGATGAGATTTGTACAATGTACTCTCACCCTAGCTTGAAAGCACCCAGGTAGAGAGTGCATCAAGTTAGGGCAAGAGTACATTGTTGATATGGAGATGAATAGGGACAACACTTAAAAGGGCATCATTCGTTGTCCATGTGGGGAAGAGAAAAAGAGAAATTGCCTATGACATGACCATCAATTTCCTCTTTCTCTCTGGATATGGCTCAGGCTTACATGGAACCAAAGAAAAAAATAGCCATGTGCTGTTGCCTCCCACTCCCTCCATATGGCAAAATCAAAGAAAGAAGACCTGCTGGCCCAGCTAACATTTCCCATCTCCATACGGCCTGTGCAGGTGGAAGAAAAGAAAAGCTGCAGGCTCAGCCTGATCACTCTGCTGCCTTCTACCACCTTATGGCTCACTCAGGGCTGAAGAAAACAAGAGCCGAGTTGCTGGCCTGGCTATCTGCTACCCATGACATCTCTGCAGAGCAAGACAGCAAATAAATACTGAGACAAGGATCTGCTTTCAGAGTCAAGTAGTGATACTTTGGCTGCTCTCTTCTTCTTATTGTGGGTAATATAGCCTCAGTCTTTTGGGATGGAAGGGGGTTAAAGCCAGCTGGGGTATACTTCTTTGGGCAGAAGAGTCAGGGTTACTGTCTATGTCAGATTAAGAGTGTTGTTGGGAATTTCAGCAAGATTCAGCCTGGGTAGTGCTGGACATTTCATGACAGCATTAATGCCCAATCTTTCCTGCCCCTTTGAAGATCACCCAGGGCTGTTAGTACAAATGCAGTATTGTATTCAGACTAAAGCAAATATTAAGTTTTGAAAGCCAATTGTGTGTTTGTGTTTGGGGTGGGGGGGGGGGGGGTGGCAAGGAATGTAAAGTAAGAAGGTTCGCCTAGGGCACCTAATACTCTTGTACCAGCCCTGTGGGCACTGACTCAGTTGGTTTCTAAGGAGTTGTAGTCTACTGGTACCAACCCAGCTACTTCATGGAGTGCGGTATTATAAGCTCATGCTTCCTTTCTCTGCCCGTTTTATTTTGTCTTTATCACCTTTTCCCTTGCCTCTGCTCTTGAGGGGGTGAAGGGGGTGGGTTATGTGCAATACTGCATCCTCTGTTCCTACTGCTGCCAGGGTATGTGACAGCAGATATGGAACATTAGAGTCCTAAACCCATCTAATCTGCTCAATTTCCTAGTAAAATGCCACAGGCCTCAGCCAGTCTTTAACTTTCCCCACACTATTTCACCAATAGCTATCCTCTGTTCTGCTTATCCCAAGCTTTTTTGGATTCCGTTACTGTTGTTGTCTCTACAGCTTTTACTAGGAGGCTGTGCCATGCATCCAGCATTATTTTGTGAAGGGATAAAAGCCACTTCCCTTTCACATGGTGTTTTTATCTAAACATGTTTCCAGTGTATTTTACAACGTTAACACATCAGAAAGCAAAGCCTGGCCATTAGTTTTCGGTACCTTATTTGTATGAATGCTTCTGAAGGATAGAATGGAAAGGAGAAGATATTGTCACCCAGTCGCAGTTGGGTAAATTGAAGCTCGGGGAGACATAGTGGCCTGCAGAAAAGCAGAATGGAGCCGGTATGGGAGCAATCCGTCACTGTTCCCATGCCAGTATAGATAAATAGAGATGTAAGCGTGGATAAGCATGTAGCAATTGTATGTATTAAATATGTAGTTTTGTAGAAACACTGGCTAGGGCCATACTGATTCCAAAACACTAACTTCCTCTTTTTGATTAAAAGAAATTTTTCTTTTTTCTTCCTGGATGCTGAAGTGCCTCATTCAAGAGACCAAGTGATAAAAAAAAAAAAAAAAATTACCTTAAAATTTAACTTGATGTTCACTACTTGGCTAAATAAGATACTTCTTATAAGAAATTTAGATGAATGAATAAAAATCATGTTTCATGGGGACAAAACCTCCCAGCAAACAACAGTTGATTTTAAGGTATATGACAGAGGGGTTGATCTGAAAATACCACTGGCATAGTAAACCTTCCACTAACTGATCGAAAAAAGCAGGGCTCAGAAAATCTTCATTTTACAGAATGGCTGTGTTGTATGATTTGGCTATTTGTATGGTTTCACTACTCTGAGCTTTTTGGGAGGGTGGTCTAGGAATAGAAAATGGATAAAGAAAGGACCTAGGGAGTCGGAAAAGCTCGTGCAGGACAATGTCTCTGGATGATTCTTGCGCTGGTCCAATAAAAAATAAACCCTGATAAAAAGAATGAAACCTTCGACCCACCCTCTAGACCAAATACCTTCCAAATTTCTGATTCTCATACCAGAATACATCTCCAAATTTCTAGCTGATATTATCAATTGTTCCCTCTCACAAGGAATATTCCCGGATGCTCTCAAATTGGCCACCCTCAAACCTATACTCAAAAAACCGAACCTGGACCCGGACGACCTTAACAACTATCGCCTCATATCAAATCTCCCGTTTGTAGCTAAGATCGTGGAGAAAATCGTAAATAAGCAACTTTCAAATTACCTAGAAGACCATAATATTCTACACCCGTCACAATATGGTTTCTGAAAAGAACACAGTACCGAAACCCTCCTCATCTCACTCCTTGATCATGTTTACATTGGCTTTGATAAAGGACAGTCGTTCCTCTTAGCTCTCCTCGACATCTCTGCAGCTTTCGATACTGTAAATCATAATACCCTTCCAAACCGGCTATCAGACATAGGAATTGCAGGATCAGCTCTCAGATGTTTCGATTCCTTCCTTAGCAATAGAGGCTATAAGGTTAAAATCAATATCAAGGAATCCTCTCACACTAACACCCCATTTGGAGTCCCCCAGGGCTCCTCCTTATCGCCCGCCCTGTTTAACATCTACATACTCCCTCTCTGCCACTTACTCTCAAATCTAAAACTTAAGTTCTTTATATACGCAGATGATGTTCAAATTTTAATCCCAATATCCAATTCACTGGACTCAACACTCAGGTTATGGAACTCTCACCTGCAAACGATCAACCATCACCTCTAAAGCCTCAACCTGGTGCTCAACACCTCCAAGACAGAACTATTGGTAATCACTCCAGAAGGCAGTCCCTTCCAACAACAACTGCAAACTAACATACAAATATCCCACGCTAGAGATCTTGGAGTCATTATTGATAGTCACTTGAACCTAAAGCAATTTATAAAACACACTACAAAGGAGTGCTTCTACAAGTTACAAGTACTCAAAAAACTCAAACCGCTCCTATTCCATTATGATTTCAGATCTCTCCTCCAAGCCATTCTGTTTTCCAAGATCGACTACTGCAATTCCATTTTGCAAGGTCTCCCGGCTTCTACTATAAAACCCCTCCAGTTGCTCCAAAATGCAACGGCGAGAATTTTGACAAATACCAATCGGAGAGCGCATATCTCTCCCATTCTAAAAGATCTTCACTGGCTCCCAGTAAACTTCAGGATTCTCCATAAATCACTCACAATTATCCACAAAAATATTCACCATCAGACCCCTCTTGATCTGCTACACCGTCTCAAATTGCACTCGACGGCCAGACCCTTAAGGGATGCCTACAAGGGATCCTTACATGTTCCTCCAATCAAAGTTGTGCACCACTCAAACATCAGAGACCGGTCATTCTCTATCACAGGTCCCTCCATCTGGAATGCCATGCCTCCAGACCTCAGGCAGGAAACTTGTCTACTAACTTTTAAAAAGAAACTAAAGACATGGCTGTTCTGCCGAGCCTTCCCCGCTACTAGCCCAACAGCCTGACTTAGAATTGTTCCAGCAATTATGTAAATAAACAAACGCTAAATCACGCTTACAAGTTATCATGAGACGGCTCCTTGCCTCCCTCCCATACTCTCATGTATATAATACTTTATCTTCGTTCTCCCTTTCTTATTTCCTACTCCCAGTTAAGGCATCCTTGTTATAATGTAACTTTATGCTCCTTCGAATTGTCTCTTGTTGATTGGTTGGTTATAGTTACTGCTTAGTTCGATGTAAACCGAGTTGATTTGATTTGTATCAAGAAGGTCGGTATATAAAAGCCTTTAATAAATAAATAAATAATAAATAAAAGGCATCACAGCCTGCAAGGAGGAAGAGAAGAGGTGCACGGCTTTTCTGTCCAAGGCCCCGCCAAGAGACGGCAATGATATTTGACGTGACAAAATCTCACCGGGCCTCAGCCTTTGGTGCATACAGATGGTTGGACAGCTCACAGCTCAATGACCACTGGGATCGCTGGTAAAGTCTCTTGCGAAGAGCATGATAGATTAAAATCCTTCTCTTCGGCATCTACTTTAATTAAAAAAGAAAAATACCAGGGGCTTTTGTATAATGCTTGCTGCATGCATGCTGCGCTTATTTTAAAATTAGTCCCACAGTAGTTACTGTAATTTATTTTAAAAAATGAGCTCCATAACAACGCTAAGGTTAATTTCCTGTTTGATCCCTGGGAGAAAATCGTGCCCTTCTCTCTCCTCTCTGCAGTTTGCCCTTCTCTGCTGACCAGGTGATAGAGAGCAGTTTGCGAGGGAGGGCAGCAGTGTTATGTGTCCAGCAGGACAGGGAGTCTGTGCTCACCAGACCTGGAAGAGTCTGTTGGCATAGCGGGATGAGAGCATCATGGTGGCTATAGATGTTAGACTTTACAGTGATTAGGTTAACGCTTCTGTCCCCGTTTCTTTTCTTAGAGGGAGAAAATTTTCACACTGAGCATATTGATGGAACGTTGGTGGGTACTTTTTACCCATAGACTTTGCACCAAATTTCAAAGGGGGAATGTACACGCCTGTTTACCCTTTGCAAACAGCTGCAGCTACAATTTGCATGCGGCCTTTTGCACCTGTTTTTTTTGTGTAACCCCCTTTTTCATGGATGGGCTGAAACCTAAGGGGCCCGAACAAAACAAAACAGTAGAACCCTGGGCTAACTCTAACTCTCTCTGTCATTTCTTTTCTCTTGTCGAGGATATTCTTCCAAGGTCCAGGGCTGGAGTGGAACCAGTTTTGTGTGTGTACATATGACTCTTTGGGGTAGGAACACTAATAAACCAGGCTGGACTCACTGGATGGGTGTTCAAATAACATTTACTGTCATTTGTTGCCAAATAATTAGGGTGCATAACTAATATATGGTCCAGATACATCCACGTGTGACATGGTTTCACCTGCCATGCAGCCTCATTGTGCCCTGATTCTGATGCTTTGACAACTCCCCACCAGCAGAGGCCTCCAGAGAACTCTGCTTCCAGCTACTTGAACCACTTCCTCACTGACTATCTGACTCAGCAGTTCCTGAACTACTTAAGCCAACCTTGCCAGTACCTCGATGCCTCTTCATGGAGTCACCCTTGGCTCTCTGACCTGGCCATGCTTTTCTTGTTCCATGTCTTGTGGCTTTTGGGCTCGCTTTTGCCTTGTACCTTGCTCTGTGGCAGTGGCGTTACTAGCACTGGGCATACGGGGCCCGTGCCCTGAGTCCAAACATTGATGCCCCTAGTCTTAGCAGTAGCTCCTGCTAAAGAGGAGACTAATGAGTGGATAAGGCCTGTGCAGCCTGAAAAGTCTGCAGCTGTGTTGGCTGGGTGCAGGGTGAAAGAAAATGGATGCAGCTGTATCAGGAGGGCCTGCGTAGTCCAAGGAGGCTGAAGCTGCATTGGCAGGACCTGCATGGAGAAAAGAAGAAAATGCTGCATCAGCCAAGTCTGCACAGGGAAAAGAAGAAAATACTGTACTGACCAGGCCTGCACGGCCCAGGGCAAAGGTTGCTGCATCTGCCCAGCCTGCACAGCCCTAGGAGGAGGCTGTTGCATCAGCAGGTCACAGGGCTGAAGAAAGAAGGCTGCCTGCAACTTCAGGAGAGAGAGAGAGAGAAAGAGGATGTATGTATATGTATGAGAGAGACAGAGCCTGTGTATGTGTGTGAGAGAGAGACACTCAGAGGATGTATGAATGTGTATGTGAGAGCATGTGTGTGTGAGAGAGAGAATTTGTATTTGTGTGAGAGGTACAGTGTGTGTGTGTGTGTGTATGAGAGAGACAGCATGTGTCAGATAGAGCAGGTGTGTGTGTGTTTGTTTGAGAGACACTGTGCAGGCCCCAGGAGAGGTCTAGAACGGGTGGATGTGAATCGGTTATTTACTCTTTCGGATAATAGAAAGACTAGTGGGCACTCCATGAAGTTAGCATGGGGCACATTTAAAACTAATCGTAGAAAGTTCTTTTTCACTCAATGCACAATTAAACTCTGGAATTTGTTGCCAGAGGATATGGTCAGTGCAGTTAGTATAGCTGTGTTTAAAAAAGGATTGGATAAGTTCTTGGAGGAGAAGTCTATTACCTGCTATTAAGTTCTCTTAGAGAATAGCTACTGCCATTAGCAATGGTAACATGGAATAGACTTAGTTTTTGGGTACTTGCCAGGTTCTTATGGCCTGGATTGGCCAGTGTTGGAAACAGGATGCTGGGCTTGATAGACCCTTGGTCTGACCCAGTATGGCATTTTCTTATGTTCTTATGTTCTTATGCACTCACAGCTGGCTGAGTGACCTAGACACAGCACAGCATAGTAT
This sequence comes from Rhinatrema bivittatum, assembly GCF_901001135.1. Taxonomy (NCBI): domain Eukaryota; kingdom Metazoa; phylum Chordata; class Amphibia; order Gymnophiona; family Rhinatrematidae; genus Rhinatrema; species Rhinatrema bivittatum. The sequence continues at coordinate 250,629,673 of NC_042622.1, read as the reverse complement.
ATAACTACTTACATTCAGCCTTTGGGTTACAGTACTGTAGAGATTTAAAACTTGTACTGTCTTTAATTTGATACTAAAAATAAACTGGCAATGAATCCTCTGAAAAAGTGAATTAAAATTACAATATATTAAGCCTTTCATAGCAAAACAGCACTAACAGCCAGCACTCAAATAGTAACAATCCTACCCATGAAAAGGCAACACTTCAAATATGACATTAGACCCTAAAACACTAGTACACCTCCTAACAGGAAAATTCAACAAGCAAGCTGCTATAGATCTCTACACAAAAATTACAAGCTAGCAAAAACCTCATCTTGGTCACACATGCAGAACACAAACCCTCACCCAACAGAGACTAAAGAGAACATAAAATATAAATAGAAACATGCAAGGGTTATTTTTCCCTATATGCATCGCCTTGCACTTATCCACATTAAATTTCATCTGCCATTTGGATGCCCAATTTTCCAGTCTCACAAGGTCTTCCTGCATTTTATCACAATCTGCTTGTGATTTAACTACTCTGAGCAATTTTGTGTCATCTGCAAATTTTATTATCTCACTGTCATATTTCTTTCCAGATCATTTATAAATATATTGAAAAGTAAGGGTCCCAATACAGATCCCTGAGGCACTCCACTGTCCACTCCCTTCCACTGAGAAAATTGTCCATTTAATCCTACTCTCTGTTTCCTGTCTTTTAGCCAGTTTGCAATCCACGAAAGGACATCACCACCTATCCCATGACTTTTTACTTTTCCTAGAAGCCTCTCATGAGGAACTTTGTCAAATGCCTTCTGAAAATCCAGTATACTACATCTACCAGTTCACCTTTATCCACGTGTTTATTAACTCCTTCAAAAAAGTGAAGCAGATTTGTGAGGCAAAACTTGCCCTGGGTAAAGCCATGCTGACTTTGTTCCATTAAACCATGTCTTTCTATATGTTCTGTTATTTTGATGTTTAGAACACTTTCACTATTTTTCCTGGCACTGAAGTCAGGCTAACCAGTCTTTAGTTTCCCGGATTGCCCCTTGAGCCCTTTTTAAATATTGGGGTTACATTTGCTATCCTCCAGTCTTCAGGTACAATGGATGATTTTAATGATAGGTTACAAATTTTTACTAATAGGTCTGAAATTTCATTTTTTAGTTCCTTCAGAACTCTGGGGTATATACCATCCGGTCCAGGTGATTTACTACTCTTCAGTTTGTCAATCAGGCCTACCACATCTTCTAGGTTCACCCTGATTTGATTCAGTCCATCTGAATCATTACCCATGAAAACCTTCTCCATTACAGGTACCTCCCCAACATACTCTTCAGTAAACACCGAAGCAAAGAAATCATTTAATCTTTCCGCGATGGCCTTATCTTCTCTAAGTGCCCCTTTAACCCCTCAATCATCTAATGGTCCAACTGACTCCCTCACAGGCTTTCTGCTTCGGATATATTTTAAAAAGTTTTTACTGTGAGTTTTTGCCTCTACAGCCAACTTCTTTTCAAATTCTCTCTTAGCCTGTCTTATCAATGTCTTACATTTAACTTGCCAACGTTTATGCTTTATCCTATTTTCTTCTGTTGGATCCTTCTTCCAATTTTTGAATGAAGATCTTTTGGCTAAAATAGTTTCTTTCACCTCCCCTTTTAACCATGCCGGTAATCGTTTTGCCTTCTTTCCACTTTTTTTAATGTGTGGAATACATCTAGACTGTGCTTCTAGAATGGTATTTTTTAACAATGACCACGCCTCTTGGACATTTTTTACTTTTGTAGCTGCTCCTTTCAGTTTTTTTCTAACAATTTTTCTCATTTAATCAAAGTTTCCCATTTGAAAGTTTAGCACGAGAGCCTTGGATTTGCACACTGTTCCTCTTCCAGTCATTAAATCAAATTTGATCATATTATGATCACTATTTCCAAGCGGCCCCACGACTGTTACCTCTCTCACCAAGTCCTATGCTCCACTGAGAATTAGATCTAAAATTGCTCCCTCTTTCGTCGGTTCCTGAACCAATTGCTCCATAAAGCTATCATTTATTCCATCCAGGAACGTTATCTCTCTAGCGTGTCCCGATGATACATTTACCCAGTCAATATTGGAGTAATTGAAGTCTATCACAGGAAATGTGGAACCCAAAAACAATTTCAAAAATTGGCCTAAGAAGGTGTCAGCAAGCCTTGACGTTATGTGTCACTCTCAAGCAGACACTTACCGGTCTTATCTATCATTCACCTTCATCATAATTTTAATGCAACAAACTTTTTTTCTTTTTTCAATTATTTAAAAATGTCCTCCATTCTTGATAAACAAATGACTCTTTCAAATAGCATTAGTAAGAAAAGCCCTACACGGGCCGGTGTTTCGCTGGGTAAGCTTCCTCAGGGGCATATAGAAACACTTCAGTTGTAGAGCCACATTTCATTTCAGACGGGACCAGACGTCTCAACCATCTTAGAGGGAAGGAGTAATTGAAGTCTCCCATTATTACCGCACTACCAATTTGGTTAGCTTCCCTAATTTCTCTTAGCATTTCACTGTCCGTCTCACCATCTTGACCAGGTGGACGGTAGTATACCCCTATCACTATAGTCTTCCCTGACACACAAGGGCTTTCTACCCATAAAGATTCAATTTTGTATTTAGTCTCATGCAGGATGTTTATCCTGTTGGACTCTATTCCATCCTGGACATAAAGCGCCACACCTCCTCCCGGGTGCTCCTCTCTGTCATTGCGATATAATTTGTAACCCGGTATAGCACTGTCCCATTGGTTATCCTCTTTCCACCATGTCTCTGAGATGCCAATTAAGTCTATGTCATCATTCACTGCTATACATTCTAATTCTCCCATCTTACTTCTTAGACTTTTGGCATTAGCATGCAAACATTTCAAAGTTTGTTTTTTGTTTATATTTTCATTCTGCTTTTTAATTGATAGGGATAAGTTAGAATTTTTTAGCTCAGGTGAGTTTTTAGTTACAGGCACTTGGACTATTTTTCTAATTGGAACCTCACTGTCGGGATGCCCTCATTCTAATGCATCATTAGTATCCTTTGAAGATACCTCTCTCCGAACCATGCGCTGCTGAGCGACTGTCGGCTTTCCCCTTTGTTCTAGTTTAAAAGCTGCTCTATCTCCTTTTTAAAGGTTAGCGCCAGCAGTCTGGTTCCACCCTGGTTAAGGTGGAGCCCATCCCTTCGGAAGAGACTCCCCCTTCCCCAAAAGTTCCCGAGTTCCTAACAAAACTGAATCCCTCTTTCTTGCACCATCGTCTCATCCATGCATTGAGACTCCGGAGCTCTGCCTGCCTCTAGTGACCTGCGTGTGGACAGGGAGCATTTCAGAGAATGCTACCCTGGAGGTTCTGGATTTAAGCTTTCTACCTAAGAGCCTAAATTTGGCTTCCAGAACCTCCCTCCCACATTTTCCTATGTCGTTGGTGCCCACATGTACCACGACAGCCGGCTCCTCCCCAGCACTGTCTAAAATCCTATCTAGGTGACGCCTGAGGTCCGCCACCTTCGCACCAGGTAGGCATGTTACCAGGCGATCCTCACACCCACCAGCCACCCAGCTGTCTACATTCCTAATAATTGTACTGTAAGAAGAGATCAGTGAAGCGTATGAATGATTGATGCACTCATATTTCTGTAACATTGGGAAAAATGAGCAATGTGCCCATAATATACATGTGCATACACAATTAATGGAATTGTGCTCTGTCATTCTTAATATTGTTTCAAATATAGACATAAGTGCATCACTCTGTATTGATGACCCTGTTAGTTCTGTTGCTCCATTGCTATATTGATCATTGATACTGTCCTGGGGATGCTAGAACAGAGGGACAAGAGTCTCTCCCCAGTTATCAAGTGTTCCTAGTCTGTGGAAAAGTTGGCAATTCTGGTGGGGGGGGGGAGGGGTGGAGTTGAAGAAAAGGATTTCTGGGCCTGTGCCCCAGATCTTTGAAGTACCTAGCAACGCCCCTGCTCTGTGGCCTACTCAGGGATTTCCTTGCTTTATGGCCTCAAAGCCAGCTCTTAACTTGTACCTTGCTCTGTGGCCTACTCAGGCCATTCCTTACCTAATGGCCTTCAGGTCTTCTGCTTTTCTGCCTTCAGGCCTCTGTTCTTTGTTGTCTAGTTCTTGTCTAGTCCTGTCCTTGTCTGTCTGGCCTTGTCCTGCCCTGCTCAGTCCAATTCCCAGTATCTGTTCCCTGCCTTGCCAATGCCTTGCCTTGCCCCAGCCTGAGCCATATCCAGTCCCTAGCCTGAGCCTGTATTTGTATCCAGTCCAAGTCTCTGTTCAGCATCTTATCCAGTTTGTATCTGTATCCAGTCCTAGCTTCTGCTCAGTATCCTGCTCAGCCTGTGTCTGCATCCAGTCCTAGCCTATGCCCTGTAACCAGCACTCAATTCCAGCCTGTCTGTCCAGCCTTGTCCAGCCTGCTCCAGTATCCAGTCCTCAGCTGCTAGCCTGCTCCAGTATCCAGTCCTCAGCCTTCAGCTTGTCTCTGCCACAACATTCAGCCTGTGCCGGACCTCAGTTCCTGCCTGTGCCTGCCCTGCCATGTCCAGCCTCTTCAGCCTGACTTACCTACACCATGATATTCTGCCACCAAAGCCAAGCCCTACCGGCCCCCAGAACCAAGGGCTTAATCTGGGCAGAAGATAAATCCCAGTTCAGCCCTGTGGTCCTGCCTTGCTCCTGCGGGGGTGTTGCCCAACCCCAGCCAGCATGACAAATGTCACTGTTGTCCAAAAGTATGGATTAATGGTCTCTCTCTACCTCTGTGGTGGTATCCCTCAGTGTGGGGTCTTGAGACTGTCTTATCCTTCATGGGGTGGATTGATAAGTGTCCCAACATAGTTGGTGTGTCCTAGGTGTAGATGTCCCCTTTCTCCACAGTACCTGAAGTCCACTGTTACTCCTGATCTCCAACCTGGCTGTGTCCTGTGTCCCCAGAATGGAAACTCCTTTGGGTGTCTCCATATGTTCTTCTCCTCTTTTCTCCTTTGGATTCCTCTTTCAAGACTATAGGTAGACCTTCCTTGAGGAAAGGCCCTTGCTGGAAACAATTCCTATAGCTTTCCAGCTCTGGGATAAGAAAAGGTGGCAGAAAATACAACTTCCTTCCCTTTCAGATGAAAAAAAAATACAGAAAAAAACTCCCTTTCTTAGCATCCAGTCAGATGAATCCAGAACAAGTGGGTTATGCACCTCTACCAGTAGATGGAGACGGAGCAAACTGATGTCACAGTATATATATATATATATATATATATCCCTGCAGTGACATCAGCCTGCCAGAATTCTCCGTCTCCAGCAGATGGTGGATGTGCATCTCCCCACTGGGGATTGCTTCGATTTGAAAAGGAGAAATAAGGAAAATTTGCCCCGTTCTCCTGTGGTGATACCAAATGGACCCTCCCCTAGATAAGAATTCCTGAGGTGATTTCTGTGGTCCATCAGATGAGTGCCTTGATCCGGTAGGTAGTTTTCAGCCAGCATGGACATAGTTGGTTAAATACTAAAAGGCAGGGGTGCAGGAAGCCGAGTGCAGCGGTGATGGCAAATGGCCACCCTTCCCCTGCAGCCGAAGAACATCTCTGTACTCAGCCAAATAAGGCTGAGCTCAGGTAAATTTAAAAATATATATATATATTATAAAAATATAGAGACAGAGCAGTAGGGTTTTTTTTGTGTAGGGCTTCCTCCTTCCCCCGGTCTCCATGCTTGGTGTGCATGGGAGTTTGAGGGACATGGGCAGCCTGGCGGGTTGAGCATCCTCTGTAGGCTAGGCCTCGCTCTGAGACTTTTCGCTGCACGATGTATGGTAGGTCTCAATGGCACTTCGCAAACTTTCTTTAAGCTGCCCTTTACAGGATTGTCAGCTCGGTGTACATCTAGCTATGCATCCAAGTTGTGCATCCAGTTTTTGAACACTTAGGCAGGCCTAGTAGTTTGTGCATCCAAGTTAAGAGGCACCTTAAGTGGTCATCCGTATATCTGTGCGCACAAGTTGAGCTTTGCTGTGCGCTTACGTTTTTGCGGCACCTATCCTAGGGACATCTAGGCTTTGGGATGCCTAGGTGTGAGACACCTACGGATTCCTACGGATTGGACGCCTAATGTGGATGCCCACTGAGTTGTGCCAGTGCTGTTGGAGGCTCAGGGAGATTTATCTTCCTCTGATTTCACTAGGCCTGGTTATTCCCAGCTGGATGTTGGTCTGGGTAAAGACGATTCAGGTGGGTGCCTGATTTTGGACCTCTCCTAACTGATTCATTAGCAGGAGACGGTGACTCAGTGAGTGTGCCTCAGGTACCTCCTGGTAGATTTTTCCAGGGATTGCAATAATTTATTCAGGTGCAGTCCTCAGCCCTGTCCCAGGGCAGAGTCGCAAGAAAGAACCTTGCCTGGACCTGTTGTTAAGCGCAGGAGTCCTCCTAGAGCGGGACTGTCCAATGGAGATCTGGATGGAACGAATGATGACACCAATCCTGACTCTTTTGAGGACAGTGAGATTCCTCCTAGACTAGAACCATATAGGATTATGTGATGGTTCCTTCATAGAAATGAACTACCAGCTCTGTTTTCCCAGACCTTGAAAATGCTTGTTTCTGGGGCAGATTCCTTGTCTGAGCCAAAGAGGAATCCCATTTTAGTTTCCTTGTGTAAAGCAGTGATGGAGGCCATTCAAGAATTGATTGATCTTGAATGGGGTGCCCCAGAGGCTAATTTCAAAGGGGGGTCAGATTTTGCATGGCCTGTACCTCTTGTATCTGAAGTAGATGCACTTGTGTGTGCAGCCTCTGAGCGGAACACTATTCCTGTGGAAGGAGGCGTGGCCTTGAAGAATGATCATGATAGAAGGATTGAAGCTATCCTTAAGCAGGCATTTGCAGCAGTAGCAATGACTTTGCAATAGCTTCTTGTTGTTCCCTGGTAGCTCGCTCTTGTTTACTTCTCTCTCAAGAGGTTGCTGACTCTGGGATGAATTCCAGGGCAGTTATGAACCAGTGGGCGCCTTCTTGTCAGATGCAGGCTGCGATTTGATCTTCACTTCAGCCAGAGTGGCTTCAGTAATAGCAGCCAGGCGTCAGTTATCGTTGAGAAATTGGTCAGCTAATGTGACCTCCAAGACTAACCTAACGAAATTGCCCATTAAAGGCTCGCTCTTGTTTGGGAGCGAATTGGTGAAACTGGCCAGTAAGTGGGAGGAATCACCGGTTCTTCGATTATCAGAGGATAAGAAGCACATGCCACGTTCCTTTAACATGAGAGGCCAAGCGTTTTCAACCCTATAAGAGGAGCGACCTTTCAGAAGACTCAATCTTTTGGTAGATCTCAGTCCTTCCATCCCAGTCAGCCCAGAGAAAGCGCAGGCTTGGGTTGTGGATCCTCCCAAGCTTCCCAATGAAGGTTTGTCGACCTACCCCTGGGAACAGGAGATACGGGGACGTCTCTCTCTCTTCTATCAGAAGTGGGTCAAGATCACAACGGATCAATGGGTCCTGGAGTTAATACGAGAAGGATATGCACTGGAGTTTGCAGTATTCATCAGGACGTGTTTGTGGTCTCTCCCTGCCACTCCCCTCAGAAGAAGCAGACAGTGGAAGATACATTTATGCTAAGTGATTAATAAATTTAATAAATGAAAATGAAAAAAACATGAGGGCTATGATTCCAGTGTCCATGTTTCAAAAAAATACGGGGCAATATTCAATTTATTTCGTTATGCCCAAGAAAGAGGGATCCTTTCGTCCTATCCTGGATTTCAAAGGTGTCAACTAGGGATGTACAGACAAAAAGTTTATGTTCATAAGTCCATAAGTCGAAAAGGGGGGTCAATTTCGGTCAATATGGATATATGGAGAATTCCATAAGTTGAGTCTATGTCCATACGTGCACCGGTTCCCTAAATAAAAATTTAAACCCCTCACCCTCCGTAATCCCCCCCAAGACTTACCAAAATTCCCTGGTGGTCCAGCGGGGAGTCAGGAAGCCAATCCTCTATTCCTTTGCGAGGAGCATGTGACGTCCGCGTCACGTCGGAGTGACGCGGCCGTCACGTGGTCCACCGCGGTTCCACTCCCGGACCCCTCGTTGGACACAAACGGAACTTTTGGCCAGCTTGGGGGGGCCTCCTGACCTCCCCGCTGGACTCCCCGCTGGACCACCAGGGAGTTCTGTGTCCAAGTCCTGTCTTTGCTTTTGCCTGGTTCCAGTAACCTGTCCTGCTTCAGTTCCAGCTTGGTTCCAGTACCTCTCCTGCTTCAGTGCCAGCCTGGTTCCAGTAACCTGTCCTGCTTCAGTTCCAGCTTGGTTCCAGTACCTCTCCTGCTTCAGTGCCAGCCTGGTTCCAGTAACCTGTCCTGCTTCAGCTCCAGCTTGGTTCCAGTACCTCTCCTGCTTCAGTGCCTGCCTGGTTCCAGCAACCTGTCCTGTTTCAGTTCCAGCTTGGTTCCAGTACCTGTCCTGCTTCAGTTCCTGCCTGACTCCGGATCCCTGCCCGCCTGCTTCAGCTCCAGCTTCCGTGATCTCCTAAGTCCCAGTGGCCGGGCTCCTACGGGCTCCTCCCGGTGGAGCTCCGGCTTCCAGGGTGAATCCCCTAAGTCCCAAGCGACTGGGCTCCTACAGGCTCCTCCCGGAGGAGCACCACCTTCCTGAGTAAAGCTCACCATCCATCGCCTGCCTGGTATCGGCCTCCCGGCCTGCCCTCTAGTAGAGACTATAGTCCATCTCTCTCCAGTCTCCCGCAGGCCGGCCCAAGGGTCCACTAAAACAGCTTATCCTCAACAGATTGCAAGGCCATGGACTCGGCCGAGGTATCAGGACCCCAGGATCTTCCTGGGTTGGCTCTGCAGCTACAACAGCAACAGCAATACCTGGATGTCCTGGCCGGTTCCGTTGGGCAACTGGCCGCCCGAATGGATGCCAGCAAAACCCGTCCTTCGGTTGCTGTGGACACAGCTTCATCTGTGACTCAGCTGCCGGCACCCGCTCGCTATGCTGGAGATAATAGGACCTGCCGAGGGTTCCTAAACCAGTGTTTTGTACGCTTCTCCCTGTTGCCTCGACAGTTCCCCACGGACTCCATTAAGGTAGCATACATCCTCTCCTTGCTTGACGGGAAGGCCCTATGTGGGCCTCTCCTCTTTGGGAGCGTAATGACTCCTTCCTGGAGGACTTGCAGTAGTTCGTCTCCAACTTTCGTCAAGCCTTTGACGAACCGGTCCGCCAGGCCTCGGCTACCTCTGAGTTGCTACAACTTCGCCAAGGATCCCGTTCACTGGCAGACTACGCAATGGACTTTAGAACTCTTGCTGAGGAAGTAGGCTGGCAAGATGGCAGCCTCAAGGCTATCTTCTTGGAAGGATTGTCTGGGCGCATCAAAGACGAGATCACCACTCGTGATCTCCCGGAAGATCTTAATGCACTCATCGACATGGCTGCTCGGATCGACCGCCGCCTGCAACAGCGAGCCTGAGAGGTACACACTACGAGGCACAGTCCTGCCCATGGTTCCTCACACCCGCCGCCTCTTCCGAGGCCTTCCCGAGGCCTGCCCGTCCCGATGTTCCCGCCTCCGAACCCATGCAGTTGGGACGTGCCCCGCTCTCCACAGAGGAGAGACAACGTCGCCACTCGTTGGGGCCTGTGCCTGTATTGCGGGCAGAAAGGCCACTTTCTGGCACACTGCCAGGAGTGTGCGGGAAACTCCAGAACCTAGGAGGTCGGGAGGAGCTCCTCCTAGGTTGTGCTACAGCTCCTCAAAGCACTATACCTATTACCTTGGAATTTCCTGGAGGGGCTTTGGAAACCCTCGCCTTCCTGGATTCCGGAGCCGGGGGTAATTTTATCCAGCAAGACTTGGTCTCTCAGCTGCGGATCCCGACGCAGAAACAAGAGGTTCCGCTTCGAATTACCTCCATTCAGGGAACGCTCCTTCCAGGTCGTATTGTGACATCCACGGCGCCCATCACTGTCCGCATTGGGGCGATCCACTCGGAGGAGATAGCCTTTCTGGTCCTAGAAAAGGCTGTCCACCCCATGGTGCTAGGGCTGCTGTGGCTCCAGAAGCACTCACCTATAATCCAGTGGGATACTCTGCAGATCACCAAGTGGAGTCCCTATTGCCTCACTCACTGTATGAAGGTACCCAAGCCTCCAGCACTCCTGCTTCTGCACTCTGCTCTGGGACCTCCAGCTCCCTATGAGGATTTCACTGACGTCTTCTCGAAGACTAAAGCAGAGATTCTCCCGCAGAACCATCCGTATGACAGTGTTATTGACTTGCTGCCCGGAACCATGCCTCCTCGAGGTAGGGTGTATCCCTTGTCCTTGCCCGAAACTCGGGCAATGTCCGAATATATTACAGAGAACCTGGTGAAAGGGTTCATTTGCCCATCAAAATCGTCCGCCGGGGCGGGCTTCTTTTTTGTTAGCTAGAAAGATGGCTCCCTGAGGCCCTGTATCGACTACCGAGGACTCAACGCGAATACGAAGCGGGACTGCTACCCACTCCCACTAATCCCGGAGCTACTTGATAGGCTCCATGGCACAAGAATCTTCACCAAACTGGACCTACGCAGGGCCTACAATCTGGTTAGAATCCGCCCCGGAGATGAATGGAAGACTGCGTTTAACACCAGGGACCAGAGGTCTTCCAGCACCTAATGAACAAGGTGCTACGGGATCTCCTCAACACCTGTGTGATCGTCTACCTTGATGATGTCCTGATTTACTCCTGTGACCTGCCTACGCATCGCCAGCATGCCTGCCAGGTGCTCCAAATACTCAGGGAGCACAGCCTATATGCTAAACTTGAAAAAAATCAGCAGAACCAGAGGTCACGAGCTGAGGCTCCAGGGAGGAAGACTAAGAACCAATGTCAGGAAATATTTCTTCACGGAGAGAGTGGTGGATGCCTGGAATGCCCTTCCGGAAGAAGTGATGAAGTCCAAAACTGTGAAGGACTTCAAAGGGGCGTGGGATAAACACTGTGGATCCATCAGGTCTAGAGGAAGTGTATAAAGAGGAGGCAGCAAAACACTGCACGGAGCGGCAGTAGCCACAGAGGCATTCACGGAGCGGGATGCCAGTGGCCAGTGGTTGGTGTTCCACCTTCACGGAGCGGAAGGATGGAGGCCTGCCATCTCCAAATTTAAAACAAAAAACAGGGGTGGGCAAGAGTATGTAAAATTAATGAAGAGTTCATAAGTTATAGGTATTACCAATTATTAGGCTTATTCAATATTTGTTGATAGATAATGTGACTTTCAATGCATACTTCACTTTCAATACATATCCAACATAGCTCTCTGCTTCAACGGCAGGGGAGAAGAAAAACTAATAGTTCACGCATATCCAGCATAGCTCTCTGCTTCAACAGCAGGGGAGGAAGACCGACACTTCACTTTCAATACATATCCAGCATAGCTCTCTGCTTCAACGGCAGGGGAGAAGTAAAACTATTAGTTCATGCTTATCTAGCATAGCTCTCTGCCACAACGGCAGGGGAGACAAAAAACAACCAATAAGGGCTGAATAATATAGTCTGGGTAAATAAATAAGTATGTGTGTAGCTTGCTTATTGCGGCGGTTACTACCCCTAACTAATCAAGCTTGATATTTCACTTGGATGCAGCTCCATCACTGCTCTCTGCATTATGGTGAGGATAAAAGGGAAATAGAACCAAAGGTTACTAGGAGCCAAGAGAAACAGATAAGTATGAGAAAAAAAGAAGTGTGAGGCTTGCTGGGCAGACTGGATGGGCCGATTGGTCTTCTTCTGCCGTCATTTCTATGTTTCTATGTTTGAGAAATGCAACTTTGAAAAAACTTCCCTGTCGTTCCTAGGTTATATTGTCTCTGCAGACGGCTTCCAGATGGACCCGGAGAAAGTCTCTGCAATCAGGAACTGGCCACGGCCGAGGGGCCTCAAGGCATTACAACGCTTCCTCAGCTTTGCTAACTTCTATAGACACTTTATCCCTGGGTACTTTCGTATTGTGGCTCCCCTGAATGCGCTCATCCGGAAAGGAGCCGATGCGACGGACTGGCCTGACCAAGCCTGCCAAGCCTTTGAGGACCTTAAGAATTCCTTCCTGCTAGACAGATGCCTCCGCCATCCTGACCCCAGTCGACCATTCGTAGTGGAGGTCGACGCGTCGAACCTGGCAGTCGGAGCAGTGTTGAGCCAACACTCCGACACAGGACAACTTCTCCCATGTTCTTATTTCTCACGGAGGTTTTCCCCGGCCGAGAGCAATTATTGTATCGGGGATAAAGAACTCCTCACCGTAAAACTAGCCCTGGAAGAATGGAGACAGTGGTTGGAGGGAGCCAACCATCCCTTCACCATTTACACGGACCATAAAAATCTGTCTTTTCTACGCCAAGCCCAGCGCTGAACCCGAGGCAAGCTCAGTGGTCTTTGTTCTTTGACCGGTTTGATTTTACACTGAGATATCGTCCTGGCTCAAGAAACATACGCACAGACACCCTGTCACGGTCCACTGAGGTTGAAGAGACTCCGGAGATGCCTCAGTACATTTTAGATCCCAAGAAGGTGTGTCTTGCCGCCACCTCCGTCTCTTCCGCAGAAAAGGTCATCGTTCCACGCCGCTCCTGGAAGGCCGTGCTCCTTTGGGCCCATGAATCCCTCACCGGGGGTCATGAGGGTCGCACCGTGACTTTGCACCTCCTTAACCAGTACTATTGGTGGCCGACGATAAGACAAGATGTTCGTCTCTTCGTGGACTCCTGCCCCACCTGCGCACTACAGAAACTGCTCATCGGGAAACCAAGAGGACTGCTACAACCCTTGCCCATTCCAGTAGAGCCATGGACGCATATCTCCACGGATTTTGTGGTGGACCTCCCAGCATCCACCGGGAACACGGTCATCTGGGTAATAGTGGACCGGTTCTCCAAAATGGCGCATTTTGTTCCTTTGTCGAAATTGCCTTCAGCCCCTGACATGGCTACCATGTTCGTCCAACACGTATTTCGACTCCATGGTCTCCCTCAAGACATAGTATCTGACCGCGGTCCACAATTCACCGCCCGCTATTGGAAGGCTTTATGCAAGCGCTTCAATATACAGTAAGTCTTCAACCCCAAAGCAATGGGCAGACAGAATGAACAAATCGGACCTTAAAAACCTTCCTACGATCCTTTGTAAATGAAAAACAAGATGATTGGGCCGAACTACTCCCATGGGCAGAGTTTTCTTACAACATTCATACACATTCCGCTACAGGAAGCTCGCCCTTCCTAGCCGTTTATGGGAAACAGCTGCAGCCACCCTTGCCTTCACCCGAACCTAGTGCGCTGCCTGCAGTGCAGCTTTCTGCCCACCAGTTACTTGTTCTATGGAAGTCCATCCAAAGGAAGATGCAAAAAGCTGCCCGGTCTGCCAAAAAATGGGCAGACAGCCATCGCCAGCCAGCGCCAGTCTACCTCCCTGGAGACCGCGTTTGGCCGAGTACAAAGAACCTGCAACTTCGGATTCCTTCCCACAGACTCACCCCCAAATTCTGTGGACCAATCCATATTGCCGAGCGTGTAGGGGCTGTTTCCTATCGCTTGCGCTTACCCTCCTCGATGCATGTGCACAACGTCTTCCATGTGTCACTCTTGAAGCCTCTCATTCTTTCCAGGTACCATCCCCGGGCTCCTGATGCTCCAGATCCTTCTGTGCCAGGAGATACCACCTATCAAGTCCGGGAGGTCCTCGATGTAAGATTCCATCAACGCCGGTGTGAGTATCTAATTGCCTGGGAAGGCTGTGGACCTGAAGATAACACATGGGAGCCTGCCCGCAACATTCTTGATAAGTTGTTGTTGAAGACATTCCATCAAGACAACCCAGGTAAACCCGGGCCAGCTAAGATGGGGCGTAAGAGGGGAGGTACTGTTACGGTACCGGTCGCGACCCGGCCCTTACCTCCTTGGTCCCGTTCCATCTCCGAGAGCCTGCGGCCTGTTTCGCGGCGTCCCCACGGGAGGGATGCTGCCAAGAAACCCTTCCAGGATGCCGTCTCCCTAGGCGCGCGCACGCGCAGGAGCCACGCTTATAGAGGCCTTTTCCCGCCACTGAAGGCCCCGCCTTACTCCTGACGTCAGACACTGCGGCCTATGTAAGGCCGCCGCGGAGCCCAGGACTTTGCCTTGCAACGGGGTTCCTTGTGGTTCCCAGTTGCTCCGAGCCCCGGAGCGTGCTATTGCGTTAGCAGCTCCATTCCTGCCTACGACTTGCTACGCTTCTGTGTCCAAGTCCTGTCTTTGCTTTTGCCTGGTTCCAGTAACCTGTCCTGCTTCAGTTCCAGCTTGGTTCCAGTACCTCTCCTGCTTCAGTGCAGCCTGGTTCCAGTAACCTGTCCTGCTTCAGTTCCAGCTTGGTTCCAGTACCTCTCCTGCTTCAGTGCCCGCCTGGTTCCAGTAACCTGTCCTGCTTCAGTTCCAGCTTGTTTCCAGTACCTCTCCTGCTTCAGTGTCAGCCTGGTTCCAGTAACCTGTCCTGCTTCAGCTCCAGCTTGGTTCCAGTACCTCTCCTGCTTCAGTGCCTGCCTGACTCCGGATCCCTGCCCACCTGCTTCAGCTCCAGCTTCCATGATCTCCTAAGTCCCAGCGGCCGGGCTCCTACGGGCTCCTCCCGAGGGAGTTCCGGCTTCCAGGGTGAATCCCCTAAGTCCCAAGCGGCTGGGCTCCTACGGGCTCCTCCCAGGGGAGCACCAGCTTCCTGGGTGAAGCTCACCGTCCATCGCCTGCCAGGTATTGGCCTCCCGGCCTGCCCTCTAGTAGAGACTATAGTCCATCTCTCTCCAGTCTACCGCAGGCCGGCCCAAGGGTCCACTAAAACAGCTTATCCTCAACACTCCTTTGTCTTTCTGGGGTCTTTATGGAGTCTTAATTGGTGTTGGATTTCTTGGCAGGCCCTACATTTAGTCCGCTGCGTCCCCTGACTTGCAGTTACTGACCTTGAAAACTGTTGTGATTCTTGGATGTCAAGAGACATATTGTCAAGTATCTGGAGGTCACTAAGCATTACAGAAGATGGATCACCTGCTTGTCCTTCTCGGAGGTACTAGGCAGGAAGAGCCAGCCTTGCGGGCTACCGAAGCTTGTTGGATTAAGGAGGTAGTTACGGCTGCATACGATGAGGCTGGGAAGCAGTTACCTAGTCAGTTCAGGACTCATTCCACAAAGGCTCAGGCAGTGTCATGGGCAGAAGTGAAATTGTTGTCTCCCGTCGACATTTGCTGAGCTTCGACATGGTCCTCATTACACACTTTTCCCAGGTATTATCATCTGGATGGGCAAGCCCAGGAGGACGCAGCCTTTTCATGTGTGGTTTTGACTGGACCATGGGCAGCCTCCTGCCCTATTCGGGAGTAGCTTGGGTACATCCCACTTGTTCTGGATTCTTCTGACTGGACACTAAGAAATGAGAAATTACTACTTACCTGATAATTTCCTTTTCTTTAGGACAGTCAGATGAAACCAGCTTCCCTCCCTTGGCTGCCGAATGATTGTAGTGTGGTTCTCCTCCATGGCCATGTGTTATAGGGATTACTGGTAAGTGTTATTCCAGTCCCTAGACTAGTGTTAATACATTCTTGTCTGAACTCAGTGTTGCCTGTTGGCTGAGTATTGAAATGTTTATCTATTTTTAAGCAAGTTTTGCTAGTCTTGCCTCCACCTTCCCTTATCCACAACCCCCCCTTCCCTTCCTCCAATAATAAAGAAGGAAGAAACAAAAAAAGTCTAAACTCTGGAATTTGTTGCCAGAGGATGTGGTTAGTGCAGTTAGTATAGCTGGGTTTAAAAAAGGATTGGATAAGTTCTTGAAGGAGAAGTCCATTACCTGCTATTAAGTTCACTTAGAGAATAGCCACTGCCATTAGCAATGGTAACATGGAATAGACTTAGTTTTTGGGTACTTGCCAGGTTCTTATGGCCTGGATTGGTCACTGTTGGAAACAGGATGCTGGGCTTGATGGACCCTTGGTCTGACCCAGTATGGCATTTTCTTATGTTCTTATGTACACCCACCCCCCTCCCTCATTCCCAAAAACCACGCAAATGCTACCCGCTCCTCTCTCTCTCGTCCTATCCCTATACTAAAAACCGCTCTTTCACACATTACTTACCACTCCCTAGTTCCACCATCCACCTTCACAGAAGGCTAATCCCAATCATGGCGTCTCTCGTCACCCAATTCCTGGGCCTCTCCTTAATTTCTCTTATCCTTTTCAATGCCCACTCTCTTTTGAAAAAAACACACTTACTCAACGACATCCTCACTGATTCCAAAACTGACATCTGTGTCATAACAGAAACTTGGTTAAAGCACACTGACATCTCCCTCCTTAACCAGATGTCCACAGAAACCTACGACCTCATCTCTATTCCCCGAAAAAAGAAAAGAGGAGGAGGCATACTCCTCGCTGCTAAAAAAGAATTGAAATTAATCTCTCAAAAGGTCAACACACCCTCCAGATACGAAGCTGGTCTCTTCAAGTCAAAATTCCTCCAACTCTGCCTCATATACACCCCGCCAGGACTCCTAGAAAGCGACTCCTCGCCTTTAATTGAATTCTTTGCAAATTCCCTAACCCCCGACCTCCCCACCATCCTTCTTGGTGACTTTAACCTCCATGTTGACTCCCACCCTCAATCTCCAGCCTGCGAAGCCTTCAGCTCCTCCCTCGAAGCCATGGGCTTTACTCAGATTATACATTCCCCTACACACAAGGCAGGCCACACTCTCGACCTCATTTTCACTAGTTCTGTCCTCCACCTTATAGACTCCCCTACCTGCCACCCCGTACCCTGGTCTGACCATTCTATCATAAATACAACCCTTTCTTTAAAGCAAACTGCACTCTCCCCCCACCACAAACACACACCTTCAAATACCGTAAAACCTGCCCGATAGACGTCCTCACAACAGCGTGCTACAATAGGGATGTGAATCGTTTTTTGGCGATTTAAAATATCGTCCGATATTTTTTAAATCGTCAAAAATCGTTAAAGAGTGCGGTACAATAGAAATTCCCCTGATTTATCGTGAAAAATCGTTAATCGGGTTTGTGTCCACTAACGGGAGTTATTTGGCGGGGGGGGGGGCGGGAAAACCGGCATACCAAAACAACCTCTAAATCCACCCCGACCCTTTAAAACTAATCCCTTAAAACAGGAGTTTGCCTCCCACCCGTCTCCTACTTCTCAGAGGGCGTATTTCGCTGTCTTGAGGGATCTGAACTGTGTTCTACATCAGAGGGCACAAAGGGCCTTTCAAGTAGCGGAAAGGAACTTTTTTAAGTTTGGTAACAAAGCGGGGAAACATCTTGCCAATTTGGTTAGAGCTCATAGAGGGAAGACCTTTATTCCTGCCATGCGTACTGAGGGGGGCACTAGGGTCTCCTCCCGAGCTGAAATCTGTGAGGTTTTTCGTAAGTTCTATGAACAATTATACACAGATGACGTAGAAGGAGGCAGAGAAGAAGAAGAAGCATTCTTTGTGAATCTTAAGTTACCGAATCTAACTAAATCTCAGATATCGTTCCTTAACCGACCTATAATACCCCTGGAGGTTTTAGCTGCCATCTCAACTAGTAAACTGGGGAAGGCGCCAGGTCCTGACGGCTTTTCTTTTGATTTTTACAAGCTCCTACAACATCATGTTGCCAACCATTTGACTGATTTTTTTAATGATGCAGTCCATAAGGGGGCATTCCCCTCATTTTTCAATACGGCATATATAACGGTTCTCCCCAAATCCGGTAAAGATCCGCTACTTCCGGCGTCTTACCGCCCTATCTCACTGCTGAACTGTGATTTAAAGTTACTTGCCAAGCTCTTAGCCAACAGACTTAACGTGATACTCCCGCAATTAATCTCAGAATATCAGGTGGGATTTGTTAAAAACAGACCAGCCTGTAAGCACATTCTTAAATTGCTTTCAGCTATGAGCTCCTCCCTCTCGCAGTGTTCCCCAGCCTTAGTGATTGGTCTAGACTCGGAAAAGCATTCGATCGAGTGTCTTGGCCATA
The DNA here is from genome assembly GCF_901001135.1 of Rhinatrema bivittatum. Taxonomy (NCBI): domain Eukaryota; kingdom Metazoa; phylum Chordata; class Amphibia; order Gymnophiona; family Rhinatrematidae; genus Rhinatrema; species Rhinatrema bivittatum. The sequence continues at coordinate 250,611,598 of NC_042622.1, read as the reverse complement.
TTTATTCTCTGTATTACGGAGATACGGATTCGAGGGACACTTTCTGACCTATCTTCATATGTTGTATGCTCAGCCCAAATCGCACATAACGGCTAACGGTGGTAAGTCAGGAGAGGTACTTATACAACGAGGGGTGCGACAGGGCTGCCCCCTATCACCCCTTTTGTACATTTTGGCTATTGATCCCTTACTTAGGAAAATAGCGGGTTCTCCCTCCATACCGGGTTATGGCACAGTCCATCAAACATTCTCTATCGCTGCTTTTGCGGACGATATATTAATATACCTTACGGAACCACAGCGGTCCATAACTCCTTTGTTGGGTATCCTGGAGCAGTATGGGGAATTTGCTGGCCTCCGTATTAACAAGGATAAATCGGAAGCTCTGGATGTTGGGGGGTAGAGTGAAGCCTATGTGGCGAGGCCCTTTTCCTCTTAAATGGGTAACTACACATATGAAATATCTTGGTATTCAGATACCGTCCGATGTGCGGGATTTCCATAGATTGAATGTGGAACCACTTTTAGAGGCTACATCGTTTTTATTGAGGAAATGGCAAGGTTTACCCTTGTCTATCTCTGGAAGAATACAATTACTCAAAATGATGATTCTCCCCAGATGGCTTTACGTCCTACAAATGACCCCGATCTGGCTGACGGGGAGGGATTGTAGGGGGGTAAATGCTCTATTTCGGAAATTCATTTGGAATGGACGTAAAGCTCGTTTATCCTTAACGATTCTATTTCAGCCCCCCAAAAAAGGAGGTATGGGATGTCCCAATTTACGTAGATATAATCTAGCGTGCCTTCTCAGATATGTGAAAGATATTCTGGGTAATACGTCACAATACACTCCCCTTGCACTCCTTTGTTCTTGGTGGCAACAGCAGTCCTTAAACCCCCTACTCCAACTCTCTAGAGCCCAAATGCCTGCGGGGTTACTAACGCAACCGCTGATTTGGGCAAGTCGGAAGGCCTGGGCGTATCTATGCGTTCAGGCGAAATTTTCCCCGTCACTTACACCTTTCCTAACGATCTGTGGTAACCCACTTTTTCCTCCAGCGATGTCTACTTCCGTCTTTCACAGATGGAGGGAGAAGGGATTAACCTGGTTGTATCAGTGTTTTTCTTCTGAGGGGGATCAGTTTCATCCCTTCTCGGACTTGCAACAATTATTCGACCTGGCGCCTTCAGACCATTTTGCCTATAGGCAATTGCGTGATTTTTGTAATACGCATAAGATGACCTCGCTGATTACGCCTCATTTCTGGGTGGTTCACAAAGTAGTCTCTATTCACAAACCGCAAAAGTTCACGATTGCGACTTTCAATCAGGCCCTACTGTTACATCTTCAGAGTGATGTAGTCACCAAAATCTGGCAACAATGGGGGCAGTGGCCTGAATTCACTCTTACCAGTCAGGAGTTTTTATCATGCTTTGAGAAGATCCCGGAATGGTCAGCGAATGTGCTGTATCGGGAGATCCAATTTAAATTTTTGAGACGGTATTATATGGCGTCTGACAGGGCTTTCTTGGCCCACATTACGTCCTCTGCCAAGTGCCCCAAGTGTAATGTAATGACGGGCACCTTTACCCATCAATTTTGGTCGTGTAATGCTATTTCTTTGTTTTGGACGGAACTTATTGGTACCTGCAGTTCTTTGCTCTCCATGGAGCTCCCTGCAGACCCTATTCTCTGGCTCTTTGGGCTGATGCAGACTTCCACTGTGGGACTAGGAAAGTATGAGCTGCAATTTTTACGTAGAGTAAGCCTGACTGGGAAAAAGGCCATTTTAGCTTGTTGGATTTCCGCAGATCCTCCTCAACATGACTTATGGTTCAGGTTGTTGATCAAGCTATTCACTCTGGAGTATACCTGTGCCCAAACAGCTACTGAACACAGACAGAAAATTATGGGTAATATTTGGAAGCCGTTGGAGCTATATCTTAAGCCTAACATAATACCCTGATTAGGTACTAGATGGGGAACGGTCTTTGTGGGCACTTGGAATCATTCAGTGGAGTAATTCGCACTCATAGCTAGACTCACACCCATGGGCATTTTCGTACCTCATCCAGGTATTTGCTGTGTTAGTCCAGTACTATGGCTTATCCCTCACACAAGTTCCAGGGGTGGGGGGGGGGATGGGAAGGGGAAGGGGAGGGGGGATTGGGGATTAGTTGGAACTGTTAATCTGTTTATAACTGTTTATCTTGAATGCCAAAGTGTGTGCTACTGATTCTTCCCCATTATGTCTGCCTTGTTCTTTTATGATATCGGTTGATTTAGTATTTGAGATTGGAACCCGCACACCTAGAACCTTTTGCTTTATTGATATGCTGGCGCTTCTTGACTACATGTGGTTTACAGAATCCTATGTCATTGCTACAAGTGTTATTGCGTTGTCTGTCGTTATTGTAACAGACCTGTTATTGTGGGTTGCTTGTACATTTTACATTTTGGATTTCTATGTTCAAAACTCAATAAAAATAAGTTACAAAAAAAAAAAAAAACTAATCCCTTACCTTCCCCCACCCTCCCAAACCCCCCCCCCCAAAATGTTTTAAAATCACCTGGTGGTCCAGTGGAAGCCCCGGGACCGATCGCCCGCTCTCGGGCCGTCGGCTGCCACTAATAAAAATGGCGCCGATGGCCCTTTGCCCTTACCATGTGACAGGGTATCCGTGCCATTGGCCGGCCCCTGTCACATGGTAGGAGCACTGGATGGCCGGCACCATCTTTAAAGCTGGGTGCCACCCAGCTTTAAAGATGGCCGGCCACCCAGCTTTAAAGATGGTGCCGGCCATCCAGTGCTCCTACCATGTGACAGGGGCCGGCCAATGGCACGGATACCCTGTCACATGGTAAGGGCAAAGGGCCATCGGCACCATTTTTATTAGTGGCAGCCGACGGCCCGAGAGCGGGAGATCACTCCCCGCACCCCCACTGGACCACCAGGTAATTTTAAAGCGTTTTTGGGGGGGTCGGGAGGGTGGGGGAGGCTAAGGGGTCAGTTTTAAAGGGTCAGGGTGGGTTTTTTGTTTATTGGATTGAGCACAGCCGATAAACAAAAAACCAATCGGGCCGGACGATAAAAATTATAAGATTTGAATCGGAACCGGAACCGAACCGATTCCCGTTCCGATTCACATCTCTATGCTCCAATATCCCCAATGAAATTGACCTCATGACAGCTGACAACACCATCTCCTCCTGGTTCAACGTCACCCTCAACATCGCCAACCAAACCTGCCCCATTGCCTCAAAAACCATCAACCCTGCCCAATCCAACACAAAACCGTGGTATACCCCAGAACTCAAGTCTCAGAAGAACCTCCTCAGAAACTCCGAAAAGCAATGGCGTAAACATTAGGGATGTGAATCGTTTTTTGACGATTTAAAATATCGTCCGATATATTTTAAATCGTCAAAAATCGTTAGGGCCACGATACAATACCAATTCCCCCGATTTATCGTCAAAAAATTGTAAATCGGGGGAAGGGGAAGGGCAGGAAAACCGGCACACTAAAACCCCCTAAAACCCACCCCCGACCCTTTAAATTAAATCCCCCACCCTCCCGAACCCCCCCCCCCAAATGCCTTAAATTACCTGGGGGTCCAGCGGCACACTAAAACCCCCTAAAACCCACCCCGACCCTTTAAATTAAATCCCCCACCCTCCCGAACCCCCCCCCAAATGCCTTAAATTACCTGGGGGTCCGTAGCGGCGGTCCGTAGCTTAAATTACCTCCGTAGCCTTAAATTACCTCCGTAGCGGCAGTCCGTAGCTAAATCGGGGGAAGGGGGAGAGCAGGAAAAACCGGCACACCAAATCGTGTAGTCTTCAGCCGGCGCCATTTTGCAAAATGGCCGCCGCAAAATGGCGGCGGCCATAGACCAAAACGATTCGACGCAGGAGGTCGTTCCGGACCCCCGCTGGACTTTTGGCAAGTCTTGTGGGGGTCAGGAGGCCCCCCCCAAGCTGGCCAAAAGTTCCTGGGGGTCCAGCGGGGGTCCGTGAGCGATTTCCTGCCGCGAATCGTTTTCCGTACGGAAAATGGCGCCGGCAGGAGATCGACTGCAGGAGGTCGTTCAGCGAGGGTTCCGGACCCCCGCTGAATGACCTCCTGCAGTCGATCTCCTGCCGGCGCCATTTTCCGTACGGAAAACGATTCGCGGCAGGAAATCGCTCCCGGACCCCCGCTGGACCCCAGGAACTTTTGGCCAGCTTGGGGGAGCCTCCTGACCCCCACAAGACTTGCCAAAAGTCCAGCGGGGGTCCGGAACGACCTCCTGCGTCGAATCGTTTTGGTCTATGGCCGCCGCCATTTTGCGGCGGCCATTTTGCAAAATGGCACCGGCTGAAGACTACACGATTTGGTGTGCCGGTTTTCCTGCTCTCCCCCTTCCCCCGATTTAGCTACGGACCGCCGCTACGGAGGTAATTTAAGGCTACGGAGGTAATTTAAGCTACGGACCGCCGCTATGGACCCCCAGGTAATTTAAGGCATTTGGGGGGGGGGGTTCGGGAGGGTGGGGGATTTAATTTAAAGGGTCGGGGTGGGTTTTACGGGGTTTTAGTGTGCCATGTTTTAGTGTGCCGCTGGACCCCCAGGTAATTTAAGGCATTTGGGGGGGTTCGGGAGGGTGGGGGATTTAATTTAAAGGGTCGGGGTGGGTTTTAGGGGGTTTTAGTGTGCCGGCTCACGATTTTAACGATTTTCACGATACTTTACACACCCAAACGGCAACAATACGATTCCCTCCCCCTCCCAGCCGAAATCGATCGTTAAGACGATCGAGGACACGATTCACATCTCTAGTAAACATACCACTCCAGCCGCAAAAGCATCTTACTACCTACCCATGCACAACTACAGGAATTCCATCCAACAAACTAAACGAGACTACTACGCCCAAAAAATTCACAATCTCCAATACAATGCCAAGGCTCTCTTCTCCATTGTCACCAACCTCACCAAATCCCCAACCTCTCACCCACAAAACTCTGGAACCAAAAACCAATGCAATGAGTTAGCCCTCTTCTTCAAAACAAAATCACCTCCCTCACAGCCCATTTCACCCCGAACTCCGACAATACTAAATATCACCTCACTAAACCCTCCGCCTCACTCTCATCACTCGAAGCCTCATCCTCCCTAGAAATAGAAAACATCCTAAAAAAGATGAAACCCTTCTTGCACCCAGCTGAAACCATACCTCCCAAACTCCTCCTGTCCATCCCTAAGGTTATTGCCAAACCCCTCTCAAACGTACTAAACTGCTCATTAGAACAAGGTACCGTTCCAACTATTCTGAAACAAGCTACAGTCAAACACATTCTCAAAAAACCCAATTTAGATCCCTCTATCCTCTCCAATTTCAGCCACATCTCAAACCTTCCTTTTCTCTCCAAGATATTAGAAAGACTAGTCAATTCACGCCTGACCGAATATGTAGACCAACATAAAATCCTCTCCCCTTCACAATTTGGCTTTCGAAAACACCTGAGTACAGAAACCCTGTTTCTTTCTCTAACCGACACTCTCATCAAAGGGGTCGACAGCGGCAACTCCTATCTTCTGGCCATGCTAGACATCTCAGCCGCTTTTGACACCGTTAATCTTAACATCCTAATAAACCTCACCAGCATAGGTATCACGGGAACTGCACTTTCTTGGCTACAATCTTATCTACAAAATCGACAATACACTGTCACCCTAGACAGTCACGATTCCGACCCTATCGACCTCGGCCGAGGTGTCCCACCAAGGCTCCTCACCATCCTCCACTCTGTTTAACATCTACATGCTTCCCCTAGCCAAACTCATCACAAATCTGGGAATTGACCATTTCATCTAATCTATGCAGATGATGTTCAAATTCTTATCCCCTTCACAGACTCTCTTCAGAAAGCCCTGCAATCTTGGGACTCATGCCTTACCTCTATCAGCCAACTTCTCACTGACATGCACCTCGCTCTTAACCCCCAAAAAACTGAACTTCTCATCATCTCCACTAACCACACCCCTTCTGCCAACCCCCCCTCTACTCCCCCCATCGCATTTTCATCACACACCCGAAACCTAGGAATCACCATCGACAACCAACTAACTCTAAAACCATTTATCAAATCTATCCTCAAAGACTGCTATTACAAACTACACATGGTTAAAAAACTCAGATCTCTTCTACACTTCTCCGACTTCCGCACAGTGCTTCAGTCCATCATTTTTTCCAAAATAGACTACTGTAACGCACTGCTCCTCGGCCTCCCCTCCACCACCACCAAACCCCTACAACTCTTGCAGAATGCCACCGCCTGGATCCTTACTAATACCTGAAAGAGAGACCACATTACACCCACACTGAAAGACCTGCACTGGCTACCAATCAACTCTAGAATATAGTACAAAGCCCTATCCCTCATTCACAAATCGACTGTAAATGAAAACACGCACTGGCTTAATCCCCCCCTCCTACTCCACACCTCCATCAGACCAACTCGTACCATCCATCAAGGAACGCTACACCTCCCCTCCCACAAATCCACTAAACTCTCCTCCACCACTAAAAGAGCATTTCCCCTGGCTGGCCCAACCCTTTGGAACTCCATGCCTGACGACCTCCGCACAGAAACCTTCACACCCAAGTTAAAAAAAAAACTAAAAACTTGGCTGTTTCAACAGGCCTTCACCTAAACAGTCTTTAACCACATCATAACACCCACACAAATCCTTCTTTAAGCACCCTAAATCTCCTCCTACCTTCTTACCTACACTGAACGAAGCATAAACTGACATGCCCCTTTAACACTCCTATTCATCCCCCCTTCCACTTCCCCCACCTTTTTTCTAATTTCTCCTCTCCCCTCTCTCTCCCATCCCCCTCAACTCCTTCCTTTACTTAACCCCCCCTTTTCATTTGAAATCCGAACTTTTCTATTTCTTCCAAATCATAGTACTTTATCATTTCTGATCATACTTCAAATAACTATTGTGTAAATATGTTATACTAATTATACAAATTATTTATTATCTATTTATGTTATACCAGTTATTCATTAAAAAATTAACCAAAGTTATGTCATTATGGTGGTTATCTGTTACTGTTTTGCGTTCTATGTAAAGGATATGCCTACTTCCAGTGGCCTTTCCATCTGTTATCTGTAAACCGGTACGATGTGCAAATGGCTATCGGTATATAAAATGTTAAAAATAAAATAAATAAATAAATAAATAGTCTGTCCACAATTGCTTTTGAAGAGAATACTGGCAGGCTGATGTCACTGCAGGGGTATATATACTGTGAAGTCAGTTTGCTTTGTTTCCATCTGCTGGTAGAGGTGCATAATAGGGATGTGAATCGTTTTTTGACGATTTAAAATATCGTCCGATATATTTTAAATCGTCAAAAATTGTTAGAGCCGCGATACAATAACAATTCCCCTGATTTATCGTCAAAAAATCGTAAATCGGGGAAAGGGGGAGGGGAAGGGGGAGGGCGGGAAAACCGGCAAACTAAAACAACCCTAAAACCCACCCCGACCCTTTAAAATAAATCCCCCACCCTCACGAACCCCCCCCCCCCAAAATGCCTTAAATTACCTGGGGTCCAGAGGAAGGGTCCCGGTGTGATCTTTTACTCTCGGACCTCCGTGCGTTGTAGAAATGGCACCGGCGCTACCTTTGACCTGTCATATGACAGGTCAAAGGTAGTGCCGGCGCCATTTTGTTTTTTTGTCCCCCGATGTCAGGAGCGTAGGAGATCGCTCCCGGACCCCCGCTGGACCACCAGGGACTTTTGGCCAGCTTGGGGGGGCCTCCTGACCCCCACAAGACTTGCCAAAAGTCCAGCGGGGGTCCGGAACGATCTCCTACCGCGAATCGTTTTTCCGTACGGAAAAACGATTCGCGGTAGGAGATCGCTCCCGGACCCCCGCTGGACTTTTGACAAGTCTTGTGGGGGTCAGGAGGCCCCCCCAAGCTGGCCAAAAGTCCCTGGGGGTCCAGCGGGGGTCTGGGAGCGATCTCCTACGCGCCTGACGTCGGGGGAAAAAAAAACAAAATGGCGCCGGCGCTACCTTTGACCTGTCATATGACAGGTCAAAGGTAGCGCCGGTGCCATTTCTACAACGCACGGAGGTCCGAGAGTAAAAGATCACACCGGGACCCTTCCTCTGGACCCCAGGTAATTTAAGGCATTTGGGGGGGTTTGGGAGGGTGGGGGATTTATTTTAAAGGGTCGGGGTGAATTTTAGGGTTGTTTTAGTGTGCCGGTTTTCCCGCCCTCCCCTTTCCCCTCACCCCCACTGGACCCCAGGTAATTTAAGGCATTTTGGGGGGTTCGGGAGGGTGGGGGATTTATTTTAAAGGGTCGGGGTGGGTTTTAGGGATGTTTTAGTGTGCCGGTTTTCGATTTACACGATTTACACGATATTTAAAAAACCCAAACTGCGACGATCCGATTCCCTCCCCCTCCCAGCCGAAATCGATCGTTAAGACGATCGATCACACGATTCACATCTCTAGTGCATAACCCACTTGTTCTGGATTCATCTGACTGTCCTAAAGAAAATGAAATTATCAAGTAAGTAGTAATTTCTCATTCATCACCTGGATGGTTACTGCAATCTCCTCTTGGTTGGGTTGAAGAGGTGTTCAGTGTTATGCTCAGGCTTGTGGACCCTTGGGCCGATGGGAGGGTGGTATACCTTAGGAAGTGAATCCGAAGGTTCTCCTGTCGGGTTGCGAGGCAGGACAGAAGAGGTGACCATCTGACCCTCGGCACTGGAGACTGAGGCGACTGTGGAGGCAGACGAAGAATCGTGACGTCGAGGAGAGGAACTGTGTCTTCGCCACTGGAAGCCCACGGTCCCCCCAGGAGGAGCCCGTAGGGACCCGGACCCCTGGGTCTTAGGTGGACCTTTGAGAGGTCAGGGAGTAGTGAGGTCGGTGCAAGGGCTAACTGGAGCTTCACCCTGGAAGCTCGCAGTCCCCCCGGGAGGAGCCCGTAGGGACCCGGGCCGCTGGGACTTAGGTGGGCCCTTGGAGACGATAGTCCAGAAGAAGTTCAAGGTCAAGTGCCAGAGGGTCGTCGCTTACCAGTCTGAGGTCACACACCGAGGGATCACCACTTGCCAGTCCGAAGTCACACACCAGAGAATCACTGCTTGCCAATCCGAAGTCAGGAACCAGGAACACCAAGACGAGAAAGGAACAAGGATCCAAACACTGGAAGACTCACCAAAGCAAGCAGACTTAAACAGCGCTACAGGAGAAGTTGCCAAGTCAAGGAATGGTCAGAGGAAGTCTCCTTTTATACTTCCTCAGGCCCAGTGGATTGGAATCAGCTGGAGACAATTAAAGGGATGAGGTCCCTTTATTCTGGTGAGGAGGCGCGGCCTCGCGCCTAAGATGGCGGCAGCCATCTTGGATCTCGGGCTGCGGAAGAGAGCTGCTAGCTGCCACGAGGGAGGAGCAGGGATGGCTCCCGACCCGGCGGTCACCCCAGGGGCCCGCGCCGACGCATGGGATCAAACGGCACCGGATCATGGCTCTCCTCCTGATGCTTGCCGCGACAGGTTGTTGTCGCGGTCAGGTAGGGGGGCGCACCCGTGGACAGCCGCAGGCGCGGAACACAACAGTACCCACCTCTTTAGGGCACCTCCCTGGAGGCCTGGGTTTAGACGGATGGTCTCTGTGGAATTGCTCAAGCAAGCCCCGGTCTAAGATGTTGGCCAATGGCTCCCAGGTGTTTTCTTCGGGCCGAACCCCTGCCACTCTAACAGGTACTCCCATTTCTTCTTATGTTTTCTCACGTCCAAAACTTCTCGGACTTGATAGGTGAGGTCATCTTCGGAGGTGATAGGTTGGGAAGTCGGAGGTGTGCTGGAAGGCCATGATAACACCAGAGGCTTCAAGAGAGAAACATGGAACGTGTTGTGTATCTTGAGGGAAGGCGGAAGACGAAGCTGAATCGAAACGGCACCAACCTGTCGAATGATGGGAAACGGCCCAATAAATCATGGGGCCAGTCGTGCTGATGGCAGCTTCAGGCGGATGAACTGTGTACTCAGCCATACCTTTTGGCCCAGCCTGAGAGGTAGGTATGGTCTTCTTCGCTGATCTGCATACCTTTTTGCCGCCTGACTGGCTTTGATCAGCGCACGCTGTGTGGCGATCCACAGGCGGTGTAACTCGTCTGCAGAGAGTTGGGCTACTGGGGACGTAACTGAAATGGGAACTGGCAGCGGTGGGCATGGCTGCTTCCCATATACTATCTGAAATGGCGAGGATACGGTAGCCATGGAGAGATGAGAATTAAGTGCAAATTCTGCCCAGGGTAGCAGGCTAGCCCAGTCATCCTGTTTCTCATTGACGTAAATATAGAGGAACTGCTTTAAGGTCTGGTTCGTTCTCTCCGCAAGACCATTGGTCTGTGGGTGGTAAGCAGACGTATAGTCTAAGGTAACGTCGAACTTCTGGCAGAGGGCCCTCCAAAACCTGGCAGTAAATTGAGGCCCTCGTTCTGAAAGGATGCTTCTTGGTAGGCCATGTAGCCTGAAGATGTGCTGGATGAACAGCTGGGCCAGCTGTGGTACGGATGGCAATCCTGGGAGTGGCACAAAGTGTGCCATTTTACTAAACCGGTCGACGACCACCCATATGACCGTGTTGCCACTGGATAGTGGCAGATTGACCACAAAGTTGGTTGCCACATGGGTCCATGGTTCTGAAGGTGCAGGTAAGGGCTGGAGCAAGCCTGGGATCGAACTGGGGATCCTCTTGTGGTGAGCACATGACTAGCAGGACTCTACGTACGCCCGGACAGCTTTGTTGACCTTGGGCCACCAGTAGTATCGGCGCAAGGTCTGAAAGGTCTGGGATTGTCCTGGATGACCGGAACAGCGGGAATCGTGAGCCCACACCAGGACTTGTTTCCGAAAGTGCGGCGGAACCAGAGTTTTCCCGGGAGGGATGGTCATGGTGGCGGACAGAAGGATGCGTGATGGCTCGATGATGAACTGCGGTTCATCAGAATTCTCCTTAGACTCAAATACACGTGATAGCGCCTCGGCCTTGATATTCTTCCCGGCAGATCTGTAACGGAGGATGAAGTTAAACCGGGTGAAGAATAGGGCCCAACGTGCCTGCCGTGGGTTGAGTCGTTGTGCCCGATGCAGGTACTCTAGGTTTTTATGGTCTGTGTAGACTGTAAACTGGTGTTGTGCCCCCTCTAGCCAAGGGCGCCACTCTTCTAAGGCTACCTTTATAGCTAAGAGCTCCTTGTCGCCTATGGCGTAGTTCCGTTCTGCCAGAGAGAACTGGCGTGAGAGGAAGGCACATGGGCGTAGCTTATGACTTTTGGAAGTCTGGCTCAGAACGGCGCCTACGTCTTCTGAGGGCGCATCCACTTCGATGACAAATGGCCGCTGCGATGCCGAAGGCACGGTTGCCGAAGGCACGGTTGTTGCAGGAATGCCTCCTTGAGGTGACAAAAGGCGACCTCTGCTCCCGGAGGCCAATTCTTGGGGTCCTCGCCTTTCCGGGTCAGGGCTGTCATCGGGGCAACGATGGATGCATAGTGAGGAATAAAAGATCGATAGTAGTTTGCGAAACCCAAAAACCTTTGGAGTGCCTTTAGTCCTGATGGCTGCAGCCATTCCCGAATGGCTTTCAGCTTCTGGAGACTATGTACCCCAGAAAGGGAAGGGACTCCTGCTCAAAAAGGCACTTTTCAAGTTTCGCATACAATTTATGTTCTCTGAGGCGTTGCAAAACTTGGACGACGTGCTGACAGTGAGCGGTCAGAGTGTCTGAGAATATCAAAATGTCGTCCAAGTATACGACCACACACTGATACAAGAGATCACGGAGTATCTTGTTCATGGTGTTCTGGAACACCGCTGGAGCATTACAGAGCCCGAATGGCATCACTAAATACTCATAGTGGCCGTCTCGGGTGTTGAAGGCCGTCTTCCATTCATCACTCTCCCTGATGCGGATCAGGTTGTAGCCCCTCGGAGATCCAACTTGGAGAAGATCCTCGCACCTTGCAGCCGATCGAAGAGCTCAGAGATGAGGGGCAAGGGGTAACGGTCCTTGACCATTATGGCATTCAGGCCCCGGTAGTCAATGCAAGGGTGAAGGCTTCCGTCCTTCTTTCCGACGAAGAAGAACCCAGCCCCTGCTGGGGACTTTGATTTCCGAATGAAGCCCCTCTCAGGTTTTCTTTGATGTACTCTTTCATGGCCTGCGTCTCTGCCGGCGAGAGGGCATAGGAGCGCCCCTGAGGAGGCTCAGTGCCAGGGAGGAGGTTGATGGCACAATCGAACGATCGATGAGGTGGAAGTATCTCGGCTTTTTGTTTAGAGAAAACATCCGCGTACGAGGCATAGGAGGCCGGCAGGCCTGGAAGGCTGGTGGAGGCGATGGAGCATGAGACTGGAATCACTGATTGGAGGCAATTGCCGTGACAATTTGGCCCCCAGCGGGACAGCTGCAAGGTCTTCCAGTCAAACTGGGGACCGTGTTCCTGGAGCCAGGGAAGGCCCAAGACAACTGGATGTATAGAATGCTCCAGGACATGAAAAGCGATGTTCGCGATGAAGGAGTCCAACCCTCAACTGGATGGATTCTGTGATGTGAGTCACATGACCCGGGAGGGGTTTTCCTTGAATCGATGAGATGACCAGTGGAGCTGGAACATGGACCAGTGGAATTTTCAAGTGCTCCACCAAGCTCTGCATAATAAAATTGCCACTGGCACCAGAGTCTACCAGGGCTAACGTGTGGAACTCACCCGCTGTCGGCGTTAGCGCCACTGGTAGCGTTAGTGGAGGTGCTGGTGAGGTTAGGCCCAGAAAGAGACCTCCTTCAGGTCCTAGGCCCGTGAGTTTCCCGGTCGCGCTGGGCATGCGGCTATTTGATGGCCTGCTGCGCCGCAATAAAAACAGAGGCCTTCCTTCATTCACTGGTGACGCTCGCGAGTGGAAAGTCTCCCGCGACCCAATTCCATTGGCTCGTCAGGCGGAGGTCGGGAGGTTCCCGATCTAACCTTGGGAGAGGGCGAGCATCGAGGGCGCCTGGAAGGAGTTGCGGCTTTAGGTGACATCTGGGCCTCTTGGTGGCGCTCTTGGTGGCGCCGATCTATACGCCCTGCCAGATCGATAAGGGTGTTCAAGGACCTCGGAACTTCCCGGCCCGCGAGCTCGTCCTTAGTTCTGGGACTCAACCCCTCCAGAAAGATTGTGCGCAGACAATTGGGGCCCCAGCCAAGCTCTGAGGAAAGGGTCCGGAAGTCTATGGCGTATTCCACCAATGTCCTTGAACCTTGACGTAACTGAAGCAACTTCGGCCCTGCGGAAACTTCTTGAGTAGGATCCCTGAAGTTCATCCGGAATAACTCCCAGAAGTCTCTTAAGTTCCTTAGAACGGGGTCGTCCCGTTCCCACAGGGGGGAAGCCCATTCTAGGGAAAGCAAGAATAAAGGAGGTCTTGGTGGCATCATCGGGAAAGAGGGCCGCTTGCAGGCGGAAGTGCATATTGCCCTGGTTAATGAAACCCCTGCAGGCCCGAGGTTCCCCAGAAAAACATGGCGGTGTAGGCAAGCGGATTACAGAACGGCCTCCGGAACCCACAAGTGGAGACGGCAGCGTGGGGTTTATGGGCCCCAACGCCTCGAAGCATTGGTTCATGCCCTCCACTGCGGAAACAAGGGCATCCAGGGTCTTTTGCTGGTCCATCAGGTGCTGGGCCATTCCCAGAATGGCCTGGCGGGCAGATGCCTCCGCCGGGTCCATGGACTTGGCAATCTGTTATGCTCAGGCTTGTGGACCCTTGGGCCGACGGGTGGGTGGTATACCTTAGGAAGTGGATCAGAAGGTTCTCCCGTCGGGTGGCGAGGCAGGACAGAAGAGGTGACCAGCTGACCCTTGGCACTGGAGACTGAGGCGACTGTGGAGGCAGATGAAGAGTCGTGACATCGAGGAGAGGAACTGTGTCTTCGCCACTGGAAGCCCGTGGTCCCCCCAGGAGGAGCCCGTAGGGACCCGGACCGCTGGTACTTAGGTAGACCTTTGAGAGGTCAGGGAGTAGTGAGGTCGGTGCAAGGGCTAACTGGAGCTTCGCCCTGGAAGCCCGCGGTCCCCCCCGGGAGGAGCCCGTAGGGACCCGGGCCGCTGGGACTTAGGTGGGCCCTTGGAGACGATAGTCCAGAATAAGTCCAAGGTCAAGTGCCAGAGGGTCGTCGCTTACCAGTCCGAGGTCACACACTGAGGGATCACCACTTGCCAGTTTGAAGTCAGACACCAGAGAATCACCACTTGCCAATCCGAAGTCACACACCAGAGAATCACCGCTTGCCGATCCGAAGTCAGGAACCAGGAACACCAAGACGAGACAGGAACCAGGAACAAGGATCAAAACACTGGGAGACTCACCAAAGCAAGCAGACTTAAACAGCGCTACAGGAGACGTTGCCAAGTCAAGGAATGGTCAGAGGAAGTCTCCTTTTATAATTCCTCAGGCCTAGTGGATTGGAATCAGCTGGAGACAATTAAAGGGACGAGGTCCCTTTAATTCTGGTGAGGAGGCGCGGCCTCGTGCCTATGATGGCGGCAGCCATCTTGGATCTCTGGCTGCGGAGGAGAGCTGCTAGCTGCTGCGAGGGAGGAGCAGGGACAGCTCCCGACCCAGCGGTCACTCCGGGGGCCCGCGCTGACGCACGGGATCAAACGGCACCAGTTCATGGCTCTCCTCCTGATGCTTGCTGCGGTGGGTCGCCGTCGCGGTCAGGTAGGCGGGCACGCTCGCGGATGACCGCGTGCGCGGAACTCAACATTCAGTTCCCTCCTGATCTCCTGAGCCGGGGAAACAACCTTCCAGGAAGACCAGGTCACAAGAATGCTAAACCCAAGAAAAACCTCAAAAAAATGTTCTCTCTCCAAATTCCTGCAGCTCTGCCTCTCCCCTATCTGCTCTAGGCTGGGGGCCTATAACTGGGAGAGCATAATACACTTCTTACTCTCTAAAAAAAAAAATCCACATTGTTACACTCTCCTGTGTTCTAGCCCCCCCTTGTGAACTAGGAGCTATCCATTCCAGTAAGCCTCTGGGAATGTACTGTTGAGAATAGTATGTCCCTCTAAGCTGGCTAACCAAGGGCTGGGAGCTAAGGACTTCTAGTGGAGACCCAAAGGGTCTCTACATTTGTGTAGGTAGAATTTGTATGAAAAATAACACGCAGAGGTTTGAAAAAAGAATCTATGTGGGTTATTCTCTGATCCCACCCATATCACTCACTCTGCCTGAAATGCAGCTAGCAGTAAGCACGTGGGCTGGCTGAGTGGCTGACATGAAAAGTATATGTGCTGCCATGTAGAAGGTCCTAGGGTTGATCCCCAAGTTGGGACTTCTTCTCCCTGGGCTGGCTGGGATTATGATATGTTGCAGAGGCAGCATTCATAGCCCCAGTGGAAAGAGGGACCTGGTCATTGTTTCACAGTAATACCTGGAGGCTGGATTCAGAGCCCATGACTGCAGGGTTTCTGAGGGAGCCTTGGTCCATGGCCCTGGGCCCAGGACAGTCACTGCTGAGAGTAGCAGGATATAAATTAGGAGAAAAATCCCCAGGTAGTTGCGAATGAAGGCTCATGAGAACATATCCCAGCCCTAGATCTGAATGTGTTTGAAGAAGGGGGAGAAAGAAGGAAACTGTCTGGTTAAAAGTGTAAAAAAGCTCAATTGTTGTAAAACATCTCGCATACATTCAGCCAGATTGAGGGTGATTTGCTATTGATCCATGAAAAATGACTTTGCAAATTGCCCTCTCTATTGCTTAGTCTGCCTTATCCCCTTCTGCTGTACAGTGCTGTGTACATTTAATTGTCCTCTATCAATGCTAATCGTAGTAGGTCTGCTAAGCGGCTAAGACAGCTCATTTTCAAGGTTGTCCTCTCACCAGGATTGTCAAGTGAAGATGGTTGCTTGCTTACTTGAATTTTACAAGCAGCTGGTTCTGGCCCTGATGTGCAGCCTGCATATGATGAGATCTTTAAAATCCATGTGAACAGGATATTTGTTTGGCATCTTTCCCTGAGAGACAACATTTGTACTGCACAGGGTTCTGAAGGAACTAAAATATGAAATTTCAGACCTATTAGTAAAAATTTGTAACCTATCATTAAAATCATCCATTGTACCTGAAGACTGGAGGGTGGCTAATGTAACCCCAATATTTAAAAAGGGCTCCAGGGGTGATCCAGGAAACTACAGACCAGTTAGCCTGACTTCAGTGCCAGGAGAAATAGTGGAAAGTGTTCTAAATATCAAAATCACAGAACATATAGAAAGACATGGTTTAATGGAACAAAGTCAGCATGGCTTTACCCAAGGCAAGTCTTGCCTCACAAATCTGCTTCACTTTTTTGAAGGAGTTAATAAACATGTAGATAAAGGCAAACTGGTAGATGTAGTATATTTGGATTTTCAGAAGGCGTTTGACAAAGTTCCTCATGAAAGGCTTCTAGGAAAAGTAAAAAGTCATGGGATAGGTGGCGATTCATGGTTCACAAACTGGCTAAAAGACAGGAAGCAAAGAGTAGAATTAAATGGACAATTTTCTCAGTGGAAGGGAGTGGGTAGTGGAGTGCCTCAGGGATCTGTATTGGGACACGTACTTTTTAATATATTTATATATGATCTGGAAAGAAATACGACAAGTGAGGTAATCAAATTTGCAGATGATACAAAATTGTTCAGAGTAGTTAAATTACAAGCAGATTGTGATAAATTGCAGGAAGACCTTCTAAGACTGGATAATTGGGCATCCAAATGGCAGATGAAATTTAATGTGGATAAATGCAAGGTGATGCATATAGGGAAAAATAACCCTTGTTATAGTTACACAATGTTAGGTTCCATATTAGGAGCTACCACTCAAGAAAGAGATCTAGGCGTCATAGTGGATAACGCATTGAAATCATCGGTTCAGTGTGCTACGGCAGTCAAAAAAGCAAACTGAATGTTGGGAATTATTAGAAAGGAAATTGTGAATAAAATGGAAAATGTCATAATGCCTCTGTATTGCTCCATGGTGAGACCACACCTTGAGTACTGTGTACAATTCTGTTCGCCACATCTCAAAAAAGATATAGTTGCGATGGACAAAGTACAGAGAAGGGCGACCAAAATCATAAAGGGAATGGAACAGCTCCCCTATGAGGAAAAACTAAAGAGGTTAGGATTTTTCAGCTTGGAGAAGAGACTGCTATGGGGGGATATGATAGAGGTGTTTAAAATCAGGAGAGGTCTAGAACGGGTTAATGTGAATCAGTTATTTACTCTTTCACATAATAGAAAGACTAGGGGGCACTCCTTGAAGTTAGCATGTGGCACATTTAAAACTAATCGGAGAAAGTTCTTTTTCACTCAACGCACAATTAAACTCTGGAATTTGTTGCCAGAGGATGTGGTTAGTGCAGTTAGTGCAGCTGTGTTTAAAAAAGGATTGGATAAGTTCTTGGAGGAGAAGTCCATTCCCTGCTATTAATTAAGTTGACTTAGAAAATAGCCACTGCTATTACTAGCAACAGTAGCATGGATTAGACTTAGTTTTTGGGTACTTGCCAGGTTCTTATGGCCTGGATTGGCCACTGTTGGAAACAGGATGCTGGGCTTGATGGACCCATGTTCTTATGTTCTTAATACTGCCCCGGAGCAATAGTTCAGTCCATGCAGGTTTAAACAAAAGTATGCCCCAGCTGAGCCACCACTACAAGTTCCTGCAGCATCTCTGCTCCCTCCAGGTCACCCAAGCCAAGCACTGACCAATCCTGAGCCTGCTGTTGCAATTACTATTTCACCATCGATTTCTTGCTAGGAATATTCCAGAGGTAAACAGCAAATAATAATAATAATAATAATAACATACAGTTGGAAGAAAATGCCTCAGCAAGACAGAAATCCTGGATGTGATTTGGTTCGGATGAGTAGGATTTGCTAATCAAAAATTCAGTTGCTTTGGGAGCAATGCCATTAAAATCCTGGGGGCCGCCACCCTAGGGGAGGAACAGTCTAGTGCCAAGCATGGATGATGCCTGCTTAATTGCCCTGAAAATAGAACAGATGGTGGAATGGCTTCAAGATGTTCTTGCTGAGAGTTTAGGTACTTGGGCTTTTTCTCTTCTTACCTCCTTGTTGTCTTTCACAAAATAACCTAATAAAGTGTAAAAGTGATTTAAAAAGAAAAAATGGACCAGCAGAGGAAGTAGATGACGCACGGGGCTTATTAAATGCCCTTGGGGGTTATGAAGATACCCAGCCAGCTCTGAGATGCTTTCTTAATATCAGTGAAAGCAAATTATCTACAGAAAGGTGGCTCGCTTCCCCTCCCAGCAGACCATCATTTTATGTCTTTTCTTTAAATTCTTTGGTTCTCAGATGTTGGACTCATAGTTCTCCATGCTTGGCAAATAATTTCCTCATGAGCTGGTCTTTCACTTATATGTATATTTTTTTATACACTCGTCTTATGTTCTTCACTTTACTGTATCCTCGGGTACTGGAATAATCTTATCTCACACGTTGGATGGCTGCTGTTTGGTGGACCGCAGAGGCAGTTTTGCTAAAACATCACACTTCATCTGATCCGGAGTGAGGCAGGGACACCTGCCTTCCTCAGCAACAGAAGAGCGAAATGCAAACCTCTAGTCGCTCACTGGCCTGCAAATGTGAGAAGGGAGCATCTCACATCTTCTAGGCAAGCAGGTAGCAGAAAAGTGCCATCGGGGCTTTTTCAGTACAACTTCCAAGTGACCACCAGAGAAAGCCTAGGATTGGTATACCACAAAGTATTCCCAGCAGTCCCTGTTTAATTTATTGAATTAATTAGTCAGCTAGTTCTCTGTATACCTGTCAAAGGCCTGACACAAACATGAGGGACCTTTGACGCAAAAAGATCAATAGTCAATATTCCAAGGGGGTTACTGCTACAAGATAAACTGTGTGTTATGATATTGTTAAAATGTGAGCAGAAGCCTTGTATATTCTGAAATTTGTGAAACATGGCATTTCTAGAGTGATAAGGTCCTGCTTTCTAACTGTTAGTATTGCTTGTAAGCAAACAGAATATTCCATTTTACATTATGCTGTAAGCAATTGAGTCCTGATGCCACAATGAAAGTGTATTGAATACGGAAATAATACAAGGAAGCCATTCCTCCTGTAGCCCTCCTCCTTAGACTTCCCATATACTGTTGCACCTATCGCCAAATGAGGGGGAGTAGGCTGTAACAGAAGACCTCACTTGTACCTACCATAGAGGAGCAGAGTGGGGATGCAGGTGAAAGAAATGAGTCCCATGCCCACTAAATACCCTGCCTGCCTCACATCCCTATACTCTGAGACAGGGGACATCTAGTAAAATCACCACACACCAGAAAGAACACATTAAAATTTGTACTACTGACTCAGAGATAAAACAGTAAAAAAGAATACTAATAGGTAGGTATATGAAAACATGAGAAGCTTATCAGTAATTATAAAACAGTAAAAGACTGGCAGCTTCTCATCACAAATAGCAGGCAAGCAAGGCACAAAGATAATAACTGGGCTATACTGTGCATATAAGTTTGGCAGGTTATACTCAAACCAAGCAACAAGCAAAAACTATGTTAAGCAATACCTAGGTTGTATTTTGTATTTCCCAAGCCCTGTTTCAACCCCCAAGAGTCACTAGTCCTAAAGGTGTGCACACCCTAAGATGACTACAGCGGGGCCTTGATGATGGAAAAACAACAATCCGGATAGCGTGACTGAATCCAAAGGGTTCTGTAGCTTGGTCAGAGGCCTGTAACTCAGGAGGAAAACAGGCAGCGCTGTAGCTCTTTCTTAATGCTCCTGGGCGCACTCCAACTTCCAAGAAATGCAATGTTTAAATGGAGAGTTTAGGTTTTATATTCTGTCCGAGTTCCATGATATTGGTCTAAAGCAACAGTTCTTGCTCACAACTGTCTGATCTCCTTTGCAGAAGGTCCTGAAATGCATCCACAGAAGGGCACACTAGATCTCAGCCTATGGTTTACTGGAGCTTTCCTGGTTTTCTCAGTTTCTCTCTCTCTCTTGCCTGTCTTGTTCTTCATGTAGGGACTGGTCGAAACGCTGCCCCTGTGAATCCTTTCTCCTTCCCCAGTCCTTTCTGCCAACAGACCAATGGCTGGATCCCTCAGAACCTGGGAAAAAGTCTGAGAGTGATTTGTTTTGTATATTTCTCTCCTGATAGGCTGATGCACATACCCTGCTCCCCCTTCTCTTGCTGAGGGACTCTCTCATTGGCTGCACAGGCAGTTCTACCCTCAACCTGATGTCAGAAGATTTTTCTTTCTGGTGTCCAAGTGCTGTTAACTCTGTGGCTGCTGGTTTTTCCCTTAGAAATACAGTCCTCCAGCAGCACAAACCAAGTGTTAAGTTTAAACTGAGACAGCCTTTCTCTAATATCTCTCTGCTCAGAAGTGAGGATGGAAGGACATAGTGCCCAGCAATCCTTCTTCTATAATGTCTGAAACATAGTTGCTATCAGTCCAGCACTTATCAAATGTGTCTGGGTTACCTGGTATTGTCCAACATCAAGGTAAGCTTAGGGGGCAAGGACCCTGCCACAAGAGCATGTGATGGTGACCCTAAAGGTATGACCTAAAGCCAGATGTACCAAAGGGTTTTTCTCCATTTTTTGTCTATGGGAAAAATTCTTAGTAATATCATAAGGTTGATGAGGAAAAATATAGAAACATAACAGCAGAAAAAAACCCCATATGGCCTGTCTAGCCTGCTCATCCACACCAACTGCTGAGCTCCACAATCCCTACCACTCCCTCAGAGATCCCATGTGCAGTCTCAATCTTGAATTTAGATGCTGTCTTTGTCTCCACCACCTTCTCGCCACCTTTCTAAATATATATTTCCTTAGATTACTTCTGCGTCAACCTCCTTTCACCCTTATCCAATGAACCCTCAATCCAAATCTTCCTTTCCGCTGAAAGAAGCCTGCCTCTGTATATTGATGCCTGGGAGGTATTTAGATGTCTCTATCATATGTCCCCTATCCCACCTTTCCTCTAAGATGTACATATTAGATATTGTCCTCATACCTTTACAAAAAAGACCACTGCCCATTTTAGTAGCCACCCTCTAGACCAGGGGTCAGGAACCCATGGCTCATGAGCCAGATATGGCTCTTTTGATGGCTGCATCTGGCTCGCAGACAAATCTCCTAAATCAGTGTGTCGCCGCACTTTCCAGTCCCCTGCTGACCCAGCTGCTCCACGGTCCTCCTCCGCCCGGGCTTAAAATGCTGTCAGCCCGGGCGGAACGCGGCAGAATAGCTGGAGTCGGTGGCACCGGCGTGCTCTCTTCTTCCCGCCCCCCCCCTCCGGCCCGGAAGAGGAAGTGGTGAGCAGTGGGTGCGTGCGCGGGAAGAAGAGACCATGCTAGTGTGGTCAGCGTCGGTCCGAAGAAAAGAAGACTGTGCAGCACGGCTCGGAGGAAAATGAAGAAGAGCCTCAACCGCGGCCGATGGGACTCCTCCTCCGCGAGGGCTGAAAATGAAGGAGGTTAGCGTTGGGAGGAGGCTGCTGCTGCTGCTGCGAGTTCCCGGGGTGGGGGTGGGGGAGAGAGAGAGTGAATGAGCGAGCAAGCATGTGTGTTTGAGATCCTGTGTGTGTGAGTGAGAGATTGCATGTATGTGAATGATTGAGAGCCTGTATATGTGAAAGAGTATGTCTGTGATTGAGAGCCTGCCTGTGAGAGAGAGAGCATGAATGTAAGTTTACCATTGGGAACCTGTAGATGTAAGTTTGTTATTGAAAACCTGTTTGTGTGAAAGAGTATGTGTGTATGATTGAGATCCTTTGTGTGTGAGAGAGATCATGTGTATGTATGATTAAGAGCCTGTGTGTATAAGTAAGAGAGAGCATGTATGTCTGTGTGTGACTGAGAGCTGGTTTAGGTGATGGAGCATGTGAGTATGTGATTGAGAGCCTGTGTGTAAATGAGAGAAAGAGAGAGCATGTTTGTAAGCATGTGAATGAGAGTCTGTGTGTGAGAGAAAAAGACAGCATGTATTTATGTGATTGAAAGCCTGTGTGTGTGTGTAAGTGTGAAAAGATAGACAGCATGTGTGTAAATGTGTAATTAAGAGCCTATATAAGTGAGAGAGAAAAAGCATGTGTATATGTGAGTGACTGAGAGCATGTGTGTATAGGTGTGTAATTGAGAGCCAGTGTGAGAGAGAGCGCTGGTATGTGACTGAGAGAGGAGAAAGTTCCAAGCAAACCACCCCTCCTCCTGCTAATTCAGAACAATCTCAGGACACCTGGATATCAAACGTTCCGAGGTATGCAGAGCAAAAAGTTTTTTGTATCCTTATTATTTTTCATTACTGGGTCTTTGTGTCTGCTATTTTGAAATATTTTGTTGGTATCTGGAAATTTTTTATATGAGTTTTTAATTATTGGATATTCCACTCATCAGCTGTTTCGAAATATGTTCTTTTTGTTAGTACAGTTTTACTGCTGATGATTTTATATTTCTTGATTTGTTTTATAAGGATGGGTGATGTTTCTTTTTTCCTTTGTTACACTGCATACAGAGACTCTGGCTTGTTGCAGTTTCCAATTCAGTTTTTTCTGCATGCTTCTAGTTATGCGTTTTGGTCTCTTTATTCTATGTTAGGTGAGGGTCAGCACGTGATTCAGGTGAGGTTTTCTGCTGGCATGTAGTTTCTGTATAGGACTCTATAGCAGCCTGACTTGGTCTGTTTTCCTAATAGGAGATGTATTGGTGTCTTAAGGCCTGGTGTAATATTTTCAGAGACTATTGTACTTTAAAAGTGTGATCTTACATAAAATGCACACATTTACTTGTATTTAGTTTTAAACATATTGTATGGCTCTCATGGAATTACATTTTAAAATATGCCACATATATTCATGGCTCTCTCAGCCAAAAAGGTTCCTGACCCCTGCTCTAGACCGACTCCATGCTGTTTATATCCTTTTGAAGGTGCGGTCTCCAGAACTGTGCACAGTATTCCAGTCTTCCCAGCGACCTATACAGCGGCAATATCACCTCCTTTTTTCTGCTGACCATTCCTCCCTCTGTACACGTAAACATCTTTCTGGCTTTTGCCGTGGCGTTATCTACCAGTTGGACCACCTTGAGATTGTCAGATAAGATCACACTCAGATCCCGCTTTTGTTTTGTGCATAGAAGAATTTCATTCCCAATACTGTACCGCTCTCTTGGGTTTTTGGAAGCCAAATGCATTTTTAAGCATTAAATCTTAGCTGCCAGCCTCTAGAGTCTAGACCATTCCTGAAGCTTCACTATATCTCTCTTCATGTTTTTTTACATCTTCCTGAGTGTCTACCTTGTTGCAGATTTTGGTATTTTGTTTTACATTATTTGTTTATTTTATGAATTTATGTGTACCTTATAAACATTTTGTTTTATTAATTTTATATATTATAAATGTTTATTGTAAACCATCTTAATCTACATGGAAGGATGATATAAAAATATTTGTAAAAAAATAAAAATGAATAAATAAATATTATCTGCAAAAAGACAAATCTTTCATGATAGTTCTTCCTCCATATCACTGACAAAAACATTGAAAAGAACTGATACAAGGACTTAACCCTGTGGTACACCCTCTCCTTGAAGTGAACTTTATTTACCACTACCCCTGTCACCTCTCATTCAACCAGTCCTTAACTCAGTCAGACCCATACCAAGGGCGCTTAACCCATTCCTGGTGTAATAAAGGTTGTTTTAGTTACAAGAAAGAAGCACCAGTGGCACTTGGAATCCCTGGCAGCTTACCTCTGATAAACCAGGAGCTTGTTTAGACATTGACAAATGGTAATTAGCTTACCTCCAGTCCAGACAAGATCATACTGGTTCACCGACCAAAAGCCTTCTTCAGAACATTTTGTGGAATGGGACGGTAACTTTATAATGTATGTATATTGCCAGATGCGCTGCAATTTTATATCCTGTGTGTGATATGTGCACGTTATAAAATAGACTGGGCACGTATATGTGTGCATCTAATTTTAAGAGTGTATGTGCACAGCAGAGAAATGTCTGCTTTGAGGTGCACAAGCGAGGGAATTTCCACAAGGGAGACACCGCCGAGACCCGATCATGACCCCGCCCCCGCAACAGAACACGCGCGCGCGCGAAGGGGGACCCTTTAAAGGTCCAGCACCCGGAAGTGTTAGACAGCCCCCTGGATGACGTCAGACGCCGGCAGAGTATTTAAGCCGGCGCCTGCCTCCACAGAACTGCCTTGCAACAAGGTCTCTCCGTGTGAGTGTCAAGTTGTGTCCTGCTGTTCCTGAATCCACTCCTGCTGTTCCTGAATCCGCTCCTGCTGCTCCTGTACCCGCTCCTGCCATTCAGGCTCCAGTCCTAGGTTTGATTCTCTGGCTCCTGACTCCGGCTTGCTTCCGACTCTCCATGTCTGCTGCCCGCCTCCCGCCTCGACTTCTGGATCGTCTTATCACCTCTCCTCTCTGCTTCCGCCTAAGTCCCAGCGGTCCTGGCCCTCACAGGCTCCTCCTGGGGGGATCTTGGACTTCCAGGGTGAAGGTTCTTCTCTCCACTACTTTGCTGCCGTCACTTAAGTCCCAGCGGTCCGGATCCTCACAGGCTCCTCCTGGGGGGATCTCGGATCTCCAAGGCGAAGATTTCACTTGGCCTCCCGCTGTAGTTCCGCCTCCCGGCCTATCTTCTCCAGCGGAGCCTCTGTTCCGCCAGGCCGGCCCAAGGGTCCACCGTCCAGTCCGCAACACTCAGGCTCCTCAAGCACTTCATAATGCCTGGAAATAGTGTAATTCAGCCTTGCACCTCATCCATAGCAGAAGTAACATTGCACTGCGTTACACCTGGACATGTGCCCAGGTGAGTAGCTACATGTGCACATATGGTTTATGGTTTATTAAAATTTGTATACTGTAACATCATAAATTTCTGTGGTTTACAATAAAAATGTGCACAAAACAACAACAGGAACACATAATCAAAATAACATTGGCCATGCCCCAGAATGCCCATGCCCTGCCCACATTCTGCCCCTTGTTTTCAATATGAGATATTGGCGCATCGGTTCTTGTTTGTGTATGTGGGTGGCTTATAAAATCAAGTGTACACACATGTGCTACATGAGTGCCCATTTCCCAATTTTGGCATGCATCTGGCTTTTAAAATTCATCTTAAAGTGTTTCCTGTCTCGGAAAACTTCATCAGAACGGGAGCTTACCTTCAAAAATCCTTAGAGACTCTCATCACCTTATCAAGCCACCTCTCTAAGGCTTTCTGTTCACCTTCAAGAGATGAAGGGTTAAAAAATGAGGCTAATTATGTTCCAGAATTCTCCAGGGTTAACTTAATTGGAAGCTTCTCAGAGAGTTTGACAGCTGGAGCTTGGTGGCTCTGAAGGTCTTCCTCTCCCCTACGGGCGCCAATCATCTGGCTCAGAAAATTGGACTAAGCTGCCTGTTACTAAGTCATTTCTGTGCAGAACCTGCCAGTCATGAGATCTTCCTATTACAGAAACGGGATGTTTCTTTAACTGTTGGTAGAAGGTTAGAGACGGCGTGGGCTGAGTTATAAAGATTAAAATTAAACTGGATGTTGCTTTTTCATATGTTGGTTGAATCAACTTGCAGATTCATATCCTGTAAGAAGTGCAGAGAGAATATGGTAGTTACTGTCAGTGTGTATCTGCAAAATTCCATCGCCTGGCACTGGACTAATCTGTTAGCACTTCTGGTACTGTGATGACCCCAGAATTGTTTAGAGGGAGTACTGCTCAGCATCCATTCTGGAGGGGAGTGGGTTACTGATAGCAGGCTCTCACCCCATGCTCTAAACCGGTGTTTGCCAACTTTTTCATGTTCAAGAAACCCCTGCTTTAACAAACATGCTGTGTGGCACATCACCATCCACGGAACAGGCAATGTGCTCACAGAGAGGACAGATAGCCAAAAACAGGAGCTAGGGACACACTGAAAGCCCCATTTCTCTTCCAATTTTAAAAGAAAGGGAGAAAGGGGCTGGAGACCCACATGCACCTGACGTGATGGACCAGCTCCCACTGCATACAATCTGGATGGAAAACAAAGAAGAAGTCGACGTGGTGCAGGCAGCCAGCTCAGTTAAAGTTATTTTGGGTGCTGCATGCGTTCCTCCTCTGCTCTTTCCCATCCCTTAGCCCGGGGATAGGATACAGGCCTGGAAGAACACAAAGGAGGACACGCTGGATGTTGGGGGGGGGGAGATGAGAAGGTTCTGAGATGAGCGCAGCGTGTGTGCTGCACAAAGCAGGGCCCGGCTATGCAAGCCCTGCAGGCTGCCCATTCATTACCACACCCTGGGGCTCGTGCTGCAGCTAGGAAGCGGAGGCCTGCATTGTTGCCCAGGTTCTCAGAAAGGAATTCTTACAGATTTAACAGCCACCACTGTTGCTGCAGAGCCCAGGCGCTGGCCTAGATCTGAGCGTCAGGCAGCGGTGACTGTTCCATGGCACATCTGATCACGTCTGAAGGCATACCATTGGGAAACACTGCTCTGAACTGGATGTTTGCATTTGCTTAGTTTGCCGGGGGAATGCGATATGCCACATCACTGTTATTCCTGGATGTCTCTTATGGCCGCAGTTGGTCACCTGTCTGCAAACTATATCTGACACTTAATCAAAAGGGAAACATTTTTGGAAGTCCATATTCAGATATTTGTCAGGCTAACTTTGAGGTATCTTCAATATCTTCAATAGTGCAGCCCTACTATTGAATATAGCTGGCTATATTAAAGTTAGCCAGCTAGCCATAGCCGGCTAACTTTAGGGCAGTTCTTTGGCCCAACCAGACTTAGCCTGCTAATTTAACCCCTCTCAGTCACGCTCCTGGAAAGCCCCTAACATATCCAGTTAATTTCTAGCCTCCCAACTTATTAGCCCGCTAGACTTTAGCTGGATATCTATCCAAATATTCATTTAGCCGGTTAACTTCTCAGCCAGCTAAATGCTTTTGAATATGGACCTCTTGATGTCCTAAATCATAAAACCACCCCTCATCCAACTGGAACTTCAGCATGGCTTACAGTGGAAGCTAATTTTCAAACTGTCTGTTGCGATCCCCCCTGCTGCTGCGCTGCAGGAGGTCTCTTACCTTCCTCCAGAGGCCGCTCTGAAGCCTGGGCCTCGCCTGCGCATCATCCAGGACTTGCTCCAGGGCCTGAGAGGCCTAGCTGTGCCTGTGGCTTGCAGCCTCAGCGTTTGGACTTCCTCTTGGGCGACGCCCTTCCCTAGGGGCTGGCCCGCAGCTCTCTACCCTAGTTATAGGACCAGCGGTGGGCGGTCCTGGCAAGCTCCTCCCAGGGAGTTGCCTTCTACCTCCAGTATTTAAGGACTTTCTATTCACTGTGTCTTTGCCTTTGGATTGGGTTACACAGTTGCCTGTGGCCTCTCCTGATCAAGGTCCTCCGTGACTCTGACTCCTGCTTGTCTTCAGCCTGCCTTGACTCGGTCCGTGACTCTGACTCCTGCTTGTCTTCAGCCTGCCTTGACTCCGGTCCGTGACTCCGACTCCTGCTTGTCTTCAGCCTGCCTTGACTCCGGTCCGTGACTCTGACTCCTGCTTGTCTTTGGCCTTTGGATTGGGTTACACAGTTGTCTGTGGCCTCTCCCGATCCAGGTCCTCTGTGGCTCTGACTCCTGCTTGTCTTCGGCCTGCCTTGACTCCGGTCTGTGACTCCGACTCCTGCTTGTCTTCAGCCTGCCTTGACTCCGGTCCGTGACTCCGACTCCTGCTTGTCTTCAGCCTGCCTTGACTCCGGTCTGTGACTCCGACTCCTGCTTGTCTTCGGCCTGCAGATTGTGCATTACAGTTGTCTGTAACCTTGCCAGTCCAGGTCCTCCATGTTTCCTGATGTCTGCCTAGACGTGTTTCCTGATGTCTGCCTTGACGTGTGCCTGTTGTCTGCTCCTGTTCCTGCCAGCCGAAAGGGCTTCGGATGTGAGTATCCCAGCATCGGAGTTCCTGCTCGCCTGGACCTTTCCTGTGTCTCGCTTCAGCCCTTGCCCTGATGTCTCCGTCTTGCTTCTGCCCCGTCTGATGTCTTCAGTTTAAGGACTCTGTCTGCCCTCGCCTCTGTCCGGCCTGCTGCCCATTGCCGTTCCCTGCGGTGGGTCCGAAAGGGCCGGGAACAGTCGGAGGACCGTTCACTAGTCAACTTCCCCGTGTTGGCTACCATGGGCATGCAGGTCCGGCTGAGGGCCGGACTCCCTGTTTCTGTTCCTGCCTGCCTGGCTCACCATGCCTGCTCAGCTCGCCTCCCACGGTGTGGCCTTGGGGTCCTGCCGTGGCCCAAGGGCTCACCACCCGCCCTAGACGACCGTGCCCGCGCGCGCTCGTAACACTGTCCACACTGGAACAAACTTATGAGTACTTTTTAGCCGTGGATGCATCAAATTTCAAAGAGAAAGCTCAGGCTTACTTTCACATTTGCACCTGCTGTTTGTGAGGGTAGAGTTTCTTCAGAAAATAACGTATTTAGTTTCAAAAATATAATCGACGTGTATTACTTTCCAATCTTGCCCAAAACGCACCTCGGGGAACGCCTCCTGTAAATGTGGTTAAAAATCTGTGTGCAGTGGAACAACGCACCTGCTTTTAGTCAAACTGAAGGACAATTTTCAGATGGCCAATTTATACGTGTAAATTGCTTTTTACCCTTGTAATTGGCTTTGGAAATTGCCCTCTCCATGACCATGTTCACTGCATGATATTTTCTGAAGGAGCAATGGCAAAAGTAATAATCTTACAATTGTTATGGTTTCTACATTCCCGCAGCCAGATTCAGCAGACATTTAATTAAAGTAGAGCGTGACCTACTTAATATTGTCATTACAGCAAAGGATTTTTTAAAGATTCCAACTCTGCCGGCTCCTGTTCGTCCGCGGCTTAGCGCATTCGGCGCCCTGACCCATCGGGGTCCCTGAGCCCAAGCCGCCCGACGCCATCTCCGGGGGTCCTGAGGACGCCGATCGCCGGTCCTCCCCCACGCGGCCGAAGAGCCCGCCCCCCGACGACGTCAGAGGCAACGACACTACACGTGAACAGACGCCCACACACACCTTCGTGACGCACGCCCAGCGACTAAAACTCCCCTTAAGCAATAGAACAACTTCCGGCGTCTCGCGCCGGGCGTCTCGCGCAGAAGGAGCGCGACTAAGGGGCCTGCCCCTTAGTGTGCCCCTTTGTGTGATCCTTCATCCCACCAAAGATGCCAGCGTCTTAGAAACAAGGGAAAGAACTGCCAATAAGACAACTACAACTACATCTACCGGAGTCTCACCTAGCCTATCACGTCATCACCGAGGCCTAGACTCTTGGCGGACTTCCTGACCCTTCCAAATAGCATTGAGACCAACGGTGAGTTCTTAACTTTTGTACACAATCACCTCCCACAATTGGCTCACAACTAGCTATTTGGCTCATGCGTCCTCTCACTTCGATCTCTCCCCACCACCTGCGTTTCAAGACTACTAAAGAATGTTATCTGGACAATAATACTACCTGAAACATAATATTTTACCTCCCCCTTCTTCTCTACGTCTTCCACCCCACAAATACCTCCTACTACTGTCACCCTTTCTAAGGTGTCCCATACACTGCAACTCTCTGCAGTGAACAGCATATCCTACTTACACCTACCAATTACTTATCCTTTGGTAACCCATTCATTAACTAACAAAATGGGTACTCAACACATTCCCACTATTACACACTTCTACACCCCATACAAAGCGATCCGAAACACCTACCAAACCCTACAACACAGATCACTTTTACCCATCATGGCCTCCCCCCTTACACAACTGCTAGGCATAATGACCTTTTCTGTTCTACTTCTAAATGCTCAATCTATTCTTAAAAAAACCACTCTACTATATGATATCCTCATCGACGAATCCCCTGACATATGTGCCATTACAGAATCCTGGTTAAAGGATACCGACACCGCTGTAATTAACCAACTTCCCACAGACACATATAGCATTTTTTCCATTCCTAGACACAAAAAGAAAGGAGGTGGACTACTCCTTGCCGCCAAAAAGAGATTCAACTTCACACTGCAAGCTACCCTCCCCCCTCCCAAATTGGAGATCAGCATCTTTAAATCCAACTCTCTCCAACTCTGCTTAATTTATGCCCCACCAGGTATTCTAGAAAAGAACCCCTCCCCTCTCATAGAATATATCTCCAAACACATAAACCTTGCCACTCCAGCCATCATCCTCGGAGACCTCAATCTCCATGTTGACCGTGACCCACCTTCCCCTTCATGCGAAATAATAATGACAGCTATGAATGCCCTTGGATTCAAACAGATCGTGACTAACCCAACGCACAAGGCTGGGCATACTCTCGACCTCATCTTTACCAATACTTTAGTCCAAGCTGACCACCCCTGCTCCACGCCCATTCCCTGGTCTGACCACTACCGTATTGATACACGATGCACTATAAAAGATACCCCCCGATCCTCACAACCCACAAAAACAATTAGATTTCGCAAACAGGCTAAAACCGAAGACGTCATAGAGGCCCTATCTGAAGAACTCCCTAACCTAGACCTCACGGATGCTAACTCTGCTACCTCTTCATGGTTCCAAATCACTACTGACATAGCAGATAGACTCTGCCCTTCCCAAACCAAAGAAATTAACCTAGACAAAAATAATAAAAAACCATGGTATACAAATGATCTTAAAACCATGAAATTGGAACTCCGTAAAATAGAAAAAACCTGGCGAAGGAACCGTCTCCCAGCCACCCTATCTCTGTTTCGCACCCAATTACACATCTACCGTAAGGCCACAGAGAAAGCAAAAAAAGATTTCTATGCCATAAGAATCCATCAATTCCAGTTCAACCCACAAGCCCTCTTCCAATATGTAACCAGCCTGATTACATTACCAGACAGATGCAACCCCGACAACGACGATGAAACAAAATGTGAGAAACTAGCTTCATACTTCCTCTCCAAAGTGGAAACCATTATGGCACGCTTCACAGCTCACACTGACCCTACAAACCTATCAGCATCCAAAAATACCCCCATAGACTACACCACCCAGATCACGCAACTGTACCCTGCCACGCAAACCTCAAACACCTCTCTCTCGAACTTTGAAAACACATCTGCACTAGAAATTGAAACTACACTCAAAAAAATCAAACCTGCCTTCCACCCCTCAGACAATCTTCCCACCAAAATGCTTCTCACAAGCCCCGCCACTATAGCCAAATACATCGCCAACATCCTAAATAAATCCATAACACTAGGCCAGGTCCCAAAGCAACTTAAGCAGGCCATTATTAAACCTACCCTCAAAAAACCGAATTTAGATCCCAATGAACCAGCCAACTACCGCCCCGTATCTAACCTCCCTTTCCTCTCTAAAATACTTGAAAAGATCATCAACAGACAACTCACAGATTACATTGAAGAAAACAACATACTCTCCTCATCCCAATATGGCTTCCGTAAACACCATAGCACAGAAACGCTACTCATCACCCTCTCGGAAACTATACTTAAAGCTATGGACAAGGGACAATCCCACATACTTGCACTGCTGGATATCTCTGCAGCATTCGACACGGTCAACCATCTCACACTTATCAAACGACTCATGGAAATTGGCATCTCTGGCACCGCCCTACTTTGGTTCCAATCATACCTTAATGACAGGAGTTACAGTGTAAAAATTGGCTGTAACAAATCCAAACCTGTCAAACTATCACAAGGAGTACCACAAGGCTCATCCCTTTCTTCAACCCTTTTTAATATATACCTCCTTCCCCTCTGCCAACTTCTTTCTAAACTGGGTATCCAGCATTTCATATATGCTGACGACGTACAGATACTCATCCCTATATCTGACTCCATCACAAACGCAATGAAGATCTGGAACTCTGCTCTGTCTGAAATAAACAAAGTACTCACTAACAATTTCCTAGCACTCAACACCAACAAAACAGAGCTTCTCATTCTTTCTCCCCCTAACAACCCCTTGCACAATCTTCCCCCCACCCTCTCTCTACCCGGCCACCCTCCTACACAACAAGTCCGCAACCTTGGCATAATGATAGACAACCAATTCAACCTCAAAAAATTCATCTCTGCCACTATAAAAAGCGGATTCTTTAAGCTCCACACCCTGAAGAGAATCAAACCTCTTCTCCACACCTCCGACTTCCGCACAGTGCTGCAAGCCATGATTCTGTCCAAACTCGACTACTGCAATGCCATCCTACTAGGCTTACCAAAAAGTACCTTACAACCGCTACAGTTACTACAAAACGCTGCTGCCCGCATCCTCACCAATACTCACCGTCATGAACATATTACTCCAGTTCTTCAGTCACTACACTGGCTCCCCGTATCCTCCAGGATAATATATAAATCACTCACACTCATACACAAAGCCATTCACAACCAAAACATGCAATGGTTCCCAGAATATTTCTCACTCCACATTCCGACTAGACCAACAAGAATGCAACACCAGGCCAAACTCCAAACACCCTCTCCTAAACTCATGAAGCATGTCACGTTTAGAGAGCGCTCATTCATTATAGCAGGAACCTCCCACTGGAATAAAATGCCTCCCCAGTTACGCCAGGAACCCTGCCACAAAAAATTCAAACACAATCTCAAAACCTGGCTGTTCAAACTAGCGTACCCCGACTAACCAACGGACTCCCCTCCAAAGCTACGATATGACCACCCGACTGATTTATGCCCAATTATATCTATTCTCCCTCCTCCCCACTTCTTGTGGATCTCCCTCTCCTCCTCCCTCTTACTCCTAATACCCCACCCACCCCCCTTCAACTACCTAACTGCTTTGATTAACTCTATTGTTAAAAAAAAAAAAAAAAAAAAAAATGTACATATGTATATAATCCACGTATTATCTCCACCACCCCCTGTTTACCGACTCCTTGTTAAAAATTTATATTATTGTAAAGCTTGTTGCTAGGTTATGTTACATTGTGAACCGAGGTGATGTTTTGCAAACGTGCCTCGGTATATAAAAAACCCTTAAATAAATAAATAAATAAAAATTCTTTTGTAATTCCATTTTTTTGGCTCAGTAAGTTCCTCCTCCTTTATGCTTCCAGCTTATTTGAAACTAGGGCTGGGAGCCTTCATTCGTGACCAAACAGCATATTTTGCCCCTGTTTTTTTTTATCCCTATCCTCTCCTTTAAACTGGCTATCATGATACTGGTTCAAGGCCAAGGGTTACACAGCCATGTTCTCTTCAGAGAATGCAATTGTAGTCTTCTGTTCAGACAGTTGCTGTTCAGTGATGGCTAAGGCTTCCCTCCCCACAGATGCTGCTTCTGAGGCATTCCAGTCCAGGCCAGCTCAGGGACTGGGTCCTGGGCTGGGACTTGAACTCAGATCCCTCTCTACAATAGGGCTGCCACCTCACCCAGGTCAACCAAAAGGGCTGATCCAGTCTTGGGTTTGCACCCAATCCCTGAATGGATTTGTAGTTCTGATTTTCCCATCGGTTTCCCTATGAAAATCAGAACTACAATTCCATGCATGCACTGGAGCAAAACCAGGACTAAATCAGCCTATTTGGTTGACCTGGAGTGAGGTAACAATCCTCCCTCTGTACGGCAGCGAATAGCACTTGCGCTG
The DNA here is from genome assembly GCF_901001135.1 of Rhinatrema bivittatum. Classification (NCBI taxonomy): domain Eukaryota; kingdom Metazoa; phylum Chordata; class Amphibia; order Gymnophiona; family Rhinatrematidae; genus Rhinatrema; species Rhinatrema bivittatum. Next base: position 250,577,807 of record NC_042622.1, on the reverse strand, counting down.
AGCCACCAGATCAAGTAATTCTATCTTCTAATGGTGATTAGTGACCTTGATACTGCACTTAGCCTATCCTATTCGTCAGATGCCCTCTTGGCTTTGGCTCTGAACATCTACTTTCCAGCACATGCAGTTTGCTTAGCTAACGGTGAAGTCCATTGCTGCAGGTACTATCGCCTACATGAAATTAGACACAATGGAGACTATGGAAGCAAATGAATTTGGACAGGACCACAGAGCATCTGCAACTGAAATGAAACTAGAAAAGAAATAATTGGCTGGGAAGAAAAAAAATGCAAACTGGATCTGAACAGGAAAAGAGAGAGCTTCTTGGGCAAAGGACCAAGCAGAAATAAGTTAATATAAAAAATAATAATATGGAGACAGAGGGCTTTGCATGTGATGATAATATCTTGTAAATCTGGGCAAAGAAACTCACGAACACCCTTGTTTTCTTGGCAGAGAATCCTGAGTCTAAGCCCCTGAGACAGGAGGTGAGAGCCTGCCAGTAAGACCTTCACAGTTGCTGCTGTCCCGGTACAGCTGCCAAACAGCTCAACATTAACCTTTCATTATGCTTCTCTGTTTAGGAATGAAGACATCTGTTCTTCATCTGCACACCACAATGTAGCTCTTTCTCTGGTCCTCTTGTTGCACACAGGCCCAGCTGATGTCCCAGGTCACACAGTCTGCCTGGTGCTGCGACTGAGAGGGGTGGGGGTCCTCCTGTGCAGCCTGACTCTCAGGCTTTGCACCTAGGGTGGAACAAACCTTTGCATTGAGTTGTATGTTAACCAATATCGCTTTTCAGCTGTAAAGCTCCAGCAACTGGTCGGATAAGTGAGGGGCAAGTAGAAGGTCACTGAGCAATGTGGGAAAGTAAGCAGAAAGTGAAACATGTTGGTAGCATGTATTAGATTTGATTTTGAAATAATGTAGCTTGAACAAGTAGTAAATAAGGTTATAATTGTATTTAAAAGATCTGAGCATCATGGGGTAAGTTTTCAAAAGCTTTCTCTGGACCTAGGTTCGCTAAATTTGCTTAAGTAGATTTTTAGCCACCTAAAACTTTGTGTGTAAATTCACAACTCAGAAATTTGGCCACCTAAAAACATGTGTTACGGGGGGGGGGGAGGGGATATTTTGTGAAACTATACATGTATCTTACATTTTCTAAAAGTGCATGTGTAATTGGCTTGCCGATACATGACATCATTGTGAAACGGGTAAAGTCACACATGTACATTTCACCGTAATCAAACACAAGTTATGCAGGCACCTTGTGTTGGAAAACCAAGTTGTTTGGTTTCTGGTTAAACGTGCGTGCGTAACCTCATGTAGGTAGATGCACTGCTGAAGATTTACCTTTAATCGGCTCTGCTCATTAATCATACCTATTGTGGCTCTCTGCATGTCTCTGAATGATATTCTCCGTGCTCTTGTAGGGTGTGCTTAATCAGCATCAGTTGGAAAAGGCAGCTTTTTTCATCTCATCCTTCCTCTTCCCCTTCTCCCCCTTCCCCCTGGAAAATTAGCTTGCAAAGTGCAGAGGAACACAGAGTACATTTCGTTTGCTGTAAAGGTTCGTACATAAAACCAGAAGCCATTACTTTGCAAAAATTCAGAGCAGTGCAAGAATTCATGCAGAGGACTAAATTGCTGCAGATGAGCGTTGAACATTCCCCTCGACACGGAACAGATATCTTTTATTGCAGCCAAAGAAAAATATTCCCCAGGATGAATGTCTCCAGGTAGCCAGATGTCTGCATAGTTTAAGAAATTTTGCAGAACAAGGATCTGAATGTTTAAACATGCTTGCATGATTTAAAATGACATGAAAACATCAACAAAGCATCCTCTGAAACAAGAGAAAAATTAAAGTTCTGCTTTCTGTTATTTTAGGGCAAGCTAAAGTATGTATGTTGAAAACATATAGCTTTTTACCCTATATACAGAAAAATTAAACGAAATCAGAAACAAAACGATATAACCCAAAATAAAATGACATAACCTTTAATGCCATGCAGACAAGATCATTTTCTGGTTAGGGGCTGGGGGGAGCCAACAAGATTCCAAGCATATAGAAATCAGGATGCGCAAGACATGAAAAGTATTCAGACAATTTGTCTGGCTAAGTCTTGAACTGTGGGATTCAAACTTCCCGCCACTCCGAACGCCCCAACTCATCTGGCAAACTGATAAGCCAGATAAAAGTTAACCAGATTTTGTTGACATTCCAGGGGTGTTTTGAAATGGAGTTACCTGATAACTCATCTGGTTAAGTCTGGTTGTGCTGAAGAGCACTGCTAAAGTTTATCAGGTTAACTAGGACTCTAGCCTGCTCTATTCATTCAGCCTAGTGCCTAATTGGTAGCGCTCTACTGAATATCCATCCCAATTTAGCCAGCTAACTTTAGCCAAATAAATTGTCCACTTGCCACACTGCTGCATATTGATAAAATAAAAAATTCAGAAATAATGTCTCAAAATGATTAGTAAAATTGGCACAGTTGTGAAACTCTTCATTGTAGACTTGAATTTTCCCATGTGGAAGTTGGAAAATGATGAAATTCAGTGATCCTGCAGCAGTTTGCCTTTTTGTTTCCAAATGAAAGGGGAACAGTTTGAGAGATTTGCATAAAGGACAAATTTTGCCACTTTTTCACCCTTTTTCTTAAAACGTTTTCTGCTAAATTGCAAGGCAGAGAGATTTGCAACCCTAGACATTTTTCAGAAATGTTTATGTGAAGGATAAACAAGCCTAATTGTTTTTTATATTTCATTTATTTAAATATTCACTCTTATCTTCCACAATTCTATTAATACTATTCAATGCAGATCAGTATATGAAACATCACACACAACTAAAACACAGCATATACATTAGCAGCATTAATAAATAGATTGCATCATAAAATCATTTAAACACAGCACTAAATAGACTTGCTTTCATCTGTTTTCTAAAATCAAGATAATGAGTCATTTGAAACACTTTATTTGGTAAAGCATTCCACGGTTTTTTTGCACTTTTCTCTTTCATGGAAAATTTGTATTTTCCTGTAGGGGAATGGGAAATGATAACTCTGTGAACCCAGTTTCTAGAGATTCAAACTCCTCTCTCACATGTTGCAGGAAGTAAGCTCTGCCAGGGCTTACATCCTCTGCTTCTCTGGGGTACTGAGGCCACCATTTTGGATTTCATGCCAAATCCACATCTAACCAAACCCAGCTGTGCCAGAGTCTCTGACCAGTCACTGTGGATTTCCATCTTTTTTTTTTTTTTTTTTTAAGATAAATTCTTGGCTGGTCTGGACTTGTGGGTTCACATTCTTACTTGCCCTCATATTTATAAAGACAAAAGAGACCATCTGAGCCTTGTACACATTCTTTCATTTCTTTTTTCGAGATGTGCATCCTCTGTATCCAGACAGCAGCGTTCTGTCCAGATGTTGGTCATGGGTAGTTTTCTGATCAGATGTTTGGAGATTCTTGAAAATTAATTCACCAAATGGTTGAGAGTTGTGGAGAGGTCAACTGCAAGGCAATACAACAGGAATTAAATTGGGGCAGACTAGGCTGGCCTTATGGTTTTCATATGCCAACCTATTCTCTGTTTCTGTGAGAGAATCTGTATCACTGCTTAGCTTCTCTGGACCTTTGTTGTGCTGCTCTGTTCTGAAGTGCCAGTTCTCCAGGAGCAGCCCTGCTTACTTAGGTAAGATGGTCTACTGAGTACCTAAGCGTGCAGCAGGCAGAAAAGAACAATACACAACATGCTTATAATATAAGTGCTGCCCTGTGGGTGCGATTGTAGAAAGATAAACCTTGGAGAGAGTCTGTAGAATGCTTCTTGGCAGGAGCCTGGCTTCAGCAAATGAACATAAACCGCCTGTGTAGAAGACATATGGATTGGTCAGCTGAGGGTCCCTCTGGGCACTGTTAGCCAGAGTTCATTACCTATGCCAACAGCTGGACCGGCCACTGTGGAGAAAGGTCAGGGGCTGGGCTTATCAGCACATATGTTTCAAGAATTGCTTATGGAACTGGGGTGTAAGTCCCTTTCATTTTCTCAGATAACTTCTGCCAAACAAATAGTTACATGGTTAATCCAAGTCAGACGGGGACCACAGACCTGCCTAGTGTTACCCTTCTAATGACCCTCTTCCTTTTCCGCAAGTTAGGCAGTATTCCAGAAGAAAATGAAAAAGAAACTCTGTAGCATAATGAAAACAGCTGTAAGATTTATGAGTCAGAGAGCACATGATAAAAATATTATTTCAGTCATGAAATAGTCATCAGCATTGCTTCTTGAAACATTTATTCTTTCTACGTACAAGCCGTTCTTGTATGTTGGTAGAAATACTCATATCAAAAGTTACATATATTCAAAATACATGAATGCACACAGACTTTTTTGTTTTGTTAGTTTTATTGTTTCATTTGGTTTTTTTTTCTTTAAAAAAAAAAAATTTAAAAATAACAAAACAAAACTTAATAAATGTTGAGTTTGCAGCCAAAAAAATAACATTCAATTCCTGGACCCTCTTATCCTTTAGCTGAAAATTTTTTTATGGAATAGGAACATTCCCTGGTCACTCCAGCCCCACTGCTGACACTACTGGAAATTGAACCAGCAGATTGGGGTAATTATTGCCATACAAAATAGCATTGAGCAGGCTCAGGCCAGTGCCAATTTGTACAGCACAAATTAACAAAGCTGCTGGCCTTGGTCTGCTGGCATTATTTCTAGGAGGGGCAGCAGCGACCGGGCATTGCTCGTAGCCTGTGAATAAATTTTAAGCTACAAGGCAACAGGGTCTGGGATCCAGGGAGTGGGGTTTTTTTTTTGGGGGGGGGGGGGGTTTGTGTGGCAGGGAAAACATAATGAACAAAAACAAATGAAATGTTATGTTTATCTTTCATTTTGTTTTAAAAATGAATTGAAATGAAACTGGAAATTTCATTAATATTTCCAATTTCGTTTCAAGCCAATTCACATTCCTACCAAAATATGAGTAGTCAGCGAATATGTGAGAGTAATTATGAGATCCATGTATTCCAGTTTTATTTTGCAATTAGAAACTGACCTGGAGGTGAATTTGAATGTAACAATTGCCTTTTGTTAATTGCTAATTAATAAGTTACGATGTGGTACTGAATGAATGATATCAGCAGGGGCGGAGTGCAGGAAAATATCAGCCTGAGGGATTTTTTTCAAAACCAGCCCACAGGTATCTGTCTGAAGGGAGGGAAGGTGGGGGGAGGCTGAAGGAAAGTTCCCTCCGAAGCCACTCCGATTTCAGAGCGGCCTCGGAGGGAACGGGCAGCACGCGCAGGGCTTGGTGTGCGCAAGGTGCACAAATGTGCACCCTTTTGCGTGCGCCGACCCCAGATTTTATAAGATACGTGCGGCTACGCACGTATCTTATAAAATCCGGCGTACTTTTGTTTGCGCCTGGTGCGCGAACGATCGTACGCGCGGGTGTAGTTTTATAAAATCTACCCCATAGTCTCTCAGACACAAACACCAACACTCACTCTTTCACTCACTTTTATCTGAGAAAGCATGTGTGTGGTATCTCTCTCTCTCTGACACAAAGATGCTCACACACACACTCTTGCTCTCAGTTTATGGGTGTGTCATAGAGAAAGTGTGTGTATGGGTGACTTTCTGAGTCAGGGAGAAAGACAGACACACACAGTCTCTCCTCTCTCTCTCTCTCTCTCTCTCTGACACACACTTTCTTTCATTGAGCTGATGCTCATATGCTCACACAGTGAGTGCCCCCAACCAGTACTGCCACATCATTATCTAAAAGGTTTTCGCTTGGTATCAGCCCTTCCCCAGCCTATAGCAGCCCTCTCCCATCCCCCCCCCCTTCTTGGCACCCCCACTCCAGGAGACTCACTGATTCCACAGCCAGCTGACCTGTTCAGGAGGAAAGCCCAGCTTATAGAAGCTTGGCACAAGCAGTTCCTCTTGGCTCACCCCATCCCTTTTTGTGACTGAAATTTGCCTCCTCTTCTCTGTACCCCCCTCCCCCAACACCACCACCATTCCATTGTATTCCCATTGGCTGAGTGCTGCAAAGTCTGCTGCTTTTATGGTTCCCCAGGTACTGCACTGCCTACCTACTCTAAAGGAGGGGAAGGGAGGGGAGACCAGACTAAGCTAAGCTGTTCTTCCAGGGCTTAAAAGAAAAATGAAGTCGTATCCGAGACTGGAGAGTCACGGGATCCAAAACAGCAAAGCTCCAGAATCCTGTTTTCCCACATGGATTTGGTGCAGCCAGGGCTGATGCATGGGTATTACAGCAGGCATTATAGGTAAACCTAACTGCTTTGTACCCCCTAACCCTCCCTCCCCATACACAATTAAAATTTTGCATTTATAACTGTTTTTACATTTAAAAAAGGCCATTCAAAGTACATCTTATGAGGTAATAGTATCACACCATTTACATGCACTGCTGTGATGCCAACCAGAAAACCCTGCAAAATAAAAAATAAAGAGACACTTGGATCCCATATTGCATTACGCCTATTGTAACATGTTGGATGTGGGTTCAGCTCGCAGAAAAAGAAACGTTCCAAAAAAGGGGCGGGGCGGGGCGTGGGTGTGGTCTGAACAGGTCATGGGTGTTTCTGGATTTCACATTGAAACCTGTGCATAAATCCTTATGTGCACAGGCGCATGCTGGGGTCCCCTGCCTCCTAACATTAATTCTGCTATGGATGACGTGAAAGTTATAAAATAAAGACAAATAGACAGATCGGCAGGGTTTTGAGAGTCTGGGCTAACAGGGGAGAAGGGAGGCTATTAAATTAGGGGAGTTCACCCTTACCTGGGTGAACTGGGAATGAACTGGTAAAGCAGGTAATGGCGTTGGCGCGCATGTCTTTTAAAATCTCCCAACTTATACGGTAGAAGCGGCATTTGCGTGCATAGGCATGCATCCACTTAAAATTGCATGCACATGTGAGAGCGGCCAGGCTATTTGTGTGAATGAGGGGAAAGAAGAGGAGTGCATGAGAGGAAAGGGGGATAGTGGAGATGGGAGTTCAAAAGAGGATGTGAAAGAGGGAAAAGAAGGGGGTGAATGAATGGGGATTCGAAAGGGGATGTGAAAGTGGCTCTCTCACATCTCCTTTTGAACTCCCACTCATTCTCCACTTCTCTTTCATATCTTCTTTTGAACGTCCATCTCACCTCCACTCCCCCTTTCCTCTCACTCTCCTGTAACCATGGTGCTGGTCTTGGTCTGCAGGGGTGATTTATAATCACAGCATAAGCAGGATGAGAGTGACAGGGGATCGCTCCTACCTCATGAAGATTCTTCAGTAGGCTAAGAGGAGCTGGGAGGGAGGATGGGACTGGAAGCCTGGGATTACATTTGGGTTTTTTTCCCCCTTCTCCAATGGGGCCCACTTTTCTTTTTAAAACGAGAGGAAACAAATTAAATTTTGTTCATTTGTTTCATTTTAAAAACAAATTGAAGGGCACTGGAGGAGGGAGAGAGTCCCTATTTGATCTTACCTCTTTTTTTGGACTTTACCTGGAGGGTAGGGCGGCCAGCCCGGAGAACCGAGGTGAGGCTACCCGGCCCCGAGCCCCGACGACGACGCTGGAAACCCCGCCCACCCGTGACATCATCAGGGCGGGACGCTGAGCCCATAAAACTGGCTCAGCAGCGGCGCTTGTCCAAAGCCGCGCTTCCTAAGGGGCGCGCGGCTTAGTGCGGCTTTGTGTCGGAATTGTAAGGAAGTTGAAGGGTTTTGTAATATCGTCTGAACTGTAAGTACTCTCTAACTACTCCCACTCCACCAGGGGATTCCATAAAGGAACGATCCACTCAGCTAAGTAAAAACTTTTCTTTTTGAAGTTTTTCTTTGATATGCCTCACTCTGCCCGCAAACGGAGGGCTAGAGAGAGGCCTATGTTAGAATCATTAGCGAGTCCGGTGTTGGGCCCTATGGATGCCCACATCAGAAGGGGAGTAATAATACCGGGTGATGCTTCACTTGAAGGAGTGCAGGAAGGCACAGCACCCCTTCGTGATTGGGAGATCTCATTATCCCCGGATCAGAGGTCCCCCCCCTGAAAATCCAGCAGTGATAAGAACTGTACCATTAAAGGACACTCTGGCACCAGTGCAAAATGGTGACCATGATGTAACCCCAGGACCAACTATGGACCAAACTGCAGGGACGGCCAGTAGGGCCGATATTTCAGAAGGGGAAGTTATAGAAGAGTTATTGATGTCTCAGGAGAATATAATAAGTTGTGATGTTCCTGACATTATTTCAATTGATAGACCATCTGAATTTTCTTTATTTTCTGTATTTCCGCCCTGGAGGCGACTGTTCAGTTCCTTGTAAACCGGTGCGATATGTATTCTTTACAGGAACATCGGTATATAAAAATTAAAAATAAATAAATAAATACATAAATAGAAGTCATATGGGAAACCTTGGTTGTGTTAAATAAAAATGTTTCATTACAATTAAAACCTATTGTGAAAAATATAGGAATATTGGAAACCAAGATTAATAGAGTAACAATTAAAGATGAAGTGAGAGATCAGAAAATTGAGAAGAATGCTCAGGATATAAAAAAATTATCCCTTCAAAATGAATTGATTATAAAAGAGAATCAATTCCTTACCAGGAAGATGGAAAATTTAGAAAATCAATCACGAAGTAAAAATCTTAGATTGATAAATTTTCCAAAATCTCCCACTTTATCAGCAAAAGAAATGTGGAACAAATTTGCTCTAGAATTTCTTAAGATCCCACAACAAGCTCTTCCTCCTTTAACGCAGATTTATTATGTGCCAGCTTGGAAAATAGACTCCGAGAAGAAAGATGAATATCAGTCTGTAATGCCATTGAATATTACTGAAATTCTGGAATCTACTAATGAAGAGTTGGCTCAACCAGCCACAATGATAATTTCCTTTCTTTTAAATTCTGATAAAGAATGGGTACAGAAATTGTTCTTTAGGAACATTAAAGAAAAATTTTGTCATTTAGATGTCAGGGTGTTTCCAGATGTTACAAGAGAAACACAAAGGAGAAGGAAAGAATTTCTTAATTTAAAACCTAAATTACTTCAAATGGGAGCAATTTTTAAACTAAAATTTCCATGCAAATGTTGTATCACTTTCAAAAATGTAAAATATCAATTCTTTCAACCGTCTCAACTGGTGAAATTCGTAGCTAGTAAACAGATTGAGTTAAACCAGGGACTGGAAAATAACTCTGTAGTATAACGTAAAATCTCTGTACAGTAATAAAAGAAACCCTAGTGAGATCGTTGTTGTTTCATGAATTTTTATGTCAATATAGATGCCTTAAATAGTATTTCTGGAGTGTAATCCCCTATTATTGAGGACTTAGAAATATTGGTTGATGCATTAAATTTTTCTTATATATGAGTAGTATGCAAGGTGTCTATGAATGTTATGCAAACCATATATGTACTCCAAAATATCTTTGTTGTATTTTGAGAAAATGATTAGAAATAAAGAATTAAAAAAACAAATTGAAACAAAATGGGTCATTTTGTTGAAACTTCCCATTTTGTTTCAAACAAATGTAAATCTGCAGTTCCAACAAATCAGAGTCCATTTAAAATGCACTGAGGAAAAAACTCCTCCAGAGACCTGCCTCCATTAAGTAGACATGCACTGTTGTGGAGCTTTGGCCTGTTAGGGTTAAGCTCGGGGCAAAAATACCTCCATGAGTTTTGCACATGCAGTTGCTTGCCAAGATCCCCCCCCCCTCCCCTCCCCCCCCTTTCAGAAGCCACAGGAGATTCAAGCCTTGGGGAAAAGATGCACTATTTCAAAACTGTGAACGCAAACAAAATTTTGGTTCCTTGCACTTTTTTTTTTTTTTTAATCGCCTGACTCTTAAATCTGGTGCATAGTGTATAGTCCAAAAAGCTGTGGTGCCCCAACCAGTGACTTTAGGTTTTCAGGCAGCAGCTGACTGAAGACTAAGGAATCCATCCTGTTCAGATTTATTCTTGCAGCTGTCTAGCCCATGACAGACATCCTATGTGCCCTCCCTTTGTCTTCTACTAGCAGATGCAGAGGGGAGAGGGGGAAATATGTATTAGCACACAGATTTTATCATTTATTTATAAAGCAGGTGACCTTATTCATTCAAATTGATTTTACTCCTTGTCACTCCAATTATGTAGCGCTCCTTTAACAGGAGATTGCTTATCACTGCTGCAGTGAGGTTGGCACTTTGGAGAATTTGACACCATGAAGCAGGGATACGGATGCCTCTTCTCTGCTCCATCAATAATTAAAAAGACTTCACGGTGCTCAAGAATGATTTTTTCATGGCTTTCTATTATGTAATTGTCCTGTGGCTCTGGGGAGTTCACTCCTACGAGGAAGGATGAGCAAAGATTTTGTAGAAAATGATAGAAACCCTGACGTCATTGTGGTACTGAAAATGTACACATCTGTCACAGATCCCAATTCCTGCTATGGAGAAGGTATTTTCAGAACAACCCAAATAACTTATGCATTTCAAAAATGCAAAAGTTACACCAATTTTTTTAACTTTGTATTTCTCAAATTGGAGTTTGTGACATAAGCTTAAATAATAAAATCAAATACAGATAAAAAGCCATCAGTCATTAATCCATAAATACACAACAATAATTCATCCCCATGAGTTGAACTATCTCAGAGACACAGATAACTAGTACGTATTAGGCTCACTCTCTGTCTTTAATCAGCCCTTTGTTTGGACACCAAGTGCAAGGACCAAAACCTTGCCCATATGGAGCCATACATTTTCTGAGTCAGTTTTCCAATGCGAGCAATTTCAAAAATTTGTGTTTACCATTTATCTGTTGTAGGTGTTTGCTTCCAGTACTGGGCTATTGTAAATCTTGCCACCAATAATAGTTGAGATGCCAGTTTTTTTGTTTTCCCTTCTAATAATACTGAGCCCCAATAAACGCTAACAAAGCCAGCTCTGGAGAGGGAGAGAACTTAAAGCCTGAAATATTTCAGTAAAAACACCTGACCAAAAGTTATGCACTTGTGAGCATGTCCACTTTTACGTGCAAATGTGACCCTCTATGCCTGCATTTTCACCAGCATAATGGGGGGCTAGAAGAGTGATTGAACCTAAAAAAGAACATGAGATATTGATATGTGTGGAGAAGGAGTCTAATCATTAAATCAGATCTTTTATGACACATGGAAATTTTGTGAGCATCTTCCCATATAACTGACCCGTCATCCTCATCCAAATCATTCACTAACTCACTATTCCATTTAAGAACATAAGAACATAAGAATATGCCATACTGGGTCAGACCAAGGGTCCATCAAGCCCAGCATCCTGTTTCCAACAGTGGCCAATCCAGGCAATAAGAACCTGGCAAGTACCCAAAAACTAAGTCTATTCCATGTTACCGTTGCTAGTAATAGCAGTGGCTATTTTCTAAGTCAACTTAATTAATAGCAGGTAATGGACTTCTCCTCCAAGAACTTATCCAATCCTTTTTTAAACCCAGCTATACTAACTGCACTAACCACATCCTCTGGCAACAAATTCCAGAGTTTGCATACAAATGTCATCCTCTTTTAATTAACTCAAGTAAGCCTCAGTAAAGAGCTGAAAAAGTTCTTAGATTCACATTATCCTTACAGAGAATGGACTTCACTAAGTTCAAGGTCCTGGGTGTCCAATCATTAGCTCACAGTTTGACAAGAAATCTGCTGCGATAACTGTAAACTTAGCAAATATCTTCAGAAATTTTATAATGGTTTTGCCAAGTGGTCAAAAGTTGACGGGGAGTCGGAGAACCACAGTTGCCTGATAAACCTTAATCTATTCATCTTCCAATTTCCCAGGCTATTGAAAATGGAAAAACACTGAAATTGCAGGGTTATGTCGGATACGAGAAAGTGATGGTAAAAGTTCCTCCTTCATACCCAAACATGACATGTCTGTTATCACATCAACAACATGTGTGCTATTATGGGGTTATTCCTGATGATTTTCCTAACCTATGGGCAAGAAGAAGAAGTGATTAATTGCCCAAGCTCTCTTCCCTGTGAACATGCCCTTTCTATAGAAAGCCACCCTCCTGAACAATAAGACTCAAGCCAGTTTCTTAAAGGAGCCAGCTTAGCTGCCCAGTACTATAACTGTAGGTTAGATAGAACCATGCCACCTTTATACCTAAGAAGCCATAGAGTGCTTAGCTTTATCTGCACTGACTTATTAGCACATATAAAAGAGGACATTAAAAGTTCTGCCAACACCAGGCAAAGTACATTTTGGAAAAGATACATTAATCTGGTTAAGATGTTCATTTCAAGTATATTAATCCTACCAGACCATGCAGCAGGAAGATTGCACCAGGACTTCAAATCTTTTTTAATCTGTGAAATTACTAGGTCATAGTTATTGGAATATAACTCACAAAATTTCCTTGTTACTTACGATACCTAAATATTTTAACTTTACTTTTTGCAGTTTAAACCCTGCGAGGTAAAGCAGTATTACTGTTGTAGGCCCTATGGAGAAAATCTCTGATTTTTTAACATTTGTTTTATAGCCAGATACCTCCCCATACTTCTTCAACAGGTCTATAATGATAGAGGCTAAACTACTTGGGCAGCAAATAGTAAAACATCACCTGTATAGAGATATATTTTATGTAAAGTATCCTCAATCTAGAAACGGCCAGCCTGCTCCAGTATCTAGTCTTCAGCGTCCATAAAAACATAAAGATTGCCATACTGGGTCAGACCAAGTGTCCATCAAGCCTAGTATCCTATTTCCAACAATGGCCAAGCTAGGTCCCAAGTACCTGGCAGGATCCCAAGAGGTAGATAGAGTCCAAGCTTCTTATCCCAAGAATAAGCAGTGCATTTCTGCAAATCTCCCTTAGTAATTGTTAATGGACTTTTCCTCCACTTGTCCAAACCACTTGTCCTCCACTTGTCCAAACAACTTTTAAACGCAGCTATACTAATAGTTTTCACCACATCCTCTGGCAATGAATTCTAAAACTTAATTATGCATTGAATAAAAAAAATATTTTCTCTTATTAGTTTTAAATGTATTACCCAGTGACTTCATTGTGTGCCCCCTGGTCTTTGTACTTTTCAAAAGAGCAAACAGCTGATTAACATTTACTCATTCCATTTCACTCATTATTTTATAGACCTCTATCATATCTCCCTTCAGCTGTCTCTTCTCCAAACTGAAGAGACCTAACCTCTTTAGCCTTTCCTATTAGGAGAATTGCTCTATCCCCTCTATCATCTTGGTTGCCTTCTCTGTACCTTTTCTAATTCTGTTATATCTTTCTTGAGATATGGTGACCAGAGCTTCACACATAACTCAAGATCTTTAAGCGCTGAACTGCTAATCTTGTCCCTCACTGATTCATTTAGAAGTGGTCTTGACTCAGGCCACAGCTTCAACTTGGTGTCACTAGACATCACCGCTGCTTTTGATACCATTGATCACTCTATCGTGCTACATCGCCTTCGCAATTGTGGCATTTTTGGAACTGTGTTACAATGGTTCACCTCGTTTGTCACTCAGCGAACTCAGCGTGTTGAATTCAACAACCAGTCCTCTCAATGGGCCGATATCATCACCAGTTTGCCACAAGGTTCTTTTTCACTCAACTCACAATTAAGCTCTGGAATTTTTTGCCAGAGGTTGTGCTTAGTGCAGTTAGTGTAGCTGGATTTAAAAAAGGGTTGGATAAGTTCTTGGAAGAGAAGTCCATTAACTGCTAGTAATCAAGTTGACTTAGGGAATGGCCACTGCTATTACTGGCATCAGTGCATGGGATCTACTTAATATTTGGGTACTTGCCAGGTACTTGTAACCTGGTTTGGCCATAGTTGGAAACAGGATGCTGGGTTTGATGGACCTTTGATCTGGCCCAGTATGGCAAGTTCTTATGTTCTTAAAAAGCTTGTCAAAACAACTAGGTTTTAAGCTGGGTCTTAAAAGTCTTAATGATGTCTGCTGTTAGTAGCGCTTCTGGGAGAGAATTCCAAATATTCAGGGCAGCCACAGAGAAGGTGCAAAGAGCTCCTGGCTCTCAGAGAATGAGTCCGATCTCTAGAGGTTAGAGTGGCAGACAGAGAGGTATATAGATGAGACCTTCAGGGACATAGTAGCCAACGCCCAACTTGAGACTGGCAGCCCTGCTGCTGCCTTGGAGGAAGAAGGTCTCATGATTGGAGAGCATCAACCTGATGCAGCAGGAAAGGATCCTGTAGCAAGGACCTGCTCTCCAGGTGATGCATTGTCCTTTCGCACCGAGGATATCTTCCCAAGGCCTACTGCCCAGGAGGGAAGGGTTAGGTCGGCCGTCATAGTTGGTGATTCGATTATTAGGAATGTAGACAGCTGGGTGTTGTAAACTGTGAGGTTTGGGTGGACCCTTGGACACTGTGGCAGCTGACCACGCCCACAGGGGGAAGTCCCGTGAGAGGCCACAGGTCAGGCTTAGCTCAGGACACAAAAACACATAGTTTGATCTTTTATTAGACTGTGTAAGGAAGCCACCAGAGGTGGCAGTAGTGATCAGCTGGAATAGCCCGGCAGGGCTGGGATCCCTCAGGTGCTGGAACAGCAACTCCTCCGGTAGCAGTGCTGTAGTGGAAAGAACTGAGAGAATGAGTACAGTGGAGAATATACAAGACCCCAGTATGGAGATCCCAGGGTAGGGAGAGCAGACCCTCGAGTAGCGAGTATCTGAATCCTGAGCGCTGGGAGGCTTGCAGATGATGTACTCACACAGCGGTTCCACGGAGATGGCACTGGGGTTGGAACGGAGGCAGGCCCTCGATGAGCGAGTGCCTGGTTCCAGGGAACAGCTCTGAGGTGAAGATGGTTGTACTCACTGATGTTGAAGGTTAGCGAATCCTTCCAGGCAGAAGAGAAGGTAGGAGCAGGCAGCCAGTCAGGGAACATGGGCCCTTGAGGAGCGAGTACCGGTTTCCTGATAGCAACCTAGAAAGCAAGTGAGGCCCCCGAGGAGCGGATACCCAGGTAGCGTTAGAGAATCCAATAGAGATTGGAGAGGCAGAGTAGCTGGGTATGGAGAATGAATCCCATCCATTGGATTCCCGTAGGATTACCCTTGCTAACTCAAAGGCTAGCAAACATTGTAGGCTTTAAATATCCGGGCATCATGACGTCATCACGGGGGAACGCCCCGGAGGTTCGCGCCAAGTAGGAAATAAGAAGAAGGGCTGTGCGGCACGCGCGCCCTATGGTACAAGCAGAGCATGGCAGGAGGCAGTGCCCAAGCCTGTCCGGGAACGCCGGAGAGGATGGCAGGCAGACGCCGCGGTAGCCAGGCATCCATCTGCAGCATGAGGAGGAGCAAACAAAGAGAGGTAGATGGAGTGAAGCCGTCGGAAAGGGACGATTCCAACAGTACCCCCCTTCAAAGGGCGGTCTCCTCTGCGGGTACCTGGTTTTGGTTTCCAAGGATGCGAGAGATGAAACTGATGGAGCATCTCTTTGTCAAGGATATTAGCCAGAGGCTCCCAAGAATTATCTTCGGGGCCGAAACCTTCCCAAAAGAGAAGGTATTCCCAGGTTTTGCCTCATTTGCGGACATCAAGAATGGCTTCGACCTTGTATTCTAGGTCATTTTCTGCATTAATAGGAGATGGTTCCTGAATTTTGGAAGAGAATTCACTGATGATGAGTGGTTTCAGAAGAGAAGCATGAAAAGCTTATGGATGTTCAATCCAGGGGGTAACTTCAGACTGTAGGTAACATTGCCAAGACGTCGGAGGATAGGGAATGGTCCAATGTAGCGAGGAGCAAATCGAGAGGAGGGTAACTTCAGTCTAAGTTGCTTAGTGGATATCCAGACTTTGTCACCAGGTTGAAAGACAGGCGCTTTGGAATGATGAGCGTCGTAAAACCTCTTGGCTCGATCACTCGCTTTGAGTAGCATTGCTTTCGTCTGAGTCCATAATTGATGGATTTCTTCAGCAGTGGATTGAGCTGCTGGGGATGTCACTGAGAGCTTCAGAGGAAGTGGCGGAGATGGAGAATGTCCATATACCACTTCAAATGGTGTTAATCCAGTTAATGTTGCTGGATGAGAGTTAATGGCGAATTCAGCCCATGGTAAAAGTTCGGCCCAGTTATTTTGACGACAACTCACATAGGCTTGTTCTGTTTGGCCATTAGATTGAGGATGATAGGCAGATGTATAATCTAGAGAGATATCGAAGAGATATCGAAGAGTTTTCACAAGGCCTTCCAGAATCTTGCCGTGAACTGTGATCCGAGACTATGTGCTTCGGTAGGCCATGGATTAGAAAGTTATGAATTATGAAGAGCTTCGCAATTTCTGAGGTTGAGGGCAAGCCAGGTAGTGCCACGAAGTGGGCCATCTTGCTGAAGCTGTCGACTGTGACCCAGATGGTATTCATACCTCCAGAAAGGGGAAGATCAACTACAAAATCAGTAGAGATATGCATCCAGGGCTGTTCCGAAGCTGGAAGTGGTTACAGCAATCCCCACGGTTGGCCAGAAGTAGGTTTGTGCTAGGCACAGTTGGTACATGAAGCCACATAGGAAAGAGTGTCTTCCTTGATAGTTGGCCACCAATAATACTTCTGTAGCTTTAACAGGGTACGGCGTTGACCAGGATGGCCAGCCAGCTTGGAATCATGTGCCCAATGGAGCACTTTCTTTCTGAGATGCTTTAGCACGATAGTTTTACCAGCGGGCACAGAATGAGTAGCCGCTAAGACAACTTTCTTCAGGTCGATTATGTGCTGCGGCTCCTATAGAAACATAGAAACATAGAAATGACGGCAGAAGAAGACCAAACGGCCTATCCAGTCTGCCCAGCAAGTTTCGCACCTTTTTTTTTTTTTCATACTTATCTTGGCTCTTAGTAACCTTTTGGTTCTATTTCCCTTCCACCCCCACCATTAATGTAGAGAGCAGTGTTGGAACTGCATCTAAGTGAAATATCTAGCTTAATTAGTTAGGGGTAGTAACCACCGCAATAAGCAAGCTACAGCCTTGCTTATTTGTTTACCCAGACTATGTAATTCAGTCCTTGTTGGTTGTTGTCTGTACATAGATCCACTTTTCTTCATTCCCCCTGCCATTGAAGCAGAGAGCTATGCTGGATATGCGTGAAGTATCAGTCTTTCTCCCCTGCCATTGAAGCGGAGAGCTATGCTGGATATTTATTTTATTTATTATTTTAGTTTTTTCTATACCGGCATTCGTGAGGGTATCACATCATGCCAGTTTACAATAAACAGTGGGGTGATAAACGGAAACAGTGAACGAAATAAATAAATAATAGGTGCTAAAAAAATAACATAGTTACAGTTACAATAAAACAGGGAGGCGTAAAACTAGGAGCAAGAAGAAATTGATAGGAACTTTAACATAGAATGTTAACCTGAAGTATGACGGGGTACAATATAAAGCATTTTGTGATTTACAATGACTTGTTCATTTGAGGTAATTGCGGTTTTGAACATAAGGGTGGAGAATAGAAAGGTAAAGTTTTTTACATAAGGGTAGAGATCAGAAGTAATGGTTTTCTGGGTATTGGTAGTGCTTGAAAGTTGGTTGTAGGTGAGTAATGAGTTTAATCAGAGTCTGGGAAGGCTTGTTTGAAAAGCCACGTTTTGAGTCTTTTCCTGAATGTTGGGAGGCAAGGTTCCTGCCTTAGCTCCGTTGGGATAGAGTTCCAAAGAAGAGGTCCTGCTCTGGAGAATGCTCTGTCTCTGAACGTTATGTGATGGGTGGTTTTGGAATGAGGTACCTGAAGAGAATCTTTATAGTGCTCTCTTATGGGTCTGGAGGATGTGTGTTTTTTGAAAGGGATTTGAAGGTTGAGCGGAGCGATTTGTTGGATGGCTTTGAATATTGTGGTGATGGACTTATATAGTATTCTATAATGAGTGAAGAAGTTGGCTGTAGAGGCAAAAACTCACAGTAAAAATTTTTTTTTTTTTTTGCAAAATCATGTTTTATTGTGAAGACATACAATATCCCAGTTACAGAAAAAACATAACAGTGAACAACACTATCAATACAGTAACCAGTTTAACAAAAAGGTTATGGAAGCCTTCTTTTCTTTATTTGTTTATGCAACATCCCCCATCCCTGGATAGTACTAAGAATCCCAATCCAATCAGACCAACAAATTCCCAAACGCTCCAACCGCATCACTCGATACCCATTCAACCACCATTCACACCACCCCCAATCATAACCCCTCCCCTCCCCCCAATCTCGCCCAGCAACCCCAAAGCTCATAACCAAAAAACGGGCATGGATAAAGACAAACAATATAATCAAATTAAATTGTAGAGCCAGAAGGAACATTAGAGTACCAACATGTACGATAGCCTGCTGTGAGCAAGTGACCTTGAAAAACTGGCGATAGAAGAGAATGGTATTGCGCCCAACAGTCAGCATATTGCTTATCAGTATTCTTAGGCGAAGTAGTAAAATCCATCCTCTCAAGGAGCATCATGTCCATCATTTGTATATGCCAGGCCATAATAGATGGCCTCCGTAAGGGATCAGTCCAGTCAGCCAATATCACTCGACAAGCTAGCAAAAGTGCAATCCTACTGAAGCGATCCTGGGCCCCAGTACATTTTATAGGCAGCGTCTGTGGTCCAGCCAGGAGGAGCGCTGCTGACAGTTTAAGAGGAAGCTGAAGACATTTAGCAATACAGTCCATGACTTTTTAAAATATATCCGAAGCAGAAAGCCTGTGAGGGAATCAGTTGGACCGTTAGATGATCGAGGGGTTAAAGGGGCACTTAGAGAAGATAAGGCCATTGCAGAAAGATTAAATGATTTCTTTGCTTCGGTGTTTACTGAAGAGGATGTTGGGGAGGTACCCGTAATGGAGAAGGTTTTCATGGGTAATGATTCAGATGGACTGAATCAAATCACGGTGAACCTAAAAGATGTGGTAGACCTGATTGACAAACTGAAGAGTAGTAAATCACCTGGACCGGATGGTATCCACCCCAGAGTTCTGAAGGAACTAAAAAATGAAATTTCAGACCTATTAGTAAAAATTTGTAACATATCATTAAAATCATCCATTGTACCTGAAGACTTGAGGATAGCAAATGTAACCCCAATATTTAAAAAGGGCTCCAGGGGCGATCCGGGAAACTACAGACCGCTTAGCCTGACTTCAGTGCCAGGAAAAATAGTGGAAAGTGTTCTAAACATCAAAATCACAGAACATATAGAAAGACATGGTTTAATGGACAAAGTCAGCATGGCTTTACCCAAGGCAAGTCTTGCTTCACAAATCTGTTTCACTTTTTTGAAGGAGTTAATAAACATGTGGATAAAGGTGAACCGGTAAATGTAGTTTACTTGGATTTTTAGAAGGCGTTTGACAAAGTTCCTCATGAGAGGCTTCTAGGAAAAGTAAAAAGTAATGGGATAGGTGGCGATGTCCTTTCATGGATCGTAAACTGGCTAAAAGACAGAAAACAGAGAGTAGGATTAAATGGACAATTTTCTCAGTGGAAGGGTGTGGACAGTGGAGTGCCTCAGGGATCTGTATTGGGACCCTTACTTTTCAATATATTTATAAATGATCTGGAAAGAAATATGATGAGTGATATATTCAAATTTGCAGATGACACAAAATTGTTCAGAGTAGTTAAATCACAAGCAGATTGTGATAAATTGCAGGAAGACCTTGTGAGACTGGAAAATTGGGCATCCAAATGGCAGATGAAATTTAATGTGGATAAGTGCAAGGTGATGCACATAGGGAAAAATAACCCTTGCTATGGTTACACAATGTTGGGTTCCATATTAGGTGCTACAACCCAAGAAAGAGATCTAGGCGTCATAGTGGATAACACATTGAAATCGTCGGTTCAGTTTGCTGCGGCAGTCAAAAAAGCAAACAGAATATTGGGAATTATTAGAAAGGGAATGGTGAATAAAACGAAAAATATCATAATGCCTCTGTATCTCTCCATGGTGAGACCGCACCTTGAATACTGTGTACAATTCTGGTCGCCGCATCTCAAAAAAGATATAATTGCGATGGAGAAGGTACAGAGAAGGGCGACCAAAATGATAAGGAGAATGGAACAGCTCCCCTATGAGGAAAGACTAAAGAGGTTAGGACTTTTCAGCTTGGAGAAGAGACGGCTGAGGGGGGATATGATAGAGATATTTAAAATTATGAGAGGTCTAGAACGGGTAGATGTGAATCGGTTATTTACTCTTTCGGATAATTGAAAGACTAGGGGGCACTCCATGAAGTTAGCATGGGGCACTGAGTGCAGGAAGATCACAACACCCCTGGTATCAGGGTTAGGGCACTGCGTGCAGGAAGATCACAACACTCCCGGTATCAGGGTTAGGGCACTGTGTGCAGGAAGATCACAACACTCCTGGTATCAGGGTTAGGGCACTGTGTGCAGGAAGATCACAATACTCCCGGTATCAGGGATAGGGCACTGTGTGCAGGAAGATCACAACACCCCTGGTATCAGGGTTAGGGCACTGCGTGCAGGAAGATCACAACACCCCTGGTATCAGGGATAGGGCACTGTGTGCAGGAAGATCACAACACCCCTGGTATCAGGGTTAGGGCACTGTGTGCAGGAAGATCACAACACTCCCAGTATCAGGGATATGGCACTGAGTGCAGGAAGATCACAACACCCCTGGTATCAGGGATAGGGCACTGTGTGCAGGAAGATCACAACACTCCCGGTATCAGGGATATGGCACTGAGTGCAGGAAGATCACAACACTCCCGGTATCAGGGATATGGCACTGCGTGCAGGAAGATTACAACTCTCCGGGTATCAGGGATTGGGCACTGCGTGCAGGAAGATCACAACACTCCCAGTATCAGGGATACGGCACTGCATGCAGGAAGATCACAACACTCCCGGTATCAGGGATAGGGCACAAGTTCTTGTCACATTGACTGATCACATTACTTTTTTTGTCAAGCTACCAACTGTTTCCATTTCCCATCCCCCATATATTGTCAGTGGGAACCTTGGTAACATGAATAAATAAGAGGGCAGCCAATAGGAATACATATTCATTCCTAAACTGACCTTAACTGACCTGAAAAGTGTCAAATTGTATCATTTTCTGTTAGCGCGCACTAACAATGGTTAGTGCGCGCTAATTTCCTGTTAGCGCGCACTAACTCCCGTTAGTGCGCACTAATTGGAAAAACCAATTTTTTAACTAAAAAATCGTGCCAAACACGATTTTCTTCTCCTGCCAGACGATTTCGATCGTTAAGACGATCGGGCACACGATTCACATCCCTTCCAAATACTGTGTTCCCCTAAGGACTAGGTCTGAAATAGTTTCCCCTCTTGTTGGTTCTTGTACCAGCTGCTCCATGAAACAGTCATTTATTTCTTCTAGGAACTTTACTTCTCTGGAATGTCCTGATGTAACATTCACCCAGTCAATACTGGGGTAATTGAAATCACCCATTATTACTGTGTTGCTGATTTTGTTAGCTTTCCTAATTTATTTTTGCATTTTATTATTTGTTCATTCTGGCCAGGCAGATGGTAATACATCCCCAATACTATTTAATTCCCCTTTTTACCTGGAATTTCTATCCATAACAATTCAACATTACATTTTGTTTCCTGCAGAACTTTTATCCTGTTTGTCTCAATGCTCCTTTTAACATATAGTACCACCCTTCCACTAATTTGATCCATCCTATCATTTTGATATAATTTGTACTCTGGTATCACATGTCTCATTGGTTATCCTCCTTCCACCAGGTCTCTGAGATGCCAGTTATATCTACCTCTTCATTTAGTGCTATACACTCTAACTCTCCCATCTTATTTGTTTAGACTTCTAGCATTTGTATAGAGATATTTCAAAGTATGTTTCTTGTTTGTATTAAGGTGTAATTTTGAATCTTTCTGCACTTTATTTAAAGGCACCTGTCCCCTTTGGCATTTATTGTAATCTCTCTACTGGGATGCCCTATTTTCCTAGTTCTCTTAGTATTTTTCATCATATGCTTCTGTAAGACTATCGGCTTTCTCCCGTCATCTAGTTTAAAAGTTGTGCTATCTACTTTTTAAAGATTAGAACCAGCAGCCTAGTTCCACTCTGCTTAAGATAGAACCTATCCTTATGGAAAAGGCCCCCCTTCCCCAAAATGAAGCCCAGTTCCTAACAAATCTATAATCCTCTTCCCTGCACCGTTGTCTCATTCATGCATTGAGACTCTGGAGCTCTGCCTGCCTTTGGGGTTCTGCATGTGGAATGGGGAGCATTTCTGAGAATGCTACTCTGGAGGTTCTAGATTTCAGCTTTCTACCTAAAACCCTAAATTTGGCTTCCAGAACCTCCCTCCTGTACTTTCCTATGTCATTGGTACTCACATGTACCAAGACAGCCGGCTCCTCCCCAGCACTATCTAAAATCCTATCTATGTGATGTGTGAGGTCCACCACCTTCACACCAGGCAGGCAAGTTACCAAGCGATCCTCATGTCCACCAGTCACCCCACTATCACCCTTCCTAATAATTGAATCACCAACTATAACAGCCATCCTAACCCCTTCCTCCTGCTCCAGTATCCAGTCCTCTGCTTCCAGCCTGTGCCTGAACTCAGTTCCTGCCTGTGCCTGCCCTGTCCAGCCTCTCCAGCCTGTCCTGCCTGATTTATTTATTTATTTATTTAACACTTTTCTATACCGACCTTCATGGTAGAGACCATATCAGGTCGGTTCACATCGAATAGGGGAACTGAACCAAGAACAGTAACCAAAACAAAAGGTTGAACGTGAAAAAGCAAAGTTACATTTAACAGGGAAATTAAACTTGGAGGCATAGACTGCTGGAAGGAAGGAAAGGCTAGAGATAGCGGAGAAATTATTAGTATAAACAGAGCAGTCAGGAGGCTCTTATTCTGGGCTTAGGGGTAATATGGAAATCCATTGCTCCTAAAGGAAGTTCTGTCGACTATTGTGTGTCATGGGTATCTGAGAAGGCTTGGCGGAAAAGCCAGGTCTTAAGTTTTTTCTTGAATGTTGGTAGGCAGGGTTCCATTCTGAGGTCAGCTGGGATGTTGTTCCAGATAGTTGGGCCTGCTGTTGAAAAGGATCGGTCTTTAGTTGAGATGAGGCGTGTGGCTTTTGTAGGTGGGGTCTGTAGGGTTCCTTTATATATTTCTCTAGTCGGTCTGTTGGTGAGGTGGAGATTGAGGGGGAATTCGAGGTCCAGATGCAAGTGATTGTAGATGACTTTGTGGATTAAGGTGAGTGATTTGTGGAGGATTCTGTACTTCACTGGGAGCCAGTGTAGGTTACGTAGGATGGGAGATATGTGTTCTCCCCGGTTGGTGTTAGTCAAGATTCTTGCGGCAGCGTTCTGTATCAACTGTAGCGGCTTGGTGGTAGAGCTGGGGAGTCCCAAGAGGAGTGCACTGCAGTAGTCGATTTTAGCAAATATCAAGGCTTGCAGGACTGTTCTGAAGTCGTGGAAAAAAAGTAGGGGTTTGAGTCTTTTTAGGACTTGAAGCCTGTAGAAACAATCTTTGGTTGTGGTGTTGATCATTTTCTTGAGGTTTAAGCGGTTGTCTAGTAACACCCCGAGATCTCGTACGTGGGTATGCATGAGCTGGGTGTTAAGGATGGTCTGTGGGAGTGGGTTGTCTTGGTTAGAGGAGATGAGGAGGAGTTCGGTCTTGGATGCGTTAAGGACCAAGTTGAGGCTGTTAAGCAGGCTGGTGATCCGATTTAGGCAGTTGTTCCAGAGCGAGAGTGATTTTGCGATGGATTCTGTTATCGGAATCAAAATCTGCACGTCATCTGCATACAGAAAATGAATAAGGTTAAGGTCTGTTAGAAGCTGACAGAGTGGGAGGAGGTATATATTAAAGAGAGTGGGTGATAACGATGATCCTTGGGGTACTCCGAGTGAGGACCTTGTTGAAGGAGATTCTTTATTATTTATTTTAACTTTGTAACTTCTATTACTAAGGAAAGACGTGAACCAACTGAGGGCTGAACCTGATATACCTATTTCTGCTAGGAGAGTCAGAAGGATGGTGTGGTTGACGGTGTCGAAGGCTGCCGAGATGTCCAAAAGAACTAGAAGGAAGGAATGGCCCTTGTCTAATCCCAGAATGATATGGTCTGTTAAGGAAATGAGGAGTGTTTCTGTATTGCGAGATTTGTGGAATCCGTATTGGGAAGGGAATAGAATGTTGTGATCCTCTAGATATTCTGACAGCTGAGTGTTAACCAGTTTCTCTGTAAGTTTGGCTAAGAACGGTAGATTTGAGATGGGGGCGGAAGTTAGCAGGTTCTTTGGGGTCTAAGTTATGCTTCTTGAGGAGGGTTTAAGGGAAGCGGATTTTAAGCTATCTGGGTATCTCCCTTGTGCTAATGAGCAGTTTATAATATTAGCTAGAGGTCCTGCAATCATGTTTGGAATCAGTAGCAGGAGTTTGGATGGTATATTGTCTGCTGGATGGCTAGATGGTTTTTGTTTCTTAAGGAGAGATTCAATCTCCCCGGGAGATGTCAGATCGAAGTTGTCGAGCTTGATTCCAGTATGGGAGTGAGTGGTGGAGAATGTAGAGCATGTGGTGGTGTTGGTTGGTAGGAGAGCCAGGGTATTTGTGATCTTCTGTTGAAAGAAAGAAGCAAGTTCATTGGCCTTGGATTGTGCTAGATCATCAGGTATCGTTGGTGGGGATGACTTTGTGATTTGTGACACATAAGAGAAAAGTGCCTTGGCGTCATATTGGAGGTTGTGGATTTTACTTGCATAGTATTCTCTTTTTGACTTTAGGATTGAGGTCCTATAATGGTGTAGGGTTCCTTTGTAAGATGAGAGTGTAACAGAGTTGGGGGCTTTGCGCCATCTATTTTCTTTGTGGCGAAGGATTTGTTTCATCCGTATTAGCTCCGTGGAGAACCATGGTTGTTTTCCTTTCTTTTCAAGGTTTATTGTTTTGGAGACTGCAGGGCATATCTTGTTAGCCACTGCTTCCGTGATGTTGTGCCATGAAAGAACTGCCGATTCAGTGTTGGATAAGTCCAGGTTTGAGAGTTCTTTCGTAAGATGGTCGCTGAGAGTCTCGGATGCACATGTTTTCCTGTAGTGAATGGTTGACTGAGGTTGCGGGCTGTAAGTTTGTTGTTTAGCGGCGATCTTGGTGGTTATCAGAAAGTGATCTGACCAGGGTACTGGGGTGCAGGTGGGTGTCGATGAGCAACTGAATTTTGAGTTGATTTACCTTTATCGTGATGTTCTGCTGGAGAAGCCAAGCCCTATTGGCCCCCACAACCCAAGGGCTCAACCTGCAGGGGAGGGAGGCTGGCTAGGCAGAAGATAAACCCAAGCCTTGCCCTGTGGTTCTGCCCTACTCCTGGGGGGGTTGCCCCCAGAGTCCAGCCTGCACTCACATGACAAATGTTAAGGTAATAAAGGGAAGCCCTGCCTAATCCATAATATTAAACCGCCTTCTAATGTCGGCTTGAGATGTTCTTCTTTTAACAAATTCAGACTGGTCTGACTCAACGAAGGTAAGAGGTCAGATAGTCTAGCCTCTGTTGTAGAATTTTTGCTATATGTTTTGTATCTGCATTATTTAGCATCCCATTACATCTTTGTCCTTCAGCAGTACTGTAATATTTGTATCTAATAGATTCCCCATAGTCTATGATGTTCTAATATGATTGAAAAACTTGATAAGCATAGGAGAAAGCAGAGGGAACATTTTTTATACCATTCAACATAATAACCATCAGGTCCAGACTTTTTGCCTGAAGGAAGACTCATAACAGCTCAAATATATTTCCTATGTTCCTACTGGCTATTATGATTTAGTGGTGTTTAGGTGGATTCTTGGGTACTATGGCAGATGACCATGCTCATGGGGAGGAGCCCCATGGGGAGCCACATTACTGGGCTAGACTCAGGACGCACAAACACAGAATTAGATCTTTTATTATACAGCTTGAGGTATACCACCAGAAGTGGCAGTAGTGAGGTGATCCAGAGGTAGCAGTTTTGGGACCCTCGGCAGAGGGGACCCGTCTCACCACGTTGGTATAGGGGGATTCCGGTGTAGGTTTCCCAGCAAGGCAATGCTGTAGATGAGACAGACTGAGAGTTAGATTACTCACTAGATGGTAGCTGTAGGTTGGCGATTGCACCAGGCAGAAGTAGATGGTACAGGCACAGAGGCAAGGAGAGCAGGCCCTCAAGGAGCGAGTACCTGATCCCAGTAAGGCACCTGAAATAAAGCAGAGGGCCCCTGAGGAGCAGGTACCCAGGTAGAGATTACCCTGAAGGGCAAAGAGAGAGCTTCCAGCAGCAGCATGGAAGCGGCAGAGTAGCTTAGACCGGACGAATCCAATCCTTGCTAACTCGGTGAGCTAGCAAACAAGTACATTTTATATATATCCGGATGGCGTGACGTCACATGAGGGGGACGCCCATGAGGTTCATACCATAGCTGGAATAAAGACATGGGTAGCTTGCGTGCATACCCTAGTAGGCCCTTAGGAGGAACATGGCGGAAGGCAACACCATAGCCGTTCCGGGGACACCGGAGAGGGTGGCTAGCAGACACGGTGGTAGCCATCTTCCCAAGGTAAGCGGGAGGAGCCAAGAAAAAGGTGAGGCATAAGGGGTGAAGCCATCTGACCCTGACGGACACAACAGTACCCCCCTTCAAAGGGCGCCCTCCAGGCTTCCTACCTGGTCTTGGTTTCTGAGGATGCATTCTGTGGTATTGCTGAAGCATCTCTTTATCCATGATATTAGCCAAAGGTTCCCAAGAGTTTTCTTCAGGTCCATAACCCTCCCATGGCAGGAGGTATTCCAATACTCTGCCTCTTGCGTTTATCTTGGATTCGATGTCTTCTTCTGCATCAATAGGTGTAGCTTCAGGTGTCTTGGTTGAGAACTCACTAAGGACTAATGGTTTCAATAGTGAGACATGGAATGCGTTATGAATCTTCAATGCTGGTGGAAGTTTCAGACTGTATGTAAGAGTACCTAGTCATCGGAGAATGGGAAAGGGTCCAATGAAGCGAGGAGCAAAACGAGCTGATGGTAGCTTGAGTCTTAAATGTTTTGTAGATAGCCAGACTTTATCACCAGGCTGGAATTCTGGAGCCTTGTCATGATGAGCATCATAGCCTTTCTTTGCTCTTTGTCCTGCTTTACGAAGCATCTCTTTAGTTTTAGTTCAAAGTTGTTGAATATCTTTGGCAGTAGATTGAGCTGCCGGGGACGACACTGACAGTGGAAGTGGTAGAGGTGGTGCTGGTAGTCATCCGTAGACCACTTCAAATGGTGTTGATCCAGTAGATGTTGCTGGATGAGAGTTGATGGCAAATTCAGCCCAGGGCAACAGTTCAGCCCAGTCATTTTGGCAAGTGCCCACATAGGCACGAATGAACTGCATGAGTGTCCTATTCATTCTCTCCATTTGCCCGTTAGACTGAGGATGGTATGCTGAGGTGAAATCAAGAGAGATATCAAACTTCTTGCACAATGCCTTCCAGAACTTAGCTGTGAATTGGGCTCCTCGATCTGAGACAATGTACTTAGGCATGCCTTGTAGGCGAAAGATGTGCGTGATGAAAAGCTTTGCAAGCTCCATGGCTGTGGGTAAGCCAGGGAGAGCCACGAAGTGAGCCATCTTTGAGGAACGATCCACTGTTACCCAGATTGTGTTGTTTCCTCCTGAGAGTGGTAAGTCTACCACAAAGTCTGTAGCAATGTGTGTCCATGGCTTGTCTGGTACTGGCAAGGGTTGAAGTAGGCCCTAAGGACGACCAGGTGGCGTTTTCTGTCTGGCACAATTTGCGCACAAAGCAATGTAGGAGAATGTATCTTCCTTCATGGAGGGCCACCAGTAATACTTCTGCAGTTTAGCCAGAGTTCTGCATTGACCAGGGTGTCCAGCCAGTTTAGAGTCATGAGCCCATGCTAACAGCTTTTTTCTTAGGTTCCTGGGTACAATGGCTTTACTCGCAGGTACTGGGTGAGTAGCTGACAAGATAACTCTTTTTGGGTCGATGATATGCTGAGGTTCATTTATTTATTTATTTATTAAAGGCTTTTATATACCGACTTTCTGATACAAATCAAATCAACTTGGTTTATATCGAACTAAGCAGTAACTATAACCAACCAATCAACAAGAGACAATTTGAAGGAGCATAAAGTTACATTATAACAAGGATGCCTTAACTAAGAGTAGGAAATAAGAAAGGGAGAACGAAGATAAAGTACTATATACAAGAGAGTATGGGAGGGAGGCAAGGAGCCGTCCTCATGATAACTTGTAAGCATGATTTAGCATTTGTTTATTTCCATAATTGCTGGAACAATTCTAAGTCAGGCTGTTGGGCTAGTAGTGGGGAAGGCTCGGCAGAACAGCCATGTCTTTAGTTTCTTTTTAAAAGTTAGTAGACAAGTTTCCTGCCTGAGGTCCGGAGGCATGGTGTTCCAGATGGAGGGACCTGTGATAGAGAATGTCCGGTCTCTGATGTTTGAGTGGTGCACAACTTTGATTGGAGGAACATGTAAGGATCCCTTGTAGGCATCCCTTAAGGGTCTGGCCGTCGAGTGCAATTTGAGAGGGTGTAGCAGATCAAGAGGGGTCTGATGGTGAATATTTTTGTGGATAATTGTGAGTGATTTATGGAGAATCCTGAAGTTTACTGGGAGCCAGTGAAGATCTTTTAGAATGGGAGAGATATGCTCTCTCCGATTGGTATTCGTCAAAATTCTCGCCGTTGCACTTTGGAGCAACTGGAGGGGTTTTATAGTAGAAGCCGGGAGACCTTGCAAAATGGAATTGCAGTAGTCGATCTTGGAAAACAGACTGGCTTGGAGGACATATCTGAAATCATAATGGAATAGGAGCGGTTTAAGTTTTTTGAGTACTTGTAATTTGTAGAAGCACTCCTTTGTAGTGTGTTTTATAAATTGCTTTAGGTTCAAGTGACTATCAATAATGACTCCAAGATCTCTAGCATGGGATGTTTGTATGTTAGCTTGCAGTTGGTGTTGGAAGGGACTGCCTTCTGGAGTGATTAGCAATAGTTCTGTCTTGGAAGTGTTGAGTACCAGGTTGAGGCTTGAGAGATTATGGTTGATCGTTTGCAGGTGAGAGTTCCATAACCTGAGTGTTGAGTCCAGTGAATTGGATATTGGGATTAAAATTTGAACATCATCTGCGTATATATAGAACTTAAGTTTTAGATTTGAGAGTAAGTGGCAGAGAGGGAGTATGTAGATGTTAAACAGGGTGGACGATAAGGAGGAGCCCTAGGGGACTCCGAATGGGGCGTTAGTGTGAGAGGATTCCTTGTTATTGATTTTAACCTTATAGCCTCTATTGCTAAGGAAGGAGTTGAACCATCTGAGAGCTGATCCTGCAATTCCTATGTCTGATAGCCGGTTTAGAAGGGTATTATGATTTACAGTATCGAAAGCTGCAGAGATGTCGAGGAGAGCTAAGAGGAACGACTGTCCTTTATCAAAGCCAATGTAAACATGATCAAGGAGTGAGATGAGGAGGGTTTCGGTATTGTGTTCTTTTCGGAAACCATATTGTGACGGGTGTAGAATATTATGGTCTTCTAGGTAATTTGAAAGTTGCTTATTTACGATTTTCTCCATGATCTTAGCTACAAACTGGAGATTTCATATGGGGCGATAGTTGTTGAGGTCGTCCGGGTCCAGGTTCGGTTTTTTGAGTATGGGTTTAAGGGTGGCCAATTTGAGAGCATCCGGGAATATTCCTTGTGAGAGGGAACAATTGATAATATCAGCTAGATATTTGGAGATGTATTCTGGTATGAGAATCAGAAATTTGGAAGGTATTTGGTCTAGAGGGTGGGTCGAAGGTTTCATTCTTTTTATCAGGGTTTCCACCTCTATAGTGTGAGTAGGATCAAAGGATTCATAGGAGAAGATTCATAACGTTCATCTGGAATGTCCTCAGAGAGGAATGAGCGAGATAGGGCATCAGCTCTGACGTTCTTATCTCCAGGGCGGTATTTCAGCACAAAGTCAAATCTGTTGAAGAACAGGGACCATCTCGCTTGCCTATGGTTCAGGCACTGTGCGAGGCGGAGGTACTCCACATTTTTATGGTCTGTAAAGACTGTGATCTGATGCTGTGCTCCTTCGAGCCAAGGGCGCCACTCCTCGAATGCCATATTTATATCCAGGAGCTCTTTATCTCCTATTCCGTAGTTCTTCTCCGCTGGTGAAAAGCGACGGGAGAAAAATGAGCATGGGTGTAAGGCCTTGGAATCAAGAGCCTGACTTAGCATGGCCCCTATGCCGACGTCTGAGGCATCGACCTCTACGATGAAGGGCAGAGTCAGATCCGGATGTCGGAGGCACGGCTTGCTCGAGAAGGCGTCTTTCAGTTTCTGGAATGCTGTTACTGCCTTCATAGACTAGTTGGCGACGTTGGCTCCTTTCTTCATCATCGCTGTAAGCGGAACAGTTAGTGAAGAGTAATTCTTGATGAATGTTCTGTAGTAGTTGGTAAATCCCAGAAATCGTATGAGAGCCTTTAGACCTGTGGGTTGTGTCCATTTCTTAATGCTCTCCAGCTTTTGTGGGTCCATCTGGCAACCTTGGTTGGAAACAATGTACCCTAAGAAAGGCACTGATTCCTTGTGAAACTCGCACTTAGACAACTTGGCGTATAGACAATTCTCGTGGAGTCTTTGCAGCACTCCTCTGACATCCTCCAGATGAGTGGTCATGTCTTGGGCAAATATCAAGATGTCATCTAGGTATACAACAACACATTTTTAGACAAGGTCTCGCAGAATGTCGTTCATCATATTTTGGAAGACAGCTGGGGCATTGCACAGGGCAAAGGGCATCACTAAATATTCAAAGTGACCATCCTGGGTATTGAAGGCTGTCTTCCATTCAACGCCAGAGCGGATTCAAACTAAGTTGTAAGCTCCCTTGAGATCAAGCTTGGAGAATATCTTGGCTCCCTGTAGTCTATCAAATAGCTCTGAGGTGAGTGGTAAGGGATAGTGGTCTTTTACAGTGATCTCGTTTAGATCTCTGTAGTCTATACATGGACGCAACGTACCATCCTTCTTCCCCACAAAGAAGAAGCCCGCGCCGGCAGGAGACTTGGAGGGTCTTATGAAGCCTTTTTGAAGGTTCTCCTGTATATATTCGGACAAGGCTTTATTTTCTACTATGGAGAGAGGGTAGACCCGTCCTTTGGGTGGTTCAAATTGATGGCGCAGTCGTAGGATCTGTGTAGCGGTAGTACATCTGCAGCTTCTTTGGAAAATACATCTTGAAAAGATGCATATTGAGGCTGCAACCCAGGCATCAATGGGGTAGTTGGCTTGCAGGATATAGGAGCAACCTCCATCAGACATTTACCATGGCAATCTGGACCCCAACGTGAAAGTTCCAGAGTGGCCCAATTGAATTGAGGCATATGCTGCTGCAGCCACGGTAGCCCCAGTACTATAGGGTGCATGGCCTTCTCTTGAACAAAGGAGGAGATAGTTTCAGAATGGAGAGCTGGGTTACTTCACCTGGTAAGGGTTCTCCATGAATTGAAGATAAGAGTAGTGGAGATGTCATGGTGGTAGTGGGAATCCGCAAGTGCTCCACTAATCGTTGTAAAATGAAATTACCTCATGCCCCCAAGTCCACTAGGGCAAGAGTCTGATATTCCAAGGGTCCACAGATCAAGGATTCCGGAAGAGAGAGTGGAGGAGAGGGTGCAGTAAGACCTAAGAAGAGTCCTCCCGCTGTACTTAGGTCTGCCAGTTTCCCGGACATATAGGGCATGTTTGAACAGCATGGCCAGCTTGTCCACAATACATGCAAAGCCCCAACTTCTTCCGCGTTCTTCTCTCTTTAGACGTCAGGTGACTGCGGTCTAATTGCATTGGTTCTTCCTCGCCAGCCACTGGACCTGAGGGAACAGGCCTGGGTGTGGACTTAACTCGAGCTTCACCCTGAAGCGGGTCTTCTGGGAGTCTTGGTCTCTTGAACCTTGTCACGAAGTCGGCGATCAATCCTTGTTGCCAACTTCACTAGTTCAGCCAAGGTCTCAGGCATCTCACGAGCTGCCAGCTCGTTTTTCAAACGAGAGTTCAGTCCTTCAAAGAAGAGGGTCCTCAGGCATTTTGGGTCCCAATGTAATTCAGACGACAGTGTCTTGAATTCTATAGCGAATTCAGCTAAACATTTATTACCTTGCTTCAGGTGAAGCAACGAAGATCCTGCAGTGGTATGCCGAGCAGGGTCATCAAAAACTGATCTGAACAATTCAATAAATCCGGCAAGATCATGTAGGATAGGATCATCACACTCCCACAGCGAAGAGGCCCAAGCCAAAGCTCTTCTGTCCAGATAAGACAAGATGTAGGTGGTCTTGGTATAGGCTGTAGGAAAATGGCTAGGTTGCAGGGAAAAGTGCATGCAACACTGGTTAATAAAACCTCTACATTTCCAAACTTCCCCCGAGAAGCGTGTTGGAGCAGATAGAGGTACAATTGTCTTGACTGTCACTTCTGGCGGTGTAACTTCTTTACCTGTGGTGGTGGGTAAGTTCATCTGTGCGTGCTGTTCCGGGGATGCAGGAGAGGGCGACTAGCAGACACGGCGGTAGCCATCTTCCCAAGGTAAGTGGGAGGAGCCAAGAAAAAGCTGAGGCATAAGGGGTGAAGCTGTCTGACCTCGACGGATGCAACACTGGCGCCTCCACTTTTTGATTGTGATCCTCTTTAATAGGTGGCAGTTGTATTTTTCTCAAAAAGGATCCAATCTGAAACGAGGAGCTAGATGACTCTGGAGAATACAATACCTAGTAATAATTTTTAAAGCCTATGGGAAAATATCTGTTGAATCTTGAGCACCGACATGTGCTGCCTTTTCCGTTGAATGGGTCTAGCATAGAGCCTACCTGACTTGTCTCTGTGTTCATGGGAATTTTGTCCAGTAAACTGAATTGCCTTTTCTATTCCTTCTATTTGAAGTGTCTTCAATTCTTCCCTTGCCAAGTTTAGCTCACATATGTTTTATGTGAACATAACCTCTTCTGTCTCTCCTCTAATCTATGAATTTTATCCTTGAGATCTAATTGTTTCTGAAGTCTGTTTCTCTTAAGATGACATGCGTATGCAATAGTATGACCTTTAGCAACTGTTTTGAATGTTTCCCATAGCAAAATTGGGTGATGATGGTATGAGAAATCTGACTCAATGTTTTCCATGAGAGTATTGAAATCGTCACCCCTTCCCCCAGCACTCATAGCTTAAGCTGCCATGAACTCTTAGGTGTTATCACATTCAAGAGAAAGAATATAAGATACAGGATGATGGTGTGAATTTTTGCTATAAAATTAGAGGAGCACAGGAAATAATCTGTTCTACTGTATGATTTAAAATGTGCAGAATAGCACATAAAGATTATAACTTTTTAAAAGGCGGGCAGGCGCACTTTTGTGCACATTCATTGTCCTGTGCCCAGAGACGCATCCATGTTATAAAATAGCCTGGATGTGCGCACATGTGCTGCTTCTACCGCATAAGTGGAGGACTTTTACAAGGGATGCACGCCGACATCATAGCTAGTGTTCCCAGTTTGCGCAGTTAAGGGATAGGACTTCCAAACTTCTTATGTTCTGGATGTACGGAGATCCAGACGGGGTCTCCTCCTCTTGCTCTCTTTCTTCCTTTGACTCAGTTCATTTTCCTTAGCTGATACTTCTGGGATTTCTCTTGTGAAAAAGTCAGGGGATCAGACTATTTCTCAGCATTGCCATCACAATGGGGGAAGAGGAACCCAAAACCTCCCCATTTAACTCAAAGTCCAAATAATACTTTCAAAAGTTAAAATGGATATCTTCTCTGCCCTCACTGTCTCTCACAGCAGAATCCATCACTGATGCTTGCCTACCTATTAGATTCACAGGATTTTGGTCCCTGAAAGAAGCCCCTTCACTCCCAAGGGGTATCAGGCTTTAAATCTATCTCTCTGTAAAATAGGAGAAGGACCCTCAGGCAGGGAGTGCCCTGGGAGGTGTCACTTCTAAAAGAAACTCCTTGGGATGAGTCTAGGAGGCCTCACCAGAGTGTGGAAGGGACTGAAGGATATGAATGGATTCCTTTCTAAGTGTATTATAAGGACAGGGATAGTGGCATCCAGTAGCCAAACCAGGAGGGTCTGCCACAAACTATCTCCTGGTTTTGGCATGTGCAGGGCTTTTAAAATTCACCTTAAAGTTCCTAGCTGAAGGATACTGTTTTCTCCAAATATCTTGTAGGCTATATATAGACATCAGCCTAGTCAAACTAGAGTTCTTATTGTAACAGTGAGAAATCCCAGAGGATCTATCTTTATGCTTGACCGGGGAGCCTTGAGAGGCTTTGGCAATCTGTTATGCTTGACTGAGGTCAA
Organism: Rhinatrema bivittatum; assembly: GCF_901001135.1. Lineage (NCBI taxonomy): Eukaryota > Metazoa > Chordata > Amphibia > Gymnophiona > Rhinatrematidae > Rhinatrema > Rhinatrema bivittatum. The sequence goes on along the minus strand of NC_042622.1, from coordinate 250,543,304 downwards.
GCGTTACTGGGAGCTCTCCAGCAGAAACAAAGAGAGTGTGTGCCCTTTATGGTGAAACCATCCAAGTCTGAAAGGCTTAAACAAGCAAGGAAGTCCTTGGAACTTGGAGTAGGCATGATGACTTGGAAGCAGACATGACGACTTGGGACTGGGTCAGACAAGACGAGGACTTGGAACTTTAGGAGCAAGGAAGAGTCCAGGCAGTGCTCAGCAAAGAACCACCAGCAGGCGACTCCAGCCACCATGGAACTGGATGTGGCCGACTGGAGACAAGGTCCGGGGCAAGTGGCTGAACCCAGGAAAGGACTCAAGACACAGTTCAGGAAGGGAGAGTCCAGGCAGTGCTCAGCGAAGAACCACCGGCAAGCGACTCCAGCCATCACAGAACTGGATGTGGCCGACTGGAGACAAGGTCCGGGGCAAGTAGCTGAACCCAGGAAAGGACTCAAGACACAGTTCAGGAAGGTAGCAAGCCAAAGGCCCTCCGAGGCCAAGACAGGAAGAGTCCAGGCAGTGCTCAGCGAAGAACCACCAGCAGGCGACTCCAGCCACCATGGAACTGGATGTGGCCGACTGGAGACAAGGTCCGGGGCAAGTAGCTGAACCCAGGAAAGGACTCAAAACACAGTTCAGGAAGGTGGCAAGCCAAAGGCCCTCCGGAGGAGTTGGCTGCAGGAGAAAAGAAGCAACAAAGCAAGCAATGTCCCTCAGGTGCTCTACACAGCCCACCACAGGGCAGACCCACGGGGCTGGTCACGGACCACACTGTTCCTCTATGCGCCCTACACAGCCGGACGGCTGGTCATGGACCACGAGGGGAGCGGAACAGGCAAACCTCAGCGCCTCTTGGAGACATCAGGAATCACGAACATTTGGAGAAGACATCAAGGAATTTGGATATCACAAAGTGGAACTGAAGACATCATGGAACTGGAACTGGAACCGGAACTGGAACTGGAACCTCCATGGATGAAAATCAGAAATGCCAGGCAGGAGCTGGAGACGGGAAGTCCTTGAGAGAACAAGCCCCTTGCCAAAGCAAAGCCTGAATGTAGAGGAAGTCCTTTTGTAGCCCAGGAAAAAGGCAACTCCCTGGGCGGTGTTCAGATGGGCCACACCTGGCTGGCCCTATAACTGAGGAGAAGAGCTGCGGGCCGGCCCCTGGAGAGAAGGGCGTGGTCCAAACCAGGAAGTCCATGCAGAGCAGAGCAGGCCTCAGTCATCGAAGGCCTCTCAGGTCTCCCAGGCCCTGGAGCAAATCCTGAACAGTTCGTAGGCGAGACCCCAGCTTCGGAGCGGCCTCCAGGAAAGAGATAAGAGGCCTCCTGTAGCAGCTACAGGAGGATTCATAACACTATCCTTACTCTGGTCAGTACAGAAATTCCAATATCTTCCCAGAAACAGAGGCAAGTCTGGTACCCTGACAAAATTAGAAGAAGGAAGATTGACCCACATTAGGACCAGACACAATGACCAATATAAAACTATCTAAAAAAAAAAAAAAAAAAAAGATTACATACCAATATTATCCATCATCAATCTGGATCCCATACAAACAACAACAGGCAGTGATTTTGAAATAGGATTGACACTCTTCTACTCTTCAAATTGTATGAAGTAATAAAAACCTGCCCCTCCCAGTCTGAGTTTACTTTCACATATTCTTGGTCTGTGAGAGCTATCTGAGTCCCCTCCTTCCTGAAGGACTCTCTTTCTTGATTGGCGATATTATCCTGCTTACATTTAAGGGTGAATTTTAAAAGCCTGGTGCGCATCAAAATTGGGAGATGCATGCACAAGTCAGGCTTGTGCGCTCCCACCAAATTTTAAAAGTCATTTGCCTGCTGTGCACTCATTTCACTTGATGTAGAAAGGGTCGTGGTGTGGGTGTGGTCTGGGCATGGGAGTTTCACGGCATGACCAAGAGATGTGCACGTACACACATGTGTGCCCCGCCATGCACTCAGGTCCACTGCCATGTAACTTTACCTTTGCTACGGAGGAGGTGTACGTTGTAAAGACAAAGAAATGAGCCATTTCTGTTGAGTTTAAAGGGGGGAATGCAGGCTTCAATCAAAGGGGGTTTGGAGGACCTCATTGTTAAGTGGGCGAACTGGTGAAATGGCATGGACACACGCCCATTATAAAATACCCTGACTAATCAGTAGAATCGGGATTTGTGTGCCGAGGCATGCACCCTCTTAAAATTGGGTACACAAGTGCGCGAGGCCAGGTTATTTTATAGCCTGCACACATAAAATAGCAGTGTATCTGGGTGCACATCGATCCTCGCACACCAAAGTGCACCTGTACACCGGTTTGAAAGTTACCGTCTTAATGAGGCCACTTTCAATTTCACCCATGTAGCCTTATAGAAAATAATAGACTCTCAGGTGAATTTTTAAAGGAGCTAACGCATATAACTGTAGCATACTCTCGTAGCAATTTTCAAAAGCCATTTACTGTGGGTAAAGTGCATTTACACATGTAAAACTCAGTTTGTGTATAAATGCTTTTGAAAATCAGGTCCTTAGGCTTTAAATTTATATGAGCCACATACACAATAGTCATGTAACCAAGCTGATGACTCATAAGAGGAAATTTTAAAAAGGCATAATACTTGCACAAACCCAGCTGTACTTTCCAATTTAACCCAAACAAACTACTAAGGAAACCCCAACCCTTGTGAAACGACACAAGAAGGTAACAATAAAGAAGCCCACAGGATCTCGTGGAAATCTGCATAATATTTGACTCCTATACAGGCTGGGATATTCTGCCTACCCGAAACCAGACCAATTTTTTCTTCCTTGCACACCACTTCACATTCATAACCCACCCAAGCAGCTGCAGGAAACAGGAGATGGGAAAAATCTGTGGACCCCTATCCTGCATCTGGTGTCCCAGTATAAAATCTTCCAACCTGTTAACATGTAATGGACATTTAGGAAACAGAATTTTAACATTCCTGTTGACACCTTGCTCAACAAGTATGAATACAGACCAAATAAAGAGCTGGAGAAGACAAATAATGGTAGAAGAATATTCAGTAGGGATGTGAATCATTTTTTGACGATTTAAAATATCGTCCGATATATTTTAAATCGTCAAAAATCGTTAGAGCCGCGATACAATAACAATTCCCCCGATTTATCGTCAAAAAATCGTAAATCGGAGGAAAGGGGAGGGAAAGGGGGAGGGCGGGAAAACCGGCACACTAAAACAAACCTAAAACCCACCCCGACCCTTTAAAATAAATCCCCCACCCTCCCGAACCCCCCCCCCAAATGCCTTAAATTACCTGGGGTCCAGAGGAAGGGTCCCGGTGTGATCTTTTACTCTCGGACCTCCGTGCGTTGTAGAAATGGCACCGGCGCTACCTTTGACGACAGGTCAAAGGTAGCGCCGGCGCCATTTTGTTTTTTTGTCCCCCGACGTCAGGAGCGTAGGAGATCGCTCCCGGACCCCCGCTGGACCCCCAGGGACTTTTGGCCAGCTTGGGGGGGCCTCCTGACCCCCACAAGACTTGCCAAAAGTCCAGCGGGGGTCCCAAACGACCTCCTGCAGTCGAATCGTGTTGCCGTACGGCCGGCGCCATTTTGCGCAAAATGGCGCCGGCCGTCCCTGGGGGTCCAGCGGGGGTTCGGGAGCAATCTCCTACGCTCCTGCCTCGAATCGTTTTTCCGTACGGAAAAACGATTCGCGTGCGGGAAGTCGTTCCCGGACCCCCGCTGGACTTTTGGCAAGTCTTGTGGGGGTCAGGAGGCCCCCCCAAGCTGGCCAAAAGTCCCTGGGGGTCCGGGAGCGATCTCCTACGCTCCTGACGTCGGGGGACAAAAAAACAAAATGGCACCGGCGCTACCTTTGCCCTGTCATATGACAGGACAAAGGTAGCGCCGGCGCCATTTCTACAACGCACGGAGGTCCGAGAGTAAAAGATCACACCGGGACCCTTCCTCTGGACCCCATGTAATTTAAGGCATTTTGGGGGGTTCGGGAGGGTGGGGGATTTATTTTAAAGGGTCGGGGTGGGTTTTAGGGTTGTTTTAGTGTGCCGGTTTTCCCGCCCTCCCCCCCCACTGGACCCCAGGTAATTTAAGGCATTTTGGGGGGGGTTCGGGAGTGTGGGGGATTTATTTTAAAGGGTCGGGGTGGGTTTTAGGGATGTTTTAGTGTGCCGGTTTTCGATTTACACGATATTTAAAAAACCCAAACTGCGACGATCCGATTCCCTCCCCCTCCCAGCCGAAATCGATCGTTAAGACGATCGATCACACGATTCACATCTCTAATATTCAGCTCCCTGAGCAATTATATATAATGTAGTGTAGACTTCAATCTTGGTATATAGGCAGTGCTTTGACCTCTTCCTGATCCACATGACATCTGCAGTATGTTTAAGGACTGAAGCAGGGAGGGGGGATAAGCAACACCCTTTAGAGAAAGCCTGAATGCGCCGTGAAAGGAGGATCCAGCCTGTATGCCGTGCCTGCTCCCCAGTGAGATGTTAGCTGACACAAAAAAATGGAAGAACCAAGCAAGGTAACCCCTCTCACTCTTAACCCCGTCTGTTTTAAATCAATATGCCTACACTAAGCATGAGATAGTATATGTCCAGAAAGTTGCTATATATCGTTGCTAAAAAGAAAAAAAAAAGCCTTCCTCTTATAGCAGCAATTTTAAAAATAGAAAGAAAGATCAAAGCAGTTTGGGCGAGAGGCATGCAATGATCCCAGCACATCCCTCCAAGCCCCCACAGGCTGACTGCTGTTAAAGTTTGCCTGAAACTCCTAGATAATGATAGGGATTCAGGTTTTGGGCTCTCCTCCGTTAAAGGAACATTTTAAAAGCCCGACGCGTGCAAATATGTCAGGCTCGCGTGCGCCAAGCAGATTTTAAAAGCCACCCGGATATGTGCATAAATGCTGCAGCGCGCACATCTCAGACGATTAAAAAAGGGGCAAGCGTGGGTGTGGTCTGGGCCAAGCATGGGCATTTCAGGGTGTGATCCTGAGATGTGCGCGTAAATACTTATGCAATCCAGTGCGCACCAAGATCCCCGCTGCGTAACTTTACTTCTGCTATGGATGACGTGTAAGTTGAAAAATAAAGAAAATTAGGCAGATCTGCAGGGTTTTAAGGGTTGGAGATAACTGGGAATAGATTCAGCACGCGCCCCATTTAAAATCCCTCGATTTACAAGGTAGAAATGGCATTTGCGTGCACCCACTTAAATGTGGTCAATTTCCAACCATAGATTTTTATTGTTATGCAAGTCTAAAAGCCTTTTATCTCAGTGGAGTGCAGGATTTGGTGAGAGAGGTAACAGAGGTGGGGCTGCTTGGCAAATGTGATCATAAATAATATGATCAAATCTGAATTAATAACTGGAAGGGGGACAGTAAGTCAGTCCATGGCTCTAGTGCTAAACTTTTAAAAGAGAAACTTTGAGAAAATGAGAAAAATAGAAAAAACTGAAAGATGCAGCTACAAAAGTTAAGTGTGCAACAGGTGTGGACATTGTTAAAAAAAATACCATCCTAGAAGCAAAGTCCAGATGTATTCCATGCATTAAGAAAGGTGGAAGGAAGGCAAAATGATTACCGGCATGGTTAAAAGATGAGGTGAAAGGCTATTTTAGCCAAAAGATCCATCAGAAGAAAATAGGATAAAGCATAAATACAGTATTGGCAAGTTAAATGTAAGACGTTGATAAGACAGGTTAAGAGAGAATTTGAAAAGAAGTTGGCCATAGAGGCAAAAACTCAATAAAAACTTTTAAAAATATATCCAAAGCAGAAAGCCTGCGAGGGAGTTTGTTTGACCATTGAATGATCAAGGGGTTAAAGGGGCACTTAGAGAAGATAAGGCCATCGTGGAAAGATTAAATGATTTCTTTACTTCAATGTTTACTGAAGAGGATGTTGGAGATACCCGTTCCAGAGAAGATTTTCATGGGTGATGATTCAGATCAACTGAAGCAAATCACGGTGAACTTGGAAGATGTGGTAGGCCTAATTGACAAACTGAAGAATAGTAAATCACCTGGACAGGATGGTATACACCCCAGGGTTCTAAAAGAACTAAAAAATGAAATTTCAGACCTATTTCAATTAATTTGTAACCTAATCATTAAAATCATCTGATGTACCTGAAGAATGGAAGATGGCCAATGTAACCCCTATATTTAAAAAGGGATGCAGGGGTGATCCGGGAAACTATAGACCAGTGAGCCTGACTTCAGTGCTGGGAAAAATCATGGAGACTGCTAAGAAAAATAAAAATCACAAAACAGTTAGATAGAAATTGTTTGAGAGGACACAGCCAGCATGGATTTACCCAAGGGAAGTTTTGCCTCACAAATCTCCTACATTTTTTTTGAAGGGGTGAACAAACATGTGGACACAGGTGAACCAGTAGATATGGTGTATTTGGATTTTCAGAAAGTGTTTGACAAAGTCCCGCATGAGAAACTAAGAAAACTAAAAAAAAGTCATGAGATAGGAGGTGATGTCCTTTTGTGGATTGCAAGATGGTTAAAAGCCAGGAAACAGAGTAGGATTAAATGGTCAGTTTTTTAAAAATTTTATTTTTAATGCATTTTCAAATATAAATACAAGAATGCTCTTTTTTTCTGTACAAGAGATAAGCTTATAGAAATTTCCAAAGAAATATATACAGTAATAAACAAATTACACTTTATCTCCACTTTTAGGCAACATGGGGGGGGGGGGCAAGTGTATAAAGTGTGATTGAATACAAGAAAAGGTAAAAAAGAAACAGATATCCACCAAAAAATAATATCTATTCACCCGAACCTAATATAGGAGATCCTTAGGCATGAGAGTCCAGGAATACTCTGAGTTGAGATGGTTGAGATGGTTCAAAAAAACACATAATTAGAATTCAAATGTTTCACCATACATTTACAAGGTGAACTTAGCCCGTCTCGATAATACCTCTGATTGCATAGTGAAGAACATCTTCCTGCGTTCTTGAGAGATTCTAGAGGTATCTGGATACATCCATATTTTTTGACCATGAAATAAAAGCAATGGTTAAGAAAAAGCTGAAGTACAGAATTTTATCAGAGAGAAATGCAAATGAAACTAAGAGAGTTGCTCTCTTTGATAATCAGATATCTGATTATCAAGTAAACCATCTTCATTAATGAAATTACTGGCAAAACTTCAGTAGACATTTTCAAAATATGAATAAGATTTAAACATGTCTTAAGGAGCTATCAACTTAACATAAGGAAAGTTAAGAATTCTTAAATTCAAAGATCTCAAAGCATTCTCAATATTCTTCAATTTCTTGGAGTATACTACTTCAGATTGAGATAGCTTATGTTGTTAACATGGGACTCAACTGTTCCAATTTAATAGCATCAGAAGTAACTGTACTTTGTTATTAGAACACGATGATTAGTGTCCAAAGCAATTTTAGTTAAATTAGATATAGCAGATTCTAAAGATGTTAAAGCGTTCCATCAATAGTCCATTGTTATCACTGCAGGCTTTACTAAAAGGGGTTGTGTCCATTTTTGAATGCTCTCAAGCTCTTGAGGGTCCAACTGGAAGCCTTGATTAGAAACAAACAATGTACTCTAAGAAGGGCACAGATTCCTTGTGGAATTCGCATTTAGACAACTTGGCGTATAAACAGTTCTCGCAAAGTCTCTGCAGCACTCTTTTGACATTTTCCTGTTGGGTATTCAGGTCCTGGGAAAATATCAAGATGTCGTCCAAGTACACAACGACACATTGGTAGAGTAGATCATGCAGAATGTCGTTCATCATGTTTTGGAAGACAGCCGGGGCATTGCACAGGCTGAAGGGCAACACCAGGTATTCATAGTGCCCATCCCGGGTATTAAAAGCCATCTTCCATTCATCGCCAGAGCGGATGCGAACGAAGTTATAGGCTCCTTTGAGATCACGCTTGGAGAATATCTTGTCTCCCTGTAGTCTATTGAATAGCTCTGAGATGAGTGGTAAGGGATAGCGGTCCTTTACAGTGATCCCGTTTAGACCTCTGTAGTCAATGCATGGACGTAATGTTCCATCTTTCTTCCCCACAAAGAAGAAGCCTGCACTGGCAGGAGACTTGGAGGATCTTATGAAGCCTTTCTGAAGATTCTCCTGTATGTACTCAGACATAGCTTTATTTTCTACTTCGGAGAGAGGATAAACCCTTCCTTTGGGTGGTTCTGTGTTAGGCTTCAAATTGATGGCACAGTAATAGGATCTGTGTGGAGGCAGCATGTCTGCAGCTTCTTTGGAAAATACATCTTGAAAGGATGCATATTGAGGCAGCAACCCTGGCAACAACGGGATAGTTGGCATGCAGGGTATTGGAGAGACCTCCATTAGACATTTACCATGGCAATCTGGTCCCCAACGTGAAAGCTCCAAGGTGACCCAGTTGAATTGAGGCATATGTTTCTGCAGCCACAGCAGCTCTAATACTAAAGGGTGCATGGCCTTCTCTAGCACAAAGAAGGAAATAGTCTCTGTATGAAGAGCATCGGTATGCAAGTTCACTGGTTCGGTGAGCAGGGTTACTTCACCCAGTAAGGGCTCCCCATGGATAGAAGATAGGAGTAGTGGAGACGTCATGGTAGTGGAGGGGATCAGCAAATGTTCCACTAGATGTCTCAATATGAAATTTCCTCCTGCCCTAGAGTCCACTAAGGCCAGGGTCTGGTATTCTAGAGGTCTGCAGATTAAGGATACCAGAAGAGAGAGTGGAGGAGAGGGTGCAGTTAGACCTAAGAAACGTCCTCCCACAGGACTTAGGTCTGCCAGTTTCCCGGACATATAGGGCATGATTGTACAGCATGACCAGCTTGTCCACAATACATGCATAGTCCCAACCTCTTTCGTGTTCTTCTCTTTTGAAGTCAAGTGACTGTGGCCTAATTGCATTGGTTCTTCTTCGCCAGCAACTGGAACTGAGGGAATAGGCCTGGGCGTAGACTTAACTTGAGTCTCTTCCTGAAGTCGTCTTCTGGGACTCTTGGCCTCTTGAACCTTGTCACGAAGTCTGTGATCAATTCTTGTTGCCAACTTCATTAGTTCTGTCAAGGTCTCAGGCATCTCTCGAGCCGCCAGCTCATCTTTCAACCAGGAGTTCAGTCCTTCAAAGAAAAGGGTCTTCAGGCATTTAGGGTCCCAATGTAATTCTGATGCCTGCGTCTTGAATTCTATGGTGAATTCTGGCAAAGGTTTATTACGTTGTTTCAGATGAACCAACGTAGATCCTGCTGTCGTGTACTGGGCAGGGTCATCAAATACTGATCTGAACAGTTCAAGGAACCCGGCAAGATCATGCAGAATAGGGTCATCGCACTCCCACAGCAGAGAGGCCCAAGCCAACGCTCTTCTGTCCAGATAAGACAAGATATAGTTGGTCTTGGCATAAGCTGTAGGGAAATGATTAGGTTGCAGAGAAAAGTGCATGCAACATTGATAAATCCCCTACATTTCCAAACTTCCCCTGAGAAGCGTGTTGGAGCAGATAGAGGTACAGTTGTCTTGACCATCACTTCTGGTGGTGTAACTTCTTTACCTGTGGTGGTCGGTGTATTCATCTATGCGTGCAACTGGTTAAAGGCAGTGGTCAAGTTATCCAGTGAGTTCTGTTTGGAGATTCGCTGGGTCAGGCCTGGAATGGCCTGCAATGCGGTGAGCTGAGCCGAATTCATGGAGTTAGCAACCTGTTATGGTTTTGAGGTGTTGGAATGGATTCTTGGGTACTGTGGTGATGACCACTCCCACGGGGAGGAGCCCTGTGAGGATCCACAGTACTAGGCTAGACTCTAGATACGCAAACAGAGATTTGTCTTTTATTATACAGCAGAATGATACCACCAGAGGTGGCAGTAGTGAGGTGGTCCAGAGGTAGCAGTCCAGGGGCCCTCGGCAGAGGAGACCTCTCTCACAATGATAGTATAGGGAGTGCAGGATGCAGGTTCCCAGTGCTGATCTGTAGCTGAGACAGACTGACAATGTTAGATTACTCAGTAAGTTGGTAGCGGTATAGATGGAGATCCCAGCAGGCAGAAGTAGTTGAATACAGACACCGAGGCAGGGAGAGCAGGCCCTCGAGGAGTGAGTACCTAATCCCTGAAAGGCACCTGAAAGAAAGCAAAGGGCCCCCGAGGAGCGGGTACCCAGGTTAGAGAATTACCCCGAAGAGCAGAGAGCTTCCAGCGGCAGAGTAGCTTAGACCGGACAAGTCCAATCCTTGCTAACTCAATTTGTTAGCAAATGAAGGACAGGCTAAATACCTGGATGGCGTGATGTCACTCGAGGGGGCCGCCCTCAAGGTTCCCGCCATGATGTGGATAAAGACGTGGGTGGCATGCGCACCCTAGGAGGCCCTCAGGAGAAACATGGCGGATTGCCTTGCCATTACTGTTCCAGGGACGCCGGAGAGAGCGGCATGCAGACGCGGCGGTAGCCATCTTCCCAAGGGTAGTGGGGAGAGCAGAGAAAGATGAGGCGCAGAGGTCGGAGCCGACTGAGACCGATGGCGCAACAACAACACTGGAAGATTGGGCTTCCGAATGGCAGATGAAACTTAATGTGGACAAGTGCAAAGTTATGCATATAGTGAAAACATAACCCTTGCTGTAGTTACATAAAAAGTTCTATCTTAGGAGTTACCATCCAGGAAAGAGACGTAGGCATCATAGGGATAATACATTGAAATCATTGGCTCAGTGTGCTGTGGCTATCAAAAAAGCAAACAGAATGTTAGTAATTATTAGGAAGGGAATGGCAAAACAGAGGATGTCATAATGCCTCTGTATCACTCTATGGTGAGATAACACCTTGAATACTATGTGCAATTCTTTTTTTTCAATTAGTAATTTTTATTGCTGTCATAAGTTATAAAGATACAGTCACATAAAAGGCAATACATGATACACAAGTGTCTTACGACACCAAATACAAGCATATATAACCCCAATCCCTTCCCCCTTTCTCTGTTTCCTAATACAGAAAGATTTAGCACTGTAATGAAACAAAACGAAGCAAAGTGAATCATGGGAAAACGCAATGAGTCTATGTAAGCTATATTTGAAGTTATAAAGGTGTTATAAGGCGGAGCAGGATGAATCTTTGCGTCTCATATGGTGGTGAACTTACTAAGTTTGTGGAGGAGTTTGAAAGCAGTTATTCTGCTCATGGTGCAAATATTGTTTAGGTGTAAGAGCACTTGTATCGGAAGCGCAGAACCTTGTTTCCAAAAGTAGGCAATCTCCATCCTGGTGGCAATACTGAACTGTTGAATAAAAGCTTGTGTAGGTAAGGTTTCCTGTGGAACAGGAAGGCAGAGGAGTGCCGAATCCATCCTTTGCTGAATCTTTTCCTCAAGGTTTTGCGATAATATTCCATCTATCTGCTGCCACTGGGATCTTATATTGGGGCAGTCCCACCACATAAATAAAAGTACCTTGGGAGGAACAGCCCCGCCAACACAGATCGCTTATCTGAGAGCTGAATCTATGTAGTTTAGTAGGGGTATAATACCATCTATAAGGTAACTCATAGCTATTCTCCGTGAGTGCTGCAGAGAGAGGATGACTTAATCAATTGAAAAATAGAAAGCCAGTCCTCTTCGGAGGGAGTATACCCACTATGTGCAATTCTGGTCACCGCAACTCAAAAAGGATATAGCTGCACTGGAGAAAGCATAGAGAAGAGTGACCAAAATAAGGGGCATGGAACGGCTGCCCTATGAGGAAAGGCTAAAGAGGTTAGGGCTCTTCAGTTTGGAGAAGAGATATGATGGAGGCCTATAAAACTATTAAAGGACTTGAACAAGTTAATGTAAATCGGTTATTTACTCTCTCAGATAATAGAAGGACCAAGGAGCACTCCATGAAGTTAGCAAGTAGCTCTTTTAAAACAAATCAAAAGAAAAAGTTTTTCACTCAGTGCATAATTAAGCTCTGTAATTCATTGCCAGAGGATGTGGCTAGAGCATAGTGTAACTGGGTTTAAAAAAGGTTTGCATATGTTCCTAGAGGAAAAATCCAAAAACAGTAATTAATAAGCAATAGTAGCATGGGATCTATTTAATGCTTGAGTACCTGAGACTTGGATTGGACACTGTTGGAAACAGGATACTGGGCTTATGTTGCGCCAGAGGTGGACCCTTGGGCTGAGGTGGGGTTGACGCTACCCATAGGAAGGATCCTACGGGTCCCCACTGTCGGCAGGCAGAGAGGGCTGATGGATGGAGGCTGGTGCTTCACCAATACTAGCCCTTGTTCCCTACGGGTTGAGCCTTTGGGTGCCGGGGCCGGCTGGACTTAGGTGGCCTATGGATGGATCGAGGTCAGCCCAGAGGCAGCAACTAGTGTAGTGATCAGTCTGTACTGAATGAGGCGGAGTCCCTGAGACCTGGGCGCCAATAGGAACACAGTCTGACAGAGGGTGCCTGAGCAAGAGCAGGCCAAAGCCTGAGTGAACCACATCCAGGACAAAGGCTGAAGAGGGTCTTGAAGCAAGCTGGGATCAGGGCTGGCGGCAGTCTGGAAGCAGTGGCAAGCAAGGCTGAGGTTTAAACAAGGAGAGAGTCAAAGGATGGTCAGATGAAGCATATGTCCAGGGCTGGAGAGAAGCAACAGCGTAGTCAAGCGATGCAGAGGTCCGGGGCTGGAGAGAGGCAACTGAGTAGTCAGGCAATGCAGAGGTCAAACCAGGTTAGCAATCCAAAGGAACAAGGAAACAGGAAAGAAGGCAATCAGGATCAAGAACAGAAGAAGCAACGAGCACTCGACTAGCGAGGGGACCTGTTGCAAAGGCAATTTGAGAGAGTGGAGCCCGGCTAACATCATCCTCATAGGGGAGCTGTTCCATTCCCCTTATCATTTTGGTAGCCCTTCTCTGTACCTTCTCCATTGAGATGCGGCGACCGGAATGGCTCCATTATGAAGAGAGGCTATGCAGGTTAGGGCTCTCGAGCTTGGAAAAGAGGGGGTATGATAGAAGTTTATAAAATCATGAGTGGGTTGGAACGGGTAAATAATATTAAAACAAGGGGACACTCCATGAAACAAACAGCAGATTCAAAACAAATCATACAGAGTACTTTTTTTACTCAGTGCACAATCAGCTGTGAAATCTGTGGTCAAGGGTAACTAGCATAGTGGGATTTAAAAGAGGTTTGAACAAGTTCCTGGAGGAAAAGTCCAAAAAACATTAGTAGCCAGGTAGATTAGGGAAAGCGATTGTGATCCCTGGAGTGAAGAGCGAGAAAGCGGTCTACATTATTGGGATCTGCTGGGTACTTGTGACCCAGACTGGTCATTGTCAGAATCAGGATGCTGGGCTCGATGGACCTTGCCCTGACTCAGCATGGCGATTCTTTTCTTCTTATGGATTTATGTGTGCCTAGTTTTACTGGGAAAGTTTTCAAAGTGGATATGTGCCTCTAAGTCTGCTTCTGAAGCTTGGGTAGCCTACCTTGCTACATGATACACAGCACATTTGTACCCACCCACCTTGTGGCTAATTTTCTAAAGGAAACCAGCCGCAGGCAGCCCCTCTTTTTAACCTGCCTAACAGCACCAGTGCTGGGAGGACCATTTTTACCAATGGCAATCTACCTGGGTAAATATTATTTACTCCAGTAAACGCCTTTGAAAATTGTGCTCTGCGGCACTGTTTGGAGAGAGGCCACCAGTGCTGCAATCCAGCTGATAAAAGACGCCAAGGCGAGACTGAGCAGAGACAGTAGGAGGAGTTATGATGAAAAGTAATGGAAACCCCACCATGAGATATGGCGGTGGAAGCAGGCATTCTTTAAGCAGGAAGCCAACAATCTACTGGGATTGTAGACCAGGGAGCACTGAGGAGGAATCCCGATTATCCTTCACATTTCTGAAGGTCGAAGGGGCAGACTTTCACCCCATGCCTCCAGTGTTTTTGACAAGGATATAGAAGGTGTAAAACCTGAGCAGGTACTACCCGCTTCTTGCTCTAGTTACTGTCAAATGGCTCTGAACTTCTCCCTTCATGGCAAGCTTATTAGAAGGAATCCTGCAAAGTGGCAAGAGAGAGGGGGCTGTTGACTCAAGGGTCGTCCTCTTCAACTTCTCTGCTCTCTGGGGAAGCCTTGCCGTCCCGAGCTAAGAGGGTGCCTATGACTATATTTCCCCACAAATACAAATAAATGTAGTATCTCCAGCTTCTCTAGACAGAATAAGTGCATTTTGCACTCAGATGAGACAGAATAATTTGTAATGTTTACAAACAGCTGTCTAAAAAAACTCTTTAGTTTACGAAGTACACTGTAAATTCTCTACCACTCAGCGGGCTTGGGACTATTTTATTCAATTGTTTTCTATTTGGCCCAACAGGAAACCTACTGGGGAAAGATTGAAATATATGAAATTAGATGATGATACAAATAATAGTGACACCCATTAAACCTCTCTCTCTCTCTCTCCCCCATTGTATAAATATCTACATATACACACACATGCGCGTGCATGTAATTGCAAACAGAAGACCCTGGTCCGCTATATGTGATGATGAAATGAAATTGTATCTATGGGTACAGACACGAGATTGTGAATGGATTCACTCTGTGCTGCTGTTCATTTAGTCAAGATCCTGACCCCCATTTGCAGGCACTAGAAACACAACTTTTGACTTTCTCTTTAGTGAACTTTAAGGAGCCAGGCTGACGGCACTGGAAACTAAAGTCTACAGTTTATCTGCTGAGTGGAAGCGGCAAGCACAGGTTTCTCCTTTGTCAAGGGTGGCCAGCCTTTCATGCATCAAGAGTCAAATCGCTAGAATGCATAGTATCACAGAGCCTCCTATTTTCAAAAGATGACGGGTGATGGGGATCTGTGTGGCGCCCTTGAGAAGCAGAGGTGAAGTGAAGTTAGCCCTCTTTCTCTTCATCTCCAGCAGTATCTCTCTCTTAGTAAGCCTCACTCTGACCCACCATGCAGTCTCTCTCTCCCTCTCAATCAATGATTATTTGCCTGTATTACCCATTACAATATGTTAGAACAGCAGCATACACTCACAGGACATCTAATCCTGTCCCCACTATTCTCTTTCTATCTCAGTCCCCCTTCCTTGTTCCCATCAGCCTCTCAACCCTTCCACCAGTCTCGTTCTTGTTCTCAGTTATCCATCTTGTGTCCAGCAGTCTCTCTCTCAAATCCCTCAACCTGCCCAACCAGTCTCTCAGTCCTTCCTCTCGCTTCCCATTAGTCTTTGAATCGCCCCACTCTTTTCCCACAATTTCATATCATCCTTCAACCATCACAAGAACAAAGATCCAACAGAACACCTTCCACTACTTTATTCTCCCATCTCCCCACCCTCTGTCCAGCACCAATGTCCCCTCTTTTTCCTCCCTCCCCTCCCCTACAGTCTTCTCCGTTACCATGTGTCCCGCACCAATATCCCCAAACCCCCTCCCTCTCTTGTTTTGCCTCCACCCCTCTCTCTTTCTGTCTTCCTGCCTACCCCTCTGCCCCCACCCAGTGTCTCTGTCTGCCATAACCCCAACACCCTCTTCTTTGGCTCTCTCTAATACACCCTTCACCATTAATCCTTTTGGATCTCCCACTCTCCCCATCACTTCTCTGTATGTCTCTCTCTCCTTTTAATCACCATTTCTGACTCTCTCTCTCTTATCTCTACCCCATTACACCTCTGACTCTCCCGGTATCTTCCGGTATCAGGGATAGGGCACTGTGTGCAGGAAGATCACAACACCCCTGGTATCAGGGATAGGGCACTGTGTGCAGGAAGATTACAACACTCCTGGTATCAGGGATAGGGCACTGTGTGCAGGAAGATCACAACACTCCTGGTATTTAGGGCACTGCATGCAGGAAGATCACAACACTCCCAGTATCAGGGATAGGGTACTGTGTGCAGGAAGATCACAACACTCCTGGTATTTAGGGCACTGCATGCAGGAAGATCACAACACTCCCAGTATCAGGGATATGGCACTGAGTGCAGGAAGATCACAACACTCCTGGTATCAGGGATAGGGCACTGTGTGCAGGAAGATCACAACACCCCTGGTATCAGGGTGTTACAGTTTTGGCTGCAGTGCAACCGCCTCACCACCAGGGGTCCCTCTAGTGCTGGCTCTCCTGACAGGCCCAGTCCATCTCCTCTGTCCACTCTATGTTCTGGGTTTGCCCTTATAACCCTGCCTGACAGTTCCCTCGGTGCTTCGGCATCGAGCTCACCTGGGCTCCCTGCTCTAGCCTTCCTTGCCTTGCGCGGCCTTCGGGCCTTTCCTTGCCTTGCGCGGCCTTCGGGCCTTCTTCCTTGCTTTTCATACCTGGCCTACGGGCCTTCTGTGTGTGTGTGGCCGACGGGCCTTCTGACCTGCCTTGCCCTGCTTACGGTGTGTGGCCTACGGGCCTTCTGACCTGCCTTGTCCTGCTTACTGTGCCCTGACCCAGCCTGAACCTAGACACTGCTAGCTGTCACCTGCCCTGACCCAGCCTGGACCCAGACCCTGCTACTTGCCGCCTGCCCTGACCCAGCCTGGACCCAGACCCTGCTACTTGCCGCCTGCCCTGACCCAGCCTGAACCTAGACACTGCTATCTGCCTCCTGCCCTGACCCAGCCTGGACCCAGACACTGCTACTTGCCGCCTGCCCTGACCCAGCCTGGACCTAGACACTGCTATCTGCCTCCTGCCCTGACCCAGCCTGGACCCAGACACTGCTATCTGCCGCCTGCCCTGACCCAGCCTGGACCCAGACACTGCTACTTGCCGCCTGCCCTGACCCAGCCTGGACCCAGACTCTGTTCTAGCCATCCTTGTCTCTCTCAACCTGGAGCCACCCTTCTGGGTGGTGTTCACGACTCCTGACCAGAGCCCAGTCATAACACAGGGTTAGGGCACTGTGTGCAGGAAGATCACAACACTGCCATTATCAGGGATATGGCACTGAGTGCAGGAAGATCACAACACTCCTGGTATTAGAGATAGGGCACTGTGTGCAGGAAGATCACAACACTCCCGGTATCAGGGATAGGGCACTCCCAGTATCAGGGATAGGGCACTGTGTGCAGGAAGATCACAACACTCCTGGAATCAGGGATAGGGCACTGTGTGCAGGAAGATCACAACACTCCTGGTATTTAGGGCACTGCATGCAGGAAGATCACAACACTCCCAGTATCAGGGGTAGGGTACTGTGTGCAGGAAGATCACAACACTCCTGGTATTTAGGGCACTGCATGCAGGAAGATCACAACACTCCCAGTATCAGGGGTAGGGTACTGTGTGCAGGAAGATCACAACACTCCTGGTATTTAGGGCACTGCATGCAGGAAGATCACAACACTCCCAGTATCAGGGTTAGGGCACTGTGTGCAGGAAGATCACAACACTGCCATTATCAGGGATATGGCACTGAGTGCAGGAAGATCACAACACTCCTGGTATTAGGGATAGGGCACTGTGTGCAGGAAGATCACAACACTCCCGGTATCAAGGATAGGGCACTCCCAGTATCAGGGATAGGGCACTGTGTGCAGGAAGATCACAACACTGCCATTATCAGGGATAGGGCACTGAGTGCAGGAAGATCACAACACTCCTGGTGCATTTAAAATCCAGGAGTGTTGTGATCTTCCTGCACACAGTGCCCTATCCCTGATACCAGGAGTATTGTGATCTTATTTTATTTATTTATTTTATTTAGAAACTTTTATATACCGGTATTTGTGGGGACATCATACCGGTTCACATAGTAACTGAAAGATTGGAAAATACATTGCAACAGGGGAATGTAACTGGGCGGGGGGAAGAACAGAAAGGCAGTAGGAAGGATAGGAGAACAAGAAGGTAATAACCAAAACAATTTACAATGAAAGTCTCCTTAATATAAGGAGGTCACCTGAAAGGGGACTGCGAGGGGGAGTGGAAGGAGTTATTCTGTGTAAGCATGGTTGAACAGGAGAGTTTTTAATTTCTTTTTGAATTTAAATGCACAGGGTTCAAGTCGCATGTGGACAGGTAGAGTATTCCAGAGAACGGAACCGGCAATAGAGATGGCACGGTCTCGGGTGGAGGAGATCACAACACCCCTGGTATCAGGGTTAGGGCACTGTGTGCAGGAAGATCACAACACCCCTGGTATCAGGGATAGGGCACTGTGTGCAGGAAGATCACAACACCCCTGGTATCAGGGTTAGGGCACTGTGTGCAGGAAGATCACAACACTCCTGGTATTTAGGGCACTGCATGCAGGAAGATCACAACACTCCCAGTATCAGGGATAGGGCACTGTGTGCAGGAAGATCACAACACTCCTGGTATTAGGGATAGGGCACTGGGTGCAGGAAGATCACAACACTCCCGGTATCAGGGATAGGGCACTCCCAGTATCAGGGATAGGGCACTGTGTGCAGGAAGATCACAACACTCCTGGTATCAGGGATAGGGCACTGTGTGCAGGAAGATCACAACACTCCTGGTATCAGGAATAGGGCACAAGTTCTAGTCACATTGACTGATCACTTTTTTTGGCAAGCTACCAACAGTTTCCATTTCCCATCCCCCCAACCATCACCTCAGTGGGAACCTTGGTAACATAGATAAGAGGGCAGCCAGCCAATAGGAATACATATTCATTCCTAACTGACCTGAAAAGTGTCAATTTGTATCATTTTCTGTTACTCTTAGTGAGTTTCCATTTCCATTTAGTGCATTTACATTTCCCATCCCCCCAACCATCACCTCAGTGGGAACCTTGGTAACATCACTAGATAAGAGGGCAGCCAGCCAATAGGAATACATATTCATTCCTAACTGACCTTTACTGACCTGAAAAGTGTCAATTTGTATCATTGTCTGTTAGTGCTCACTAACTCCCGTTAGTGCGCACTAACACGATTTAACGATTTTTAACGATAAATCGTTGGAATTTCTATTGAATTCTGTTTCTTAACGATTTAAGACGATATTATAAGTATCGGACGATAATTTTAATCCTTGAAAAACGATTCACATCTCTACCAGTGAATCCCACCCCACTGGTGGCTAAGAAGAGAACACCGACAGGAGAGAACCCATTCGCCTGCTTCACCACGTTTGCTGGTCATACGGAATTCAAAACTCTTGCGGCTGGCACATGCTCTATGCTGATCTTGTGATGCATGAGATCAGCATATAGGAAGTGCTAGCCGCAAGAGTTTTATATAGCGCAGAAGCCAGCACACAAGGAGGAGCAGCAGAATGGACTCTCCCTTCTGCTTCCAGTGGGGAGATTGCCTATGTTTTGTGTTTGTAATTGAATGGGAGCCTACCTGGGTGTGTGTTTGTGTGAATGGGAGCCTATCTGGCAGTGTGTGTGAATGGGGGCCTGTCCTGATGTGAGGCGGAGGTGTGAATGGGAGGCTCCCTGGGGGGGAGATGTGAATGGGAGCCTGCCTGGGAGGTGTGTATGTGTGTGTATGAGAGACAACATGTGGCGGTGGAGAAGCTGTGTGTGTGTGTGTGTTTGAAAAAGAAAGCATGTGTGTATTGTGCCAGAGGTGGACCCTTAGGCCGAGGTGGGATTGACACTACCCATAGGAGGGATCCTACGGGTCCCCGTCGGCAGGCAGAGAGGGCTGATGGATGGAGGCCGGCTGGCGCTTCACCAATACCAGCCCTCTTTCCCCGCGGGTTGAGCCTTTGGGTGCCGGGGCTGGCTGGACTTAGGTGGCCTCTGTCAGTGGTCGTTGATGGATAGATCAAGGTCAGCCCAGAGGCAGCAACTAGAGTAGTTATCAGTCTGCACTGGACAAGGCGGAGTCCCGGAGATCCAGCACCAATAGGAACACAGTCTTACAGAGGGCGCCCGAGCAAGAGCAGGTTGAAGCCTGAATGAACCACGTCCAGGCCAAAGGCTGAAGAGGCATCTTGAAGCAAGCTGGGATCAGGACTGGTGGCAGTTTGGAAGCAGTGGCAAGCAAGGCTGAGGTCTAAACGAGAAGAGAGTCAAAAGAATGGTCAGACGAAGCAGAAGTCCAGGGCTGGAGAGAAGCAACGGCGTAGTCAAGCGATGCAGAGGTCCAGGGCTGGAGAGAGGCAACAGAGTAGTCAGGCGATGCAGAGGTCTGGGGCTGGAGAGAGGCAATGGATTAGTCAGGCGATGCAGAGGTCCGGGGCTGGAGAGAGGCAATGGAGTAGTCAGGCAATGCAGAGGTGAAACCAGATTAGCAATCCGAAGGAGAGACGAAGGAACAGGAACTCAAGAACAAGGAAACAGGAATGAAGGCAATCAGGATCAGGAACCAGGAACAGGAGAAGCAACGAGTACTCGACTAGCGAGGGGACCTGTTGAAAAGACAATTTGAGAGAATGGAGCCCGGGCTTATATACCGGAGCTCAGCCAACATCATCATCCAGGGCCGCGGCCAGGTTCCCGCCGCGGGTCCTATTAAAGGATCAGCTGTGCGCACACACGTGCCTAGGGAGGGGCGCAGCGCTAGTCGGGACGGCGTCTCTCCGCGGGACACGCGGAGAGGCCCAAAGCAGAGCATCAGGAGCTGTAGCAGAGCCGGAGGCCCCAGGGGCGGCCCGAGGACAGAGCCAGCGGCCCACAGCCGCCAGAGACGAGGGGCCAGGTGCTGGATCACTTTGAAAGAGATGAGGGGGCTGAGCCACGGGTCTGCTGTGGCCGGCTAGCGTAACAGTGTGAGTGAGACCCTGTGTGTGTGTGAGGGAGCGTGTGTGTGGAAGTGGGAGCCTGTATGTGAGAGAGAGAGCATGAGCGTGGGAGCCTCTATGTGTACTGGAGTGGCAGCTGCTTGTGAGAATGATACACTATGTATGTGTGTGTGAACCTACATGTGAAAGAGAGCATGTGAGAGCCTATGTGTTTGTGTGGGAATGTGAACCTGTGTATGAGACAGAATATAAGAGTGAGAGCTTGTGTGTGTCTGTGAGGGGGAATATATAAGGCAGCATGTGTGAGCCAGAGCCTGTGTTTGGGGGGGGGAAATGGGAACCTGCATGTGAGAGTGAGAACCTGCATGTGAGAGACAGCGTATGAAGGTGGGAGTCTGAGTGAGAGCGTTTGAGAGTGGGAGCCTGTGTGTATGTGAGAGAGAGCATGCAAGAGTGGAAGCCTGTGTGAGAGAAAGCGTCTTTGAGAGAGAGCACATGTGAGAGAGAGTCTGTGTATGTGTGAATGAAGGAGGAAGGAAAGAAGACGAGGAGAGAGAAGAATCAGAAAGAATAAAAGAGACCCTGAAAAATGAATTAGGAAAAGACAGACAAGTGGAATAGACTGGGATCAACAGATTAGAAAAATAAGATCAGACAACAAAGGTAAAAAAAATTATTTTGACTTTCAATGATTGAAATTATGTCATCTTTGGGAATGTGCATTTCTAATATATTTGTATTTTGCTGTTTCTTCAGTTTTCAGTGTTCACAGATTCTGGTTTCTCAGGCTTTCCATTTCCATTTTGTGTGCATGTTTGTTTCTAATTTTTAGTCCCTTATTCTGTATTGGGTAAGGGTCTGTCTGTGTTGTGTATGTGTGACAGAAATGCAATGTTTTGGCTAGCATGTAGTTTCTCTGTAGGGATTTGTAGCAGTTCGGCTTGTTCTGTTTGCCCACTGAGTGGTATATTAGTGTCCTAGGGCTTGGTGCAATTCTTGTCTTTGCTGCCTTTTTGTAGATAAGGTTGCTGCTGTTTGAGTCCTGAGAGTTACTGCTGTATGGTATGGCAAGTTCTAGGCATTGTTTTATTTTTTATTTTTTGCAGGGATTTCTCTTATTTCACAAAATGTTTGGCATTGTAAGGAGTTTGTTTTGTTGTCACTGAGGTGGTACCAGAATTTGAATAAGAACATAAGAACATAAGAAATTGCCCTGCTGGGTCAGACCAAGGGTCCATCAAGCCCAGCATCCTGTTTCCAACAGAGGCCAAACCAGGTCACAAGAACCTGGCAAGTACTCAAACACCAAGAAGATCCCATGGCATGCTACTGATGCAATTAATAGCAGTGGCTATTAGCTAAGTAAACATGATTAATAGTAGTTAATGGACTTCTGCAAGAACTTATCCAAACCCTTTTTGAACCCAGCTACACAAACTGCACTAACCACGTCCTCTGGCAACAAATTCCAGAGCTTAATTGTGCGTTGAGTGAAAAAGAATTTTCTCCGATTAATCTTAAATGTGCTACTTGCTAATTTCATGGAATGCCTCCTTGTCCTTCTATTATCTGAAAGTGTAAATAACCGATTCACATCTACTCGTTCAAGACCTTTCATGATTTTAAAGACCTCTATCATATCCCCCCTCAGCCATCTCTTCTCCAAGCTGAACAGCCCCAACGCCTTCAGCGTTTCCTCAAAGGGGAGTCTGTTCCATTCTCGTTATCATTTTGGTTGCCCTTCTCTGTACTTTCTCCATCGCAACTATATCTTTTTTGAGATGCGGCGACCAGAATTGTACACAGTATTCAAGGTGCGGTCTCACCATGGAGCGATACAGAGGCATTATGACATTTTCTGTTTTATTAACCATTCCCTTCCTAATAATTCCTAACATTCCGTTTTCTTTTTTGGCTGCTGCACCACACTGAGCCGATGATTTCAAAGTATTATCCACTATGATGCCTAGATCTTTTTCCTGGGTGGTAGCTCCTAATATGGAACCTAACATCGTGTAACTACAGCAAGGGTTATTTTTCCCTATATGCAACACCTTGTACTTGGTCCAAGAAAACAAAGAGGTAGGCGATCTATGATAGCCGTAAGGATAAACACAAACAATAGATGCCTGATCTTTTTCCAAATGTTTATTAAGCAGAGACGTGTTCAAAAATCGCCCGACTCAGGCCGAGTTTCGCGGTTCAAAAACCGCTGCCTCAGGGGCTTCAACACTCCACTCTGCTGCTACTGTCAGAAGCAGCAGAGACCGGGAGTGAAGTGCTGTTTGCAGAAGCATTGCTGACAGTAATTGACTGTACATCGGATGAGAAATACACTACTGAGATTTTTTCATAACTGTGGAGTGTTGAAGCCCCTGAGGCAGCGGTTTTTGAACCGCGAAACTCGGCCTGAGTCGGGCGATTTTTGAACACGTCTCTGCTTAATAAACATTTGGAAAAAGATCAGGCATCTATTGTTTGTGTTTATCCTTACACCTTGTACTTGTCCACATTAAATTTAATCTGCCATTTGGATGCCCAATCTTCCAGTTTGCAAGGTCCTCCTGTAAAGTATCACAATCATCTTATGATTTAACTACTCTGAATAATTTTGTATCATCTGCAAATTTGATAACCTTACTCATCATATTCCTTTCCAGATCATTTATAAATATATTGAAAAGCACAGATCCCTGAGGCACTCCACTGTTTACCCTTTTCCACTGAGAAAATTGACCATTTAATCCTACTCTCTGTTTCCTGTCTTTTAACCAGTTTGTAATCCACGAAAGGACATCGCCTCCTATCCCATGACTTTTTAGTTTTCTTAGAAGCCACTCATGAGGGACTTTGTCAAACGCCTTCTGAAAATCCATATACACTACATCTACTGGTTTACCTTTATCCACATCGTTATTAACCCCTTCATAAAAATGAAGCAGATTTGTTAGGCAAGACTTCCCATGAATATGTTGCGTCCGTCGGTCCTTGACAGCTTCGCCCCGTTTGCCTCACCTTATTCGCGGCTCCTCCCACTTACCTGGGCAAGATGGCTATCGCCGCGTCTACAAGCCAACCTCTCTGGCGTCCCCGGAACGGCTATGGTGTAGCCTCTCGCCATTGCTTCGCCCAGGTACTTACTAGGGTTCGTGCGTGCGCGCAACCCACATCTTTGTACCACCCTTGGCGCGAACCTCGAGGGCGTTCCCTCATGCTGATGTCATGCCATCCGGGTATATTACCTTCACTCATTTGCTAGCTCCCTGAGTTAGCAAGGATTTGAATCCGTTCTTGTCTACGCTACTTTGCCGCTTCCGTGCTGCTGCAGGAAGCTCTTTCTCTCTGCCCTTCGGGGTATATGCTAACCTGAGTACCCGCTCCTCGGGGGCCCTCTGGTTTATTTCAGATGCCTTACAGGGAGCAGGTACTCGCTCCTCGAGGGCCTGCTCTCCCTGCCTCGGTGCCTGTACCTTCTACAAATGACCTGGTGTAATCGCATATCAACAGCAAACTCCTAGTGAGTACTTTAACTCTCAGTCTATCTTATCCACAGTATCTCCTTGCTGGGAGACCTGCTGCGGAACTTCCTGACGTCATCTAGGCGAGAAGGGCTCCCTCTGCCAAGGTCCCTGAGACTGCAGCTACGAGACTGCCTCACTACTGCTACCTCTGGTGGAAGTCTTCAAGCTGTGTCAATAAAGAACTCTTGTGTTTGTGTAGTATGAGTCTAGCCCAGTGCTGTGGCTCCTCATGGGGCTCCTCCCCATGGGCGTGGTAACTTCCACAGCACCCAAGGATCCACAAACAAACAAAATAACAACAGATTGCTAACTCCATGTATCCGGCTCAGCTCACTTCGTTGCAGGCCATTCCAGGCCTGGCCCAGCAGATCTCCGAACAGCAGACTGCGCTGGAAGGACTGACCGCTGCATTTAATCTACTGCACACACAGATGAACTCGCCTTCCACCTCAGGTAAAGAAACTAAACCGTCTGAGGTGACAGTCAAGACTACTGTGCCTCTTGCAGCTCCCACCCACTTCTCAGGAGAAGTCTGGAGATGCAGAGACTTCATTAACCAGTGCTGCATGCACTTTGCATTAGGGATGTGAATCGTGTCCTCGATCGTCTTAACGATCGATTTCGGCTGGGAGGGGGAGGGAATCGTATTGTTGCCGTTTGGGGGGGTAAAATATCGTGAAAAATCGTGAAAAATCGAAAAATCGAAAAAATCGCAAAACCGGCACATTAAAACCCCCTAAAACCCACCCCCGACCCTTTAAATTAAATCCCCCACCCTCCCGAACCCCCCCCAAATGACTTAAATAACCTGCGGGTCCAGCGGCGGTCCGGAATGGCAGCGGTCCGGAACGGGCTCCTGCTCCTGAATCTTGTTGTCTTCAGCCGGCGCCATTTTCCAAAATGGCGCCGAAAAATGGCGGCGGCCATAGACGAACACGATTGGACGGCAGGAGGTCCTTCTGGACCCCCGCTGGACTTTTGGCAAGTCTCGTGGGGGTCAGGAGGCCCCCCACAAGCTGGCCAAAAGTTCCTGGAGGTCCAGCGGGGGTCAGGGAGCGATTTCCCGCCGCGAATCGTTTTCGTACGGAAAATGGCGCCGGCAGGAGATCGACTGCAGGAGGTTGTTCAGCGAGGCGCCGGAACCCTCGCTGAACGACCTCCTGCAGTCGATCTCCTGCCGGCGCCATTTTCCGTACGAAAACGATTCGCGGCGGGAAATCGCTCCCTGACCCCCGCTGGACCTCCAGGAACTTTTGGCCAGCTTGTGGGGGGCCTCCTGACCCCCACGAGACTTGCCAAAAGTCCAGCGGGGGTCCGGAAGGACCTCCTGCCGTCCAATCGTGTTCGTCTATGGCCGCCGCCATTTTTCGGCGCCATTTTGGAAAATGGCGCCGGCTGAAGACAACAAGATTCAGGAGCAGGAGCCCGTTCCGGACCGCTGCCGTTCCGGACCGCCGCTGGACCCGCAGGTTATTTAAGTCATTTGGGGGGGGGTTCGGGAGGGTGGGGGATTTAATTTAAAGGGTCGGGGGTGGGTTTTAGGGGGTTTTAGTGTGCCGGCTCACGATTCTAACGATTTATAACGATAAATCGTTAGAATCTCTATTGTATTGTGTTCCATAACGGTTTAAGACGATATTAAAATTATCGGACGATAATTTTAATCGTCCTAAAACGATTCACATCCCTACTTTGCATTACAACCTGGCCACTTTCCCACAGCCTATGCCAAGACCACCTATATCCTGTTGTATCTAGACGGAGGAGCATTGTCTTGGGCATCTTCGCTGTGGGAGCGCGAGGATCCAATCCTTCATGACCTTGAAAGATTTCTCAAACTCTTCAAGTTAGTTTTTGATGATCCTGGCCGGTATACCATTGCAGGATCTTCTTTGGTTCACCTGAAACAAGGGAACAAACCACTAGCTGACTTCGTGATAGAATTCAAGACTCTGGCGTCTGAATTATCCTGGGACCCGAGATGCCTGAAGACTCTCTTCTTTGAAGGACTGGACTCCCATCTGAAAGACAAACTTGCCGCTCGTGAGATGCCTGAGTCCTTGGCTGAACTAGTGAAATTGGCAACAAGGATTGATCACCGACTTCGCTATACGGTTCAAGAGACCAAGACTTCCAGGAGACTGTCATAATCCGCTATGTTGATAGGAGGAGCAATCAGATAGGATAGCAATCTGATGTATTCCGTAGGCGGAGTAGCAATCTGTTGTATAGACTGCTGGAGATAGTAGTGGCTGGATCCTTGGGCTGGTGGCAGATGACCACGCCCCCGGGGGAAGATCCCGAGAGGGACCACCGGCTAGGCTTAGAGTATGGAGACAGACACTGACTAGTTCTTTTATTAAACAGGTCTTGAAACCACCAGAGGTGGCAGTAGTGAGCTGAAGTGCCCGGCAGGGCTGAAGTCCCTCAGATACTGGAACAGCGATCCCTGGATGGCTGAGTGTTGAGAAACTGTAGACAGTGAGTAGGCAGGGCATGCAGAGTTCATGAACAGAACTTAGATGACAATACTCACATATTGGTCTCAGGGAGCTCAGGAGCTGGAAAGGATAAGCCCTAGAGGAGCGAGTCCCTGGTTCCAGGGAAAGCTCTGAGAGAGCAATGGTAACTCACAATGATGTAGACAGTGATGGCTTCCAGGCAGAAGAGAATCAGCAGATAGTCAGGAAAGAGGGCCCTCGAGGAGCGAGTACCGGTTCCTGTCTGTAACCTGAAAAGCAAAGAGAGAGCGAGGCCCCGAGGAGCGGGTACCTCTGGTAAGTCCGAGGAGGCAGAGTAGCATAGGCAGGGTAACCTGAGTAAACCTTGTTTTAATCCGTCCGGTCGCTAACTCGGTTTGTCAGTGATATCAGAGACCTTTAAATATTGGAAATGGATGATGTCATCTCAGGGAGACACCCCTGAGGTTCGCGCCCTTGCTGGTACTTCATTCGGAGTGCGCATGCGCGCCCTAGGCTTCAGGCAAAATGGCGGATCTGTAGCATCGACCCGGTCCGGGGACGCCGGAGAGAGACGGCAGGGAGATGCTGCGGCAGCCAGCCGTCCTTCAGACCTGGAGGGAGTCGCCACAGAGGTAAAGAGGGTGGAGTGGAGACGTTGGGCAGAGACAGTCGCAACAGTACCCCCCTTCAAAGGGCGATCTCCTCTTCGGGTACTAGGCTTAGGTTTTGAAGGATGCGCGAGGTGGAACTGATGAAGCATCTCTTTGTCCAAGATATTGGTCTGAGTCTCCCAAGAGTTTTCTTCCGGGCCGAACCCTTCCCACTTGAGAAGGTATTCAAAAGTCTTGCCTCTTTTACGAACATCCAGAATCTCTTTGATCTTAATCTCTAAGTCATCTTCTGCATCGATGACAGGTGGATCTTGAGTCTTGGAAGAATTTTGTTTGTAGATATCAGCAGCAATGGATTGAGCTGCTGTGGACATCACTGAGGAATTCAGTGGAAGTGGCGATGATAGGGAACGTCCAGAAACCACTTCAATTGGTGATTCTCCAGTAGATGTTGCTGGATGAGAGTTGATGGCATTGCCAGCGGATACAGACTGGCTGGTTGCCAAGAGTATTTCTTTGGGTCTAGAGATATTGGAGAATATTCACTAGGTATAGTATCGTCTTCATCTCGAGATATTGAAGAACATTCACTGGGTATAGTATCGTCTTCTCTTCCCCCAAAGCAAAAGTCTGCACCAGCTGACAACCCTGATGGTAGGGAAAAGCCCTTCTGGAGATTTTCTTCCATGTTTTCTGATGTTGCTTTATTCTCAAAAGCTGAGAGAGGGTACATCCTACCCTTCGGTGGCTCAGTGTTGGGCTTCAGTCTAGGGCTCCAGTGGAGGAAGAAAATCAACTACTTCTTTGGAGAATATATCCCCAAAGGGGGTGTACTGGAGCGGCAACCCCGGTACTACTGGGGTAACAGGCGTGCCTATAACAGGCGATATCTCCTTAAGGCATCTCCCATGACATTCTGGGCCCCAGTGGGAGAGATCCAGAGATGCCCAGTCGAATTGAGGTTGGTGTACTTGCAACCAAGGTAACCCCAGGACGATAGGGTGCACAGTCTTTTCCAGTACAAAGAAGGAGAGCGACTCCGTATGGAAAACTCCGGTGCGGAGAGTAACTGATTCAGTTTGGCAAGTCACGTCTCCCGGTAAGAGCTCTCCATGAATGAAGGATAACCGTAGTGCATCTTTCAACTTGATGAGGGGGATCCTCAAATATTCCACTAGTCATCTGAGAATGAAGTTGCCTCCTGCCCCTGAGTCTACCAGGGCAGGAGTCTGAACCGTGACTGGTCCATAGGTCAAGGAGATGGGAGAGAGAGCATATGAGAAGGTGCCGTGATGCCTAAGAATAGTCCTCCTGCAGGACTTTTGCCTGTCCGTACTTTCAGACGAATGGAGCATGTAGAGATATCATGGCCGGCCTGACCACAGTACATGCATAGGCTGCGCTTCTTCTGGAATCTTCTTTCCTTGGAGGTCAAGCACCCATGACCAAGTTGCATCGGTTCATCTGTATCAGCAGCGGAAGTTACTGGAACCATCCGAGGTGCATTGGTAGCAATGGCCTGTTTCAACCCTGGTAACACCATAGGCCGGAGTTCCTTCACCTTGTCCCAGAGTCGATGATCAATCAGAGTGGCCAAGGCTACTAATTCGTCCAGCGAGTCAGGTGTCTGCCGAGCGGCCAGCTCATCCATCAAACGGGTATCCAGGCCTCTGCAGAAGAGTGTCTTGAGACATTTGGGGTCCCAGGAGAGTTCTGCCGCAAGAGTCTTGAATTCTATGGCAAATTCAACCAATGATCTGCTGCCTTGCTTCAAGTCCACTAAAGCAGAACCGGCAACAGAGGTGCACGCAGGGTCATCAAAAATGGATTTAAACAAGTCCATAAATCCTTCTATGTCCTGCAAAATGGGGTCCTTGCGTTCCCACAAGGTGGATGCCCATGACAGAGCTCTACCATCCAAGTATGAAAGGATGTAGTTAGTCTTAGAGAGTGCCGTAGGAAATAAAGATGGTTGTAAACTAAAGTGCATGCAGCACTGGTTCAAAAAGCCCCGGGTCTTCTGGATTTCTCTGGAAAAGCGGATTGGAGCTGCCAGTGGTACAGCAGTCTTCAAAGTTACCTCCTGTAATTGACCTTCATGGTTGGAAGCTGTGCCTTGAACCTTCTGTGTGTGTAGCTGATGAAATGCTGCAGTAAGTTTCTCCAAGGCATCTTGCTGCTCCGAGATGTGCAGGCCAGGCCTGGTATGGCCTGCAAGGCCGAGAGTTGTGCCGGATCCATGGAGATAGGCCGGGTCAGTGCAGTCAAGCCAGATCCATAGAGTTAGCCGGGTCCTGGAGTCAAACCGGATCCATGGAGTTAGCAATCTGTCATAAACCGCTATGTTGATGGGAGGAGCAATCAGACAGGAGTAGCAATCTGATGTATTCCGTAGACGGAGTAGCAATCTGTTGTATAGACTGCTGGAGATAGTAGTGGGTGGATCCTTGGGCCGATGGCAGATGATCACGTCCCCGGGGGAAGATCCCGAGAGGGACCTCCGGCTAGGCTTAGAGTATGGAGACAGACACTGACTAGTTCTTTTATTAAACAGGTCTTGAAACCACCAGAGGTGGCAGTAGTGAGCTGAAGTGCCCGGCAGGGCTGAAGTCCCTCAGATACTGGAACAGAGATCCCTGGATGGCTGAGCTGTTGAGAAACTGTAGACAGTGAGTAGGTAGGGTATGCAAAATTCATGAACAGAACTTAGATGACAACACTCACATATTGGTCTCAGGGAGCACAGGAGCTGGAAAGGATAGGCCCTCGAGGAGCGAGTACCTGGTTCCAGGGAAAGCTCTGAAAGAGTGATGGTAACTCACAATGATGTAGACAGTGATGGCTTCCAGGCAGAAGAAAATCAGCAGATAGGAACAAGGGCCCTCGAGGAGCGAGTACCAGTTCCTGTCTGTAACCTGAAAAGCAAAGAGAGAGTGAGGCCCTCGAGGAGCGAGTACCTCTGGTAAGTCCGAGGAGGCAGAGTAACCTGAGTAAACCTTGTCCTAACACGTCCGGTCGCTAACTCGGCTTGTCAGCGATATCAGAGACCTTTAAATATCGGAAACGGATGACGTCATCTCAAAGGGACGCCCCTGAGGTTCGCACCCTTGCTGGTACTTCACTCGCAGCATGCGCGCGCACGTGCCCTAGGCTTCAGGCAACATGGCGGATCTGCAGCATCGAGCCGCTCCGGGTCTTACTATTGAAGCCATTGATCCTTAGTGAGTTCTCCAACAAGATACCTGATGTTCCACCTGTAGATGCAGAAGATGACATTGAATATAAAGTAGACACAGTACTTGATGTGAGAAGACAAGGCAGAGTATGGAAATACCTCCTATCATGGGATGGGTATGGCCCTGAAGAAAACTCTTGGACACCAATGTCTAATATTCTGGATAAAGAGATGCTACAGGACTTTCATCGCTTGCATCCTCAAAAACCAAGACCTGGTAGGAAACAGCGTGGACACCCTTTGAAAGGGGGGGGGGGACTGTTGCGTCCATCGGTACTCGACGGCTTCGCTCTGTTTGCCTCGCCTTATTCACGGCTCCTCCCGCTTACCTGGGGCAAGATGACTACCGCCGCATCTACAAGCCGACCTCTCTGGCATCCCCGGAACGGCTATGGTGCAGCCTCCCGCCATTGCTCCTCCCAGGTACCTACTAGGGTGCGCGCATGCGAGCAAACCACGTCTTTGTACCACCCTTGGCGGAAACCTTGAGAGCGTTCCCTTATGCTGATGTCACACCATTTGCTAGCTCCCGGAGTTAGCAAGGACTTGAATCCGTTCTTGTCTACGCTACTTTGCCGCTTCCGTGCTGCTGCAGGAAGCTCTTTCTCTCTGCCCTTCGGGGTATATGCTAACCTGAGTACCCGCTCCTCGGGGGCCCTCTGCTTTATTTCAGGTGCCTTACAGGGAGCAGGTACTTGCTCCTCGAGGGCCTGCTCTCCCTGCCTCGGTGCCTGTACCTTCTACAACTGACCTAGTGGAATCGCATATCAACAGCAAACACCTAGTGAGTACTTTAACTCTCAGTCTATCTCATCCACAGTATCTCCTCACTGGGAGACCTGCTGTGGAACCTCCTGACGTCATCTAGGAGAGAAGGGCTCCCACTGCCGAGGTCCCTGAGACTGCAACTACGAGACTGCCTCACTACTGCCACCTCTGGTGGAATTCTTCAAGCTGTGTTAATAAAGAACTCTTGTGCTTGTGTAGTACGAGTCTAGCCCAGTGCTGTGGCTCCTCACGGGGCTCCTCCCCATGGACGTGGTCACCTCCACAGCACCCAAGGATCCACTGTGAGTTTTTGCCTCTATGGCCAACTTCAGTTCAAATTCTCTCTTCGCCTGTCTTATCAATGTTTTACACTTAACTTGACAATGCTTATGCTTTATCCTATTTTCTTCAGATGGATCCTTTTTCCAATTTTTGAAGGATTTTTTTTGGCTAAAATAGCCTCTTTCACCTCACCTTTTAACAATGCCGGTAATCGTTTTGCCTTCCTTCCACCTTTCTTAATGCGTGGAATACACCTGGATTGCGTGTCTCGGATTGTATTTTTAAACAATGTCCATGCCTGTTCAACACTTTTAACCTTTGCATCTGCACTTTTCAGTTTTTTTGCTAACTATTTTCCTCATTTTATCAAAGTTTCCCTTTTTAAAATTTAGTTTTAGAGCTGTATATTTACTTATTGTCCCACCTTCCAGTTAATAGTTTAAATTTGATCCTGTTATGATCACTATTGCCAAGTGGCCCCACCACCGTTACCTCTCTCACCAAATCCTGTGTTCCACTAAGAATTAAATCTAAAATAGCTCCTCTCTTGTTGGTTCCTGAACCAATTGTTCCATGAAGCAGTCATTTATTACATCCAGGAACTTTATGTCTCTAGCATGTCCTGATGTTACATTTACTCAGTCAATATTGGGGTGAATAAAATCTTCCATTATTATTGCACTGCCAAATTGGTTAGCTTCCCTGATTTCTCTTAGCATTTCATCATCTGTCTGACCATTTTGTCCAGGTGGACGGTAGTATACTCCTATCACTATACTCTTACCCAACACACATGGGATTTCTACCCATATAGATTATGCTGAGCATTTAGTCTCTTGTATGGTCTTTATCCTGTTGGAATCTATACCCTCCCGGGCATAAAGTGCCACACCCCCACCAAGCTGATCCTCCCTATCATTGTGATATAATTTGTACCCTGATATATCACTGTCCCATTGGTTATCCTCCTTCCACCAGGTCTCTGTGATGCCAATTATGTCAAACTCATCTTTTACTGCTATACACTCAAACTCTCCCATCTTACTTCTTAGACTTCTGGCATTGGCATACAGACATTTCAAAGTGTGTTTTTTGTTTGTATTAACAAGCTGCTTTTCAGTTCTTAGAGATAATTTGAAAATCTTTAGCTAAAGTGATTTTTTACATATAGGTACATTGACTACATTTGCTTTTATTGGAACCTCTCTGTTGGGATGCCCTAACTCTCCTGTTTCATTAAGAACATAAGAACATAAGAAAATGCCATACTGGGTCAGACCAAGGGTCCATCAAGCCCAGCATCCTGTTTCCAACAGTGGCCAATCCAGGCCATAAGAACCTGGCAAGTACCCAAAAACTAAGTCTATTCCATTTTACCATTGCTAATGGCAGTGGCGATTCTCCAAGTGAACCTAATAGCAGGTAATGGACTTCTCCTCCAAGAACTTATCCAATCCTTTTTTAAACACCGCTATACTAACTGCACTAACCACATCCTCTGGCAACAAATTCCAGAGTTTAATTGTGCGTTGAGTAAAAAAGAACTTTCTCCGATTAGTTGGACTGTTGGGGGATGAGAGTCAGAACCAACCTCTCTCCCCCTGTTTGTTAAGTGTTCCTTGTTATTATGGTTTTTTTTTTAAAAAAAAGTTAATAAAAAACTTTAAACAGTAAATGTGCCCCATGCTAACTTCATGGAGTGCCCCCTAGTCTTTCTACTATCCGAAAGAGTAAATAACCGATTCACATCTACCCATTCTAGACCTCTCATAATTTTAAACTTCTCTATCATATCCCCTTTCAGCCGTCTCTTCTCCAAGCTGAAAAGTCCTAACCTCTTTAGTTTTTCCTCATAGGGGAGCTGTTCCATTCCCCATATCGTTTTGGTAGCCCTTCTCTGTACCTTCTCCATCACAATTATATCTTTTTTGAGATGCGGCGATCAGAATTGTACACAGTATTCAAGGTGCGGTCTCACCATGGAGTGATACAGAGGCATTATGACATTTTCCGTTTTATTCACCATTCCCTTTCTAATAATTCCCAACATTCTGTTAGCTTTTTTGACTGCCGCAGCACACTGAACCTACGATTTCAATGTGTTATCCACTATGACGCCTAGATCTCTTTTTTGGGTTGTAGCACCTAATATGGAACCCAACATTGTGTAATTATTAGAGGTGTGAATCGTGTGCCCTATCATCTTAACGATTGAAATCGTCTGGCAGGAGAAGAAAATCGTGTTTGGCACGATTTTTTAGTTAAAAAATCGTTTTTTCCGATTAGTGCGCACTAACATCCTGATACCGGGATGTGTGCAAGAAGATCCTGATACCGGGATCCTGATACCTGATGTGTACACATCTTCTTGCACACATCCTGATACCGGGATGTGTGCAAGAAGATCACAACACCCCCGGTAACCGGGATAGGGCACTGCATGCAGGAAGATCACAACACCCCTGGTATCAGGGTTAGGGCACTGCGTGCAGGGAGATCACAACACTCCTGGTATCAGGGTTAGGGCACTGTGTGCAGGAAGATCACAACACCCCTGGTATCAGGGATAGGGCACTGTGTGCAGGAAAATCACAACACCCCTGGTATTAATAGGGATAGGGCACTGCATGCAGGAAGATCACAACACCTCTGGTATCAGGGATAGGGCACTGTGTGCAGGAAGATCACAACACCCCTGGTATTAATAGGGATAGGGCACTGCATGCAGGAAGATCACAACACCCCTGGTATCAGGGATAGGGCACTGTGTGCAGGAAGATCACAACACTCCTGGTATTAGGTATAGGGCACTGCGTGCAGGAAGATCACAACACCCCTGGTATCAGGGATAGGGCACTGTGTGCAGGAAGATCACAACACCCCTGGTATCAGGGATAGGGCACTGTGTGCAGGAAGATCACAACACCCCTGGTATCAGGGATAGGGCACTGAGTGCAGGAAGATCACAACACCCCTGGTATCAGGAATAGGGCACAAGTTCTAGTCACATTGACTGATCACATTACTTTTTTTTGTCAACTACCAACAGTTTCCATTTCCCATCCCCCCAACCATCACCTCAGTGGGAACCTTGGTAACATCAATAGATAAGAGGGCAGCTAGCCAATAGGAATACATATTCATTCCTAACTGACCTTTACTGACCTGGAAAGTGTCAATAATTTGTATCATTTTCTGTTAGTGTTCCTGAGTTTCCATTTCCATTTCCCATCCCCCCAACCATCACCTCAGTGGGAACCTTGGTAACATCAATAGATAAGAGGGCAGCCAGCCAATAGGAATACATATTCATTCCTAACTGACCTTTACTGACCTGGAAAGTGTCAATTTGTATCATTTTCTGTTAGTGCGCACTAACACGATTTAACGATTTTTAACGATAAATCATTAGAATTTTTATTGTATTGTGTTCTTTAACGATTTAAGATGATATTAAAATTATCGGACGATCATTTTAATCGTTGAAAAACGATTCACATCCCTAGTAATTATAGCATGGGTTGTTTTTCCCTATATGCATCACCTTGCACTTATCCACATTAAATTTCATCTGCCATTTGGATGCCCATTTTTCCAGTCTCGCAAGGTCTTCCTGCAATTTATCACAATTTGCTTGTGATTTAACTACTCTGAATAATTCTGTGTCATCTGCAAATTTGATTATCTCACTCGTCGTATTTCTTTCCAGATCATTTATAAATATATTGAAAAGTAAGGGTCCCAATACAGATCCCTGAAGCACTCCACTGTCCACTCCCTTCCACTGAGAAAATTGTCCATTTAATCCTACTCTCTGTTTCCTGTCTTTTAGCCAGTTTGCAATCCACGAAAGGACATCGCCACCTATCCCATGACTTTTTACTTTTCCTAGAAGCCTCTCATGAGGAACTTTGTCAAACGCCTTCTGAAAATCCAAGTATACTACATCTACCGGTTCACCTTTAACCACGTGTTTATTAACTCCTTCAAAAAAGTGAAGCAGATTTGTGAGGCAAGACTTGCCCTGGGTATTAAAGCCATGCTGACTTTGTTCCATTAAACCATGTCTTTCTATATGTTCTGTTATTTTGATGTTTAGAACACTTTCCACTATTTTTCCTGGCACTGAAGTCAGGCTAACTGGTCTGTAGTTTCCCGGATCGCCCCTTGAGCTATTTTTAAATATTGGGGTTACATTTGCAATCCTCCAGTCCTCAGATACAATGGATGATTTTAATGATAGGTTACAAATTTTTACTAATAGGTCTGAAATTTCATTTTTTAGTTCCTTCAGAACTCTGGGGTGTATACCATCCGGTCCAGGTGATTTACTACTCTTCAGTTTGTCAATCAGGCCTACCACATCTTCTAGGTTCACCATGATTTGATTCAGTCCATCTGAATCATTATCCATGAAAACCTTCTCATTACGGGTACCTCCCCAACATCCTCTTCTGTAAACACCGACGCAAAGAAATCATTTAATCTTTCTGCGATGGCCTTATCTTCTCTAAGTGCCCCTTTAACCCCTCGATCATCTAACGGTCCAACTGACTTCCTCACAGGCTTTCTGCTTCGGATATATTTAAAAACGTTTTTACTGTGAGTTTTTGCCTCTACAGCCAACTTCTTTTCAAATTATCTCTTAGCCTGTCTTATCAATGTCTTACATTTAGCTTGCCAACGTTTATGCTTTATCCTATTTTCTTCTGTTGGATCCTTCTTCCAATTTTTGAATGAAGATCTTTTGGCTAAAATAGCTTCTTTCACCTCCACTTTTAACCATGCCGGTAATCGTTTTGCCTTCTTTCCACCTTTCTTAATGTGTGGAATACATCTAGACTGTGCTTCTAGAATGGTATTTTTTAACAATGACCACGCCTCTTGGACATTTTTTACTTTTGTAGCTGCTCCTTTCAGTTTTTTTCTAACAATTTTTCTCATTTTATCAAAGTTTCCCTTTTGAAAGTTTAGCACGAGAGCCGTGGATTTGCACACTGTTCCTCTTCCAGTCATTAAATCAAATTTGATCATATCATGATCACTATTGCCAAGCGGCCCCACCACTGTTACCTCTCTCACCAAGTCCTGTGCTCCACTGAGAATTAGATCTAAAATTGCTCCCTCTCTCGTCAGTTCCTGAACCAATTGCTTCATAAAGCTATCATTTATTCCATACAGGAACGTTTTCTCTCTAGCGTGTCCCGATGATACATTTACCCAGTAAATATTGGGGTAATTGAAATCTCCCATTATTACTGCACTACCAATTTGGTTAGCTTCCCTAATTTCTCTTAGCATTTCACTCTACGTCTCACCATCTTGACCAGGTGGACGGTAGTATACCCCTATCACTATAGTCTTCCCCGACACACAAGGGATTTCTACCCTAAAGATTCAATTTTGTATTTAGTCTCATGCAGGATGTTTATCCTGTTGGACTGTATGCCATCCCGGACATAAAGCGCCACACCTCCTCCCGGGTGCTCCTCTCTGTCATTGCGATATAATTTGTACCCCCGGTATAGCACTGTCCCATTGGTTATCCTCTTTCCATCATGTCTCTGAGATGCCAATTAAGTCTATGTCATCATTCACTGCTATACATTCTAATTCTCCCATCTTACTTCTTAGACTTCTGGCATTACCATACAAACATTTCAAAGTTTGTTTTTTGTTTGTATTTTCATTCTGCTTTTTAATTGATAGGGATAAGTTAGACTTTTTAAGTTCAGGTGAGTTTTTAGTTACAGGCACTTGGGCTATTTTTCTAATTATTGGAACCTCACTGTCGGGATGCCCTAATTCTAATGCATCATTTGTATCCTTTGAAGATACCTCTCTCCGAACCATTCGCTGCTGAGCGACTGTCGGCTTTCCCCTTTGTTCTAGTTTAAAAGCTGCTCTATCTCCTTTTTAAAGGTTAGCGCCAGCAGTCTGGTTCCACCCTGGTTAAGGTGGAGCCCATCCCTTCGGAAGAGACTCCCCCTTCCCCAAAAGGTTCCCCAGTTCCTAACAAAACTGAATCCCTCTTCCTTGCACCATCGTCTCATCCACGCATTGAGACTCCGGAGCTCTGCCTGCCTCTGGTGACCTGCGCGTGGAACAGGGAGCATTTCAGAGAATGCTACCCTGGAGGTTCTGGATTTAAGCTTTCTACCTAAGAGCCTAAATTTGGCTTCCAGAACCTCCCTCCCACATTTTCCTATGTCGTTGGTGCTCACATGTACCACGACAGCTGGCTCCTCCCCAGCACTGTCTAAAATCCTATCTAGGTGACGCGTGAGGTCCGCCACCTTCACACCAGGTAGGCATGTTACCAGGTGATCCTCACGCCCAGCAGACACCCAACTATCTACATTCCTAATAATCGAATCGCCAACTATGACGGCCGACCTAACCCTTCCCTCCTGGGCAGTAGGCCTTGGGGAGATATCCTTAATGCAAAAGGACAATGCATCACCTGGAGAGCAGGTCCTTGCTACAGGATCCTTTCCTGCTGCACTTGGTTGGTGCTCTCCCATCATGAGACCTTCTTCCTCCAAGGCAGCACCAGGGCTGCCAGTCTGAAGCTGGGACCTGACTACTATGTCCCTGAAAGTCTCATCTATACACCTCTCTGTCTGCCTCAGCTCCTCCAGGACTGCCACTCTAGCCTCCAGAGATTGGACTCATTCTCTGAGAGCCAGGAGCTCTTTGCATCGCATGCACATGTAAAAAATCATACATGTGACACTCTATGCAGAAGGCTGGGAAGCCCCCCTCTTGCTGCTGGACTGCTGCCTTCATCTCAATTTTGATCAGTTCCTAGTTAAGTTTTAGGTTTCTATGGGAGTAGGAATGTCTAACGTCCTTTAAATGTATTAGTGAATTCACTATGTGTCTCGTAGTGGCCTACTGGGGTCTGATCGAATTCTCAATAAAGTTTTTGTTGATGTTTTTTTTTGTTGTTGTTGTTTTTGTGAAAGTGGCACCTGCCTATAAATTAAGGGATGAGCTAGGGGTGGGTGGGGGAGGGTTGGGAAATCCAAACAGTCTAACTTCAGTTAGTCAGCCAGAGTGACTCACTGCTCTCTTGATTAACGAATGTTGGTCCCTATTCAAACCCAATCACACTACCTCAACACCTTTCCAAGGTGAGTAACTGAGCTGAACTATTCAACTTTTTTACTTAGGTATACACTGCTCCTAGCTTATTTTTAGCTTCTGGCTACTTTTTGGGTTGGTTGTTTGTTTTTTTTTTGGGGGGGGGGGGGGGGTGTTTCAATACAAACACTCAATTTGTAATAAATACAAACACTCAGTTCTGCAGACTTTTAAAAATAAACACACTACCTAGTGCTTACTAGCTACCTTATTGACTGACTATTTAAAAATACAAACAGTCTAACTTGTTTATTCACTGCCTTTCTGACTATTAAAGGCACAAACACACAAACACACTAAATAATATTCCCAGATAGTTAACTTTGCCCCAATACTTTTAAAAAAGACAATGTCCCAAGCAAAAACTTACTGATTCCTTTCTGCCACCAGCAAGGTGATCCTCTCCTCTCAGTGTTCCCACTGGAACATTAATATCCTTCAAGGATACATTAAGGGGCGGATTTTCAGAGCCCTGCTCACGTAAATCCGCCCAAAACCGGGCGGATTTGCGCGAGCAGGGCCCTGCGCGCCGGTAAGCCTATTTTACATAGGCCTACTGGCGCGCGCAGAGCCCCGGACTCGCGTAAGTCCCGGGGTTTTCGGAGGGGGCGTGTCGGGGGGCATGTCGG
The DNA here is from genome assembly GCF_901001135.1 of Rhinatrema bivittatum. NCBI lineage: Eukaryota > Metazoa > Chordata > Amphibia > Gymnophiona > Rhinatrematidae > Rhinatrema > Rhinatrema bivittatum. The sequence continues at coordinate 250,503,973 of NC_042622.1, read as the reverse complement.
GGGCGGGCCCGAACCGCGTGGCGTTTTCGGGGCGTGTCGGGAGCGTTCCGGGGGCGGGCCCGGGGGCGTGGCTACGGCCCGAGGCAGCCTGGGGGCGTGGCTGCGCCCTCCGGACCCGCCCCCAGGTCGCGTCCCGGCGCGCAGGAGGCCCGCTGACGCGCGGGGATTTACGCCTCCCTCTGGGAGGCGTAAATCCCCCAACAAAGGTAAGGGGGGGGTTTAGACAGGGCCGGGCGGGTGGGTTAGGTAGGGGAAGGGAGGGGAAGGTGAGGGGAGGACAAAGGAAAGTTCCCTCCGAGGCCGCTCCGATTTCGGAGCGGCCTTGGAGGGAACGGGGGTAGGCTGCGCGGCTCGGCGCGCGCCGGCTATACAAAATCCATAGCCTTGCATGCGCCGATCCAGGTTTTTAGCAGATACGCGCGGCTCCGCGCGTATCTACTAAAATCCAGCGTACTTTTGTTTGCGCCTGGAGCGCAAACAAAAGTAGGCTATTCGCGCTCCTTTTAAAATCCGCCCCTAAGAACATAAGAACATGCCATACTGGGTCAGACCAAGGGTCCATCAAGGCCAGCATCCTGTTTCCAACAGTGGCCAATCCAGGCCATAAGAAAGCTGGCAAGTACCCAAAAACTAAGTCTATTTCATGTTACCGTTGCTAATAATAGCAGTGGCTATTTTCTAAGTCAACTTAATTAATAGCAGGTAATGGACTTCTCCTCCAAGAACTTATCCAATCCTTTTTTAAACACAGCTATACTAACTGCACTAACCACATCCTCTGGCAACAAATTCCAGGGTTTAATTGTGCGTTGAGTGAAGAAGAACTTTCTCCAATTAGTTTTAAAAGTGCCACATGCTAACTTCATGGAGTGCCGCCTATTCTTTCTATTATCTAAAAGACATCTACCCATTCTAGACCTCTCATGATTGTAAACACCTCTGTCATATCCCCCCTCAACCGTCTCTTCTCCAAGCTGAAAAATCCTAACCTCTTTAATCTTTCCTCATAGGGGAGCTGTTCCATTCCCCTTATCATTTTGGTCGCCCTTCTCTGTACCTTCTCCATCGCAATTATTTATTTTTTGAGATGTGGCGACCAGAATTGTACACAGTATTCAAGGTGCTAATAATTCCCAACATTCTGTTTGCTTTTTTGACTGCTGCAGCACACTGAACCAACGATTTCAATGTGTTATCCACTTTGACGCCTAGATCTCTTTCTTGGGTGGTAACATCTAATATGGAGCCTAACATTGTGTAAATAAATTTAGCATGGGTTATTTTTCCCTATATGCATCACTTTGCACATCCACAATAAATTTCATCTGCCATTTCGATGCCCAATTTTCCAGTCTCACAAGGTCTTCCTGCAATTTATCACAATCTGCTTGTGATTTAACTACTCTGAACAATTTTGTATCATCTGCAAATTTGATTACCTCATTCGTCGTATTTCTTTCTAGATCATTTATAAATATATTGAAAAGTAAGGGTCCCAATACAGATCCTTGAGGCACTCCACTGCCCACTCCCTTCCACTGAGAAAATTGTCCATTTAATCCTACTCTCTGTTTCCTGTCTTTTAGCCAGTTTGTAATCCACGAAAGGACATCGCCACCTATACCATGACTTTTTATTTTTCCTAGAAGCCTCTCATGAGGAACTTTATCAAATGCCTTCTGAAAATCCAAGTACACTACATCTAACAGTTCACCTTTATCCACATGTTTATAAACTCCTTCAAAAAAGTGAAGCAGATTTGTGAGGCAAGACTTGCCTTCGGTAAAGTCAAGCTGACTTTGTTCCATTAAACCATGTCTTTCTATATGTTCTGTGATTTTGATGCTTAGAACATTTTCCACTATTTTTCCTAGCACTGAAGTTAGGCTAACCGGTCTGTAGTTTCCCGTATCGCCCCTGGAGCCTTTTTAAATATTGTGGTTACATTAGCTATCCTCCAGTCTTCAGGTACAATGGATGATTTTAGTGATAGGTAACAAATTTTTACTAGTAGGTCTGAAATTTCATTTTTTAGTTCCTTCAGAACCCTGGGGTGTATACCATCCGGTCCAGGTGATTTACTACTCTTCAGTTTGTCAATCAGGCCTACCACATCTTCTCGGTTCACTGTGATTTGGTTCAGTCCATCTGAATCATTACCCATGAAAACCTTCTCCGGAACGGGTATCTCCCCAACAAAGAAATCATTTAATCTTTCCACGATGGCCTTATCTTCTCTAAGTGCCCCTTTAAACCCTCGATCATCTATCGGTCCAACTGACTCCATCACAGGCTTTCTGCTTCGGATATATGTTAAAAAGTTTTTACTGTGAGTTTTTACCTCTACAGCCAACCTCTTTTCAAATTCTCTGTTAGCCTGTCTTATCAATGTCTTACATTTAACTTGCCAACGCTTATGCATTATCCTATTTTCTTCTGTTGGATCCTTCTTCCAATTTTTGAATGAAGATCTTTTGGCTAAAATAGCTTCTTTCACCTCCCCTTTTAACCATGCCGGTAATCGTTTTGCCTTTTTTCCACCTTTTTTAATGTGTGGAATACATCTGGACTGTGCTTCTAGGATGGTATTTTTTAACACTGTCCACACCTGTTGTTCACTTTTTACCTTTGTAGATGCACCTTTCAGTTTTTTTCTATTTTTCTCATTGTATTAAAGTTTCCCTTTTGATAGTTTAGCACGAGAGCCATGGATTTGCTTACTGTCCCCCTTCCAGTCATTAATTCAAATTTGATCATTTTATGATAACTATTGCCAATGCCAAGAGGCCCCACCACCATTACCTCTCTCACCAAATCCTGTCCTCCACTGAGAATTAGATCTAAAATTGCTCCCTCTCTTGTCAGTTCCTGGATCAATTGCTCCATAAAAATGTCATTTATTCCATCCAGAAACTTTTTTTCTCTAGCATGTACCAATGATACATTTACCCAGTCAATATTGGGGTAATTGAATTCTAAATACAAAAGATCTCTTAATGGGTAAACCCACGAGTACAGTAAACTAAATTGAAATACGTGGTGTTTAAGATTTTGAAAAAACTTCAACGCTGTGCATATCAATATTTACTTATGAATTTAAGGACCATCATACCACCCCAGTGCTCACAAGTCAGACTTGCATTTCATGCACTTCATTAGGGTCACTTTTAATCAATTGGTCCACATAGCTCACTTCAATTTTTATAGGATTTTTTCATTATAAGTTTAAAAAAAGAAACAACTTCCCTTATTCATCCGTTGTCGGGGTCATTCATCCCGTAGCTGTCGGGGGTATTCGTCCGACGCGCGCGTTTCGCCACACTAGCTGCTTCAGAGACGTGTATTCAAATTCTCCTGATCCAGCACTCCCCTTGTTTTAGCGGGGATACAAACAGATCTTTAGGTAATCGTAAATTCTTACAAAGGAAAGAACTTCAATGGTGTTAGAGGTCCATCAAATTTTTCTAAAAAATGTATAAAAATTCTTTGATTAAATTCAGCGATATTACTTCTTTACAAACAATGTTTTAACGATGTACAATTGCAGTGGGAAGAAGAACAACAAGTAAACTTACCGGACCCAACGCCATCTCCCCGCTTAAAGTTCTTAGCGGTGGAGCGGCTTGGGTCGGTCTGAATTTAAATGCAATTGCGTCTAGTATCCACCTGACAGTCAAGTGATTCCTGATTTCGGCGGGCAATCACCAGAAATGAAACCATTCAATGTCTTTATTCAAGCCACCAGGGGTCACTGATTTTAATTGGAAGATCCACTTCTGCTCGCACTGTCTCAAGGTCTGTACACGATTTCCACCTCTCCAATGATGATTGATGATTTCTAACACAGTCCATTTGATATCATCAAACTCATGTTTGAACTCTTTAAAATGAGCAACTAGAGGTTCTTCAACTCGATTGGTGTTGACACAACATTTATGCTCAGTAAGACGGATCTTAACCTTCCTTTTTGTCATGCCCACATAAGTTAATGGGCATGGGCAGAAGATAGCATAAACAGCATGGGTTGAATGACAAGAAGATTCAGGTAATGAAATGGTTTTCCCCAATGTCGTGACAATCTGAGTCTGAGAGGACTTTAAAGGGCAAAATTTGCATTTATCACATGTTTGGACAGGTTCCTTGTTCAGTATAGGTTTAGAGCAATTTGAACGCACAACATGATCCCGAATGTTTTTACCCCGGGAATATGCAATTCGCAGAGGTTGATTTAATGAAGGATGAATTTGTTGAATGATCTTCCAGTGCTCCCTCATAGCTCTACTGATTGAGGCTGACAAAAGGGTATGCTTCAACACCACAGTGTGTGGGTTTGATCCTGGCTCAGAATTTTTTGGCAAAAATAAATAGTCTCTATTCGAGTAGAGCGCTCGCCGGTAAGTTTTTTTAACGCAGTGTGTCGGATAGCCACGTTGTAAAAAACGGTTGGCCATGTCTTTTGCTTGAACTTTAAAATCCTCTTGATCCGCACACAATCTCCTTAGCCTGAGGAACTGGCCCACAGGAAGGTTAGTTTTAAAGCTGGTCGGGTGAAAACTGTGGTATCTCAGCAGATTGTTGCGATCATTTGGCTTGCGATATATGGTGGTAACAACGGCGGTGTCTTTTTTCTTAATCAGGATGTCTAAATAAGATATTTGATCATGATGATACTCCATGGTGAATTTTAAACAAGGATCCAAACTGTTCAACCATGTATGGAACTCTTGTAGCATTGGTAGGGACCCTTCCCATATGACAAAGACGTCATCAATATAACGTTTCCAACATTTCAATTGGGATGTCCATTGACAGTTTTCTATGTGTAGGGTCTCGAATCTGGCCACAAAAATGTTTGCCACATCAGGAGCCATGGCAGCTCCCATGGCAGTTCCCCGAGTTTGTAGATAGAAATCCCCATTAAACATAAAGTAGTTCTTACTTAATGTAAGTTCAAGAAGTTCAATAATGTAAATAATGGGAATCCTTTTTGGATGTGAATGTACTTTTAATGCTTCTGAAACTGCAACAAGTGCTTGATCCTGGGGAATGACTGTGTAAAGAGATTCGATATCAAATGTGACTAACCAGCAATCTTGTGATAAATGTACAGTACCAAGAAATTGCAGCATGCTTGTGCTGTCTTTAACGTACGAGGTGGATTTTGAAACACAGGGCTGTAGAATTTTGTCCAAAAAAATTGAAATCGGTTCCAGTACAGATTCATTCGCTGAAACGATTGGACGTCCCGGAGGGTCACAGAGTGTTTTATGGATTTTGGGTAATATGTACAGGACGGGTATCCTGGGGTTCTCATTAATCAGAAAACGACGTTCTGAACTTGTTAGATAACCACCGTCAAAGCCTCTCTCCACAATTTCTTTTATTTCAGAGAGAATCTCCTGTGTAGGATCTTTTTCCAGACGTTGATAGAAGTCTGTGTTAGAAAGTTGTCGATTGACTTCTTTAAGATATGCAGATTTTTCCATTATGACTACTGCGCCTCCTTTGTCCGCAGGTTTTATAACCAACTCTTCATTTTCTTGTAGCTGATGTAAAGCCTCAGATTCTTGTTTAGTCAAATTATAGTAAACATGTGTATTCGTGTTTTCCAAAATTTCAACGTCATGTAAAACCAATTCTTTGAAGGTGTTAACCACGGGGTCTCCCGGTGGAGGTGGGCTCCATTTAGATTTCAATTTCACCAAAGATTCTTGTGTTGGTGATGGTTCAAAAGGCTGTTGAGACAGGAATATAGTTCGCTGTAAATGTCGAATAAATTTTTGAAAATCGCATCTGAAGTTAAATGGGTCATGTCTTTGGGATACTACAAAGTTTAATCCCTTATCCAAAACTTTCTGTTGCAGTGGTGTCAAAGAATGTTTAGATAGATTAATGACCGCAGATTCTATGTCCAGTCTCTCTGCCCCCCCTGGGGTGGGTAATTGTTTGCTGTGTATTGAGACCTTGTTTTTGGGCGGTTCCAGTCGGTGTTTTGTTGACCACTGTATCCCCGTCTTTTGCCTCGCGTATTCTGACCCCTGTTTTGTACAGGGCGTGAGTGGTCCCCCGACGGTCGATCCTCGTCACTGCCCGAAGAGCTCTCCATGGCATTGAAAGTAACCTGTCTGGGTTTCTGGTCTCGGTTCAGCCAAGGATAGACTGAACCCTGTTTATAGTCTCCTTCATCCCGATGAAACTTGTTGACTTTCATAACTTTAATTTCGGCTCGAAATTTCTCCGTGGTAGATTTAAATTCTTGCAAACTTGTATCAAATGTATCCAATGCTGATTCTAACTTTAGTGTGTCCAACATCGTTTGTGTTTGTTCACGAATCTCTTGACCAATGGTTCGAGATTGGCTATCAAAAGCATCAAGTCCATCGAACACTTATTGAGAATAAATGACCATTTCTCCAGAAAATCAGGATATTCTGTGTATATCTTTGGTTCTTTGACCATTCGGAGGCCATGGGGAATACGCTGATGTTTCAAATATTCCACCATTGTTGCACTATGTAACTCCGTCCGAATCAGACGTTTTTGTAGATTGATCAATTCTGTCCAGCTTGTTGGTATTGGCCCCGGTTCATCATTGTTGAATAAAGATTCGCTTTGTAAAGCGTCATTTAACTGATCATGTGAAAAACTATAAATTTTATCCCACTGCGTGGTTGTCATCGTGAAAGAGATATATATAGTAGAAACCAAATACAAAAGATCTCTTAATGGGTAAACCCACGAGTACAGTAAACTAAATTGAAATACGTGGTGTTTAAGATTTTGAAAAAACTTCAACGCTGTGCATATCAATATTTACTTATGAATTTAAGGACCATCATACCACCCCAGTGCTCACAAGTCAGACTTGCATTTCATGTACTTCATTAGGGTCACTTTTAATCAATTGGTCCACATAGCTCAGTTCAATTTTTATAGGATTTTTTCGTTATAAGTTTAAAAAAAGAAACAACTTCCCTTATTCATCCGTTGTCGGGGTCATTCATCCCGTAGCTGTCGGGGGTATTCGTCCGACGCGCGCGTTTCGCCACACTAGCTGCTTCAGAGACGTGTATTCAAACTCTCCTGATCCAGCACTCCCCTTGTTTTAGCGGGGATACAAACAGATCTTTAGGTAATCGTAAATTCTTACAAAGGAAAGAACTTCAATGGTGTTAGAGGTCCATCAAATTTTTCTAAAAAATGTATAAAAATTCTTTGATTAAATTCAGCGATATTACTTCTTTACAAACAATGTTTTAACGATGTACAATTGCAGTGGGAAGAAGAACAACAAGTAAACTTACCGGACCCAACGCCATGTTCGCTTGAATAAAGACATTGAATGGTTTCATTTCTGGTGATTGCCCGCCGAAATCAGGAATCACTTGACTGTCAGGTGGATACTAGACGCAATTGCATTTAAATTCAGACCGACCCAAGCCGCTCCACCGCTAAGAACTTTAAGCGGGGAGATGGCGTTGGGTCCGGTAAGTTTACTTGTTGTACCCTTCAGAACCCTGGGGTGTATACCATCCGGTCCAGGTGATTTACTACTCTTCAGTTTGTCAATCAGGCCTACCACATCTTCTAGGTTCACCGTGATTTGATTCAGTCCATCTGAATCATTACCCATGAAGCGGATCTGCAACGTCAAGCCAGTCCGGGGACGCCGGAGGGAGATGGCATGGAGATGCCACGGCAGCCAGCCGTCCATCAGACCCGGAGGGAGTCGCCACAGAGGTAAAGAGGGCGGAGTGAGGGCGTCGAGCAGCGACGGATGCAACAGCATGCCTGTTGGGTGTGTTTAGGTCAGGGGGAACAAACTGCGAGTAAAATTGAATTTTCAAATAGACATGCATGTTTCCTCATGCCTGCAAAAAAATAGGTGCAAAGTATGTCAGTCACATTGTCCATGCGTAGGTTGAAATAAATTTTCAAAGAGAAGTTACACAGATAGTTTCTCTATGAAAATTCAGCGTAGGTTACATAAGTACAAAAGAAACCGCCTTCCTTGCCACAAGCTGCTTTTCCAAAAATTGTCCGCTAAAGGTATAAATAATGCACATAAACCTGGCACATTTCAGTGGAAAGGAAGTTTCTAGATTTACACAGTATGTCACTGTATGAAGCTCAAAGTGGGCAGACTCAGTCCTGTCAAGCCCTGCTCTTTTGTTTTCTTGCTGAAATCTTGATAGGTTCAATGAGTTTTAGTTGTTTAATACTTGTTATATTTCTTACATTAATATGTTGTAGCGTCATTGATTCATTGATTAGTTGTATTGTATTTGATCGCTGATACTTCTGTTGCTCGAGCTGCTTGAGGCTTATTTACTTTAAATGAAAACAAATAAAATATTTCTTCACAGTGAAGGCAATAAACAGCCTTTCCAGTAGAGGTGGTGGAGGAAAAACAGGAACAGACTTCAAAAAAGCTTGCTGATGATGAGCCCAGGGAATTCCGAGCTGGGAAGAAGTGAAGGGAAAGCAAGAGATCCACTGGGGTCTATGGTACTGAAAAAGGAAGCTATTTGATACAAACATAAGGGGGGCCTATTTACAGGGACGGTAACTTTAAAACTGGCGTGCAGGCACACATATACATGTGTATATGAGCGTGCGGCCAGATACGCGGCAATTATATATCCTGCGTGCACATATGCCCCAGACAGGTTCCCATACACACACACACACACACACACACACATGCATACAAGCCCCAGATAGGTTCCCATACATACACACACACGCATACTTCGAGGACCCACTGATTTGTTTTAAATTTGACCCATTCCTCGAAAAACAGGGATAGACATGTTCCCATACACACACACACACACACACACACATGCATACAAGCCCCAGATAGGTTCCCATACATACACACACACGCATACTTCGAGGACCCACTGATTTGTTTTAAATTTGACCCATTCCTCGAAAAACAGGGATAGACATGTTCCCATACACACACTCACACACACACACACACACACATACACGCCCCAGACAGGTTCCCATATACACACACACACACACACACACATACACGCCTCAGACAGGTTCCCATACACACACACACTTACACACCCCAGACATTTTCCCATACACATACACACACATGTCCCAGACAGGTTCCCATACATACACACATACACATACACACACACACACACACACACTCACACACATACACGCCCCAGACAGGTTCCCATACACACACATATACACCCAAGACAGGTTCCCATACACACACAACCCAGACAAGTTCCCATAGACACACACACAAACACACACACACACACACACACAAACACATACACACCCCAGACAGGTTCCCATCCACATACACACACACACATACACGCCCCAGACAGGTTCCCATACACGCACACACCCCAGACAGTTTCCTATACACACACATACACACCCGAGACAGGTTCCCATAACACACACACACATATACACATCCCAGACAAGTTCCCATACACACACACACACACACACACACACACACACACATACACGCCCCGGACAGATTCCCATACAGATTCCCATACATACACACACACACACACCCCAGACAGTTTCCCATACACACACATACATGCCCAAGACAGGTTCCCATACACACACACATATACAACCCAGACAAGTTCCCATACTCACACACACACACACACACACACACACACATACTCACACACACATATACACACCCCAGACAAGTTCCCATAGACACACACAAACACATACATGCCCCAGACAGGTTCCCATCCACATAAACACACATACACACAGACACACCCCAGACAGGTTCCCATACACACGCGCACACACACACACGCCCCAGATAGGTTCCCATACACATACACACACACACACACACATATACACACACACACACACACGCCAGAGAGAGCCATAAAGTGAGCCATCTTCGAAAATCGGTCCACTGTAACCCAAATGGTATTGTTACCTCCGGAAAGTGGCAGGTCCACCACAAAATCTGTTCCAATATGGGTCCAGGGCTCATCCGGTGCTGGCAAGGGTTGAAGCAGGCCCCAAGGATGTCCGGGCGGAGGTTTCTGTCTGGCACAATTGGAACAGGAGGCTACGTAAGCTAGAGTGTCTTCTTTCATGTGGGCCACCAATAGTACTTTTGTAGCTTGGCCAGTGTTCGCCATTGACCAGGGTGTCTGGTCAGTTTCGAATCATGAGCCCATCTTAGCAATTTCTTTCTTAGATTGCAGGGTACAATGGTCTTGCCCGAGGGTACCGGATGTGTAGCTGTGAGAACCACTCTCTTCGGGTCAATAATATGCTGGGGTTCATCAGGTACGTCCGCTGAGAGGAAAGAGCGAGATAATGCATCTGCTCTGACATTCTTCTCACCAGGGCGATATTTCAGCAAAAAGTCAAATCTGTTGAAGAAAGGGACCACCTCGCCTGTCTATGGTTGAGGCGTTGAGCGTGATGGAGGTACTCCAGATTTTTGTGATCAGTGTAAACAGTAATCTGATGTTGTGCACCCTCAAGCCAGGGGTGCCATTCTTCAAATGCCATTTTTATTGCCAACAGTTCTTTATCCCCAATGCTGTAGTTCTCTGCTGGCGAGAAGTGTCGGGAAAAGAATGAACAGGGGTGCAAGATCTTTGAATCACCGGTCTGGCTTAGCACGGCCCCTACACCTACATCAGAGGCACCTACATCTTCCACAATGAAGATCTGAGTAGGATCCGGATGGCGGAGACATGATTTGCTTTGAAAGGCGTCTTTTAACTTCTGGAACGCAGTCACAGCTTCCACAGACCAAGTAGCAGCGTTGGCTCCCTTCTTAGTCATTGCTGTTAATGGAACAGTCAATGAGAGTCATTTTTAATAAAGGTCCGGTAGTAATTGGTAAATCCCAAAAAACATCTTAGAGCTTTTAGGTCCGTGGGCTGTGGCCATTTTTGAATACTCTCAAGCTTCTGAGAATTCATGTGGAAACCATTGTTTGAGACAATGTAACCTAAGAAGGGAACGGATTCTTTATGAAATTCACATTTAGACAATTTGGCGTACAAGCGGTTCTCGCAAATCCTCTTTTGACATTTTCCTGATGGGATTGCAGGTTCTGAGAAAATATCAAGATGTCGTCTAAGTAGACAATGACACATTGGTAGAGTACATCACGCAGAATATCGTTCATCATGTTTTGTAAGACAGCCGGGGCATTGCCCAAGCCGAAGGGCATCACCAGGTATTCAAAGTATCCATCCCGGGTATTAAAAGCCGTCTTCCATTCATCACCAGAGCAGATGCAAACTAAATTATACGCTCCTTTGAGGTCAAGCTTGGAGAATATCTTAGCTCCCTGTAACCTATCAAATAGCTCCGAGATGAGTGGTAAAGGGTAGCGGTCCTTTATAGTGATCTCATTCAGACCTCTGTAGTCCATGCACAGACGTAATGTTCCGTCTTTTTTCCCCACGAAGAAAAATCCTGCACTGGCAGGAAACTTAGAAGGTCTTATGAAGCCTTTCTGGAGATTCTCCTGGATGTATTCCAACATCGCCTTATTCTCCACTATGGAGAGGGGGTAGACCCTTCCTTTGGGTGGTTCCGTATTTGGCTTCAAATTAATTGCGCAGTCATATGATCTGTGTGGAGATAACACATCAGCAGCTTCTTTTGAGAATTCATCTTGGTAAGATGCATATTGAGGCGGCAACCCAGGCAACAACGGGGTAGTTGGCATGCATGGTATTGGAGAGACTTCCATTAAGCATTTGCCATGACAGTCTGGACCTTAACGTGAAAGCTCCAAAGTGGTCCAGTTGAAATGTGGCATGTGTTTCTGCAGCCATGGTAGCCCAAGTACCAAAGAGTGCATGGCCTTCTCTAGCACCAAGAAGGAAATAGTCTCTGCATGAAGAGCACTGGTACACAAGCTCACTAGTTCTGTAAGCAGTGTTACATCACCCGGTAAGGGCTCTCTATGAATAGAGGACAATAGTAATGGAGGCGTCATAGTAGTGGTAGAGATCCGCAAATGTTCCACTAGTCGTTTGAAAATGAAATTTCACCCTGCCTCAGAGTCTACTAAGGCAAGGGTCTGATATTTCAAAGATACTGGAAGAGAGAGTGGAGGAGAGGGTGCAGTTAGACCTAAGAAGAGTCCTCCCACAGGACTTAGGTATGCCAGTTTCCCGGCATGTTTGTAAAGCATGACCAGCTTGTTAACAATACATGCATATGTTGTTGTGAACACAGGGCTAGTGGACCCTTGGACCGTCCTGCAGGAGACTAGGAAAGGACTACTCTGGTCTCGACTGAACGGGCTGGGAGGCAGAATTCTGGCAGGTGGGTATAAGCGGTTTCACCCTGGAAGCTGGTCCTCCCCCGGAAGAGGCCCTGGAAGTCGGAGCCCCCTCGGGAGGAGCCCGTAGGGGCCCGACCGCTGGGACTTAGGCGATGTGGTCGATGGAGAGGAAGCAGGCGAGTATCTGGCTTGGCTGAGACAGACAGGAACCCGGCTTGGGCTGTAGGCAGGCTGGAACCCGGCTTGGGCTGTAGGCAGGCTGGCAAGCAGGAACCGGCAGGCAGGTAAGAACGGAGTAGCCAAGACAGTGGCTGACTCCGGGGCTCGAGGCAATGGGGGATCGAAGGAACCCTGTTGCAAGGCACTCATCGGGTGTCCGCGGTAGCCCTAAGTAGGCCGCAATGTCTGTCGTCAGACTCAGGGCGGAGCCACCCTCCGGCAGGAAACTGTCCAGAAAAGCGTGAGAGACTTGCGCGCGCGTGCCTAGGGACAGGCCCGCAATGGTGTCTCCCCCGCGGGGACGCCCAGATCTCGACTCTGCTTCGTTTCCAGCCGGCAGGAACCTTTGAGGTAAGGACCGGGACGTGAGCTTCACGGACCGGACCGCAACATATGTTATGGTTAAGCAGCGTTTGGGTGGATTCTTGGGTACTGTGGCAGATGACCACGCCCATGGGGAGGAGCCACGTGAGGCGCCACAGTACTGGGCTAAACGCTGGATGCACAAACAAGTAGTTAGTTCTTTATTTATACAGCTTGAAGTATACCACCAGAGGTGGCAATAGTGAGGTGGTCTGGATGTAGCAGTCTCAGGACCCTCGGCAGAGGGGACCCTTCTCACCCCGTTGGTATAGGGGAATTCCGATGTAGGTTTCCCAGCAAGGCAGTACTGTGGATGAGATAGACTAAGAGTTAGATTACTCACTAGGTGGTTACTGAAGGTATGCGATTCCACCAGGTTGAAGAAGATGGTACAGGCACCGAGGCAGGGAGAGCAGGCCCTCGAGGAGAGATTACCTGATCCCTGTAAGGCACCTGAAATAGGAAAATCATGGCGAACACCATCGCCATTGCCGATCCGGGGACACCGGAGAGAGTGGCATGAAAACGCGGCAGCAGCCATCTTCCCAAGGCTTGAGGAGAGAGAAGGAAGAAAGGTGAGGCACAGAGGTCGAAGCCGTCTGAGACCAACGGACGCAACAGAACCTATCTGGGGAGTGTGTGTGTGTATGGGATCCTAGTCTGGAGGGGGGTGTGTGTGTGTATGTGTGTGTCTGTGTGTATGAGAAGCTGTCTGGGGTGTGTGTATTTTTTGTGTGTGTGTGTGTGTGTGTGGGAACCTGTCTGTTATAAAATAGCCCTGGCGCATGTATGCATGCACCTATTTTTAAGCTTGTATGCACACAGCAGTGTAAGTCAGCTTTGGGATGCACAAGTGAGGGAATTTCATAACAGATGCGCATCCAGTCCATGACCAATTCATCCACCAGTTTGCCCAGTCTAGAGCTAGGTCCTGCAAACCCCCCCCCCCCCCCCCCCCCCCACTGATTTTTTTTTTATCCTAAATTCCCCCCAGTTAACCCAGATCCCTCAAACACTTCAGAGAGGCCTGGAAATAGTTTTATTAAGACTTATACCTCATGCATGTACTAGATGCGCCCATCTTCCGATTCTGGCTCATGTCCGGCTTTTAAAATTCACCTTAAAGCATTTTTCCCATAGACACAATATGAGAGAAAAACTTTAGTAAAAAAAAAAAACCCTTAGCTTGTGAGTGTTAGGGAAATGCCTACAGTACCTAAGTGTAATCCACTTTGAAGTGCCTGAAAAGCTAAATATAAATGAAATAAGTAAAGATTAGATGGGCTTCATTGCCCTTATCTGCTGTTATATTCTGTGATTCTGATGTTTTTGTTTGGTCTTTATCTCCCTGTGGAAGTCACTACAGATTTCTATGACCAATCCATGCGCCCTCCTACTGCAAAAGAAGGAGATTTTAATTTTATTTTTGTTGGTGCAAATGTGAATTCTCCGCAGCCTAAGGACAGGGCAGACTATGGCTGGTTTTCATTTCAGGCTGAGAAATAGAATGCAACAGTCAGGATGTGACTCTTTGCCCCCATCGCTAATGTTTCACAACATTAAGAATGTAAAGATTACTCGGTCATGGCTCCAGTGCCTTGACTCTGCCAAGAAAGCTTTTGACCTTGAATTTGCAGTTCATAGCTGCACAGAATCTCTTAGGAGTCCTGTACGCTGGACTGAAAAAATAATTTTGCACAACAGTAGCTTCCCTAGGCCAGGGGAGGGTTTGACACTGAAACCCCGTCATATCCAAGCTGCTAATCAACCTCAAATTAAACAGGCAGCGAGAAGCTCTGGGAGATGACGATGCAAACATCGTTCTCATTTCCAATGCAGATCGCCCTTTGCCTCAGCCATCTCTAAAAAATCCATAATCAGTCCCCTCACCCCCTCGAGTCCTTATAGCCTTCCTCCCTCACTGGCTCTCATCTCCTTTCTTTTCCACCTCAGTCGGAACCAGGGCTGGAATCTGATGCTAGGAACCTTCATTTGTAACCACCTGGAGATGTTTTTCCCCCGTCCAGCTTATTTTGGTCCTGTCATTGCAGCCACGGTCCTCAGAAGGGGGCCACGCACCAGAGCTCCTTTCAAAAACCTTTAATCATGGTCCTTAAATCCAGTCACGAGGTGTCACCATTGCAGAGTGATTATGGCTCCCTCCACCCCCACCCTCACTCCCAGATTCCCCCACCTCAGGGGCTGTGATCACACAAACCTCAAGGTCCTGGATTTCAAAAATGGGGAAGTACTTTAAGGAAGTCCTGGCAGGGTGGGAGGAGGGGCGTGAACTAGAAGAATGGCGGGCTGAACTAAAAGGAGCAACACCTGTAATGTCAGGAAAGAAAATACAATGTAAGAGGAAAGGAAACAGGTATGGTTCTCCAAAGAGATGGCTGAAATGTAAGGGCAAAAAGACTAGCATTCAGAAAGTACAAAGGATCTCAAAAGAGCACAGAAAGAATAGCTGGTAAAACTGAAAGAGACAAGGAATGAAATCAGAACCACAGAAGCACGAGTGGAAGAAAAGATTGCTAAAGAACTAGAGCAAGCTGATGTCTTTTTTTTAGGGATAACAGTGAAAGGAGGAAGGCCAGAGTTGGCGTTGAAAGGTTGAGAAGAGACGAGGAGCAGTGTGTGGAGAGAGACGAGAGTTAAAAGCACTGAAGAGGTGTTTGGAGAAAGGATTGAGGATTGTTGGCAAAGATACATATGGGAATGAAGCAGATACCACTAGGGTTGTGCATTCATTTTTAACGAGTGCCAAAACTGCAATCAATGAGGACATTTTCGGTTTGTTCCATTTGGAATGAACTGAAAATAGCCTCCTATGAAAATACCCAAAACCTTTCAGGTATTTTTGTTATGGCCACCGGTTGTGGCGGTCCACAACCGGTGCCAGCCACTTACCAGCGCGGAAGGGCCATCCCTGGGGTGCTGGCAGTGGTGGGCAGCTGTCCCCGACGTTCTCTTGATTAACAAATGTTGGAACCTATTCAAACCAAGTCACACTATCTCAACACCTTTCCAAGGTGAGTAACTGGACTGAACTTTTCAACCTTTTTACTTAGGTATACACTGCTCCTAGCTTATGGCTACTTTTTTTTTTGTTTTGGTTTTTTAAATACAAACACTCAGTTCTGCTTACTAGCTACCTTACAGACTTTTAAAAATAAACACACTACTACTGCTTACTAGCTGCCTTATTGACTGACTATTTAAAAATACAAACAGTCTGACTTGTTTATTCACTGTCTTACTATTAAAAGCTCAAACACACTAAATAATATTCCCAAATAGTTAACTTTGCCCCAATACTTTTAAGAAAGACAATGTCCCAAGCAAAAACTTACTGATTCCTTTCAGCCACCAGCAAGGTGATCCTCTCCTCTCAGTGTTCTTTACTAATGTTGTTTTTTTCCTTCAGCGATGGTTAGAAAGAAAGGGAAAATTCAGGGGAGTCACTCAGCAACCCCACCATTTTGTGAAACCTCCATTCCAGAGCTGATTTGCTGGTCATCTTATAGTTTGCGGCCAGTGGGGTCTGCTGCCACTGCTATGGAGGGAGAGTTGACAAGGCTGGACGGTATCGCAGAAACGTCATTGAACCCCGAAGGCAGAATACTTTCTGTTGCTCCTTCCTCAGCAGGAGAAGTGCCCTTATTGAGCACAATGGCCACAGGACTACTGACGTCAGTAAATCTTGCTGCTGGGGGCATGCTAGAATGAGTACCCGCGAGAGGAGTGAAGGCAACTTTGGAGCAATAGGTTACTCAAGATATGAGATGAGATCGAGGTGGAGACACAAAGTTTTGGGAAGTGTTAACTAACAGGAAGTATCTCATATTGGCAGGGCTGGTGTGTCCATTAGGTGAACTAGGCAGTTGCCTAGGGTGCCACTCTTAGGGGGTGCTAATAATCGCCAGCAAAAGCTCCTATCCCAATGGCCGAAGAACCAGGGAAGAAAGGCCCAGCAGGGCCGCAACCTAAAAGCAGGGGAGAAAGACCCAAGCAGTGAGACTGTGGGCGGAGCCCATTCCACCCGCAATCTATGAAGCAGAGAAGAAAGAGCTGTGAGCCATGGACAGAGCCCATCCTGGCCGTGGCTAAAGAGGCAGGAGAGAGAAGCCCAGAAAAGATGCGGGTGGAGGCCATTCCAGCTGCAGCTGAAGAGGCAGGGAAGAGAAGCCTTGGAGAGACGTGGGCAGAGCCCATCTAGGCCACGGCTGAAGAGGCAGGGAAGAGAGGCCCGAGAAAGCCACAGATGTAGCCCATCCTGCCCATGGATGAAGAAGGAGAGAAGAGGCCCGGGAGAGCTGTGAGGGTGCCATCCCAGTGAAGGCACAGAGGAGACAAGCCTAGAATGAGAGACCAAGAAAAACTGCATTTGTATGTGACTGAGAGAGAATTAGTGTGGTGTATATAAGAGAGAGGGAGGGTGTATGTGTGAGGGAAAAAGAGAAGGCACCTGTGAGCAGTAAGGGTGTTTGAGTGAGAGAGAAGGCCCCATTGAGCAGTGAGGGTGTGAAAGTGTGTGTTTTATAGAGAGGGAGTCTGTGGGTGTGTGTGAGAGTGAGCTTGTGTGCTTGAGTAAGAGAAGGACACTACGTGTGAATGAGAGATAGAGGGTATGTGAGTGAGGGTATGTGTGTATGTGAGAAAGAGAGAGTGAGGGTATGTGTGAGCGAGAGAGAGAGGAGCCCTGTGTGATAGAGTGAGGGTTTGTGTCTGAGTGAGAGGAGGAACCTGAGGTATGTATGAATGAGAGAGGAAACTTGTGGGATTGAGTGAGGGTATCTGTGTGAAAGAGAGAGAAAGAGAGCCTGTGTAAGGGAGTGTATGTATGAGAGAGAAAGGAAATGTGTATATATGAGATTGAGAGACTGTGGGGCAGATTTTCAAAACCCTACGCTTGTAAATCCAGAGGATTTACGCGCGTAGGGGGGTTTACGTACGCCAACCCCTGATTTTCTAACTCGCGCGCACATGTACATACATGTACGACTGCGCAAATGTTATAAAATCTACCCCTGTATGTGTAGGACAGCCTGTGTGAATGGAGAGAGCATGTGTGTGTATATGTGAGAAAGCGGGGAAAGTGGTTATTTGGAGAGCAGCATGACATGCTCATCAGAAGTTCAGGCTAATCTCACTTAGGATAAAAATGTTACGCGCCATAGGATTGAGAACTTGGAGAACTCTGCGAGAGCATTGAATTTAAGGTTTCTGAATTTTCCCAATGTTTTCTTACCCCTTCCTTTGAATATTTTCAAGTCTTACATCAGGTGCTAAAAATATCTCAGGAAGTTATTCTCCTATTAGTAAGACCTTTTTTTATCCCAATATTAAGAAATCTGAGGCTGGAGGTGAAATCTCCTCTACTATAGTGGTCTCAGAATAAGTATTAGCCCACTAATTAAACTCACTTTTTATTAAAAATGGAGTTATATAATAACTAACAATATTGTAAACATTACAAAAAGAGGAGGAAAATAGACTTCAGAGCTGAGCATAAAAATATGCAACCTTAAAAATGCTCTATAATTCAGTTGCTGGTCACAAAACCTCCTTCTTTACATTTTATATTTTTATGTGCTCATGCACATATTCTTTCTATATTCATATAATACTATTTCAAATGTTTTAATTTGCACCAAACATTTTTCATGAAAAATCTTCTTTCATAAAATCACTTACCTTGAAAACTGTTGTTTTACAGATCACTATAAACCGCTGAGACGCTACAGGTGTTGTGATCCTGCCCGCGACAGCGCCGCGAGCAGGCTCTTACCTCGCGGCCCGGAGAACATAAGAACATAAGAAAATGCCATACTGGGTCAGACCAAGGGTCCATCAAGCCCAGCATCCTGTTTCCAACAGTGGCCATTCCAGGCCATAAGAACCTGGCAAGTACCCAAAAACTAAGTCTAGTCCATTTTACCATTGCTAATGCCAGTGGCTATTCTCTAAGTGAACTTAATAGCAGGTAATGGACTTCTCCTCCAAGAACTTATCCAATCCTTTTTTAAACACCGCTATACTATTTGCACTAACCACATCCTCTGGCAACAAATTCCAGAGTTTAATTGTGCATTGAGTAAAAAAGAACTTTCTCCGATTAGTTTTAAATGTGCCCCATGCTAACTTCATGGAGTGCCCCCTAGTCTTTCTACTATCCGAAAGAGTAAATAACCGATTCACATCTACCCGTTCTAGACCTATCATAATTTTAAACATCTCTATCATATCCCCCATCAGCCGTCTCTTCTCCAAGCTGAAAAGTCCTAACCTCTTTAGTCTTTCCTCTTAGGGGAGCTGTTCCATTCCCTTTATCATTTTGGTAGCCCTTCTCTGTACCTTCTCCATCGCAATTATATCTTTTTTGAGATGCGGCGACCAGAATTGTATACAGTATTCAAGGTGTGGTCTCACCATGGAGCGATACAGAGGCATTATGACATTTTCCGTTTTATTCACCATCCCTTTCTAATAATTCACAAAATTCTGTTCGCTTTTTTGACTGCCGCAGAACACTGAACCGGCGATTTCAATGTGTTATCCACTATGACGCGCTGAAGCCTGCGCTGAAGCCTGGACCTTTCCTTTGCCTTGCTGCCATGGCACGGAAGCCGCGCCACCACTTCTGCCATAGCGGTAGGAGCCGCCGACACCGGGGCCTTTGCAGCTCGGTCGCCATCTTCTACAGGCCTAGAGGCCTGTCCTCATCCGGCAGGAGCCACCGATGCCAGGAGCCGCGCCGGGTCTCTTTCTGCGGCGCAGAGGCCGCCGACACCTTTGGGCTCCCCTGCGGCATGGGGCAACCCCTCTGCCCTCCTTTTCGCGGCTTGGACGCCGCCTGATGATGCCTCCCACATCGGGGCCTGCACGGCCAGTTCCTGTTTCAGCGCGCCGAAGTCCTGCAGGGCCGCTGTCTGTGGTCCTGCAGTCCTCTGCTTGCTCTCCTTAGGCGCGGTCCTTCCTGGACTTAAAGGGCCAGCAGGGAGTGGTCCGTCTGGCTCCTCCTGTGAACTCCTCCCAGGGTATTTCCTGCTTCAGCCTACAAAAGGCTCCTCAGTTTAGTCCTTCCTCGCATTCGCAAGGAGCAACTTCCTTCCTGGAGCTGGTCTCCTGAGGATCTCCATTTCCAGCTCCTGCCTGGCATCCTTGTCCTTGGATCCCATTCCTTGTTCCTGACTTCCTTTGATGTTCTACGTTCCTGGTCTCTTGTCTTCGTGATGTCTTCAGTATCCTGATGTCTCTGTTCCAGTCTTGATGTCTTCAGTATTCTGATGTTCCGTTTCAGCCCAGAGGTTCCGTCTTCCCTTCTCTCGTGGTCCGTGACCAGTCCGGCTGGGCTGGTAGGGCGCGCAGTGGCCCAGTGGTCCACAACCACCCCGGCTGGGGTGTGTAGGGCACTGGTGGGATTCTTCCATCTCCGGAGCCGAGGGTACCCATGTTCCTGTCTGTCCCTCCTGGGTCTGGAGTCTTCTGGATGTCCGCTTCATCTGTCCCAGCTGCTTCTCATCGAGTGTCTGGGGAGTCTGTTCCGGATGTCCTGGATCCTTGCCTTGGAGACTCATCTTCCTCCTTTGATGCTCTGGACTCCGGCTACGCCTAGCCCTCGGGGGGCAGTGCTCCGGTGGATAGCCTGAGGGCTGGTCTGGCCACCACAGCCTCCTCCCCGGCTGTGGGTGTTAGTGCTCTATCTGGAGTCTCTATCTCAGATCGAAGATTTCCCTCGTCCATCTGAGTTTTGTCTCGGATCTTCACTCTCGTCTGATCTTCATGTTCAGGGTTCTGGAGCTCCTCTCCTGTGGTCCGTCTTCAAGTCCAACTTCAGGATACCTTCATGATGCGTCTTCCATGCCAGGTCAGAGGGGTTGTCATCCTGCTGTTGACCTTCTTGATACGTCGATCAAGCCGGGTTCCCGAGGCTCTTGTTCAGGACGGGGCTACTTGGAGTTTTGGCCGGTTACCTTCATTATCTGTCCTGATGTTCTTCTCTTCAGTAACTGTTGCCATCTTGAACTCTAATGTAATTGAGTCGATGCCAGCCTTGCTGCTTCACCTCCAACGTAGTCCGCGACCATCCCAGATGGGGTGTGTAGGGTGCGTGGCATTGCGGCACTCCTTTTAAGTTTACCTCAACGCCTGAGTCTTCGTCTACTCCAATGTCTGAGTTTTCGCCTGCTTTGAGTCATCGTCTGAATCCTTGTCCTGTGTCTTTTCCTTGTCTGCTTTGTCCTCTGTCCGACCTGCTGCTTCCCGCCGCTCCCTAGCAGCAGTCCGAAAGGGCTTGGAACGGTTGGAGGACCATTCAGAGACCACCATTGCATTGGTGAACTCAAGGAAGCTCACAGTTTCGGTCGAGGCTCAGGGTAAGGATGTTTCACCGCAAGAGCACACATTTCATCCTACACTGGAGAGCGCCCCCTGGTCCTCTCGTCCATCGCAGTGCAACAACAGGCTGATGGAACACGCTAACAAATGAAGATAGAAATAAAATGTCGACATCGCCAATGTTTCTTATTATTGCCGCTTGTTTAACTAAAATGATAAAGAACAAAATCTTATTGTTCTTCCTCAATTCTTACTTCAAAATTTTCAATACTTACTAATCTGTTAAAAAACATTTTAAATGCCCTATAACATCAGGGTCTTACATGGTGATCTTGGGAGGCTAGAGTGGCAGACCTGGAGGCAGACCTGTAGTGGCAGACCTGGAGGAGCTAAGGCAGACAGAGAGGTATATAGATGAGACCTTAAGGGACATAGTAGCCAAGTCCCAACTTCAGACTGGCAGCCCTGGTGCTGCCTTGGAGGAAGAAGGTCTCATGGTTGGAGAGCATCAACCTGGTGTAGCAGGAAAGGATCCTGTAGCAAGGACCTGGCTCTCCAGGTGATGCACTGTCCTGTCGTATGGAGGATATCTCCCCAAGGCCTACTGCCCAGGAGGGAAGGGTTAGGTCAGCCGTCATAATTGGTGATTCGATTATTAGGAATGTAGACAGCTGGGTGGCTGGTGGGCGTGAGGATCGCCTGGTGCGAAGGTGGCGTCACCTAGATAGGATTTTAGACAGTGCTGGGGAGAAGCCGGCTGTCGTGGTACATGTGGGCACCAACGACATAGGAAAATGTGGGAGGGAGGTTCTGGAAGCCAAATTTAGGCTCTTAGGTAGAAAACGTAAATCCAGAACCTCCAGGGTAGCATTCTCTGAAATGCCCCCTGTTCCATGCGCAGGTCACCAGAGGCAGGCAGAGCTCCAGAGTCTCAATGCGAGGATGAGAAGATGGTGCAAGGAAGAGGGATTCAGTTTTGTTAGGAACTGGGGAACCTTTTAGGGAAGGGGGAGTCTCTTCCGAAGGGATGGGCTCCACCTTAACCAGGGTGGAACCAGACTGCTGGCGCTAACCTTTAAAAAGGAGAGAGAGCAGCTTTTAAACTAGAACAAAGGGGAAAGCCGACAGTCACTCAGCAGTGCATGG
Organism: Rhinatrema bivittatum; assembly: GCF_901001135.1. Classification (NCBI taxonomy): domain Eukaryota; kingdom Metazoa; phylum Chordata; class Amphibia; order Gymnophiona; family Rhinatrematidae; genus Rhinatrema; species Rhinatrema bivittatum. Next base: position 250,481,601 of record NC_042622.1, on the reverse strand, counting down.
TTTGGAGAGAGGTATCTTCAAAGGATACTAATGATGCATTAGAATTAGGGCATCCCGATAGTGAGGTTCCAATAATAAGAAAAGTAGTCCAAGTGTCTGTAACTAAAAACTCACCTGAGCTAAAAAATTCTAACTTATCCCTGTCAATTAAAAAGCAGAATGAAAATACAAACAAAAAACAAACTTTGAAATGTTTGTATGCTAATGCCAGAAGTTAAGAAGTAAGATGGGAGAATTAGAATGTATAGCAGTGAATGATGACATAGACTTAATTGGCATCTCAGAGACATGGTGGAAGGAGGACAACCAATAGGACAGTGCTATACCGGGGTACAAATTATATCGCAATGACAGAGAGGAGCACCCGGGAGGCGGTGTGGTGCTTTATGTCCGGGATAGCATAGAGTCCAACAGGATAAACCTCCTGCACGAGACTAAATGCACAATTGAATCTTTATGGGTAGAAATCCCTTGTGTGTCGGGGAAGACTATAGTGATAAGAGTATACTACCGTCTGACTGGGTAAATATATCATCAGGACATGCTAGAGAGATAAAGTTCCTGGATGGAATAAATGATAGCTTTATGGAGCAATTGGTTCAGGAACTGACGAGAGAGGGAGCAATTTTAGATTTAATTCTCAGTGGTGAACAAGATTTGGTGAGAGAGGTAACGGTGGTGGGGCCGCTTGGCAATAGTGATCATAATATGATCAAATTTGATTTAATGACTGGAAGGGGGACAGTAAGCAAATCCACTGCTCTCATGCTAAACTTTCAAAAGGGAAACTTTGAGAAAAATAATTAGAAAAAAACTGAAAGGAGCAGCTACAAAAGTAAACAGTGTGCAAGAGGCGTGGTCATTGTTCAAAAATTCCATCCTAGAAGCACAATCCAGATGTATTCCACACATTAAGAAAGGTGGAAAGAAGGCAAAATGATTACTGGCATGGTTAAAAGGGGAGGTGAAAGAAGCTATTTTAGCCAAAAGATCTTCATTCAAAAAATGGAAAAAGGATCCAACAGAAGAAAATAGGATAATGCATAAACGTTGGCAAGTTAAATGTAAGACATTGATAAGACAGGCTAAGAGAGAATTTGAAAAGAAGTTGGCCGTAGAGGCAAAAACTCACAGTAAAAACTTTAAAAAATAATTCCGAAGCAGAAAGCCTGTGAGGGAGTTAGTTGGACCGTTAGATGATTGAGGGGTTAAAGGGGCACTTTAGAGAAGATAAGGCCATCGCAGAAAGATTAAATGATTTCTTTTCTTCGGTGTTTACTGAAGAGGATGTTGGGAAAGTACCCGTACTGGAGAAGGTTTTCATGGGTAATGATTCAGATGGACTGAACCAAATCACGGTGAACCTAGAAGATGTGGTAGACCTGATTGACAAACTGAAGAGTAGTAAATCACCTGGACCGGATGGTATACACCCCAGGGTTCTGAAGGAACTAAAAAATGAAATTTCAGACCTATTAATAAAAATTTGTAATCTCTCATTAAAATCATCCATTGTACCTGAAGACTGGAGGATAGCTAATGTAACCACAATATTTAAAAAGGGCTCCAAGGGCGATCCGGGAAACTACAGACCATTTAGCCTGACTTCAGTGCCAGGAAAAATCGTGGAATGTATTCTAAACATCAAAATCACAGAACATATAGAAAGACATGGTTTAATGGAACAAAGTCAGCATGGCTTTACCCAAGGCAAGTCTTTATTTATTTATTTATTTATTTATTTATTTATTTATTTAAAAACTCTTCTATACCGTCGTTAAGTTGGAGAACCATCACAACGGTTTACATATAGGCACGATAATTATGACTGGTATAGCTTACAACTTGAACATGTGCCATCATAGTACGGTAACAATAAAGTGCAATAAGCTATGGGGCGGATTTTCAGAGCCCTGCTCGCGTAAATCCGCCCAAAACCGGGCGGATTTACGCGAGCAGGGCCCTGCGCGCCGGGAAGCCTATTTTACATAGGCCTACCGGCGCGCGCAGAACCCCGGGACTCGCGTAAGTCCCGGGGTTTTCGGAGTGGGCGTGTCGGGAGGCGTGTCGGGGGGCGGGGCCGGAGCGCGCGGCGTTGCGGGGGCGTGTCGGCAGCGTTTTGGGGGCGGGTACGGGGGCGTGGCTACGGTCCGGGGCGGTCCGGAGGCGTGGCCGCGCCCTCCGTACCCGCCCCCAGGTTGCGGCCCGGCGCGCAGGAGTCCCGCTCGCGCGCGGGGATTTGCGCCTCCCTCTGGGAGGCGTAAATCCCCCGACAAAGGTAGGATGGGGGTTTAGACAGGGCCGGGCGGGTGGGTTAGGTAGGGGAAGGGAGGGGAAGGTGAGGGGAGGGCAAAGGAAAGTTCCCTTCTAGGCCGCTCCGATTTCGGAGCGGCCTAGGAGGAAACGGGGGTAGGCTGCGCGGCTCGGCGCGCGCAGGCTATACGAAATCGATAGCCTTGCGCGCGCCGATCCAGGATTTTAGCCGATACGCGCGACTACGCGCGTATCTACTAAAATCCAGCGTACTTTTGTTTGCGCCTGGAGCGCAAACAAAAGTAGGCTGTTCGCGCTCGTCTGAAAATCTACCCCTATGAGTTTAAGTAAACTAATCAGTTTGGTATGACAATTTCTCAACGGTACAAAATTAACATTACTGTGGGTTTGTTCGGTGCGTCCATCTTAATCAATTGTTTTTTTTCCTTCTCTTTGTCCTTCTCGAAAGCTTGTATATAGAGCCAGGTTTTCAGGTTAGATTTAAAGATTTTCAGATTTCTCTGGAGCCTTAGTTCGAGAGGCATGGTGTTCCATAGTACAGGGCCAGCCAGTGACAGTGCTCTTTCCCTTACTTGAGTGAGCCGAGCTGATTTGACTGAGGGGACAGTTAGTAGGGCCTTATTCGCAGATCTTAGGTTTCTGTGTGGGACATGTACGCGCAGTGCTGTGTTGAGCCAGTCGGCTTTTTCCTCATGTATTAGCTTATGAATTATACATAGAACTTTGTATTGTATTCTTTGTTCGATTGGGAGCCAATGTAGTTCGGCAAGTGTTCCAGTTATGTGATCCCTTCTTTTTTTGCCAGTTAAAATTCTTGCAGTGGAGTTTTGTAGTATTTGCAGTGGCCTAAGTGTAGATTGTGGTAGCCCTAGTAATAGTGCATTACAATAGTCCGTGCTTGCGAATATCAGTGCCTGTAGGATTGTGCGAAAGTTGTTTAGTGTTAAGAGGGGTTTCAATCTTCTAAGTGTCATTAGTTTACAGTATCCTTCTTTTATTTTCTGTGAGATGTGCTGTTTCATGCATAACTCAGGGTCCACTGTAACTCCAAGATTCCGTACTTTTCTTGCTAGTTCCACGTCTTGCATATTTTTATTTTGATTGTAGTCTGTGTTGGGTGAGTGTTTTTTCGTTCGAGGTGTAAGAATTCAGTTTTGTCGATGTTTATTACTAATTCCATCTGATTTAGGAGCTGTTTGATTATTTCAAGGTACATGTTGGCTAGTTGCATTGTTTCCTCAATGGAGTTTACTATGGGTAACAGTAGTTGAATATCGTCTGCATATAGGTAATGTGTGATTCCTAGTCCTGCTAGAAGGTGGCAGATTGGCAGTAGATAAATGTTGAAGAGTGTTGCGGACAGGGCTGATCCCTGTGGGACACCTGTCATTAGTTTAATTTTGTCTGAAAGTATGTTTTTGATTTGTGCTTGGAAGTGTCTGTTGTTTAGATATGATTCAAACCAGTTTAAAGTTTTGTTAATGAGTCCAATTTCTTTCAGTCTAGTGATTAGTATTTTGTGATTTACAGTGTCAAATGCTGCAGAGAGATCTAATAGAATCAGAATGTAATGTGTTCCTGTATCAAAGCCTCTTAGGATAGTATCAGATAGTGCTAGTAGTAAAGTCTCTGTACTATAGTGTTTGCGGAATTCATGTTGGGCTGGGTATAATATGTTGTTATTTTCAAGATGGTATGACAATTGTTTTTGTACCATTTTCTCAATGAGTTTGGCAATAAAAGGTAGGTTAGAGACAGGTCTATAGTTGTTCAGATTAAGGGGGTCAAGGTTCTTTTTCTTAATGATCGGTTTGATTATAGCACCTTTCAATGAATCCGGCATTAATCCTTCATTTAATGATAAATTGATGATATTGGCGAGAGTTGGTGCAACAGTGCTGGCTAGTTTTTTTAATTCTGTAATCGGTATGGTCTTGCCTCACAAATCTGCTGCACTTTTTTGAAGGAGTTAATAAACATGTGGATAAAGGTGAACCTGTAGATGTAGTGTACTTGAATTTTTAGAAGGCATTTGACAAAGTTCCTCATGAGAGGCTTCTAGGAAAAATAAAAAGTCATGGGATAGGTGGCGATGTCCTTTTGTGGATTACAAACTGGCTAAAAGACAGGAAACAGAGAGTAGGATTAAATGGACAATTTTCTCAGTGGAAGGGAATGGGCAGTGGAGTGCCTCAGGGATCTGTATTGGGACCCTTACTTTTCAATATATTTATAAATGATCTGGAAAGAAATACGAGTGAGATAATCAAATTTGCAGATGACACAAAATTGTTCAGAGTAGTTAAATCACAAGCAGATTGTGATAAATTGCAGGAAGACCTTGTGAGGCTGGAAAATTGGGCATCAAAATGTGATGCATATAGGGAAGTGATGCATATAGGGAAAAATAACCCATGCTATAGTTACACAATGTTAGGTTCCATATTAAGTGCTACTACCCAAGAAAGAGATCTAGGCTTCATAGTGGGTAACACATTGAAATCGTCGGTTCAGTGTGCTGCGGCAGTCAAAAAAGCAAACAGAATGTTTGGAAAGGGAATGCTGAATAAAACGGAAAATGTCATAGGGGGTCATTTTCCAAGTAGTTACCGCAGGAGATAAGTTCGCAAATCGCGCTAACAGCCGTTAACGCGATTTGCGAATGCAAATTTTTAATTTTGTATTCAGGGGGCGGAGTTGGGATATGATCTATGATAAAACATTTGTAAAGTTATCGTGTGCGGCAATGTTCTCTCCACCTAGCTTGTTGTTGCCCAGGTAGAGTGTCCATCAAGCTAGGTGGAGAGAACATTGCACAAATCTCATCTTGGAGTGAGTTTCCTTACTCCGAAGGCCATCAAATCTTCACAAGAGACCACTGTTCTGTTCGTACGTCTCATGTTGAATGTGAAAATGGCCCCAACCCCCTACACTCATACCTAATCCCCACCTCGAGTGTTTCGTGCAGTGCGATGATTCTTTGGTTGTTTTATCGTGCACCGCGAAGATGTTTTCGCGATTCGCGAATACATTTGCGCAAATCGCGAAAACATCGCAGCACGTGAAGTTTCCCCGCTGCACGAAAAAAGCCTCATTTGCATGGGAAACGCCCCTTAATGCGTTACCAATGCGATATTGGAAAATGAGGCCCATAATGCCTCTATATCGCTCCATGTTGAGACCACACCTTGAATACTGTGTACACATCTGGTGGCCGCATCTCAAAAAAGATATAATTGCGATGGAGAAGGTACAGAGAAGGGCAACCAAAATGATAAAAGGAATGGAATAGCTCCCCTATGAGAAAAGACTAAAGAGGTTAGGACTTTTCAGCTTGGAGAAGAGACGGCTGAGGGGGGATATGATAGAGGTGTTTAAAATCATGAGAGGTCTAGAACGGGTAGATGTGAATCGGTTTTTTACTCTTTCGGATAATAGAAAGACTAGGGGGGCACTCCATGAAGTTAGCATGTGGCACATTTAAAACTAATCGGAGAAAGTTCTTTTTCACTCAACGCACAATTAAACTCTGGAATTTGTTGCCAGAAGATCTGGTTAGTTCAGTTAGTATAGCTGTGTTTAAAAAGGGATTGGATAAGTTCTTGGAGGAGAAGTTCATTACCTGCTATTAATTAAGTTGACTTAGATAATAACCACCGCTATTACTAGCAACGGTAACATGGAATAGACTTAGGGCCGGATTTTAAAAGGGTTACTTGTATAAGGTATGCGCGTAACCCTTTTAAAACGCCCCTGCGCGCGCCGAGCCTATATTGCATAGGCTTCCGGCGTGCGCAAAGCCCCGGGACGCGTGTAAGTCCCGGGGCTTTCTTAGGGTGGGCGTGTTGGGGGCGTAACGCGGTCGACGTGTCATCGGGGGGGCGTGTCGGGGCGTGGCGCGGTCGGCGCATCATCCGGGGGCGGTGCCATGGGTGTGGTTTTGGCCCAGGGGCATTCCGGGGGTATGGCCGCGGCCTCTGGTCCAGCCCCCAGACCGCAACATGGCGCACCGCAGCAGCCCGACGTGCACAAAGTTACACTTGCCTTGAGGAGGTGTACCTTGTGCGACAGAGGTAGGGGGGGTTTAGATAGGACCGGGGGGGGTGAGTTAGGTAGGGGAAGGGAGGGGAAGGTGGGGGGAGGTGGAAGGAAAGTTCCCTCCGAGACCGCTCCGATTTCCCCTTGCGCGCACCGACCCTGGATTTTATAAGATACGCACGGCTACGCGCGTATCTTATAAAATCCAACGTACTTTTGTTCGTGCGCACGCTGTGTTTTAAAATGTACCCCTTAGTTTTTGGGTATTTGCCAAGTTCTTATGGCCTGGATTGGCCACTGTTGGAAACAGGATGCTGGGCTTGATGGACCCTTGGTCTGACCCAGTATGGCATGTTCTTATGTGACTATTGCTGCCTTCCATTATTAATAACAAATGACATTACCAGAATGTGTTGTTAACATTTAAATCTCACTTGTCTACTAAATTAGCAAATGAAAATTCTGCTTTAACATTGTCCAATGGAAAAATAAAATGTCAAACAGACATTTCTCGTTGTATTTATACCAAGGACCATTATACTTTGTTGTCCAATAGAAAACATAATATCAGATAGACATTCCTTCCAACCAATCATTGTTTTTATATGAGAGAAGACCATTCCAAATTTATATTTAAGCCTAGTTTGACTGAATCAAATTCATATATCCATCTTTGCTCCAATCTATAGAGAGAAAATTCTTGATTGCTCCCTGAGGAGATGCCGGGATATGATCTATGATAAAACATTTGAATTTTTCAAAATCATGGGCACAGTGAGTCTCTAATGGTGCATCCATTCTCTTAAAGGTGAATTGTAAAAGCCCTGTGCACCAAAGCTAGTAGATACGTGCACAAGTCAGGCTGGCACACACTGAGCAGATTTTATAACCCGCCCATGTACTCGCATATCTCTCGCTACGCACACAAGTCAAACGTTTTTTAAAAGGAGCAGAGCATGGGTGTGGTCTAGGCAGAGTGTGGGCATCTCGGGGAAGACCAAGAGATATGCGAGCAAATATGCGCACTGGCGTGTGCCTGGGTCCCCTCCTGCATAACTTTACTACTGCTATGGACAGTGTGAAGGCAATAAATAAAAAAAATCTAGGCTAGTCAACAGGGTTTTAAGGGTCAGGGCTATGGAACGTTGGATTTGGAGGCCCCTTCCTCGATTTCCTTCAAACAAGTTTTTCCTGGACTTATTCTATCTTCTGATGGTCAAGAGGAAAGGGAAGTCCTGTGTTTACTCAAATGCATCGGGAGGGACACCTATAACTGGGCCAATGAATATCCACCTCTTCCGTCCCTTGGACCCTGTGAACCACTCTGGATGTCTATAGTTGGACAGTGAACAGGCTGTAGGATCACCTGTTCCTGCCCCAGGCCTAGATCTTTCACTCACCCCAGAGCAGCATCAGACCCCTCTCCAGCTGGTTTTTCAGCCACTTCAGATTGAGAGTGGTGGTTTGACATCATCTTGGCGGGATGACAACACACAGTGCCCTGTGAGCGTTTTGGCAGTTTGGAAGTGAATGTTGTCAGTAGCAGATTTTCTGGCAGTGTCTGGGAAGATGGTGGCAGAATCAAGTCATCCCACTGGAGCTTTTCCTCTCTCTCCCAGCCAACCTGTGGAGCTAGTTTCCTCTGAGGAGGTACAGTCTTTACTACTTCCTAAACTGCGACTGGTACATTAGAAGTTATTTGGGAATCTGGTGGGAAAAGTAAATACGGCTATATAGAGGTATTGGGGGGGGGGGGGGGGAATGCAGTGGAGTCCCTAAATAAACAGTATTGTTTGGAAATTATGATTTATCGCTCATGTTACAATGCTTCTCCTACAATTTTCCTTTATTAGGTGGAGTTAGATTTAATGTATCATGTAATAGATACAATACCTTTTGTGATATTTCCTGTTTGTGATATTGAGCTAACTCTATTGTTGCAAAGCAAGATTTGCTTGTATATTTGTTAAAAATTCATAAATTAAAAAAAAAAGAAGTTATTTGGGACGCACTGACAAACTTTCATTACAAGTGGGCCAGTTTGTTGGACAACAACAGGGTTTGACTTTAACTTTGCATAATTTTCGGGAACAGTCTGATGCTGTATCTCAACAGGAATAATCGTTGGAAACTAAAATCACAGCATTATAAGAGTCTGTAGGGACTCATTCAAATGGTCATCTTTACCTGGTTAACAAAATTGAGAATCTAGAAAAGGTCATCAGGAGACGGAACATTAGGCTTATTAATTTCCCAAAGAAAAGTGGTGTGAGCATATATGTATGCACATATGCCAACTCGCACAAATAGATGTGACCATTTTATAACATATGCGCATATATGCATGAATGGTATAAAATCGGCTGTACACACATACATGTGCGCTCAGTTTTATATGGATGCATGCAGGTACGCCAAATTGCCGGCTCTACAACATAAGTGGGAGGGATTTTAAAAACAGTGCGCGCTGACGCAATATCCTTTTTCCCAGTTTGTTACCAGTTCGCCCAGTTAATGGATCGGACTTCCTAACCCCCTCTGCTATGTAGTTTCCCTTTTACTCTTTTAACCTCGACCCTTAAAACCCCACTGACTCTCCAGTTCTTTTTAATACTTATGTGCAGGTTCCCAGAGGCAGGCAGAGCTCTGGAGTTTCAATGCGTGGATGAGACAATGGTGCAAGGAAGAGGGATTCAGTTTTGTAAAGAACCGGGGAAACTCTTGGGGAAGGGTGAGAATTTTCTGAAAGGACGGGCTCCACCTTAACATGGGTGGAACCAGGCTGCTGGCACTAACTTTTAAAAAGGAAATAGAGCAGCTTTTAAACTAGAACAAGGGGGAAAGCCAACAGTCACTCAGCAGTGCATGGTTCGGAGGATTTTATCTTTGAAGGATACTAATGAAACAGGAGAGTTTGGGCATCCCAACAGAGAGGTTCCAATAAAAGCAAACATAGTCCATCTGCCTATATGTAAATAATCACCTGAGCTAAAGATTTCCAAATTATCCCTAACAACTGAAAAGCAGGTTGTTAACAGAACAAAAAACACACTTTGAAATGTCTGTATGCCAACGCCAGAAGTCTAAGAAGTAAGATGGGAGAATTAGAGTGTATAGCAGTAAATGATGAGATTGACATAATTGGCATCACAGAGACATGGCAGAAGGAGGATAACCAATGGCTCAGTGCTATATCAGGGAAATTATATTGCAATGATAGGGAGGATCAACTTGGTCGGGGTGTGGCACTTTATATCCAGGAGGGTATAGAGTCCAACAGGTATAGAAATCCCTTGTGTGTTTGGGAAGAGTATAGTGATAGGAGTATACTACCGTCGACCTGGACAAAATGGTCAGACAGATTATGAAATGCTAAGAGAAATCAGGGAAGGTAACTAATTTGGCAGTGCAATAATAATGGGAGATTTCAATTACCCCAATATTGACTGGGTAAATGTAACATCAGGACATGCTAGATTCATAAAGTTCCTGGATGTAATAAACAACTGTTGCGGGAGCGCTAGGGAGCGATCCTGATTCCGGGGAGATGTGTGCCCATGGACCGTGACGAGTCTGCAGAGAGGAGCTCCGTGCAAGCTCCACAGCAGGCAAGACATGTCCAAGCATGGGAGGAGCAGGCTGACCACCGAGCCCTAACCTCTGCCGAACCTGCACTCACCAGTAGAGACCCAACAACGCAATGCTGGTCTCTGGGTAGCCCTCTGGCCACTCGATAGCCCTTTCGGACCTGACACTAGGGAGCAGCAGATGCGGCAGGACGGACAGAGTTCGAGGACAAGCGATGGTACTAGAACTTGGAACAAGACGGGACCTCGGACATGGACTAGGCTAAAAGACTTGAACAAGATGAGGATGCTTGGAGTCTCAGACGAGACGAGGACATGTGGAGCTTGGGACTCAGACGAGATGAGGACACTTGAAGACTCAGACGAGATGAGGATGCTTGGTACTTGGAGACTCAGATGAGATGAGGACGCTTGGAGACTCAGATGAGACGAGGATGCTTGGTACTTGGAACTCGGATGAGACGAGGACGCTTGGTACTTGGATCTCAGACGAGACGAGGACACTTGGTACTTGGAACTCAGTCGAGACAAGGACATGAGGTAGCTTGGAACTCAGATGCAAGACGCTCAGATGTGGATGAAAATCAGAAGTGGATTCTAGAGAGTCAGGTGAGGATTCCGGATTCTCCGATGAGGACTTGGAACTTTGGGAAGACTGAGAAGAGGATAAGGATTCAGGATACTCAGAGACTAGACTGGCACTAACCCTCAGGGCGCCCTACACAGCCGAAATGGGCTGGTCATAGACTACCCTGTCCTACTGTGCGCCCAACACAACCTGAAGAGGCTGGTCGCAGACCACACGGAGAGCGGAACTTGCTCTGGACTGAGGCTCAGGACAAAGGAGGAATCCGAGCAGTGCTCGAAGACAGATCCAACCAGAAGAGGGCTCCAGCCACCAGACACGGACACTGGATAGATACGGATTTACTCCCAGGAAAGGTCAGCTGGAGACAAGGTCTGGGGCGAGGCAAAGCCAGACCCGGAGCTAAGGACTGACGGTACTTCAGGATCAGGACTCGGAACATCAGGTCTGGAACGTAGGATATCGGATACGAAAGGACACCGGTACCTCAGGACATCAAGGCGTCCGGACATCTATGGCATCTGGACATCAGGGACCTCTAGAGAGGGGGACCTCAGGGACATCTGGAACATGGACGAAGACATCAGAAGACAGGGACATCAGAACATCTGAAGACAAGGGAGACATCTGGACATCTGGACATCCAGACATCAGGAGGCAAGGGAGACATCTGGAAAACCAGAGGCAAGGGGACGTCAGGACATCTGGTCATCTGGAGACAAGAGGATAGGATCTGATGAGAGACCAGAACATGGGATGAAGATGAAAACGAAGGTTCAGGAACCATGGACGAAGACAAGGAGTACCAATGAAGGACAGAGTGCCTTGAAGAAGTGAGGAAGGGGGATCAAGGAGGGCTCCTGGAATGAAGAGCTGGAACTGAAGATCAGGAGCAATCCAACTCCATGGCTAACTCCTTGCAAAGGCAACGATGAAATGAAGGAAGGCCCTCTTTATTCAGCTGAAGAGGAAATATCTTGGAATGTCAGCAGGAGGAGCCAGGGAGGACTGCACACTACTGGCCTGGATTGGCCACTGTTGGAAACAGGATGCTGGGCTTGATGGACCCTTGGTCTGACCCAGTATGGCATTTTCTTATGTTCTTTAAATGAAACAGAGAGGCATGGCCGCGCACCTAGGAGGAGGCAGGACCTTGGAGAGCGATATCCTGCTGTGAAAGAGGAGGCAGTCCCCAACAAGAGCGGCTCCCTGCCGTGAAAAAAGAAGCTTGATGGCGGCTCCCTGCCGCATGAAGAGGAATTCCAGGGTGGCCTTCAGGCCACGGAAGAGGATGACGGCGGCGGCCTCCTGGCCACGGGAAGGATGGCGCTGACGGCGGCCTCCAGGCCATGGAAAGAAGAAGCTTCGGCAGTGGCCTAGCTGCTAGAGATGTGAATCGTGTGATCAATCGTCTTAACGATTGATTTTGGCTGGGGGGTGGAAGGGAATCTGATCGTTGCGGTTTTGTTTTTTTAAAAATCGTTTAAATCGTAAATCGGGGGAGGGCGGGAAAACCGGCACACTAAAACAACCCTAAAACCCACCCCGACCCTTTAAAATAAATCCCCCTCCCTCCCGAACCCCCCCAAAATGTTTTAAATTACCTGAAGTCCAGTGGGGGGGTCCCGGTGTGATCTTCCACTCTCGGGCCACGGCTGCGTTAATAGAAATGGCGCCGGCGCTACCTTTGCCCTGTCATATGACAGGGCAAAGGTAGCGCCGACGTCACGAGCGCAGGAGATCGCTCCCGAACCCCCGCTGGACCCCCAGGGACTTTTGGCCAGCTTTGGGGGCCTCCTGACCCCCACAAGACTTGCCAAAAGTCCAGCGGGGGTCCGGGAGCGACCTCCTGCACTCGGGTCATATTGCCGTATTGCAAAATGGTGCCGGCCATACGGCCATACGGCCGGCGCCATTTTGCAATACAGCAATACGGCCATACAGCCGGCGCCATTTTGCAATACGGCCCGAGTGCAGGAGGTCGCTCCCGGACCCCCGCTGGACTTTTGGCAAGTCTTGTGGGGGTCAGGAGGCCCCCCCAAGCTGGCCAAAAGTCCCTGGGGGTCCAGCGGGGGTCCGGGAGCAATCTCCTGCGCTCGTGACATCGGGAGACAGGAACCAAAATGGCGCCGGCGCCATTTCTATTAACGCAGCCGTGGCCCGAGAGTGGAAGATCACACTGGGCCCCCCCCCCCCACTGGACCCCAGGTAATTTAAAACATTTGGGGGGGTTCGGGAGGGTGGGGGATTTATTTTAAAGGGTCGGGGTGGGTTTTAGGGTTGTTTTAGTGTGCCGGTTTTCCCGCCCTCCCCCGATTTACGATTTTTGACGATAAATCAGGGGAATTCCTATTGTATCGTGCCTCTAACGATTTTTGACGATTTAAAATATATCGGACGATTTTTTAAATCATCAAAAAACGATTCACATCCCTACTAGCTGCAAGGAAGAAGCAGGAGCAGCACCAGGCCACGAAGCCAAGCTCCAGCATTGGTGGCGGTCTCCTTAGCCGCAGAAGGGAAGCTGGAAGCGACGGCATCCAGTTATAGGGGCACCAGATCAAAGGCGGCCTCTGGGCCGCAGGGAGAAGGAAAGTGGCAGCGGCTCCCTGGCTGAGAAGAGGGCAGCATCAGCGGCCTCTAGGCTGCGGAGAAGCAGAGGCAATGTTGGGGGCAGCTGGCCTGCTGCGGACTGCAGCGGCAATGGCGGTGTCAGGAGTGGCAGTGGTGGCAGTGGTGGCCTCCGGGCCCTGCTGCAAGTTTGCAAGTTAAGAGGCTGCTTATGGGCAGCATCACAACAATGACTGCTTCATGGGGCAATTGATTCAGGAACCAACGAGTGAGGGAGCTATTTTAGATTTAATTCTTAGTGGAATGCAGGATTTGGTAAGAAAGGTAACCGTGGTGGGGCCACTTGATCATAACATGATCAAATTTAAACTAATAACTGGAAGGGAGACAATAAGTAAATCTACAGCTCTAACACTAAATTTTCAAAAGGGAAACTTTGATAAAATGAGAAAAATAGAAAAAAACTGAAAGGTGCAGCTGCAAAGGTTAAGTGCTCAACAGGCATAGACATTGTTTAAAAATACAATCCTAAAGGCGCAGTCCATATGTATTCCACGCATTAAGAAAGGTGGAAGGAAGGCAAAACGATTACCGGCATGGTTAAAAGGTGAGGTGAAAGAGGCTATTTTAGCCAAAAAAAATCCTCCATCTAAAGAAAATAGGAAAAAGCATAAGCATTGTCAAGTTAAGTATAAAATATTGATAAGACAGGCAAAGAGAGGATTTGAAATGAAGTTGGCCGTAGAGGGAAAAACTCATAATAAAATCTTTTTAAAATATATCTGAAGCAAGAAACCTGTGAGGGGGTTGGTTGGACCATTAGATGACCGAGGGGGTTAAAGGGGCTCTTAGGGAAGATAAGGCCATTGCAGAAAGACTAAATGAATTCTTTGCTTCTGTGTTTACTAATGAGGATGTTGGGGAGATACCAGTTCCGGAGATAGTTTTCAAGGGTGATGAGTCCGATGAACTGAACCAAATGGCTGTGAACCTAGAAGATATACTAGGCAAGATGGACATACTAAAGAGTAGCAAATCACCTGGACCAGATGGTTTGCATCCTAGGGTTCTGAAGGAACACAAAAATGAAATTTCAAATCAATTGTTTAAAATTTGTAACCTATCATTAAAATCATCCATTGTACTTGAAGACTGGAGGGTGGGCAATGTAACACCAATATTTAAAAAGGGCTCCAGGGGCGATCCGGGAAACTATAGACCAGTGAGCCTGACTTTAGTGCCGGGAAAAATAATGGAAACTATTCTAAAGATCAAAATCACAGAGCGTATAGAAAGATATGGTTTGATGGAACACAGTCAACATGGATTTTCCCAAGGGAAGAGTTGCCTCACAAATCCGCTTCATTTTTTTGAAGGGGTTAATAAACATGTGGATAAAGGTCAATCAGTATATGTAGTGTATTTGGATTTTCAGAAGGTGTTGGATAAAGTCCCTCATGAGAGGCTTCTAAGAAAACTAAAAAGTCATGGGTGGGCGGCAACGTCCTTTCGTGGATTACAAACTGGTTAAAAGACAGGAAACAGAGATTAGGATTATCTGTTCAATTTTCTCAGTGGAAAAGGGTAAACAATGGAGTGCCTCAAGAATCTGTACTTGGATCGGTGCTTTTCAATAAATGATCTGGAAAGGAATACGATGAATGAGGTTATCAAATTTAAAGATGATACAAAATTATTCAGAGTAGTTAAATCACAAGCAGATTATGATACATTGTAGGAGGACCTTGCAAGACTGGAAGATTGGGCATCCAAATGGCAGATGAAATTTAATGTGCATATAGGGAAAAATAACCCTTGCTGTAGTTACACAATGTTAGGTTCCATATTAGGAGCTACCACTCAGGAAAAAGATCTAGGCATCATAGTGGATAATACTTTGAAATTGTCGGCTCAGTGTGCTGCGGCAGTCAAAATATCACACAGAATGTTAAGAATTATTAAGAAGGGAATTGCAAATAAAACGGAAAATGTCATAATGCCTCTGTATCTCTCTATGGTGAGACCGCACCAATTCTGGTTGCCGCATCTCAAAAAAATATAGTTGCGATGGAGAAGGTACAGAGAAGGGTGACCAAAATGATAAAAGGGATGGAACAGCTCCCCTACGAGGAAAGGCTGAAGAGGTTAGGGCTGTTCAGCTTGGAGAAGAGATGGCTGAGGAGGGGTATGATAGAGGTCTTTAAAATAATGAGAGATCTTGAACAAGTAGATGTGAATTAGTTATTTACACTTTCGGATAATAGAAGGACTGGGAGCACTCCATGAAGTTAGCAAGTAGCACACTTAAGACTATTTGGAGAAAATTCTTTTTTACTCAATGCACAATTAAGCTCTGGAATTTGTTGCCAGAGGATGTGGTTAGTACAGTTAGTGTAGCTGGGTTTAAAACATGATTGGATAAGTTCTTGGAGGAGAAGTCCATTACCTGTTATTAATTAAGTTGACTTAGAAAATAGCCTCTGCTATTTCCAGCATCAGTAGCATGGGATAGACTTAGTTTTTGGGTACTTGCCAGGTTCTTATGGCCTGGATTGGCCATTGTTGGAAACAGGATGTTGGGCTTGATGGACTCTTGGTCTGACCCAGCTTGGCAATTTCTTATGTTATTATGTGGTAGGGGACCCGGTGCAAGCTTGAGTGCATAAATACTTACACGCACATTTCAAGGCAACGTTCTGGAATGGCAATATCTCGTCCATACTCTGCCCAGACCACTCCCACGCCCCACCCCTTTTTTTAACTTTTAGATCTGTGCACGTACTGGAGAGATACACGTGTACTCATGTGCTTCCTAAAATCTGCGTGGCGCGTGCTGGCCCAATACACATGCTTTGGCGCACGTAGGGCTTTTAAAACCAGCCTTTATGGTATATTCTATTGAAATGTTGAAGTCATATTTTCTTGAGGAATTGAAAATTCCTGAAAATGTAATACTTATTTCCAAGGCTTTTTATTTGCCTATGAAAAATGCTGTACAAGATTTGGTATTATCTCAACCTTCTTTGTACCTTCTCAATCTGATTGCAGAATTGGAAAAATCTCTTGATCAAACTGAATCTCCAGGAACCCTTATTGTGACTTTAGCTTTGGACTCAGATGGAGATTACATCCTTAAGGTATTTTTTTGCAATAAGGAGTCTTTGTTTCATGGTTGGAAAGTCCTTATTTATCCTGATGTATCTAAAGTAATTCAGGCGAAAAGGAAGAGAGCTTTGTTATTACGAGTTTTACAATTAAGGTGCTCTTTTTTGGCTTAATTTTCCCTGTGAGTGTGCTGTAAAACTTCATGGGGTCAAATATGGGGGGGGGGGGGTTTACCCCCCTCGGCTATCTGTTTTCTTAAATATGAGGCAACAAGGCAACAACAGACAAACGGCCATGAAACTTCCACTCCTGAACTCGCCTCTTCTCCAACCACTTAAATATCATTGGGTAGATTTTAAAAGGCCCGCACGTGCATCCATGTGCGCACGGTTCCCAGCACGCACACATGCATGTGGCTATTGTATAACAATCGTGCACGTTAGCGTGCGCATGTTATAAAATGCAATTCTTGTGTGCACATGCACGCCGGATTTTAATGTCCACGCATGCATGTGTGGGCGGATGGCCTCCTCCGTCCGCAGGGACAGGGATTTTAAAAGAATCATGCAGCGACGCGATCTGGCCTTTGCCCAGTTCCCTAACCCTAACCCTATCCTTCTTCCCTCTTACCTTCTCCTCCCCGACCCCTAAATCTATCCTAGCTAACCCCAATTTTTTTGTTCTTATACTTACTGCTCCTCCGGAACAGAAGTAAACTCCGCGCGCCAGCCGGCTGCCACTGTGCGCTTCCCCGGGACACCATCTAATGGCGCTGTCCCAGCCTGCTCCCGCCCCTCCCAGATCCTGCCCCCTGGCCCGCCCCTTTCTTCAGGCCTTGCACTTCTCGTGCACCGGGAATTACTGGCACTGGGTGGATGCACGCCCCTTTTAAAATCCCTCCAATTACACGGCGGAAGCAGGATTTGTGCGCACATGAGCGCGCGCTCAGCCTATTGTCTTATTTCTTACAGCTTTGATGCTCTATCAGTTTCAATTTCAAAGTCAGCTTTGTCTTCCCTGCATAGATCTTGTTACAGGAACAAATAATTGCATGCACAACAAAAATGGAGGCACAGTTAGTAAAAAAATGTTAAAGTGTATTCTTTCTGTGTTATTAGATGGATACATTCTTTAAGATGACTCATAATCAAACACACAGAACATTTAAGAACATATATAGTGGCCATATGGTTTATCTCCTATGTATGTGCATAATGAAGGCAAATATGCTGGACACAAAGTTTCTTTTAAATTCTTCTGTGAAAATGCCATCCTAACTTGAACATTTTTCAAGCAAGGAAGTACTCATAAAATTCCCTAATGACGACAAATACATTTCACAGTTTTTTTGGACAAAGGAGAATATTTCAGAATACAGGTAATGATCTCTGTCGTGTGGTAGTAATAAATGGCTCTTGTCATTAAAATCTGAGTGCTCAAACTGGCCGTAGGGCCCCCAGCTAGTCAAGTTTTCAGGATATCTCTAATGAATATGCATGAGATTTATTGCGCGTACTACCTCCTATGAATGCAAATATTTCTCATGCATATTCATTAGGGGTATCAAAGAATATGTGGGAACGCAAATCCTGCTTCGACTGCGTAAATGGGGGGATTTTAAAAGGGGTGCGCGTCCACATCATTGCCAGTTTCACTAGTTCATTCCCAGTTCACCCAGTTAAAGGACAGGACTCCCAGGTTGGGGGTGCCCAAGGACCGGTTTGAGCACCCCTTCATTAAGCAATGCACTTCTATATGCATCTCTAACACATCAATACGGATAGCCTCTAGATATGAAATTCTCACTAAGGGGCGGATTTTCAGAGCCCTGCTCGCCTAAATCCGCCCAGTTTTGGGCGGATTTAGGCGAGCAGGGCCCTGCGCGCCGGTGAGCCTATTTTACATAGGCCTACCGGCGCGCGCAGAGCCCCGGGACTCGCGTAAGTCCCGGGGTTCTCCGAGGGGGCGTGTCGGGGGCGTGTCGGGGGCGTGTCGGGGGCGTGTCGGGGGCGTGTCGGGGCGGGCCCGGTCGTCGCGGCGTTTAGGGGGCGTGTCGGCAGCGTTTTGGGGGCGGGTACGGGGGCGTGGCTACGGCCCGGGGCGGCCCGGGGGCGTGGCCGCGCCCTCCGTACCCACCCCCAAGTCGCGTCCCGGCGCGCAACAGGCCCGCTGGCGCGCGGGGATTTACTTCTCCCTCCGGGAGGCGTAAATCCCCGGAGAAAGGTAAGGGGGGGGGTGTAGACAGGGCCGGGCGGGTGGGTTAGGTAGAGGAAGGGAGGGGAAGGTGAGGGGAGGGCGTTAGAGGATTCCCTCCAAGGCCGCTCCGATTTCGGAGCGGCCTTGGAGGGAATGGGGGTAGGCTGCGCGGCTCGGCGCGCGCCGGCTATACAGAATTCATAGCCTTGCGCGCGCCGATCCAGGATTTTAGTGGATACGCGCGGCTCCGCGCGTATCTACT
Organism: Rhinatrema bivittatum; assembly: GCF_901001135.1. NCBI lineage: Eukaryota > Metazoa > Chordata > Amphibia > Gymnophiona > Rhinatrematidae > Rhinatrema > Rhinatrema bivittatum. The sequence goes on along the minus strand of NC_042622.1, from coordinate 250,462,982 downwards.
AAAATCCAGCGTACTTTTGCTGGCGCCTGATGTGCCAGCAAAAGTACGCCTATTCGCGTTTTTTGAAAATCTACCCCTTAGTATTTGACATTCTCTCTTATATTCTTTATCAGTGGTACAATTCCTTCTTAATGTTAAAACTGAGAGAAAGGTAGGCTCTCTTTCAATGTCAACAGATGCAAACCTGAAAACGATATAAAAATGCATTCACATCTGTGGGTTTATGATAAATCATAGTTTCAAAAATACACCCTGAAGAGTTTGTAATCAATAAACCTAAAAAAGATATACAATGATTATTATAATTGAGTAAAAATTGAATGTTATCATTAAGCCTTTTATGAAAACTTAATAATTCAATCTCTGTGCCAGCACAAAGTACAAATATGTCATTTATAAAATGCTTCCAAAAAGAAATTTGATTTGAAAAAAGTGGATTAGAAATCCAACAGAACTAAAATTTAGACATATATAACCCCTAGATTTATCAAAATGCTATAATATCGTAAGCCTAACGCCTGCAATAAGAAAAAAGGTGTTTTAGGGTAATTTTTAGAGTTACTGCACCATATTGGGGGGGGGGGGGAAGAAAAAAAGAGAGAAAGAGAGAGCCTCTTTATAAAGCCTGCATAGTAGTCAAGTATTTATATCTCTATATGAGGGCCAGCTAATAGCTTGAGGTAAGGTGTTGGTGATGGTTTTGGGTTTTGGGGCCAGTTTTACATGCAGAGTGAGATGTAGGAACAGCACAGTACACCTCGTGAAGATTTGGCATCATTTGGAGTAAGGAAAGTCTCACAAAGATGAGATTTCTACAATGTTCTCTCACCCTAGTTTGATGGACTCTATAGCAGGGTACCATTGTTAAAATGTAATTATATTAATTGTTGAGTTACTTCTGTTACAATGTAATTCCCAGTTTACCAGCTAATCCACCAGTTCGCCCAGTTAACAGCTAGGACTTCCAGCTCCCTCGGTTTGATGATCTACACTCCCCCCAGTTACTGCAGACCCTTTAAACCCCTCAGAAATGGCTCGATCCTTTTATTTTATAACTAACACGACATCCATAGCAAAAGTAAAATTACGCAGCAGAGGACCTGAGTGTCTCCCAGAGCGCGTAAGTATTCACGTGTGTGTCTCCTGGCCAGGCCCTGAAACGCCCACTTCCCACCCAGACCATGCCAATGCCCTGCCCCTTTTTGGAAACTTTTGGGATTTGTTTATTTATTTATTTAAGCAATTTATATTCTGCTGACCCACAAATCTCAGCAGATTACAAATATCATACACAACGACATTTAACAACAATGGGGTAGATTTTATAAATGTACGCACGAGCGTACTTTTGTTCGTGCACCAGGCGCGAACAAAAGTACGCTGGATTTTATAAGATACGCGCGTAGCCGCGCGTATCTTATAAAATCCGGGGTCGGCGCACGCAAGGGGGTGCACATTTGTGCAACCTGCGCGTGCCGAGCCCAGCGTGCGCTGCCTGTTCCCTCCAAGGCCGCTCCGAAATCGGAGCGGCCTCGGAGGGAACTTTCCTTCCGCCTCCCCTCACCTTCCCCTCCCTTCCCCTACCTAACCCACCCCCCCGGCCCTATCTAAACCCCCCCCCCACCTTTGTTGACAGATTTATGCCTGCGGAAAGCAGGCGTAAATCTGTGCGCGCCAGCGGGCTGCTGGTGC